>NC_064626.1:613211135-613820750 GCF_023864275.1 Schistocerca cancellata
ACTACATCCAGCATCTCTACGATCGTCTCCATGGGAGAATAGCAGCCTGCATTGCTGCGAAAGGTGGATATACACTGTACTAGTGCCGACATTGTGCATGCTCAGTTGCCTGTGTCTATGTGCCTGTGGTTCTGTCAGTGTGATCATGTGATGTATCTGACCCCAGGAATGTGTCAATAAAGTTTCCCCTTCCTGGGACAATGAATTCACGGTGTTCTTATTTCAATTTCCAGGAGTGTATTTGTCCAATGAATACCCGTTTATCATCTGCATTTCTTCTTTGTGTAGCAATTTTAATGGCCAGTAGTGTATGAAATGTGCATTGATGCTAGACGTCCTACGTGTTTTATTGCCAGATTCCAATAAGGTTGTCTAACCGAAATTTATTGACCTTGCACAGCAATGGTCAGAATCTGTTTTTGCCTGACGATAAATCGAATCCAATTCAATGGTCTTTGCAGATGCTGGGCTACGAAAAAAACGCTCGTTCCAGCGCAGCAGCTCGAATCTGTCATCGTCCCCGAAGATGAGCCACCTGGACCTGCTTAAAATCCCACTTATTCAATTTTTCTACCTTTCAAACACAGAAACATGGAGTAATACGTCATTGGGAAGACAAGAAATGGTTCAAATGGCTCTGAGCACTATGGGACTTACCTTCTGAGGTCATCAGTCCCCTAGAACTTAGAACTACTTAAACCCAACTAACCTAAGGACATCACACACATCCATGCCCGAGGCAGGATTCGAACCTGCGACCGTAGCGGTCGCTCGGTTCTAGACTGTAGCGCCTAGAACCGCCTGGCTACTCCGGCCGACATTGGGAAGACACAATCAGTGTCCGTTTTCTGATAAACCTTTTCGGAAAGTAAACATTAACTCGAGGAAAATAGTTTCTAGCGTGCTCTAGTGTGGGTCAAGTAGACCATTCAACAACCTACTGAAGCACATGGCGCATCTTTTTTCGGTGTTTTTAGTCTTCTGTCTTCTGGCTGGCTTCAGACGCCCCGCCGCAGTTCTGTCTCCTTTGCCAGTTTCCTCACTTCAGAGTATCACTTATATCTAACGTTCTCAAAAATTTTGTGTTGTATGTATTCCAATCTGCCCTCTACAGCTAATTCTGGTACGATGGAGCTATTCCTCGATGTCTACCAAACGTAACATATGTTCCCTTTGTCTAATCACACTTAGTTTCGTTTCTCTCATTTCTTTCGTCACCGAATCTGCGAGAACCTTCTCATTTCCTACTTCATTAGTTCACTTAATTTTTAGTATCCTTCTCTAACACTGCATCTCAGACGCCTCGATCTTTTCTTTTCCGGTCTCTACAGTGCAAGACTGACTTCGATACAATGGTATGCTCCGATCGCACTTGTTTTACTTTCTCGAATTGTATCCTGTTCAACCTTAGTTCACAATTGGCAAGGAAGCAAATGCTCGTTTCTTCATGTCTGTTTGTTGCGTCTTTCTTGTTACCTCTGTCATACGTTTCCTTGCTTCCGTTGTAGAAGAATTACTTTACTGTGTCCACTATGCGACCCCGAATTTCGCTAATAACTAGTCTTTAATACTATTTATGCTACATCTCACTAATTTCGTAAAGTTTTGGTTTGTTGTGACTCCAAATTCTGTGCTCAGTAGGCTGTTGAATACATTGAACAGGTTTTGCAGTTCATCTCTGGTTTCACAAACAATTCGAGTCTTACCAGCGAATCTTATCATTGACACCTTTCCCCATGGTTTCTAATCCGGTTTCTGAACCTTTCTTTTTATTTTCTTCATTGCTTGTTCAGTATATAGGGGGCAGGTCAGGAAAGAAAGCCGGCCGAAGTGGCCGTGCGGTTAAAGGCGCTGCAGTCTGGAACCGCAAGACCGCAACGGTCGCAGGTTCGAATCCTGCCTCGGGCATGGATGTTTGTGATGTCCTTAGGTTAGTTAGGTTTAACTAGTTCTAAGTTCTAGGGGACTAATGACCTCAGCAGTTGAGTCCCATAGTGCTCAGAGCCATTTGAACCAGGAAAGAAGGCTGCATACCCTCATTACGCTATTGCTCATCTGATGAATCTTTTCTTAGTATTCTGCGCTTACTATTCCATCTTAATTCCTGTATATAGTGTATACTGCGCATCTTTCTATTTACCGGAGACCTATTTTTATGATGATTTTAAACATCTTGCACGATTTTCCATTATCGAACGGCGTTCTTGGTTGGCAAAGCCTTAGAAAGTGTCTTGGTTTTT
Source organism: Schistocerca cancellata (assembly GCF_023864275.1). Lineage (NCBI taxonomy): Eukaryota > Metazoa > Arthropoda > Insecta > Orthoptera > Acrididae > Schistocerca > Schistocerca cancellata. Next base: position 613,213,376 of record NC_064626.1, read on the forward strand.
CTGAAGTCTTTTGCCGCACTGTACAACAAAATAAGAATCTTCGGCAACTACAAACGGCAGCTGAGCGGCGAAGCCGTTGGCTTGGAACTCGTCGTAGTCGCTGGGAAGTATTTCACGACTGAGTTCATTGAGAGGTCAAGTACTGTAAATTTATCGATGGCCGACGCATCTGCTAGTCGTTCCGGAGAGCGGCTAGCGTGCCCCTAACTAGTAATTGCTCTCGCAGTCACGCACACCAAGCGCGAACGTCCGTTATTGGCCCAGCCAGCACGGACGAGGGAAGGCCCGCTGCCTCTGGCCGAAGACACGGATACCCAACCACAGCCCCAGCCGCCGGGCCACGCTGGCGCTGGAATTTACAACTTTTGCCCATTAAGATGTTGTCCATCTTCTGTGATGATTACCTCTAAATTCTTAATTCTGACAGAACACTAAACAAAACTCGTCAAAGCTGTAGCATTATTGAGAAGCTGTTTTGAACACGAAACGTCGCTGTCTACAAAGGTACGAGGGTCACTCAAAAAGAAATGCACACTATTTTTGTAAAAATACAGTTTTCATTCTGCATGTGCGAAAGTTATACAGTGTGTATATACATCCTTCCCGCTTGTTTTCAAACTTCGTTCAACCTGTTCCCGTGAGTGGCGCCGCCACAGCATGTCTTCAAGATGGCTGCTACACTTGACGTTCGTCAGAAGCAACGTGCTGTCATAGAATTCCTGTGCTGTCAAAACGAGACAGTGGGAAACATCCACAAGAGGTTGAAAAAGGTGTAGGGAGATGCTGCTGTCGATCGCAGTGGGCAAGCAGGTTACGTGATGAAAGCGGGCACGACAATATTGAGGATTGTCCTCGCAGCGGCAGGCCTCGTACTGCACATACTCCAGACAATGTGCAGACAGTTAACGCATTGGTGACTGCTGACAGACGCATGACAGTGAACGAATTGTCACGCTACGTTCGGATAGGGGAAGGAAGTGTCTGCAGAATACTGAAAGCGTTGGCGTTAAAAAAGGTTTTTCCAGGTGGTTTCCCAGAATGTTGACAGTGGCTCACAGAGAAACAAGAAAAACGGTATGCAGCGAACTTCTGGAACAGTACGAGGATGGTGGAGATGAATTGTGATAGGTGATGAAACATGGCTCCATCATTTTTCACCAGAGACGAAAAGGCAATCAATGGAGTGGCATCATGCAAATTCACCCAAGACAAAAAAATTCAATACCACACCTTCTACTGGAAAAGCTATGGCTGTGATGTTTTACGATTCCGAAGGACTATTGCTTGTGGACATCATGCCGAGTGGAACCACCATAAATTCTGATGCATATGTGACGACACTGAAGAAACTTCAAGCTCGACTGAGTCGTGTTCGACCACAGCGGCAAAAGCAGGATGTTTTGCTGTTGCACGACAATGCACGGCCACATGTCAGTCAAAAAACCATGGAAGCGATCACAAACCTCTGATGGACAACTCTGAAATACCCACCTTACATTCCTGACCTGGCTCCATGTGTTTATCATCTCTTTGGGAAATTGAAAGACTCTCTTCGTGGAACAAGGTTTGAAGATGATGACTCCCTTGTGCACGCTGCCAAACAGTGGCTCCAGCAGGTTGGTCCAGAATTTTACGTGAGTGTATACAGGTGCTGGTTCCAAGATGGCGTAAGGCAGTTCAGAGGGATGTATCTACACAATGTAAATCTTTCAAACATGTAGAATAAAAGATGGATTTATAAAAAATAGTGTGCATTTCTTTTGGAGTGTGCCGGCCGTTGTGGCCGTACGGTTCTAGGCGCTTCAGTTTGGAACCGCGTGACCGCTACGGTCGCAGGTTCGAATCCTGCCTCGGGCATGGATGTGTGTGATGTTCTTAGGTTAGTTAGGTTTAAGTAGTACTAAGTTCTAGGGGACTGATGACCACAGATGTTAAGTCCCATAGAGCTCAGAGCCATTTGAACCATTTTTGAAGCTTTTGGAGTGACCCTCGTACACAGAAGGGAGCAAGGAGACAATGCCTCAGTCTGGCAGTGAATTACTTTATTTAAGCTAAAAATACCTTTTTGTCCTCTTTTCATTTAATGCAATGTCTCCAACATGTCTTTTTTATTGAAAAGATTTTATACTTGAAATTGCAGTCTGGTACTTCACCATAATTAAGATATGTATGCGACGTGGTGAGTGATAATGTAATATGCTTTTTGCGGATGATGCTGTTGCATAAAGAGAAGTCGCAACGACAGAATTCTGTAGCGAAATGCAGTAAGACGTGCAGAGATCGATGCTTGTGGCAGGAAGCGGCAGTGGAATCCCAGTATAAATAAATGTAACGTATTGCATGTACATAGAAAGACACATTATTGTATGGGTACACGACTGCAGACCACTATCACTGGAAGCAGTTATTTCAGTAAAATATATAGAAGTATGCGTAAAAAGAGATTTCATGTGGAACGATCACATAAAATTAACGGTGGGTGTGGGGTATGCTAGACTGAGATTCATCGGAACAATCCTCAGGAATGTAGGTCATCAACAAAGATTGTAACTGACGAAAGCCGGCCGGAGTGGCCGAGCGGTTAAAGGCGCTACAGTCTGGAACCGCACGACTGCTACGGTCGCAGGTTCGAATCCTGCCTCGGGCATGGATGTGTGTAATGTCCTTAGGTTAGTTAGGTTTAAGTAGTTCTAAGTTCTAGGGGACTTATGTCCACAGCAGTTGAGTCCCATAGTGCTCAGATCCATTTGAACCATTTTGAACTGACGAAACATTCATTCGAAATATACTTGAATATTTCTCATCAGTTATGATCCGCACCAGATAGGACTGATAGAAGAAATAGAGAAATTCTAAAGAAGAGCAGCACATTTCGTTACATGTTCATTTAGTAAGCGCGAAAGCGACACGGAAATGGTCAGACAACTCCAGTGACATACGTTGCAAGAGAGGCGTTCTGCATCCCGGTGTGGTCCACTGTTAGAAGTTCCGAGAGCGTACATTCCTAGAAAAGTCATCCAACACTGTGCTTCCTCCCAAGTATATCTTGGGAAAAGATCATATGAAATTAGAGAGTTTCGCGCCCACACGAAGGCTTACCAGCAATGGTTCTTCCCAGCTGCCATTGGTGACTGGAGCAGGAAAAGTGGGAAGTGACTCTGGTACCCAAGTACCCTCTGTCACACACCGCAAGGTGGATTGTGACTTATAGATGTAGATTTAGATCTGCAGTTAGAATTCCCTCCTACATCCACTATCCGGCGTACCACCCCTATCACGAGAGGGCTGGGGCTCTGCAACACCTACTTTCTTGCAGATACTGCAAAATGCGCTCGTGATGTGGCCTCTCCATCACACAGATGATAAGGGGACATAGACTGCTGTAATTCGAAAACATTTTTTTGCGGTATGTTGTTCACGACAGAGCTACCAATTAAAAAAAAAAACTAAAATTTAGTTGGAAACACGGTGGGTTCATAAAACAATGTGTGCATTTCCCGCCCCTAACATTAAGCTCCAACTGCAGTTCTCTTTCGTTGTTTCATCTCTGCTAACTGTTCTTAGCAGTATCTCACTGGAACTGTTTATTTGGACCTTCAGCTGTGTCCTAGTTTTGCGGTCTGCGGATTTTTTTATTTTTATTTTATTTCGAAGAAGGGAGAAATCACTACTGAGTGCAGGCTCTAAGGGCAGACACACGATTGCAACACAGCGGCGGACGTGGAAATGTCGTTGACTGCTCGAAGTGCAGGTAAATTGTAAGTCAGGAGGGTTAAAATTTACCTAGTCAGCGACATCACTAGTGACGAAACACGAAATCCAACTGGACGAGACTGAAGCAGGAAATACGCCAGGGTCCTTCTTGTCTTTCTCTTTATTCATACAAGGAGCCATCCGGAGATTCTGCTGAAGTGACTTACGGAGACACGGAGACATAAATTTAATGTGGCTGACTAGGTGGGGATTTTAATCGCGCTTTTCCCGATTGCAACAAAAATCCAGGCGAGATCGCGGATTTAGCGGTCATCATCATGTCGCGTAGAACATGCGGTTCTCTTCCTAATACTCCTTCATTTGAAGGTCAATATGTGCTAAGACAGGTACTAAGACAATTGCTTATAAATTAGATAATCTACTAGAATATCTTACACTGTTGTCAGAAAGAGCAAAATTAACAAAACTCGAATGACGTGAAGAGAGTATGATCATAGTATCAAAGCTACAGGCTTGGATGACATGAACTCAGAGTCAATAAATAACATCGGTCCTGTAACTATCAATTGGATTCCTACCGTGACGAACACTTGTGTCGCCGTAATAATGGTCTCAAAGAGGTGGCGCATGTGAAAAGTCGTGGCACAGTTGAAACCAGGCCAAGAACCGAATTATCCCAACACCTTCATACGTGTATCACTTCTGCGCCATTTGTTTGAAGTTGCAGACAGAATGGGGTTGAATCGAATTCCTGAGTTATCCGACGGAAGACCGTTAAAGAAGAGTCAGGTTTCAGACGAGGTAAGTCATGAACAAGTCAGATACTTAGATTAGCCCAGCACATCGAGGAAGAGTTTGAAAGGAACCAGATTACAGGACCTGATATCCATTTTTTACGAAACTAACGTATTAACTACGAAGGCTAGGCATATTTTTTGATTTAACTAAGTCGTTTGATTGTGTTGATCACAAAATATTGCTCCAGAAGTTGAACTATTACAGAAGGCGAGAAATAGCTCACAATTGGTTCACCTCTTACTTTAACAACAGACAGCAAAATGTCATTATTCAAAGTGTTGAGAATGGCTGTGATGTGGGGTCCGAGTGGGGGTACGGTGAAATGGGGGCTACCCCAGGGGTCAGTGATGGGGCCACTCCTGTTCCTTACTTATATAAATGATATGCCGTCTAGTATTACAGGTAACTCTAAAATATTTCTGTTTGCTGATGACACTGGCTTGGTAGTAAAGGATGTTGTGTGCAACATAGGCTCAGTTTCAAATAGTGCGGTTCAATGCATAAGTTCATGGCCTGTAGAAAATAAACTAACTCTAAATCACACTGAGACTCAGTTTTTACAGTTTCTAACACAAAGTTCTCAAAACCCGAGGTTTTCATTTCACAGAATGGATATATGATTAGTGAAACTGAAAAGTTCAAATTTCTAGGTGTTCAGATGGATAGTAAGCTGTCGTGGAAAGCCCACATTCAGGACTTTGTTCAAAGACTTAACGCTGGCATTTTTTACTATTCGAACGCTATCTGAAGTAAGTGATCGTTTGAAACGAAAATTAGTCTACTTTGCTTATTTTCATTCGCTTATGTCGTATGGTATTATATTTTGCGGTAAGTCCTCCCATTCTAAAAGAATATTTTTGGGTCAGAAATGTGCGCTTCGGGCAATAAGTGGTATAAGTTCGCGAACCTTTTGTCGACCCCCGTTCACTAGTTTGGGTATTTTGACAGTGGCCTCTCAATATATATTCTTTACTGTCGTTTCTTGTTAGTAATATCAGTTTATTCCAAAGAATAAGCAGTTTTCACTCAGTTAATACTCGGCAGAAATCCAACCTGCATTTGGATCGGACTTCCTTAACTTTTGTGCAGAAAGGTGCGCAGTACACTGCTGCATTCATTTTCAATAAACTACCACAAGAACTGAAAAGTCTCAGCAGTAATCCAAGCGCTTTCAAATCGAAACTGAAGATTTTCCTCATGGGGGTATTCCTTCTCTTCAGTTAACGAGTTCCTCGAAAAAATAAGCTGGTTCTGATGTTATATTGTTACTTCGATTACTTGTGGGCTGACATTTTTTGGGTTCATAAGCATTTTATTTTTATCTGTTATTACTTTTATGTTGTAATTTCACGAACTGACAGGTTCCATGAACTCGGAGATTTGCTCCTCAATTTGGTCGTTCGGAACTTGTCGTTAAATAAATAAATAAGAGAATCCCTTTTTATATTATCTTATTGCAATCACCATTTCATTTTTTTAGAGAACTTATTCAAAAATCAAATGTATGTGAAATCTTATGGGACTCAACTGGTAATGTCATCAGTCCCTAAGCTTACACACTACTTAACCTAAATTATCCTAAGGACACACACACCCATGCCCGAGGGAGGACTCGAACCTCCGCCGGGACGAGCCGCACAGTCCATGACTGCAGCGGCTTAGACGCTCGGCTAATCCCTCGTGGCAGAGAACTTATTAACCAGATAATTTTTATACAGTAGTGTCACAGGTAATAACCGTCGCCATTGCGGTAGTTCACTTGTTTCTGCCCGTCGTACAGGTTGACTTTTCTAAAGGAAAACGCTTTCCGAAATGATAAATGTATTTGTCATTGTCGCTTTGAACTGTGATTTACCTATTTGCTTACTGCACCTGCACATATTTGTCGAGTTACAGTTATAGGTAATGTTGTCAGAAAGAGCAAAATTAATAAAACTCGAACGATGTGAAGTGGAGAGTTATTATGTTGGCACTCCATTCACAGACGAAGAACTGAAAAATACTATTCATCAGATTAAAAGTAACAGAGCCACAGGCTTGGATGACATGAAGTCAGAGTCAATAAGGAACTTCAGTCCCTGATCTCTAACCGTAGTACAAGCTAGGACAAACGTACCGGAGGCAAAACACATTTTTGGATTCATGGAAATGTACGAAGAAGGATGTATCATAAATTCATGATCATTATTGGAAGTCGTTCGGTTAACTTTTAAGGATGTTTTTTCTTCGTTCCCACAACTATCCTTGTACCAACGACTTCATTTATTCCAAATACTACCGTTGTTTAAAACTATAAAAATGCGAAAGACTGGTACCGGTCCCCTGGTTAATGTTAACTGTACTTCAAATTATAGTGTGTTTTACTGGTATTGGACTCTGAAAAGTAAAATAAAATAAAAGAAAGAAAAGTGTCACCTACTAGCGGTACTATGCACGAAACGTCAACCGAAGCGAAAGGACGCGAAGTGAATGCACCCGTGAACCAGTTTTGCGAGTTATGAAACGAGGTGCATGCCTGAAAGGAAACAAGTTTGCGCCGAAAGGAGAAAGAAAAGGGAAACGGAAATTGCGGACGGCAAGTTTCTCCGAGAACAAGCGAGCGCGTGGCGCAGCGGTGTCGGGTTGCACACGTGGGCGCGCTTCCGCGGCGCCGGTGACGTGACGCGCCGCGCCGCGCCGCTCCGAGGAAAGCGCCGAGAGCAGCAGACGGAGGGGGCCAGGGACGGGTTTTGGCGGCGGCCGTGCCAGGAGCTGCCGGGGCGCGGGGCCACTCCACCCCACCGCACTGCGCTGCAGCGTACGCACTCTCGCTGCAGTCGGCTCGAAAGCGGCTCTCCTCAATGAGAGCCGCTCTAGACGACGACGTGCCCGTTCCCTCACCGACCATCTAATTAGGCTTGTGTAAACGGTAACACTTTCGCCATTTAACTGCTCTTTTACTTTTTTTAAGTGTGAAACGTCCCCTTAGAACAATTTCTGAATTACTGTGCTGATGAACCTCTTACATTATTTGCTTTTCAAACAGCTGAGCAAATCTGAACGTACTAAAACATTCACTAAAGTGACACACAATATTTTTAGCGCAACGCAATCTGACTTTCAAAAATCCCTACAAAAGAATGGCCCTGACTAACATTAACCTGTACCTTTCACAAATCACTTACCTCACAAAAATCTTCGTTACTCAAGCTACAGCAATACAGCGAGCGCCACTACTGCCAGCTAAATAACAGATTCAAACTACGGAAGGCACTAACTACTAGTAGGCATAGTTAGCAAATGAAAGATTTTAATAGAGAACAAACAATGTATTTACCTTAATAGTCATCAAAAGTCATAATATGTACAGCAGTTCATGACATCCATTTTTACAAATTTCAAAACTCCGCCATTTCTCTCCCCACATCCACCATTGCTGGCGGCTCACCTCCAACTGCGCAACGCTACGCGCTGTTCACATCCAGCTGCCCAACACTACAATGGCAGACAACAATGCAAACTAGCCACAGACTGCACACAGCACAGCCAGTGATTTTCATACCAAGCGCTACATAACGTTGCCGATAAGAAAACATAAACAGCCTACTTACATAGCCCCCAAGTTCCCCAAAAAAAAATTTTACAAATTGTTTTGGGCACTGGCCAATACAGATTTGAAAAATTTTTTCATAATTACAGTAAGAAAAATATCAAATGCACACAATTATTAATACAATGTTGGTCAAAAGCTAAAGTTTTCTCACAGTCCATAAAGACAGTCCTGATCATTCATCACAGTGAAACTGCCGTTTCTTTTCTCAAAGTCTGGGCAGTAAAAGACAATGCACACGGAAGTAGTGGATTTCCATGCAGTCTTGAAGAAGTAGTGTTGTCCTTCCAACGGAAAGACAGTGCTGACTCTTGACATGCTGACAGGTAATGGGCCACAACAGAGCAAACCCACTGCAGAGTCATTCGACGTTTTGAAGAATATTGGTAGGTAGGTCATCACAGAGCAGACCCACTGTAGTCCTGGTAGAGATTACGGTATTGGTGGGCCACCAGAGGTGCAGACCCACTGCAGTTCTTGTAGAAATAATGGTACTGGTGGGTCATTAAAGATGCAGACCCACTGCAGTCCTTGTAGACATGGCCAGCAGCCATCTGTTGTGACTGTGCAGGTGCACAATCACCATTGAAAAGTCTTGCGGATAATATAGCAAGTCCATGAACCACCACTTGTGCACTCACAAATTTTTTTTTGAAATGTCCTTCGAACCAGCAATGCTGTTATCCAGTCCCTTGTTGAATTATTAACACATGTGCAAACACTAACAGTCACTACTTCTCACATATTGTCCATATACTATGACCAACAGAAACGTGTGCAGTGAAATGTAACTTACAAGTTACTTAATTTGATAAACTGGTGTCAATTGCAATATTATAACATGATAATACAATAACAAAGGTACAAAATACATCATTAAAGAACATAACAATACAGATAACATTTGTAGTAGTACAGGCTTTATAAACAATAGAAATAAACATATACATTAGTGTTACAGGAATTATGACATAAGTACATGCATAAAAGATCACAATAACTTTCGAAACATCAACTTCACACATGAGCAACAAAACAGAATAAATAATGTCTAAACATCTTTACAAGGAAAATAACATATTATTAATGCAAATTATATTTGAGGATAACAGTATTCCTCATCACAGTTCATGTAGCTGAGTATTAGAAAAATTCTACAACATAAGTCTTATCAGATAAACATATAAAGACAGGAAGAACATAAATACACAAGGGTACACAAACATATAGCGGAATAATACAAGGAAAGGACAGGGTTTGTTTTACTGCAGTGTTTTGCAAACAAAACTTTCTTTACTTCTCGGAGATCTCCCTTCGTTCTTCATTATTTCCAAAAGTCCTATCTATACCTGCTTTCTGTACTTTTCTCGTATAGCCTCTCAGTGCATTTCTTCAAATTCATCGCAACTCATTCTCTTATAGGCTATCCCCTCTTAAGCTAACTTAAATCTACTGAGCTCAGATGCTAAACTAAGGGACGAGGCAATGCAGCAGCACAAAACAATTAACACAAACATCAATGACAAAAAATTTAAATAGGCAAAGCATTTGCAATATTACAACTAATATAAGGCACTGTGCAGCAAACAAGAAAAGTAAATCAGTAGTAAAACTAGCTTGACAGAGTAATACAAAGTGAAATTTAGTAGCACTATGCCTGGCAAACAGCCGCAGCAAATGCAATAACTTATATCTAAACGTGAGAAAGCTCAAGCAGAAAAAATATTACAGTAAAAATGGCCATGTTTAATACCGATGTCACATCTTAACACTAGAGTGATGCATCACAATTTATTCTACAAAAGAAATTACCAAGTACTTGAAAAAAAAAATTCTGTATGCAATTCCTGTGAAGGGAAATGTCTTTTTGTGCTCCCTCGTTTTTTCGAAGTACATCATAAAGTTAGTCTTTACTGGATCTGTAGGCATAAAATATTTATATTAGTACATCTATAAAATTTTATTTTAACCATTGCTGCAGTGCAGCTTGAAACTAGATATTAAACAAATGAGCAAATATATATAGCCTCTATAGAGCAATGCATGAAACGTCATTCACTGGGCAAATGTCGTCTCCAAAGGCAAAAGAATCTCTCAACTAGAAAGACAGTAAATGTAAAATGTTTCTCATCATTTCATTAGGCATTTCAGTAAATATCATAAATTAAGAGCTCCACAGTGTAATCATATGTTTTCAAGTTTGAGTGTGTCCTATTTGCGATGCTTTCTATAAAGAAATAGCGAGGATAATGGCCTCCCTTTTTTTTTCTACCTGTGCTTCTGAAAGGCACATACAAATGGTTTTTTTCCAGGCGATTGTCGCGCAGCTGGGTGCCCACGACACATTACGTGCAGGTGGTCACTTAACTTTCTTACCGAAATATTTCGACAGCAGTTTCCGCTACAGTGACAGTCTCATATAAAAATATTTCACAAGTCAAGAATTTGCGTTACAAATCTGTAGAAACAAATTGCTATCGATATAACAGTGTCCAAAAAATTTTCGTCGGCATTGTAATACATTCGCGCATTTACATACATTTCATAACTCTTAAAGTACGATTCTTGGTTTCCAACAACCTTTTTCACAAACCAGAGTCCCTAACCACTACTCATTATTCCTTACCTTATTACACATATACATATTCGTCGACACTCCTTCAATATTTCATCTTAATAAATACGTAGCATAATCAAATTCCTCATATGACATCAGCTTATTGATCATAAACATACCGCAACAGCATAATACACATAGTTATCGTAATAATAACATTACAACACCTCAGTCAACTCTCAAAATCGTCATAGCTTCCTCCAATAATTTCAAAACCTAAAAAAAATTCTCTGCTTATTGCAATAGTGTCATCTACCCCAAACGTACTTTAAAATCATGCTCCCTTACCAAATACATCATTCAAAGCTCTCATAGTATCACAATTGTTCCGAAAAAATATGAACAGTTCACAAAGTACAGACGAAATACAATTTCGTAAGTGTGAAGTTATCCAACGGTGTAATTACGTAAATATCTGTCACTGATGTAGTAAAATAAATGTTTGTCTCTCTCAGTTAAATGATCAGATAGCTGTGTAATTTGTGTGTTAGAGAAATATGGTACCGATGTGTAAAGTCGTATAAGCAAATACCATATTAGCTAGGACTCCTTGTGCTTGCCAAACACATGGTACACAAAGTAAGCGTGTACCCCCTGAGGATTAATGTAATTATACCCTCAGGTGTTACAGATTACAGCAATAAAATGAAATGTATCACGGAAAACTTTCTTTGTAATTCACAAATCTTGAAAACTAAATGGTTTAAGTACAAAATTAATCACTCAAATGCGTGTCCTGTAGCGTCTTGCTGTAAGATAATTCTGTGGAAGAGTCAGAGTTATTATCCCCCAAAAGCTAAGTTCTGCAGAAGCCAATGTACTTACCTCATGATAAACAAAAGTGAAATGCTTTGCGTATAGATATCTTACTTATTACGCTTATTGCTGTGATGAAGAAAGTACTGTGCTGTAACGTATTGTTGTGCTATGGAAAAGGCTGTCTCATTGTAACTATAGCACAAAAGTTACTACTAAAACATGTTTTACTTTCCAGAATAATTCAGAAAAACTGTGCAGATATAAAACAGAAACACCGCAAAAGCAACATTGTAAATTGTCACTCATTAGTAGTGTCGTGATAAAATCGTGTAGCTGTGACATAAACTAACCACTGTGTCATCTGGTATCTCACAGAAAGTACTTTAAATCCAGAATGTATTTTCAAGTAAACCAAAATGTTGCATTAAAATCTCATTAGCGGTACTGGTAAATGTTCTAAGTATGTGAGCCTTATAGTCATTATGTAATCATGCAACTAACAAGCAAGAATGTACACACACAATTACACTGTGTCGTCTGTTCGCAATAACAATGCATTCGTAATTTCTGTTTAAATAAGTTCTCTTGGTTCTTGACTGGATATTTAACTTCAAACATTGTTACATGTTAACAGATTCTAAGTCTGACAAAGCATACTAGCAATGTAAAGTGAAAAGTTATATGGCAAAGACAAAGTTAAAAAGCAGATTATCTTTCAATAAAGGGTTTTACATGTGAAATGTGGTGTAAACCTTTACTCTTCCTAGTACGCAGAGTTTCAACTTCAACGCAATTATCATGTGGTATACGGTACATCGGTAAAGAATGCTGAAATTTTTCTCAAGGTTAGCGTCTATGTAATTTTTCCCTGAGCCAGCCGGCGCACGTGGCTGCCTGTGGTGCGAGTCATTGTCTGTTTCTTTGTTGGCGCGCATCGTTATTGGGATTTGGAGGTCTAACTTCTACAAATTCACCTTGACGAGAAGGCTCTGCCCTGTTTGAAGCTCGCTAGTTCTGATGGAATTCAGATCTGCCGTTTTGTCGGTAGTTTACATAGTTTCTTGTTTGTCGGTCATGTGATGGAGAATTTCTCCCGGAATAGTAACTGCGTGGTGCACCGTTGCGTCTGAAGTTATTCTGTCTCCCTTGATAATAATTATTTTGGTTCCCATATTGTCTGTTTCTATGGTTGTCTCTGTCACTTTCATTACTACGGAAAAGCGATCTTTCTCTGTAACTATTATTCTGCCAATGGTTGTCATACGGATGGTGTCTGTTTTGGTCACGATTTGTGTTGTGAGAATAGCCTTGTCGTGTCCAGTTATAATTTCTTTCATCGCAGAATTGTGACGGATGTGATTTGTAATTGTTGTGCTCCTGTTTTCGCGTTCCGCGATTGTCAGTGTCAATTTCCAGTTCTTGTAACTGTCCCTGAAAAGCTTCAATGTCGTCTTTGCAACGTCCTGCTAAAATAATATGTCGTAAATGTTCAGGCAGTTTGATTAAGCAAATGCGGATGAGTTCTGAGGGGCTGTATGGGTTTGACAGGTACTGATTCTTGTGCAACATGTCTTCAAAATATTTAACAACACTGTAAAATTCAGATTGTTCAAAGTGTTTCATCATTATGATGCTATGTTTTACTCGGTCTTGTGTAGCTTGAGACCAATATGCTGAGAGGAAAACATGGTAAAATTCTCCTTCACTGTGACAATCGTGAATGACCGATCGCATTCTTTCAGCTGGTTCATTCTCTAAGTAGCCACACATAAATTCTAATCTGTGCTGCAATGACCAGTTGGGAGGAAAACAATGAGAGAATTGATGGAGCCATGCTTGTGGATGAATGTTGTTGTCAGAATTCTTAAATGTTTCGAATTTACGTGTAGTAATGAACAGCTTATAGTCAAAATCATCATGTCGGCGAGTCGCATATCGGTCATTGTTACGTCGTTTCGGCGGTTCCATTTCAAAATTCGGTGCACCTTGCCAATTTCTTTCGTAATTTCCGAAATGCCCTGAGTTATTATTTTGTGGCTTTTCCATATTTCTATGTCCCTCTTCCCGTATCGGGATGCGAGTGTCCTCTGAAATACGTAATTCTTGTATTACCTGTGTCAGCTGAACTTGTACTTCCCGGATTCCTCTTTGGTGTTGCGCATTTATTTGATTCTGATTTTGTTTGAATTTCCTAATTTGTTCGCACTCTTCTGTGTCATTAAAGACTACCTGTTTTGTGTCATTCAGATTATCATCTACCTTCGTAGATAAATTATTTAGCTGATTCGCAAGTTCAACTACTTTCTCTGATAATGAACTAATTTCCTCCATGTGTCTTTCTGAACCAATTTTCAGAGTATCTATTGTGTCCTTTAAGTTTTCCTGAGTTTTTGCAAGTTGTGTAACCGAATCGGTAGATGCAACTGAGTCAATTTTAGTTTGCAAGGTCTCATGATTTTCATGAACAATAGTTTGCAGTTCTTTTATGGCTGCTTCGTGATTCTGTAATGCATTTTCATGACGCGAAAAAATAGGTTGGAAATGCTCACAAATTTGTGTTTTTACGTCATTACAGACTTTTTGACATTTCGATTCAATGCTGTGTAACTCAGCAGTTAAATCTTCACGTGTTTGTTCGAGAGTTTGTTCCAATGAGTCTAACTGTTGAAGCTTTTGCTGTGTTTGTCTCTGATTTTGTTCCATTGTGTCTAACTGTTGCTGTGTTTGTCTCTGGTGTTGTTCCATTGTGTCTAACTTTTGAAGATTTTGTTCCATTGTGTCTAACTTTTGAAGATTTTGTCCCATTTGTTTCTGATTTTGTTCAAGCGTTGTGTCTAACTTTTGTAGCCTTTGTCCCATTTGTTGCATTAACTGTAATAACAGTGCACTGGTGTCTGAAACATGTTCCTCAGTGCTATTCGGCAGTGCATTTGAACCGGCAATATTCGCATTTTGAAAAGCAGAAAATGTGTCTTGATTTATTTGAGAAAACGGTGAGGACGCAAAACCTGAATCTACAGTATTTGCAAGATTGTGTCCTGTCATTTCGGAATCCTGAGGCGAGCTGTTGCCGACCGATCGATCGATAATGCTTCCCTGTTCACTAATTATTTCACTGCCCACACCATTATTTGACGCCCGCTCCATTTCCCTATGCACAGTTACCAAATTACTACTTTGAATATTTGCTAATTCATTACATGGTGGCGTTAACACACTGCTTTCGTCTTCACTGTTATTTCTCAGTTTACTTTGGAGCCTAGTATTACGTTTTTCACACGCCATTATTGTCACAATATTTCACACGACAACACAGAAAAACACAATTTGAAGAGCAAAAATAAGAGAACACATTAACATAGCACTGAAAATAATATCTAGTTAATTGCAAGCGCAGCTGCGAAATACTTGGTGCAAATTTACATGCGTTCCACACCTGTTTTACTGTACAACAATGAAAGGCTGCAACTACAAAGGAGATTCTCTCTACAATTACGCGCTAGCAACAAACAAAATCCACACTAATTACACAAACTACAAGAAAAAAATCAGAAGATTCCAGTGAGGTATCCTCGGCTAAGGGTCGACATATGAAACGTCCCCTTCGAAAAATTATACAAGACTGTGCTTAAACTGACACACAATATTTTTAGCGCAACGCAATCTGACTTTCAAAAATCCCTACAAAAGAATGGCCCTGACTAACATTAACCTATATCTTTCACAAATCACTTACCTCACAAAAATCTTCGTTACTCAAGCTACAGCAATACAGCGAGCGCCACTACTGCCAGCTAACTAAAAGATTCAAACTACGGAAGGCACTAACTACTAGTAGGCATAGTTAGCAAATGAAAGATTTTAATAGAGAACAAACAATGTATTTACCTTAATAGTCATCAAAAGTCATAATATATACAGCAGTTCATGACATCCATTTTTACAAATTTCAAAACTCCGCCATTTCTCTCCCCACATCCACCACTGCTGGCGGCTCACCTCCAACTGCGCAACGCTACGCGCTGTTCACATCCAGCTGCCCAACACTACAATAGCAGACAACAATGCAAACTAGCCACAGACTGCACACAGCACAGCCAGTGATTTTCATACAGAGTGCTACGTGGCGTTACCAATAAGGAAACCTAAACAGCCTACTTACAAGTGATTCACTGTTATATTAATGAGCCACAGTGCGTACCGTAGTTCATGTTAAGATCATTGTAACCAACATCAGGCCAACATCACTAAATAGCGATAATAGTGGTGGGAGTAGAAGGAAGGGTTATGGGAGAATGTGGGCTTGGTACTACGAATGGGAGAGGAGAAAGACTAGATGAGTCCTGCAATAAATTTCCGATAGTAACAGAGAATAATCTGTTAAAGATTCACAAGAAGAGAAGGTATTCTTGGAAACTGCCAGGGGGTACAGGAAGATTCCAGCCAGATTACGTCATGGTCAGGCAGAATTCCGAAATTAGATGTTGGATTGCAAGGGATACCCAGGAGCAAATATAGATTCGGATCGCAATTTAGCAAAGATGAAGAGTAGGCTGAAGTTTAAGAGAGTAGACAGCAAGATTAAATGTGCAAAGGACTAGGATACGGAAATACTAAGGCGTGAAGTGACATGCTTCAAGTTCTCTTAGACTATACATGCTGCAACAGTGAAAATTTCAGTACGTAGTTCAGTCGAAGAGAAACAGACATCTCTAAAATGGGCAGCAACAGAAGCTGCAAAGGTTCAAATGGCTCTGAGCACCATGGGACTTAACTTCTGAGGTCATCAGTCCCCTAGAACTTAGAACTACTTAAACCAAACTAACCTAAGGACATCACACACACCCATGCCTGAGGCAGGATTCGAACCTACGACCGTAGCGATCGTGCGGTTCCAGACTGTAGCGCCTAGAACTGCTCAGTCAACACGGCCGGCTAGCTGCAAAGAAAAACATAGGTACAAGGAAGGTAACTCCCAAGAAACCATGCAAAGCAGAACAAATACTTCGTCTGATCGACCAAAGAAGGAAGTACCAAAATGTTCAGAGAAATTCAGGAATATACACTGAAGCGCCAAAGAAACCGGTATAGGCATGCGTACTGAAATATGTAAATAGGCAGTATACGGCGCTGTGGTCAGCAACACCTATATAACACGATAAGTGTCTGGCACAGTTGTTAGGTCGTTTACTGCTGCTACAATGGTAGACTATCAAGATTTCAGTGAGTTTCAACGTGGAGTTACAGTCGGCGCATGAGCGGTGGGACACAGCATCTGCGAGGTAACGATGAGGTGGGGATTTCCCGTACAACCATTTCACGAGTCTACCGTGAATATCAGGAATCCGGTAAAACATCAAATCTCCGACATCGCTGCGGCCGGGAAAAAATCCTGCAAGTACGGGACCAACGACGACTGAGGTTAATCGTTCAACGTGACAGAAGTGCAACCGTTCTGCAAATTGTTGCAGATTTTAATGCTGGGCCGTCGACAAGTGTGCCGGCCGGAGTGGCCGAGCGGTTCTGGGTGCTACAGTCTGAAACCGTGCGACCGCTACGGTCGCAGGTTCTAATCCTGCCTCGGGTATGGATGTGTGTGATGTCCTTAGGTTAGTTAGGTTTAAGTAGTTTTAAGTTCTAGGGGACTGCTGACCTCAGAAGTTAAGTCCCATAGCGCTCAGAGCCATTTCAACCATCGACAAGTGTCAGCGTGCAAACCATTCAACAAAATATCATAGATATGCGCTTTCGGAGCCGAAGGTCCATGAAACCTGGTAGTCAAGGAAGGCAGGATTCGGTTACAATTGTGGACGGGGCCGTAATCATTTACTATTGGTTCCCTTTTGCAATGACACACATTTATTTTAAAACAACAATTTCAGGCTCAGCAATAAATAAATATATCACACGTTATTAATGAAAGAATAAACAACTGTGTAATTAATAGTGCTTTCAGTGTGTTACAATTTACCAAATGAGCATAAAATACAGTCACAGCAAATAATGTTTTAAAAACAAGCCAATGTGATCCCAATTAGAATTTTAAGGCAAGTAACCACAGTCACGGCTGAATGCCTTTAACGCCAAGAACGGGAATTATAAAAAAATAAACAAACACGCTGTAAAACAGCAATGCAATAGCAAAAGTTAATTTAAAAAGACAGTCAACTAATCACCAAACGGGTGAGACAAAATTATAGTAAACTTGGTAGCATAACCATTTAAACCTGCTGTAACGCTAAGAATGGCAATTATATAAAAATTAAAAAAAAACATACAGCAAAACAGCTAATACAAAAGAAAAGATTAATTTAAAAGGGCAAGCAACTGATCACGAAAGAGGTGAGACAAAATGATCGTAAACTTGGTAGCACAATCATTTAAACCTGCTGTAACGCCAAGAATGGCAATTATATAAATATTTTAGAAACATACAATAAAACAGCAAATACAATAATAAAACACAAGGGCCAGTCACAGACTGTGCACCAGGAATCGACCTCTGAGTAGGTCCGGCAAAAAACACTTTCGCGAGTGATGAGATAGGCAACCAAGAGTTGCATTCACATCACAAGATGGTAACTCAGACTAGTGGCAGTCTAACGAATGACTAATGATAATCTTGCTGAGGCTACCTGACGTTCAATAAACCAAATGAAAAGATGTAAAAATACGCCAAAGCCGGAACCGGCGATCTGGACTCCATCCGCAGAATACTGTGCTTAGAGTGCCCGGAACGAGAAAGGAATCACTACCACCACAGTAGAAGAATCGCCAATCAACCTACAATCAAGGAAGCTGTCAAAACTACACGCCTCACCTGGCAGCAGCGGCAAGGCTAGGAAACGTACACAGCCGTTACATACACTAACCCCCAGGGTAGGTAACTGGAGCTTTAGCGGCCACGAGGCAGGAAAACTACCGCTGGTGAAACTTAACAACAGTAACAAACTGAATGCAATAAATAGTCATTGGAGTCCAGGACAGATCCCCCTCCCCCAAGCACTCCACTCGCTGCTATCTCGGCAACGCTACGAGCAGCAACACGAATCCAAGTCACTGGAGAATCGCGAGATATCACAATGGTGGAGGTCGCACTACTTGAATCCAAATGCACCCAACTTAAGCTTTCAGGACCCGTTTACGACGAGGTCGTGCACCCCCGTGACCACAGGCCTTCGATCCGGCACTCCAAGCGAGCCGCCAGCGGTCCCGGCGTGTTCTTGCACTGCGGGGACCTGGTTCCTCCTGAGTCCCCAACCGAACTGCCCACTGACTCGACCTGGAAGAACCACAACGTCGCCCAAAAGATAGGGCCACAGATACTACATATCGATAACCGCCGTTGCTGCCACTAGCGGACAGGCAACGCTTGGGAAACCACGTGGCGCCAGTAAACACGAGAAGAAGACAAACAACCGCAACCATATCAACCAAACGATACAGTCTGGCCTCCAACAGAGAACGGAAACCTACAAACAGCACCAACGCGAGTCGCAGCACGGCTAGGTCCACTCGTCCACCCTCGATGACTGCACGACACATAACTTTATGCATCACCTGGCCCCCTAAAAATTTACGTTGAACTGTTGATGACTGGAAACATGTCACCTGCTTGGACGAGTCTCGTTTCAAATTGTATCGAGAGGATGGACGTGTATGGCTATGGAGACAACCTCATGATTCCATGGACCCTACATGTCAGCAGGGGACTGTTCAAGTTGGTAGAAACTCTGGATGGTGAGTGGCGTGTGCAGATGGAGTGATATGAGACCCCTGGTACGTCTAGATACGACTCTGACAGCTGACATGTTCGTAAGCATTCTGCTTGATCACCTGCATCCATACATGCCCATTCTGCATTCCTATCTATTTGGGCAATTCCAGCAGGACAATACAACACTCCATACATCCATAATTGCTACAGAGTGGCTCCAGGAACACTCTTCTGAGTTTAAACACTTCCGCTGGCCACCAAACGCCCAAGACGTGAAAATTGTTGAGCATAACTGGGATGCCTTGCAACGTGCTGTTAAGAAGAGATCTCCACCCCCCTCCAACCCCCCCCCCACCCCCCGTACTCTCATGAATTTAAGGACAGCCCTGCACGATTCGTGGTGTCATTTACCTCCACGCCACGTCGTGTTGCGGCACTTCTCTGTGCTCGCGTGGGCTCCACACGACATTTGGCAGGTGTACCAGTTTCTCTGGCTCTTGAGTGTAGAAACACAACTCACATAGGAACGAAAAGAACAGGAAGTGCATAGAAGCAAAGGCGAAATGACTGAATGAAAAACGTGGAGAAATTGAAAAAGAAATCATTGTCGGAAAGTCTGATCCTGCATATAGAAGTCTCAAAACAACCTTCGACGAAATAAAACTAACGGCGAGAACATTTACACTGCAGTGGGAATTCCACTGTTAAATGCAGAGGAGAGAGAAGATACGTCGAAAGAGTACACTGAGGGCCTCTGTAATGTCGAAGACGTGGTTCATGACGTGACAGAAGAAGAAACAGGAGTGGACATTAAAGACACAAGGGATCCAGTATTAGTATTACAAATTAGAAGAGCTTTCGATGATTTAGATCAACTGAAGGAGAAGGGATAGATAACAGTCCACCGCAATTTTTGAAATCGTTCGGGGAAGTGGCAACAAAACGACTATTCATGTTGGTGTGTACAGTGTGCAAGACTGGTGATATACCACCAGACTTTCAAAAAGTACGTCACCCAATCCACAAAATTCCGAAAATAGCACACTCAGCTTAACAGCTTATGTAGTTGCTGACAAGAATAATATTCAGAAGAATCGAGGAGTGAAGACAAATTACAGGAGGTTTCATATGGTATGAGTACAGGACATGGATTGAGGGTAAATCGAAGAAAGAGGAAAATACTCAGAAGTACCAGAAACGAGAACAGTGAGAAACCACAAATCAGAATTGGGGATCACGAAGCAGACGATGTTAATTCTGCTACCTGGACAACAAAATGACTAATGATGAACGGAGCAAGGAAGACATAGAAAGCAGACTAGTACTGTAAAAATGGCATTCCTGGCCAAGAACAGTTTACTAGTATCAAACATAGGCCTTAATTTGAGGAAGATATTTATGAGAATGTACCTTTGGAGCACAACATTGTATGGCAGTGAAACATGGACTGGGGGAAAACCAGAACAGAAGAGATTCGAGCCATTTGAGATGTGGTGCTACAGATGAATCTCGAAAATTTTGTGGACTGGTAAGTTAAGGAATGTGGAAGTTCTGTGCAGAATCGGAGAAGAAAGGAATGTGTGGAAAATACTGACAAGAAGAAGGCTATCTGTTAAGACATCAGGGAATGACTTCCATGGTGCTACAGGGAGCTGTAGAGTGGAAAAACTGTAGGCGAAGACACAGATTGGACTACATCCAACAAATGATTGAGAACATAGGTTATAAGTGCTACCCTGAGTTGAAGAGGCTGGCACAGGAGAAGAATTCGTGGTTGGCCGCATCAAACCAGACAGAAGACTGAAGACTCAAAAAAAAAAAAAAAAAAGAAAAGATATTTAAAACTACCATTAACTATCAACTGCATATCACAACCACCAACATTATAACGACTGTCGCAACTATAAACATAGGTATAAGGGCAAATGGAGCGTCGCCCCACATTGCATTGTTACCAAATTTATTCAATATGGCGGATCCTTGATGGCAGAAATAGATGTGGCAACATCACAATGACGTCATGGCGGGAAGTTCAAATTTTGGAGGGAAAAATAGGTCAATTAGGCACCCTCCACTCTCCTTACCCCCTCCGCTCGGCTCTATACCCCTTCCCTCCCACAAAAAAATGTGAGGAAGATTTTGGCGGGAAAATAGGTCAGTTGGGCTACCTCCAATAACCTAAGTCATCCAACCACCACCTCTTCCTTGGAATTGGTGGGATAAGGACCCAGCCTGTGCTGGGCTCCTTGATAGGACTTTTCATAGGCAGTAGCTCCACCCAGTGTGTTCACCATGATGTCAGGAGTGCAACAAACCTACTATACAGTACCAATACCAGAGGGCACTGTCATCCCATAGCGATATGGGGGAAATGGCGGGAAGAGGGCTCAGACTGCGCACAGCTGCTGGAGAGGGGAATGTACTTCATTTATTTTCAGTGGGATGTTGGAACAATTTATTTATGGGTGGATTTCACCCATTAGTTTACTTATTACGCTGATACAAATCACTCACCCTGGCGTGCTTGGGGTCACAGTAAATAGCCTACAGACCTGCAAACTACTTGTAAATCACCAAAATAATGCAGTACACTGAAGTACAGACACAGGAACAACTCGTAAATTGCCAAAATAATGCATGTATCATGTTATTGAAATAATGCATTGCACAGCCTACAGACATCAGTACACTGATGCACAGACACGAAACACTATGCATGAAATTGGTAAAAAATAAAGCATGTGTAACGCTCTGCAAACACGGTCACAATGCTTAAACAGCCAAACATAATGCAGTGCACAAACACTAATTGCATGTAAAAACGCTTTCGTACTATAGTTTATAAATTCTACCATGACGTATCAGCGATCTGTTCCCTAGTGCGTCCCAATGTGGAATGATGACCTGATGCATTCTTCCTAGTGATTCTAAGAGGACAGTCCATCACACGTACAAGACGCCTCTGGCCGTACACATGTTTACCTAGCCACCATGACTGACACATAGGTTTCATAGCTGCAGGTTCAGTGCTGAGCGAGGTGTTTGCATAGCGGCTCACCCTCACAGGGGCAGCTAAAGGTTGTGAGTGCTATACTGATGCCACATGTCTATGTAAATAAGAGCCAAGTGTCCCTCTCAGAAATCTTAAAGTGTCGCTTTTGTTGTTGTAGGAGCTATCGTGATGTCTCAGCTTGCCTGCATGGAAATTCTTATCCTAATGGGATCTGTTTACGAAAATAACACAGAATAACATTGATTGTCCTAACGAAGCATCTCGTCCATCCCGGAAACCGTAAGGTCCTGCTTCCAACATACGTCTCAGGAACGGTAAACGCTCTCACCACTAAAAGCCTTCATGATGTCTGTGCATGCTTGCGGAAACACTGTTAATCACAAAAGCATTCTTGTTGTTTGGGAAGAGAGCTCTGTGTAAGCACGGAGGGGAATACTGGAACAATTACGCAAACATAATTCGAAGTACTGCCCTACCCGAAGGGAAAAATGGCCTGGAATGTACAGTATCCTACATCTGCTGGTCTGGAGATGTCCTAATGGCACAACGGCCAAATTACTGTTCTACCAGTGTGGGAGCACTGTTCGCCTTTTTTTTTTCTTACTACACATTTAGTGGCAAATCTATTTTGTACAGATCACCACATTGCACTGACAGTTAAACCCTGGAAAAATGGTCTACAGAACGTGAAATACAGGGAGACACTTCCTCAATTACACTGCTCTGCCTCTGACGATGGAAGCTTCAAATTTTCAGCGTGAAACAAATCTCCAACCCGGCTATATATTTCCCACAAGCTCGGTAGGTCATCCACCGCAGCCAGTGGTCACAAGTGATTTGCCCCCGTACACACACTGGCCCGGGTTCGAACTATTGTACAAAGGCTGGGTCGGTTCCCCTCGGAAAAAAGCCGTTACTGTCTCTGGCCCCGACCTGCTTGCTTGCTTTGTATATCCATCTCCAGATTCTGGGATTACAAAAACATATGTATTTTCACATGATTTACCAGAATATCATACAATTTTCGCGATACCTCTCGATATCAAGCACATAGCAGTATCGCTTGCATAGCAGTATCGCTTGCTCAGCATAATTCCGAAGATACAGAATGGAAATTATTTCTCTAGAAATCCTAAACTTTAGTGAGATGGAGCGTGCCTTAAACCACCTAGTAACCAGAAATTTATCTCGTCAGCGAGTACTTGAAAATTCGAAAAAAATAGAGGAAACTGATATTTCCACTAGCGATTACCGATTTCAGTGATATAACAGATTCCAAATCATCCTTATAATTTTCGAAGTTAACTAAGGTATTTTTCATGTCAAGAGAACCAGCAAACATGTCTTCCAGCCGTCTTTCAGCTGCTAGATGCACACAACACACACCACAATCTATGATCTCTCAACCAGATAAAGTCGGGAAAGGTGCAGAAGCAATCAACCGGACAATTTGCATGTAAGGGAATAATGGTCCAGGGCAAACACACGTCTATAAGAATCTTCTCAAATTTCCACGGGGAACACATGCGTTCACGAAGGCTGTCCAACACATACTGAGTATTAGTTCGCTATTCAGCCGTCTAGAGGACGACACGGTTACGTCAGCTACATTCCTGTATCCCAACAGGGCATTCCATTCGGAGAGCTCCCGCTGTTGGCTCAACACAAAAGTATTGTCTCAAGTACAGATAGTGTTGAGGATCAGTGGACAAAGTTCAAAACCATCGTACATTATGCGTTAGATGAGTATGTGCCAAGCAAGATCGTAAGAGATGGAAAAGAGCCACCGTGGTACAACAACCGAGTTAGAAAACTGCTGCGGAAGCAAAGGGAACTTCACAGCAAACATAAACATAGCCAAAGCCTTGCAGACAAACAAAAATTACGCGAAGCGAAATGTAGTGTGAGGAGGGCTATGCGAGAGGCGTTCAGTGAATTCGAAAGTAAAGTTCTATGTACTGCCTTGGCAGAAAATCCTAAGAAATTTTGTTCATATGTCAAAGCGGTAGGTGGATCAAAACAAAATCCAGACACTCTGTGACCAAAATGGTACTAAAACAGAGGATGACAGACTAAAGGCCGAAATAATAAATGTCTTTTTCCAAAGTTGTTTCACACAGGAAGACTGCACTGTAGTTCCTTCTCTAGATTGTCGCACAGATGACAAAATGGTAGATATCGAAATAGACGACACAGGGATAGAGAAACAATTAAAATCGCTCAAAAGAGGAAAGGCCTCTGAACCTGATGGGATACCAGTTCGATTTTACACAGAGTACGCGAAGGAACTTGCCCCCCTTCTTGCATCGGTGTACCATAGGTCTCTAGAAGAGCGTAGCGTTCCAAAGGATTGGAAAAGGGCACAGGTCATCCCCGTTTTCAAGAAGGGACGTCGAACAGATGTGCAGAACTATAGACCTATATCTCTAACGTCGATCAGTTGTAGAAATTTGGAACACATATTGTGTTCGAGTATAATGACTTTTCTGGAGACTAGAAATCTACTCTGTAGGAATCAGAATGGGTTTCGAAAAAGACGGTCATGTGAAACCCAGCTCGCGCTATTCGTCCACGAGACTCAGAGGGCCATAGACACGGGTTCACAGGTAGATGCCCTGTTTCTTGACTTCCACAAGGCGTTCGATACAGTTCCTCACAGTCGTTTAATGAACAAAGTAAGAGCATATGGACTATCAGACCAATTGTGTGATTGGTTTCAGGAGTTCCTAGATAACAGGACGCAGCATGTCATTCTCAATGGAGAGAAGTCTTCCGAAGTAAGAGTGGTATCAGGTGTGCCGCAGGGGAGTGTCATAGGACCGTTGCTATTCACAATATACATAAATGACCTGGTGGATGACATCGGAAGTCCACTGAGGCTTTTTGCAGATAATGCTGTGGTGTATCGAGAGGTTGTAACAATGGAAAATTGTACTGAAATGCAGGAGGATCTGCAGCGAATTGACGCATGATGCAGGGAAAGGCAATTGAATCTCAATGTAGACAAGTGTAATGTGCTGCGAATACGTAGAAAGATAGATCCCTTATCATTTAGCTACAAAATACCAGGTCAGCAACTGAAAGCAGTTAATACCATAAATTATTTGGGAGTACGCATTAGGAGTGATTTAAAATGGAATGATCATATAAAGTTGATCGTTGGTAAAGCAGATGCCAGACTGAGATTCATTGGAAGAATCCTATGGAAATGCAACCCGCAAACAAAGGAAGTAGGTTACAGTACGCGTGTTCGCCCACTGCTTGAATACTGCTCAGCATTTTGGGATCCGTACCAGATAGGGTTGATAGAAGAGATAGAGAAGATCCAACGGAGAGCAACGCGCTTCGTTACAGGATCATTTAGTAACCGCGAAAGCGTTACGGACATGATAGATAAAACTCCAGTGGAAGACTCTGCAGGAGAGACGCTCAGTAGCTCGGTACGGGCTCTTGTTAAAGTTTCGAGAACATACCTTCACCGAAGAGTCAAGCAGTATATTGCTCCCTCCTACGTATATATCGCGAAGAGAACATGAGGATAAAATCAGAGGGAATAGAGCCCACACAGAGGCATACCGACAATCCTTCTTTCCACGAACAATACGAGACTGGAATAGAAGGGAGAACCGATAGAGGTACTCAAGGTACCCTCCGCTACACACCGTCAGGTGGCTTGCGGAGTATGGATGTAGATGTAGACGTAGATAAGCTAGAAACGTGAATCATTCCCACTAAAGGCAACCGCAACCGCGCACCACGCACCCCCCGACAGAATCGTCCTAGGAAACCGGCTACATATATATTTGATCGCTATACTTACAATGAAATATTACGATTGCGGTCTCAAGCGGACGACATTCGACAATGAGGGAAGTATCGGAAATACACCCTTCTGATGGCTGTGGCTCTGGAAATAGAAATATATGTACCATTCTTACGACACGACATACTTTTCCAAGAAAAGAAAATTCTTCCATTCTCTTTGCTATCGCAGTATTCCACGGGAAATCCATACCTTCCTTAAGACCGGACATAGTCATTTTCTTTGCACATGTCGGAATACACACATACTTTATAAGGCTGATGCTCAGGGCGAACCCATTGCGCATCCCCTACTGCTGAGTATAATACTTCGCCAACACCTGATTCCTGGCGAAACGAAATAATATTGAGCAAACGTCAGCGATGGTTGGACATGTCTCATACGTTTTTCCTGCGAGTGGTACAATTATGTCTTGGAAAGAGAAGTGTAATCATCTTACAAGGCGCCAGATGCTATAAACACGATCGTAATGACCATATTACTATCATAGTTGGTCTTGGTTCTACAGGTTTTCACAAGTACCGCTAACAATATCCATGTTAAAACTACGCAAACCTTATAAATCGCCGGCTATTGTGGCCGATCGGTTCTAGGCGCTTCAGTCTGGAACCATGCGACCGCTACGGACGCAGGTTCGAATGCTGCCTCGGGCATGTATGTGTGTGATGTCCTTAGGTTATTTAGGTTTAGGTAGTTCTAAGTTTTAGGGGACTGATGACCTCAGATGTTAAGTCCCATAGTGCTCTGAGCCATTTGAGCCTTATGTATCGAGGTATGGCATTGCCTAGGAATAAGGGCTTTTTCCAGACCAATTCCGCGACACTGAATATAGACGATGATCGCCGGAGTGTATATTATCAGGCCAACAGTGCGGGTACATGTCGCCAACTACGTAAGTTAGTAATAAAATCACCAAATTTAGAAAGTGATTCCGCTCAGAAATGAGGTATGAGCCCAAATTTGCAACTTCCTCATGCCGTCACTAGATATTTCTCCAGTGTTTGTGACGCATTCTGTCTCAACGCCACTTCAGAGGTTCTGCGATGTATCCGCTGGGCTATAGGCGGTGGATGACTGAGAATGATCACAAGCAGTAGATGGTGTGCTGATTGAGATCGTAAGAAATGTACACAGCCTTTTCGTATCTCCAGTCCTACGCTTTCCGGTAGAAATGCTGTCTGAGATTTGGAATCAAGTCTTTCCATTCAACCGCATACCTGCATTGGGTGCTATGGAGAAGTCTTTTCATGATTACAGCCACTAGTGAATCATATTTCTGGTCCTCTCATACCTCGTAATGAGTCACCTATTTCGAAACTATCTGCTACAGTAAAATTCCAATGTGGTTTTAGATAGTTCCTATGCATTTTGCAACTGCTCCTCAGACTCTACACTGCCATCCCTGCAACTCTGAGCAAGTGATCGCTCTTATTTAAGTCGTAACTGAGCAGAGGTCGAAGAAAGCTATGTATACTACACTCCTGGAAATTGAAATAAGAACACCGTGAATTCATTGTCCCAGGAAGGGGAAACTTTATTGACACATTCCTGGGGTCAGATACATCACATGATCACACTGACAGAACCTCAGGCACATAGACACAGGCAACAGAGCATGCACAATGTCGGCACTAGTACAGTGTATATCCACCTTTCGCAGCAATGCAGGCTGCTATTCTCCCATGGAGACGATCGTAGAGATGCTGGATGTAGTCCTGTGGAACGGCTTGCCATGCCATTTCCACCTGGCGCCTCAGTTGGACCAGCGTTCGTGCTGGACGTGCAGACCGCGTGAGACGACGCTTCATCCAGTCCCAAACATGCTCAATGGGGGACAGATCCGGAGATCTTGCTGGCCAGGGTAGTTGACTTACACCTTCTAGAGCACGTTGGGTGGCACGGGATACATGCGGACGTGCATTGTCCTGTTGGAACAGCAAGTTCCCTTGCCGGTCTAGGAATGGTAGAACGATGGGTTCGATGACGGTTTGGATGTACCGTGCACTATTCAGTGTCCCCTCGACGATCACCAGTGGTGTACGGCCAGTGTAGGAGATCGCTCCCCACACCATGATGCCGGGTGTTGGCCCTGTGTGCCTCGGTCGTATGCAGTCCTGATTGTGGCGCTCACCTGCACGGCGCCAAACACGCATACGACCATCATTGGCACCAAGGCAGAAGCGACTCTCATCGCTGAAGACGACACGTCTCCATTCGTCCCTCCATTCACGCCTGTCGCGACACCACTGGAGGCGGGCTGCACGATGTTGGGGCGTGAGCAGAAGACGGCCTAACGGTGTGCGGGACCGTAGCCCAGCTTCATGGAGACGGTTGCGAATGGTCCTCTCCGATACCCCAGGAGCAACAGTGTCCCTAATTTGCTGGGAAGTGGCGGTGCGGTCCCCTACGGCACTGCGTAGGATCCTACGGTCTTGGCGTGCATCCGTGCGTCGCTGCGGTCCGGTCCCAGGTCGACGGGCACGTGCACCTTCCGCCGACCACTGGCGACAACATCGATGTACTGTGGAGGCCTCACGCCCGACGTGTTGAGCAATTCGGCGGTACGTCCACCCGGCCTCCCGCATGCCCACTATACACCCTCGCTCAAAGTCCGTCAACTGCACATACGGTTCACGTCCACGCTGTCGCGGCATGCTACCAGTGTTAAAGACTGCGATGGAGCTCCGTATGCCACGGCAAACTGGCTGACACTGACGGCGGCGGTGCACAAATGCTGCGCAGCTAGCGCCATTCGACGGCCAACACCGCGGTTCCTGGTGTGTCCGCTGTGCCGTGCGTGTGATCATTGCTTGTACAGCCCTCTCGCAGTGTCCGGAGCAAGTATGGTGGGTCTGACACACCGGTGTCATTGTGTTCTTTTTTCCATTTCCAGGAGTGTACATTCTGCAGCCTGTGTAGAAACAAACCAACTTGAGTTACTGGGACAGGATCGTATTTTGGCCATTCAATGGAAATGGGAACACGTTGTCGTAGCTCCACCAACCGTGTACCGGGTGTAAGGACCGCGCCGTACAAAGCCGCCTCCTGCAACACGAGGTAGTATGAAGACAGTACAAACACTTAGGAAGACTCAACTTGATACAGGTACTGCAGTCCAAAGGAGATCTGCATCCCTCAGGGTCCGTTCACGTCTATCACCCCAACATTCCATCATCGTTATTCTGTACCATCCAACAGAGAAAAATTACAAACTGTAAAAGCTCTGCTAACTTCATCCACTAGAGAACTCAGTAAGATTTTTCCAACATCCCTCTCTCTCATTCACTCTCCCCTCCGATACATCAAAAACACATACTGTCTGTGTATCGGCATCAAGCAGATGCAACTAAATATACAGGTACTGATCCATTGGAGCAGGCGGCCAGAGATCAAAGCCGCTTGCACAGAACAGTGTAAAGTGTCAACGCCTGTACTGTAGGAGGAGGAGGGCCGTATCCCACAGACTATACTTTCAATCGCACGAGAGGCTCCCTGCGACATTGTTTCCAAACTGCTCCCTAAAGGTAATTGATGGCCTCTACATTTAAACTCATCTGTCACAGTGACGGGATAGCTGATGGCTCTGTGTTCCGTTTCGACTGATACCTCATATTGCAGTCATGTACACGATCACTGTTTCGGTGCTAGCCATCCCCAGAGGGTGTTGCCACTCCACCAAGACTCTTTCTCGAACTCAAACAAGCGATGTCAGTCAATCATTATGTGGTAATCAACAGCGTACCACTGGACAGATGGGATGGAAAAGACACCGTCGATGCACTGCAATAATAAGCACCATAGCTGATAGTGTGAACAGCCTTAGCAATTTTACACCGGCGAATGACGAGGCAGCATGCTTCCCGATTTCAGTATCATCGCTAACCGTCCCTCCTCTACTTTGCGAGTACCACTGCGAATGTAGATAGATGACTGTGCAGTACGTCCATTCATTGTTAATTCTCGAACATATACATCATCAAAGTATACCAGACAGCGATCTACATATTTCTAGTACCTCGGGCATAGTACGTAATTTACAATCTTTCTCTATGCGGATGGGAGTCACAGGGCAATCTCGCATTGTTAGGATAAAGTTACAGACTGAAAGATCCCCTCACACTGTCCTTGACCAAACCACCCTGCAGCACCATTACCGATTTAATCTGCAACTGACCAGAAGTATACCACTAGATTCTACGTCTCGCGAATGAATGAAGATTGCCAAGTCCATAACTGTTGTTTGGCACCCATCCAAGTGGACAAGATTTCTCCAGATGCGCGCATGTCGAGGATGTTAGCACCCCTTATCGGTGTCTAGTAGTAGACTTGAAAGTGTTATGATGTAATGGCAGACGGGTAAGAAGAACAAGAAATGGGTCATTTTCATGCCTGATGGAGCTCTAGACAAATGGATTTCGAAGCATTTTACATAAATCAGTTACGCTATCAATTCTAAAGTATTGTTCTAGAGTCTAGGAACAGTACCAGGAAGGTACTGATAAGAGAGAACACAAACACACGCACTCTTAAGGCTTCACGGTTTTGCACTTAAAACAATTGATAATGTTAGATGGCTTCAGTTTCCGAACTATTAGTCATGTGGATGCAACGCTGTTAATATTGCAATGTAAGAAATATATTTTCAGCGCATGATATACATCCTTCTTGTAGGTTTCTCTACGATAAACTGTGATAACAAACTGTAAAATGAAAAAACTACTTCCTTAAAACATCGATTCTGTAAGATACATGCACAGTATAGCTTTACAGAGATGTATAAGGGCTACTGTTCACATCCGATTATGGTTCGGAAATTATACTATACCTGCATGAGTCCTAAGTAAAATGACCATTAGTAATGGAGAATACCTCTTACAAGGAAACAGATAAACGCATAGCAGTGATGTTCGACGTGTGAAATTACACGTCATGTCGCCACTAATTCTGTAAACAGAACATCTCTCAAGCAGATTTATACACAGGAATTGCAGTGCCTCACAAACACCTGTCGCTAGCATAGAAGCATCTTAGTTATGAAATTGAAGTCTCAACTTTATACTCAAGATGCGACAGGGGAATGGAGTACATCGTATAAATCTTCGTTCGTTTAGAGGAGTGTGTCGAAACAGGATGGTCACGTTTCATCACACATGAAATGGAAGTCCTCTGATGACCGAGAGGTTAGCTGTTAAAGACGGCAAGTAGACAGTGCTCTAAGTCACACTCATAACACGTGATTGTATACGAGTTGAACGCTTTTGTCACACACCAGATGCATCTTGACAGAACATTGCAAAAAAAGTGTTCAAATGACCTGCAGCAACATCTCCCTCTCTCTCTAGAATGAATCATCAGTTTACCATTAAATCGTTCCTCGTTACAACTCCATCTCAAACGATCACTCCATCCACACTCTGTAATCCTATAACGTAGATGCAAATAAGTTTAGAGGCAGATGGTTCTCCGTTTACTCGTTCCCAAGTATAAGAGTTGTTCTGCACCAACCAGAAGACACGCTAGTATTTTCTTAATTTCCCCGCATTTCGGTATATTTTCCCTTCAATTTATAGATATTTTCCGACATTTTTCGTAACTTTATCGACTTTATGTCACTTCTATCCATGCGGTCATGTCATCGCTTCTCGTTCCACGTCCTAAAACTGATTGTAAATATTGTACAGCTGCCAACACCTAGTGTAGATGCACTAATTTCTGGTTGGGTGGCATAGTATAGCACCATACTCGAATGCATCCAATCACCTCCACTCACATATTCTACACTTGCAGTGAACTTGCTCTGATTTCTGTATGTCTATGTCTGTGCATTTTTCGCCATGTGAAATGTTTTTGTAACCCCAGAGTCCGGAAATTGGTCTAGAAAGCAAGCCAGAAACAGTAACGCCTTTGTGCCGAGGGGAACCGACCCAGCCTTTGTACAACAGTTCAGAGAATGACATCGGTCTGCTGAGGGTGCTTTGGTCGTGTGTTAGGCCAGTGTGTGTATATGTATGTGTGTGAGGGGGGAGGGGGGGGCAAATCACTTGTAACCCCTAGCTGCAGTGGATCACCTATTGAGATCGTGGGAAATATCTAGTGCTGCGAGGACTATACACGGTTCATGCGCTTATGCTGTCTGCCTTCGCGGTATTTGTAAGAGTGATGTTCGATAGCAATAAATGCAGGATGCAGAGATGATGATTTTGCATGGTGCAGGATACAAATTGTATGTTTACTACATCGAAATGGTATGTGGTGATAAATATAGCAGGGTTGGAGATTGGTTTCATGCTGAAATATTCAAGCTTCCGTCACCAGTGGCAGAGCTATGTAATTGAGGAAGTGTGTTTCCATATTTGATGTTCTGTAGATTACTTTTCCAGGGTTTAACTTTCAATGCAATATGGCGATATGTACAAAATAGATTTTCCGCTGAAAGTCTCACCAAAAAGAAAAAGGAAAAGGCGAACTACGCTCCCACACCGGCGACCGGCGGCAACAGTAATTTGGCCATTGTGGCATTAGGACATCTTTCGACCAGCAGCTGTAGGACACTGTAAATTCCAGCCATTTTCCTCTTCTGTAGGACAGTACTTCGTATTCTGTTTGCGTAATTGTTCTGGTATTCCCTTCTGTGCTTAGACAGTGCTCTATTTCCAAGCAACAAGAATGCTTTTATGATCAGTGCTGCTGTTGAAAGCATGCACAGACATGATGAAGGCTTTTAGTGGTGAGAACGTTTACCGTTTCAGAGACTATGTTGAAAGCAGGACCTTACGATTTCAGGGATGGACAGGATGCATCGTTAGGACCGTCAGGGAGATTGCAATCGGTGTTATTCTGTGCTATTTCCGTAAACAGGTCCTATTAGGATAAGATTTCCCATGCAGACAAGCTGAGACACCACAGAAGCTCCTACAACAACAAAAGCGAGCGTTAACTATTTCACTTCAATATTTCTGAGAGGAACACTTGGCTCTTATTTACATATACATGTGACATCAGTATAGTACTCACAACCTTTAGCTGCGCCTGTGAGGGTGAGCCACTATGCAAACACGTCGCCTGATGCTGGACTCGCAGCTATCCAACCCCTGTCAGTCATGGTGGCTAGGTAAACACGTGACGGCCAGAGGTGTCTCGCCTGTGGGACGGGCTGTCCTGATGGGATGGCTAGGAAAAATGCATCCGGTTCTCATTCTGCCTTGGAACTCTGTATGGAACAGCTCACCGATATGTCGCGGTCGAATTTCTGAACGACAGTCCGAAAACATTTTTACATGCAATGAGTGTTTGTGCACTGCATTATTTTCGGCTGTTTGAGCCTTGTGAGCGTCTTTGCAAAGCATTATAGATGCTCTATTTTTTGCCAGTTTTACGCTTAGTGAACGTGGCAATGCATCAGTGTACTGCTTTATTTTGTGAATATGTCTGTAGGCTGTACAATGCATTATTTCAACAGTTTACAATTCGTGAGCACATTTCAAATGGTTATAAGCACTATGGGACTTAAGATCTGAGGTCGTCAGTCCCCTAGACTTAGAACTACTTAAACCTAACTAACCTAAGGACATCACACACATCCATTCCCGAGGCAGGATTCGAACCTTCGACCGTAGCAGCCGCGTGGTTCCGGATTGAAGCACCTAGAACCGCTCGACCACAGTGGCTGGCCATGAGCACATTTGCAGAGCGTTATACATGCATTATTTTGGCAATTTACGAGTTATTTTCGTGTCTGTACATCAGTGTACTTCATTATCTCGGTGATTTACAGGTAATTTGCAGGTCTGTAAGCTATTTACTATGACCCCAAGCACGCCAGGACGAGTGTTTTGTATCAGCGTAATAAGTAAACTACGCGAAATCCATCCCTAAATAAACTGTTCCAACATTCCACTGAAAATAAATGAAATACACTCCTTCCCCTCTCCAGCCGCTGGACATGGTCTGAGTCCTTTTCCCGCCATTTTTCCTCAGACCGCCATGGGACGACAGTGCCCTTTGATGGCAGTACTGTGTACTAAGTCAGTAGGACTCCAGACCTCATGGTAATCACACTAGGTGGAGCTACTGCCTATGATAACTCAAATTGTTTAAATAAACAGTGCATGCAAAATAAAGACTTACATCCATCCTACCTAGCAGCCCACCACAGGTTGAGTCGTTTTCTCGCTAATTCCAAGGAAGAGGTGGTGGATGGATGACTTAGGTTAGTGGAGGTAGCCCAAGTAACTTATTTTCCCGCCAAAATTTTCCCGCCACTTTCTTAGGTTAGTAGAGGTAGCCCAAGCGGACACTTTTTTTCCGCCAGAATTTGAACCTCCTGCCATGATGTCATTGCGATCTCGGCATATCTATCGCCGCCATCTTGGATCCGCCGTCTTGAATAAATCTGGCAACAATGTAAAGTGGAGCGACGCTCTCTTTGCCCCACTACTGACATATTTCATCGCTAGCACAGTTAAATTAAATTAACATGTTGGTTATTTCCGATTTTGCTTAAGC
Source organism: Schistocerca cancellata (assembly GCF_023864275.1). Taxonomy (NCBI): domain Eukaryota; kingdom Metazoa; phylum Arthropoda; class Insecta; order Orthoptera; family Acrididae; genus Schistocerca; species Schistocerca cancellata. The sequence goes on from NC_064626.1 coordinate 613,247,911, forward strand.
TCCATCTTTGAAATAAATAGTATTGATACAATGGTCACCTTACAATCAAATATTGGGGGCAGACGTTCAATGACGCTTGTTGAAGTTCATCGTTGTTCCATTTACTCAGGTTTTTATTGCAGCGGGCAGCTAACCCTCTGAGCGTGCCTTCCCTCTAGGACACGGGTGCAGCGTCATGCAGCAGTTCTAATCGAGTGTCCATGTTAAACGATCCAACGCGTGCCACTAGGCCAACCACTCCATGGCAGACCTAAGTTGGTATTGTATAAGTTGGTATTGCCTACAGTGTGTATCATCTTGAACGCTGTCTGGCGCTACTGCTGCTGCTGCTACTACTACTACTACTACTACTATTACTACAAATACTGCAGATATACACTGCCTGACACAGTTTTTTGTCTTCCACTGCCCTGCAGAAGTTTTGTGCCTCACAGGTGCCTACAACCTTCCTCCGTACCGGTGCAACAGCGTGGAGCCCTGCGACGTCACCATCGGTTTCAGCGACGGGTCAAATAGCAAGATGTTGGTCGATACATGCTAGAAAAAAGGCCAGAGAAAAACGAATGGGAATCAACGCACCAAGGGAAAGAGCGGTTTCACTGACGCCATTTATGACACCCTCTGAGGCCTTTTCGAGCGGCTCTGTGTGTGGAACGTTTTCCTCGGCCACCTATAAAAAAGTGCGTGATTTCGTCGCAGTCCTGACATCCATCGCAGAGGCTTCAGACGAAGAGCTGAAATGTGGTTAAGAGGGGATGTGACAGCCTTCACATCGATTGACACGTCCACTGTCGCATTGGAGAGAACTGTAGTGACGTTTGGTGCCAATATGACATCATTAGCACACCTTAGGCGGCACCTGAGCTTCTAAACTCTGGCCTTTATCTCGCACATATCTTGCTGTTTGCAGCATCGCCGAGTCCGAGGGAAACGGCTTTGGGTGGCACCCCTTCGCACCATTACAGAGGAATATACTTATATGGATATGGTGTGTGTTATTTCGGACATTGCCGGTATTGTCAGAACTATATACTTATATGGATACGGTGTGTGTTCTTTCGGACATGTCTGAAAGAACAGACACCATATCCATATAAGTATATAGTTCTGACAATACCGCCCATGACCTTCTTCTGCCAATGTCCTTGTCAAAGAGGGTGGAGGAGTGGACAGAGGTTCAGGGCACACTCTTGTCCCAGGGATGCAAAACTTCCCCTAAAAGGTGGAAGTATCAGCAATGATCAACGGCATGAGGATGCAGACTGCAATGGAAACTAAAGCATTAAAGTAACACAACGTGTATCCACGGGAAATTTGGCCTGTAATTTCAAAAGTATCAGGATAACCTCTCTATTGGCAAAAGATTCGGGAATAGTCTCCTATTCGGATCTCCAGGAGGGGACTGCCAAGGGACAGGTGACGACGAGAAAAAGAACGAACGATTAACGAATGGATAACGTTCTACGAGTCGGGGTGTGGATTGTCAGAAGCTTGAACGTGGTAGGGAAGCTACAAAATCTGAAAAGGGAAAACAAAAGGCTCAGTAAAATGAAATGGAAAGAAGACGAGGATTTCTGGTCAGATGAGTAGAGGGTAACGTCAAACACCAAAAGAAAATGGTATCACAGAAGTAGGATTCGTTATGAGTAGGAAGATGGGGCAGAGAATGTATTAATGTGAACAGTTCAGCGATATGGTTGTTCTCATAAGAATCGACAGTGGACCAACAACGACAACAATAGTTCAGCTATACATGTCGAGGACGTCGCAAGATGAAGATCAAGTGATAGAGAACGTATGTAAGTATACTGAATGGGTAACGCAGTTCGTAAAGGAAGATGAAAATCTAATCGTCATGGGGGAGTGGACTGTGGTTGTAGGGGAAGGAGTAAAGAAGGAGTTACGGGAGAATAAGGGCTTTGTACTAGAAATGAAAGAGAAGTAAGAGTAATTAAATTCTGTAATAAATTTCAGCTAGTAATAGCGCACACTCTGTTCGAAAATCACAAGAAGAGGAGATATACTTGGAAAAAACCGCTAGATACTGGAAAACAGGCATTCCGAAATCAGATACTGGATTGTAAGGCGTACCGATGAGCATTTATAGACTCAGATTACGATGCAGTAGTGATGAAGAGCAGGCTGAAGTTTAAGAGATTAGTCAGGAAGAATCAATATGCAAAGAAGTTGAATACGGAAGTACTAAGGAGTGAAGAGACACGCTTGAAGTTCTCTAAGGCTATACATACGGCAATAAGGAATAGCTCAGTAGGCAGTACAGTTGAAGAGGAATGGACGTCTGTAAAAAGAGCAGTCACAGATGTTGAGAAAAAAAACCATCGGTACAAAGAAGATAACTGTCAAGAAATCTTGGGTAACAGACGAAATGCTTCAGTTGATCGATGAAAGAAGAAGACTCAAAAATATTAAAGGAAATTCAGGAATACAGATATATAAGGCACTTAGGAAATAAATAAATCGGGAGTGCAGGGAAAGTAAATCGAAGTAGCTGCAAGAAAAATGTGAAGACATCAAGAGGTTCGAAGTTCTGAGGAAAATAATGAGAAGCTAAAGGGAGAGACGGGTAATACCCAAAATGTACAAGTGCCAAGAAGAAATAATGATAGTGGAAGACTAAGAACGAAGTGCTCGGATTAAAAAGGGTGTAAGACAAGGATGTAATCTTCCACTCGTACTGTTCAATCTATACATCGAAGAAGCAATGATGGAAATAAAAGAAAGGTTCAGAAATGGAATTAAAATTCAAGATGAAAGGATATGAGTGATACGATTCGCTGATGACATTGCTGTTCTGAGTGAAAGTGAAGAAGAATTACATGATTTGCTGAATGGAATAAACCGTCTAATGAGTACAGAAGTCTACAAGTATGAAACACAGGCCTTAATTTCAGAAAGAAATTTCTGAGAAAGTACGTTTGAAGCACAGCATAGTATGGGAGTAAAACATATGGGCAAATTGCAACAGAAGAGAATCGAAGCATCTGTGATGCTACAGACGGATATTGAACATAAGGTAAGGAATGAGGTGGTTCTGTGCAGAACTGGAAAGGAATTTGTGGAAAGCACTGAGACAAGAAGAATGGACAGGGTGATAGGAGATCGGTTAAGACATAGGAGAATAACTTCCATGGTACTACAGGGAGCTGTAGAGAGACTAAACTGTAGAGGAAGACAGAGACTGGAATACATCCGGCAAATAGTTGAGAGCGTAGGTTGCAAGTGCTACTCTGAGATGAGCAGGTTGGCACAGGAGATGTATTCGTGGCTGGCCGCATCAAACCAGTCAGAAGACTGATGACTTAGAAAGAGAAAAGCATTAAACGAAGGTCGCATTTGGAAACCAGCGGCGAAGTTTAGGTCCGTTGGAATTTTCTGTGCTACAGTCTTCGGGAGAATAGCGATAGATTGTGCTATGAAAATGACGAAAGCTGCTAGGATGGACAGATTAATGGAATGGTGTCGATGAATCGATTACCGGACAGACGGTGGAGAAACGTAATGAGACGGACGATACACCAAACGTAGAAGTGTCATAGAGCTAAATATTTATTCTCGTATTACCCAGTGTCAATGGAAATAATTTCTAAATACAGTCCGGCTTCTGGAAGGTTCAAAAAGCCAGAAGTTTTGACAGCTTCTTCGTAAGCAGCGACTACGACCTGTCTTTAGTGCAGCACCTGGAACGTTTCGCGGAGACGGTTTATTATGGATTTCCCAGGTAAAGGCTCCACTCACAAAATGTACATGTATTTCATGGAACAATAACTACAATCCCCAAAATTGCCATCGCACAATGAAATATACAAGGTCCAGTCACTTTAATGCGGCCACCGCATATGTTCTACAAGCACGTTCAATAAACCCTCACAACTGATAGGTAGCAGCACTAGCAGTGGAGGATATATAAAGGGTGGCTTGTTGTGAGGGGAGGCGTGCGAAAAACAGTATAGTCGTTGTCGAAATGCGGAAACGGTGCGATTTACCTGAAGTCAAATAGGGCATGATTATTGGCTTTCGGACCAGCAGTTGAAGCATTTTTCGAAACGGTTAAATCTGTAAACTGTTCACCTGCCGCCGTGGTTACAATATTCCGTTCGTGGCAAAATGGCGCTATCAATTGGTTCAAATGGCTCTGAACACTATGGGACTTAGCATCTGAGGTCACCAGTCCCCTAGAACTTAGAACTACTTAAACCTAACTAACCTAAGGACATCACACACATCCATGTCCGAGGCAGGATTCGAACCTGCGACCGTAGCGGTCGCGCGGTTCCAGACTGAAGCGCCTACAACTGCTCGGCCACACTGGTCGGCAGGCGCTATCCAGGACCGGTGCCGGGACAAAGGGTGCACCACGGGCCACAGACAACATGAGTGAAAGATGGCTGTGGAGATGTGTACGGGTGAGTAGAAGTGCGAATGTTGAGCAGATGACCCAAGGAACTATCAACAGTGTCTCCTCAACAAGCGTTCAGCGAAAGTTGCTGCTTATGTGCCTCTGCAGCAGTAGCCTGGTTCATGCACTCGTAATGACAGTCGTTCATCGGTAACGAAAGGTGCAATTTCCTCACCAATAACGCAACGGGGCAGATCTGATAACTAATCAAAGGTTCTGAATAGAATAGGGAAAAACGGGTCTTTAAGACATAGTTTCACTTAAAACAGGATTAGCTTCATAGAATGCAACCACGAGCATCGAAGAACAGTCAGTTCGGTAATAAAGGAAGTAGCGACAGGTGATCTTTTCAGATAAAACATTTTTCATGCTCCATCGGACGGATGGCCGGTGTATGTGCAGCTGAAAAATGTAAAACAAACAAGGAGGGAGCGTTATGATCTGGGGAATGTTTCGTGGCGTTCCCTGGGTGATCCCGCCATTCTAGATGGACAATGGATCAACACAAGTACGCATCTACCCTTGGAAAACAAGTCCACCCCCCCCCCCCCCGCCCCCGAAAGTTTTTTTTTCCCCTTGGCACAATGGCATCTACCATCAGGACAGTGCGACGTGTCACAGGGATCGCAGTGTACGTTCGTGTTTCGAAGAGCACCAGGAGGGGATTACCTTACTCCCCCGCCAACAAAGAGCACCTAGATCGGGTTGTTCGCGCCCTGGATCCTCAGCAGAGAAAGCTAGCGCAACTGGCCACGACACTTCACATACCTGTCGGTACCTTCCAGAATCCCATTGACTCTCTTCCTGCACGTAAGCCCTGTAAAAGGTGGTTATTCAGTCTTTCAGCCTTTTAGTGGACCATTAAAATTGCTACACCACGAAGAAATGCAGATGATAAACGGGTATTCATTGGACAAATATATTATACTAGAACTGACATGTGATTACATTTTCACGCAATTTGGGTGCATAGATCCTGAGAAATCAGTACCCCGAACAACCACCTCTGGCCGTAATAACGGCCTTGATACGTCTGGGCATTGAGTCAAACAGAGCTTGGATGGCGTTTACAGGTACAGCTGGCCATGCAGCTTCAACACGATACCACAGTTCATCAAGAATAGTGACTGGCGTATTGTGACGAGCCAGTTGCTCGGCCACCATTAACCAGACGTTTTCAATTGGTGAGAGATCTCGAGAATGTGCTGCCCAGGGCAGTATTCGAACATTTTCTGTATCCAGAAAGGACCGTACAGGACCTGCAACATGCGGTCGTACATTATCCTGCAGAAATGTAGAGTTTCGCAGGGATCGAATGAAGGGTAGAGCCACGCGTCGTAACACATCTGAAATGTAACGTCCACTGTTCAAAGTGCCGTCAATGCGAACAAGAGGTGACCGAGACGTGTAACCAGTGGCACCCCATACCATCACGCCGGGTGATACGCCAGTATGGCGATGACGAATACACTCTTCCAATATGCGTTCACCGCGATTTCGCCAAACACGGATACGACCATCATAATGCTGTAAACAGAACCTGGATTCATCCGAAAAAATGACGTTTTGCCATTCGTGCACCCAGGTTGATCGTTGAGTACACCATCGCAGGCGCACCTGTCGGTGATGGAGCGTCAAGGGTAACCGCAGCCATGTCTCCAAGCAGATAGTCCATGCTGCTGTAACGTCGTCGAACTGTTCGTGCAGATGGTTGTTGTCTTGCAAACGTCCCCGTCTGTTGACTCAGGAATTGAGACGTGGCTGCACGATCCGTTACAGCAATGCGGATAAGATGTTTGTCATCTCGACTGCTAGTGATAAGAGGCCGTTGGGATGCAACACGGCGTTCCGTTTACCCTTCTGAGCCCACCGATTCCACATTCTGCTAACAGTCATTGGATCTCGACCAAGGCGAGCAACAATGTCGCGATACGATAAATCGCAATCGCGACAGGCTACAATCCAACCTTTATCAAAGTCGGAAACGTGATGGTACGCATTTCTCCTCCTTACACGAGGCATCACAACAACGTTTCACCAGGCAACGCCGGTCAACTGCTGTTTGTGTATGAGAAATCGGTTGGAAACTTTCCTCATGTCAGCACGTTGTAGGTGTCGCCACCGGCGTCAACCTTGTGTGAATGCTCTGACAAGCTAATCATTTGCATACCACAGCACCTTCTTCCTGTCGGTTAAATTTCGAGTCTGTAGCACGTCATCTTCGTGGTGTAGCAATTTTAATGGCCAGTAGTGTGTAAGTATAGTAGCAATGAATAATGTGGGGTTACAGAACAACGTTAAATTTTATACAGATAAATCTAATAACTAATGAAGAGATAACAGAATAGGGATCAATGGGCCTTTATGACATAGTTTCACTTAAAATAGGTTAGCTTCATAGCACCCAACCAGAAGCATCAAAGAACGGTCAGTCTGGTAATGGAGGAAGTTTAGGGAAAGCAACAATGGAGTACCCTACGCGGATTCAAATTGATGTAGGTTGCACAGATTACGCACAAATAAAGAGACACTGGCATCAAACTAATGTTCGTACTGGAGATTACATCAACGACGAAAACTGTAAAACAGTGGTGGCTGATTCCTCTTTAAAAACTATGTAGCATCTACTGAAGTTTCTAGTACGTGCACAAACACTAAAATTTAATAACGTTGATGTGCGCCTTTTATTCCACAAAACATAATTCTAAAATTTAAATTTACTTCCTTGTGTTAATTTTATAGTAATTGATACACTGTTCTTTCCTCGTAGATAAAACTGATTATGACTCCTTTTACAGAGAAATGCACAGCGTCCGCATCGGAAATTTATTCCACAACAAACATCACATCGTCACGCACTTGTCTCGTCGGTTACTCGATTTAACAAATACTTATTGCGATTGTAGTTGCTCTAATATTATAACCTCCGCCAAATTACTAATGTCAGTAATATGCTCTCTTCACGTTTTCACACTTATGCCTGCAATAGCCCCCTGTCCCTCAGTTCCCTCTCTCTCTCCTTCTGTTAAATTTCTTTGGCGTGGCTCAACTAACATTTTAATGGACAATTTTACATAATATACAAACTAACAACATCATCATTAGAACTAGTATTCTTACAGAAATAATTACATGAAGTCCGTTACAAGATCTGCCGCAAATATTAGGAAACGTAGTTCCTTTTTCTTGTAATGGTTTCCCATATACTTTTTACGCCATTTTCAAGTGCCGCTTCATTTTGTACATTAGCTTTGTTGAAATTTCCAACAATGAAGGGAAAATGTTTATAAACTTACAGACAGAATTGCTAATTCTGTCTCAAATATTAAAAATCCTTCTTACAAATCATTCACTGGAGAGAACATTACCATAATTTTGTAGTCACTACACAAAATCCGTATTTAACACTTATTAAATTGTACAAATGATCTAGAACATTGTAGAACGTAGTCACACTTCCGGATTCCCGTGTTGCATCAGTTCTGAATATAAACTCAAGCTTTCGACAACGGACACACGTTCCTAACAAATACTAAGAGGAGATTATGCATAGCTTTATATTTTGTACAGTAATCGCGTACCAACTGAGAATGTGATTACAAAGACACCCTTGCGAAAGTGGTAAAAACGCGCTTGGTGGAAATAACGTCTTGTGAGAGCTGACGAGTGCTGGAACAGAAATGACTCTTAGTTGATTTTATAAGACCTGTGTGTAGCGATTCCTTCCCTTTTACTTGTCCCGCCTCTGCTTTGCTTTGGGTGCTCTGACTTAGGCCGCCCCAGTTCGCACTTGCTGTGTTCCGTGCATGTGTCTCAGCCAAAGGCTTGTGACAGCACTCGCAAGAATCTCTACATATTATTTAATTTTGGCCATTCAAATAATCTCACACTCCAAAGCTGGCATTAATGATAGCGCATTTTTATTCCCGTTTTGTTACCGTGGAATTGATATTCCACTGTGCGTGATTAGTGGAAATCTTACATTCATTACTTAACCAGGATTTCATTTGCAGTGACCCTGATCCATAATTTTAACAGAATGCCGAATTTGTCACGTATTCTTCCCGGTCACCGGCATGATTTCGCTCTTTGCCTTATTCGCCTGAATAATGATTTGCCGAAACATTTCGTGACTTCCCAAGGCCGGCTTATTATCAGACAGCAATTCTGAATGACCTCACTTCTTTGGAAAAGCTAACGTCATCGACACGCGGTTCAATTTTTTTCCTAGAAAGATTTACTCCGGGATAATTTGCTAAAGTGCCATGTAATGGCGGACGACTGGTACAAGGTAGGGAAGTGCCTTTGTCGCGTCTTTCTAGATATTATTATATCTATCAAACATAACGCCATTTACCCTCTTTATTTGCCAAATACTGACTTAACTACATTGTTTTATACGAGAATAGATTATTTTCAAATTTCTCCGTTCCATTTCCTCTGTGGAATGCTCTTTGAGAATTTCCCTTTCTCTCCTACGATCATAAACGTAAAATTTGTTTCTTGATGCTGTGCAACACGCTACTATCTTAGTTTTTGTTTGAGGTCCAAGATTTTTAATAACTTTTTATGTATCAGTAGTTTCCTGTATTTTCCCTATACCACAAATTAAGTGAAATAGCTGAGAGCTCTGTATAGGAAAGATGGAGTTAAGTACCCAGGCAAACACGTCGCGGCAGTGGGAAGGGGTCTCGGAAATGCTCATCCAACTCGTATGTCAGACGCCACAAGAGAGGTATTGTGTATCATGGGGTAATATGCCGCTGAAGTTCCGAGGGTGTAATTCCTATAAGAGTCAACCGATATACTGCTTCCTCCTACCTCCTAGGAGCATCTCGCGAAAAGAACATGAATGTAAAATTATATTCGAGTCAAATGGAGGCTTACTGACAATCGTCCTTACCGCGAATCATTCGCGACTGGGACAGTAAACGGCAGTGGTTCACAAAGTTCCTTCCGCCGCACGCCATTGCCTGCTGTGCGGAACACAGAAATAAACTTACTGGTAGATGTTCTACAGTGAACTCTTTACAGCGTTCTTCCCTATACACAACAATTGCCTGGCCGACTCAGTACCATCGAGAAGAGGCCATACGTCATGATGCTGGCCTCTCAGCGTAGGTGGCATCTGCAGTAAATAGTGGTGAGTTAAACAGCAGTACAAAGAGCCGCCAAAATAAAGCTGCTCGCCCAGGGAACTCATCAATGCCAGCATTTAGGGGGCATCAGCGTTCCGGCCCTCACTGACGAAGGCCTGCCGTGACGTCGCTGCCAGGGCGGTCTTTCCGTCGGAACATGGCCTCAGCGGTCAGTTGAACCAACAGCGAGAGAGCAAGTTGCCAGTCACCGGCCCTAATGCCCTGCTGCTTGCAGAAAAACCTAAATGTCATGGGCGTGCCGCAGGTCTGCCCCATCCTCTGAAAACAGAGCTCGGCCGACGGCGGTGTCCATCGCCTCCACGCGGCGCGATTGTGAATAACGACCCTGTCCGGCTTCCACGTACACCTCCGTGTGGTTCTCTGCTGCGTTACTCACTCTCTAGGCTCAGACGCTCAACTCACGAGAGACAGGTTTCGCAAACAGCCGAACACCGCTAATAATCTTTAATCATGCTGAACAGAATACGAGCCGCGCGGGATTAGCCGAGCGGTCTTAGGGCGCTGCAGTCATGGACTGTGCGGATGGTCTCGGCGGAGGTTCGAGTCCTCCCTCGAGCATGAGTGCGTGTGTGTTTGTCCTTAGGATAATTTAAGTTAAGTAGCGTGTAAGCTTAGGGACTGGTGACCTTTGCAGTTAAGTCCCATAAGATTTCACACACATTTTTGAACGAAATACGACACTCATGTTGTATAACGCTACGGTACTGCGATTTACATTCTACACGTAGATCAATAAACTGCATAGATTGCTGCGACCTCGACAATCAGGGTGTGAAACTAAACCCCTAATCTCATTTGTTCACCAGGAAACGAGTGACTAGGAATTGCAAAGTTCAAAATTACAAAATGATCGTCCTTAAGGTACACGCATTCACTACTTTAGTGGCTAAGAAGAATACCTGACGGATAGTCCGAGGTATATAACACTGAAGTAGAAATCGAGAAATCATCCACATGAATTGACGTCCTTATTTCACAAAACGTAAAGCAGTTGAGTCTGTTGTTATCACACTAAATCTGCACTAAACATCTAAACATTCATAACACAAACTTGCGATGTCATTTTATGAAGTGAAAATCTGAAAAGATAAAACGCTAGCATCATTTACTGGATTAACTGCGACGAAGGCCACTGTCAGACTGCAGACAACCGTAACTTGGACAAACGTCGCTTGTTGGGTAAATCTTCCTGTAAATCCTCCTGTCACTCAGTAAAAGCGTTTCCTGAGCACCCTCTCTGCAAGCATTCAGTCTCTACAGCCAACAGCTACCAGTTGTCGTGGTACTAACACAGAAAACAAATTCGAAGAAAGTTAGATGACAGGTTCTTTCTCAAATGTAATTCATCCACGAAATTAGTGGCTGAAAACGCTTGTCAGATCAATTTATTGAAAGCTTTTCCTCAGTCTGGAACCCTTACCATGTTGCCTTAACAGAAGAGCTACGGGAATCTAACTTTGAGCGGCGCCCTTCGTCGCGGGCTCTTTTGGCAGGCGCAAGAGTGTTACAGAGATGCTTCAAAAATTCCAGTGGCAGGCGCTAAAAGAGAGGCATTCAGCATCGCGGAGTTGAAATTCCGAGTGCTTACTTATCAAGAAAGGTTTGGCATCGTATTACTTTGTTACACATAGATCTCCCAAAATACTACGACCAGAAAATCTGAGAAAGTGGAGCTCATGCGGTGGTTTACCGACAGTCACTCTTCCCACAGAGCATTTGCGAATGGAAGAGGGAAAGGGGAAAGGGGGGGGGGGTCGATGGAGATTCAAATGGCTCTACATCTACATCTACATCCATACTCCGCAAGCCACCTGCAATGGTGTGTGGCGGAGGGTACGCTGAGTACCTCTATCAGTTCTCCCTTCTATTCCACTCCCGTATTGTTCGTGGAAAGAAGGATTGTCGGTATGCTTCTGTGTGGGCTCTAATCCCTCTGATTTTATCCTCATGGTCTCTTCGCGAGATATACGTAGGAGGGAGCAATATACTGCTTGACTCTTCGGTGAAGGTATGTTTTCGAAACTTTAACAAGAGCCCGTACCGAGCTACTGAGCGTCTCTCTTGCAGAGTCTTCCACTGGAGTTTATCTATCATCTCCGTAACGCTTTCGCGATTACTAAATGATCCTGTAACGAAGCGCGCTGCTCTCCGTTGGATCTTCTCTATCTCTTCTATCAACCCTATCTGGTACGGATCCCACACTGCTGAGCAGTATTCAAGCAGTGGGCGAACACGCGTACTGTAACCTACTTCCTTTGTTTTCGGATTGCATTTCCATAGGATTCTTCCAATGAATCTCAGTCTGGCATCTGCTTTACCGACGATCAACTTTATATGATCATTCCATTTTAAATCACTCCTAATGCGTACTCCCAAATAATTTATGGTATTAACTGCTTCCAGTTGCTGACCTGCTATTTTGTAGCTAAATGATAAGGGCTCTATCTTTCTATGTATTCGCAGCACATTACACTTGTCTACATTGAGATTCAATTGCCTTTCCCTGCATCATGCGTCAATTCGCTGCAGATCTTCCTGCATTTCAGTACAATTTTCCATTGTTACAACCTCTCGATACACCACAGCATCATTTGCAAAAAGCCTCAGTGAACTTCCGATGTCATCCACAAGGTCATTTATGTATATTGTGAATAGCAACGGTCCTATGACACTCCCCTGCGGCACACCTGAAATCACTCTTACTTCGGAAGACTTCTCTCCATTGAGAATGACATGCTGCATTCTGTTATCTAGAAACTCTTCAATCCAATCACACAATTGGCCTGATAGTCCATATGCTCTTACTTTGTTCATTAAACGACTGTGGGGAACTGTATCGAACGCCTTGCGGTAGTCAAGAAACACGGCATCCACCTGGGAAACCGTGTCTATGGCCCTCTGAGTAGATTTCTAGTCTCCAGAAAAGTCATTATACTCGAACATAATACGTGTTCCAAAATTCTACAACTGATCGACATTAGAGATATAGGTCTATAGTTCTGCACATTTGTTCGACGTCCCTTCTTGAAAACGGGGATGACCTGTGCCCTTTTCCAATCCTTTGGAACGCTACGCTCTTCTAGAGACCTACGGTACACCGCTGCAAGAAGGGGGGGCAAGTTCCCTCGCGTACTCTGTGTAAAATCTAACTTGTATCCCATCAGGTCCAGCGGCTTTTCCTCTTTTGAGGGATTTTAATTGTTTCTCTATCCCTGTGTCGTCTGTTTCGATATCTACCATTTTGTCATCTGTGCGACAATCTAGAGAAGGAACTACAGTGCAGTCTTCCTCTGTGAAACAGCTTTGGAAAAAGACATTTAGTATTTCGGCCTTTAGTCTGTCATAATCTGTTTCAGTACCATTTTGGTCACAGAGTGTCTGAACATTTTGTTTTGATCCACCTACCGCTTTGACATAAGAACAAAATTTCTTAGGATTTTCTGCCAAGTCAGTACATAGAACTTTACTTTCGAATTCATTGAACGCCTCTCGCATAGCCCTCCTCACACTACATTTCGCTTCGCGTAATTTTTGTTTTGCCTGCAAGGCTTTGGCTATGTTAATGTTTGCTGTGAAGTTCCCTTTGCTTCCGCAGCAGTTTTCTAACTCGGTTGTTGCACCACGGTGGCTCTTTTCCATCTCTTACGATCTTGCTTGGAACATACTCATCTAACGCATATTGTACGATGGTTTTGAACTTTGTCCAATGATCCTCAACACTATCTGTACTTGAGACAAAACTTTTGTGTTGAGCCGTCAGGCACTCTGTAATCTGCTTTTTGTCACTTTTTCTAAACAGAAAAATCTTCCTACCTTTTTTAATATTTCTATTTACGGCTGAAATCATCGGTGCAGTAACCGCTTTATGATCGCTGACTCCCTGTTCTGCGTTAACTGTTTCAAACAATTCGGGTCTGTTTGTCACCAGAAGGTATAATATGTTATCGCCACGAGTCGGTTCTCTGTTTAACTGCTCAAGGTAGTTTTCAGATAAAGCACTAAAAAAAAAATTTCACTGGATTCTTTGTCCCTGCCACCCGTTATGAACGTTTGAGTCTCATAGTCTATATCAGGCAAATTAAAATCGCCACCCAGTACTATAACATGGTGGGGAAATCTATTCGAAATATTTTCCAAATTATCCTTCAGGTGCTCATCCACAACAGCTGCTGAGCCAGGGGGCCTGTAGAGACATCCAATTATCATGTCTGAGCCTGCTTTAACTGTGACCTTCATCCAAATTATTTCACATTTCGGATCTCCGTCAATTTCCTTCGATACTATTGCACTCTGAGCACTATGGAACTTAACTGCTGTGGTCATCAGTCCCCTAGAACGTAGAACTACTTAAACCTAACTAACCTAAGGACATCACACACATGCATGCCCGAGCAGGATTTGAACCTGCGACTGTAGCGGTCGCGCGGTTCCAGACTGTAGCGCCTAGAACCGCTCGGCCACTCCGGCCGGCGTCGATGGAGATACTAGAGGTACCCTCCATCACACAACGTAACGTCACTTCGGACGTATACATAGTAAGTTGAGATAAGGTCTTTTTCTCTGTAACTCACAAAATAATAAGTGAAAGAAATATGTATTTAAGTAGGATGCTCTTTCTGCCGAGTTACGAAGTTATTCTCCTGTGAGTTAGAATTTTTAAGCCTTTTTTTCTTACGTGTAGTTGATGTATTTGAACCAACAGTGTACAAATAAATGAAAATTATACATCTCCCAATTTTTGTTAGGTAACTGAAACGTTCAAATTTTCGAGGGTGGATGCATCATATTGTACACAACTGACTGTGTTCAGATGGATGGTCTGGTGGCAGAATGTTCATTTCAGTGAGGTGATCAAACAAATGCCTATTTTCCTGAATGCTTAACACAATTTGCCTTCTAAACAACCTATGGACGAGATGTAACGCTGTATAGAGACAATCCTGCAAGACATCTGTGGGCCTACCAGTAAGAGCATTGGAGAATAGTACTAGTACATAATCATGAATTGCAGTAAAAACACAAACACGTAATTAATTTTGTAAACCACAGAGAATATGTTGGTTGACTAATCTGGACAACATGGCTGTCGACAGGATACTGAAGAGAACATGAAAGAAATATTGCATTACATCAGAGCCAACGTGAATGGACAATATGTTGGCTCATTTTGCCAACATAGCGTTCCAACGATGGAAGTGAAAAATAGAAGACGTACACTATCTGATCCAGACGTCTATAGAGGATATTTTTGTGGGCTAAGTCCACCCTACGCCTTTATGACAGCTTGGACTCTACTGGGGATAGTTTCGATGAGATGTCTGGACTTTTGTGGAGGAATAGCAGGTCATTCCAGGGAAAGTAGTGATGCCGGACCCTGGGGTCGATATTCATCGCAGTGGCGTTGTATTGGGTCTACGTTGGGACTCTGGCGAGGCTAGTCCATTCCAGGAATGTTTTTGTCCACAGAACCGCTGCCTCACAGAGTTGCTTTATGACAGGGTGCACTGTCATGCCGATACAATCACCGTCTCCCAACAGTTCCTCTACTGTGCGCAGTACGCAATGTTGTGAAATGAGTCGTGTCCTGAAGCATTTAGCGTTTTCTTAAGCGCAATAAGGGGACCAAACCCTAACCATGAAAAACACCTCATACCGTAACACCGCTTCCTCCATACTTCACTGTTGACACCACACATAGTAACAGGTAACGTGTTCCAGGCATTCGCCAGACGCAACTCCTTCTATCGGATTGTCACAGGGTATAGGATGGTTCATCACTCCCTGTCACTGTTGTCGTTTGTTCAGTGGCATCGCTGTTTACGCGACTCCAAGGGTCGCCTAAAGACTACAGAAATGTGTGGCTTATGAAGAGCTGCTCGACCACTGTACCCGAGTCTTTTAAACTCACAACGCGCAGCCACTGTGCTAGCTGGACAGCTGGTAGCACTTTGCATCTCACGAGAGGTTCCTTCCTCTGATTTCATGCGATTTTTTACAACGACCCTCTGTAATGCTTAATGGTCCCTGTCAGTCGGTACATAAGGACTACCTAATCTTGGTTTAACTGTAGCTGTTTCAGTCGACATGGGCAGCTATAGAAGGTTTGAAACGCCAGGTGACATTTAATGACTGGTCCACGATCGATGTCTCTGAGCACTCCTGATCGACCCGACCCATTTTGCTTTTATTGATTCTCTACCGACGACAAAATACTCCCGCCTTTTTTCAAGCTGTCGGTCAGACTCCCGTGACATCTATTGGTGAATTCAGTATCATATAGGGATGTTCGGATACTTTTAGTTAGTGTACATCGATAAAGATCGCTGAGTTGGTCTCATCAATTTAGAGCTGTAGAATCAAGGAAGAAGAAGATATGTACACAGTGGGTCCATTCAGAGTTGTAGAGTCAAGGAAGAACTTACGTACACTGTATTACCTGTCTGAAGACAGGACGCTCATGTGGCAGTCACACCGCAGGATCAAATTGCCGACACAGTGGCGTTAATAATTTTTATTCCAGAAATAGTCTCTTGTACTGCTTCACGTACGGGCAAGAAAATTCTTTTATTGCAAATACTTCCTGATTTCTACGGTCACAGAATTATGAACAGATAAACGGTTACATAAATATAATGTTATACGGGGTGATACAGTAGACAGAGTACCACTAAAAAGTATTTAGCATATATAATACAATCGTTCAATTTCTTTGGCAGTCTGTATCTCCCAAGAACCACTTGTAGTTAAATTTCTTAGGACTTTTTGCTTTAGTAATCTTAAAATTGTGATTGTTCTGTTCGTGCAAATCTTTAAACATACAGTTTCAGTAGAGCAGTCGGCTCTTTGCACTCGCTAAGTATTTCACTGCCTAAGCGCCGGCAGAGAGGCGCGGCTAATAGCGTGGTGTACAAGTGCCAGATGAAAGCTATCGACAAGCCGGGGGCGTGGCGAATGAAAGCGATGACTCGCACAGTTTAGCTGTCTCCAACCTGCTCTGAGTGCTGGACCTGCCGGCCGCTACACAACACACGTGCATTAGCTCTCCGCTGTCTCAAAATGAGATTCGGCAACGAACGTTCTGCTGCGTAGAGAAGGCGGAATTAGGTAGGCCTCCCATGAGCGTAAGTGTGTAATCCTGCGATCCTGACAGACTGCTAAACTTCGCATACCCCCTGCCCCCGCAAAATTAACTTTTTGCAATTTATTCTAGGCAGATTCAGCAACTTTTATAATTTTTGTAAGCAGGTTTAATGAAAACGAAGCATTATTGAAGAGCAATACTTAAGTGAATGCACACACAACAAATTAAATCTATTGAAGGTAAAACAAAATCGACATCTTGTTGTTTATGGCAGATACTGCATTTTGGTGTGCTACTGTACAGGTCACAGCCTGTGTCGGTTTCATTCGAGCAATGACATCAACGAAACACCTTTTATGTATGTAAGTCTGCAAGCTTTCGTGGCCGTTGTTCCTTCTAAAATGATCGACGTTTCGACCCCTCTGCTGGGATCTTCCTCAGGATCTCATGGTGTTCACTACTGCTAGAACACTGTCAGAGACGAGTGTCGCGTCCTCTTATAAAAAGGGCAATTTTCACATGTTCGTGCTGGAGAAGTGATAGTATTGGTTAAAATTCATATGGCTACCATTGGTGTGTCATAGTCATTGGCTAACATTCCCGCACTGATGCAGAAGAAGGGGCGTTGTTAGCTAATCTCCTGTGGATACCATTGGCGGCCCATCGTCATTGGATAGAAAGGCACTGTTCCACACTTACGCTGGAGAAAGGTTAATGGTTGAAATTCCTGCTACCGCTATTGGTTGGTCGTCATCATTGGCTAGATTCGAAACGGACAGAACAAGAGAGGGGGAATGTTTACCCCAGCAGAGGGGTCGAAACGTCGATCATTTTAGAAGGAACATGACACGGCCTAATAACCCGGAAGATTTTAACTTCACCTTTTATGTAATTAAGAGCTATTTGCAGCACTCTTATGACACCAGACACTTGATCAATTCATCCGATAACCAATGTATATAAGAGAATTTTACTTACAGTTAAATAAATAGCTGTTTATAGGCACAGTGACTAACGACTCCCGCAATACACCGTCCAGTCACATTAATTTGATCACTTGTCAATAGCCTGAGTAGCCAGAGACGTGCAGCAAGAAAGTCATTGAGGTTCTGGAAGGTACCGACAGGAATGCAGAGTCATGCCGACTCCAATGCCGTGGCCAGCTGCGCTAGATTATTCGGTTTAGGACCCAAGGCGTGGACAATCCGATCGAGGTGGATATAAAGATTCTCGATTGGGTTTTAATGCGGGAAGCGTCGAGACCAGGGGAGTACGGTAGACTCATCCTCGTGCTCTTCGAACCACCTGCGTACAACGCAAAGTATGACTCGTTGCATTATCCTGCTGGTAGATGCCGAGGAAAACCAAACTGCATGTAGGGATGAAGAAGGTCCCCAATGACTTGTGTTGATCCATTGTGATTCCTAGAATGGCAAGGTCACACAGGGCTCAACAGACGTTTCACGCTGTACACTCTCACGGCCATCTGTCCGATGACGCATAAAACGTGATTCATCTGGAAAGACCACCTGTTACCATTTAGCAGACGTCCAGTTGCGATACTGATGTGTAAATTTCAGCCTTCGTCGCCGATGGACTGCAGCCAGCACGACTGCATGACCAGGTGCCTGCTGCGGAGGCCGGTATGTACCAACGTCCGCTGAACGGTCGTTGAGGAGACGCTGTTAACAGCCCTTTGCCTACCTGGGTAGTCAGTTGCTCAACAGTTGCGCGTCAGTTCACCCGTACACATCTCCGCGGCCGTCGTTCACCCATGTCATCTACACTCCTGGAAATTGAAATAAGAACACCGTGAATTCATTGTCCCAGGAAGGGGAAACTTTATTGACACATTCCTGGGGTCAGATACATCACATGATCACACTGACAGAACCTCAGGCACATAGACACAGGCAACAGAGCATGCACAATGTCGGCACTAGTACAGTGTATATCCACCTTTCGCAGCAATGCAGGCTGCTATTCTCCCATGGAGACGATCGTAGAGATGCTGGATGTAGTCCTGTGGAACGGCTTGCCATGCCATTTCCACCTGGCGCCTCAGTTGGACCAGCGTTCGTGCTGGACGTGCAGACCGCGTGAGACGACGCTTCATCCAGTCCCAAACATGCTCAATGGGGGACAGATCCGGAGATCTTGCTGGCCAGGGTAGTTGACTTACACCTTCTAGAGCACGTTGGGTGGCACGGGATACATGCGGACGTGCATTGTCCTGTTGGAACAGCAAGTTCCCTTGCCGGTCTAGGAATGGTAGAACGATGGGTTCGATGACGGTTTGGATGTACCGTGCACTATTCAGTGTCCCCTCGACGATCACCAGTGGTGTACGGCCAGTGTAGGAGATCGCTCCCCACACCATGATGCCGGGTGTTGGCCCTGTGTGCCTCGGTCGTATGCAGTCCTGATTGTGGCGCTCACCTGCACGGCGCCAAACACGCACACGACCATCATTGGCACCAAGGCAGAAGCGACTCTCATCGCTGAAGACGACACGTCTCCATTCGTCCCTCCATTCACGCCTGTCGCGACACCACTGGAGGCGGGCTGCACGATGTTGGGGCGTGAGCGGAAGACGGCCTAACGGTGTGCGGGACCGTAGCCCAGCTTCATGGAGACGGTTGCGAATGGTCCTCGCCGATACCCCAGGAGCAACAGTGTCCCTAATTTGCTGGGAAGTGGCGGTGCGGTCCCCTACGGCACTGCGTTGGATCCTACGGTCTTGGCGTGCATCCGTGAGTCGCTGCGGTCCGGTCCCAGGTCGACGGGCACGTGCACCTTCCGCCGACCACTGGCGACAACGTCCACCCGGCCTCCCGCATGCCCACTATACGCCCTCGCTCAAAGTCCGTCAATGCACATACGGTTCACGTCCACGCTGTCGCGGCATGCTACCAGTGTTAAAGACTGCGATGGAGCTCCGTATGCCACGGCAAACTGACTGACACTGACGGCGGCGGTGCACAAATGCTGCGCCATTCGACGGCCAACACCGCGGTTCCTGGTGTGTCCGCTGTGCCGTGCGTGTGATCATTGCTTGTACAGCCCTCTCGCAGTGTCCGGAGCAAGTATGGTGGGTCTGACACACCGGTGTCAAAGTGTTCTTTTTTCCATTTCCAGGAGTGTATTATCCGTGGTGCACCAGCCTCACCGCTGGTTTTGGATAGCGCCATTTTGCCGTGAACGGTGCACGGTATCACGGCGGCAAGTGTACAGTTTACAAACTTCCACCCTTGGCCCAAAAGCTTTTGGACGTCCGATAAATGGCTCCATTATGTCCACATTTGCACTGTTTTGCGCGTCCCCCTAGACACTATTTACGTATATAGCCTCCACTGCTAGTGCTGCTGCCTAACGTATGTGTTTATTGCACATTGACGTCGAATAGAGGCAGTGGTCACATTAATGTGACTGGACCATGTATCATTAATCAGTGACAGAAGGCGTATTCCTGAATTCTTCTTTATTTATACAGTAGACTGCAGCAATCGAAACTTGGGAGCAGGAAAATTGCTGGCTGAAGGGGCTCCCACCAGGCTTCCCTCTCCATTCTTTAACCCGCATAAATCTACAAAAATGGGAAACTTTTTAGCACGTACTCGTCAACCTTCGAAACCCTACGATATCATAGCGAATTATCGGCATTGGAGAGGAGAACAATTACTCCACTGCGAAACTCCTAAATACCTTGGGGTGAAGATGGACCGTTCCCTCACATTCAAAGCCCTCTGTGAAGAAACGGGCCTCAACGTAAAGGCGCGGAACAACATCATCCGCAAACTTACAGGAACCACCTGGGGTGCCCAGCCAAAAGAGCTTAGAACATCTGCCTTGGCACTATGTTTCTCCGCCGCAGAATTTGCAGCACCCGTCTGGCAAAAATCTGCACATGCTAAACATGTAGATACAGCCCTGAACGAGACAGAACGCATTGTTATAGGCTGTTTACGACCTGCTCCTGTCAATAAGCTGTACCAAATTATGGGTATAGCACCGCCACGCATTCTAAGGCAAGCTGCAACAGAAGTGGAGAAGACAAAAGAAGAAATCGACCCTAGACATCCTTTGTTCGGACATGACCCTCAACAGCCAAGACTGAGGTCAAGAAAAAGCTTCCTACAGAAAACTATGGCAATCCGTTCATCTCCCAGAACTCGCAGAGAGGAGCTTTGGCGAGACAACCTAGCTGAAGACAATCATACAACGGTCAAGGAGGAAATAGCCAAAGGTGACCTGGAAGACTTTGAACAGACTGTTGGGGTGTCAAGGTGCAAAGCCAACCTCAGGAAGTGCGGCTTCAGTAATGAGGAGGAAACTTGTCAGTGTGGTGACGTGCAGGACGAACAACATCTTCCAGTCTGCAGGAACCTACCGGCTGTATGCACTATCTGTGATCTTGCTGCAGCCAGCGAAACTGTTGTGATAACCGCCGAATACTGCGCTCGTCAAAAAATATAATCGTCTTGCTGCTTGTTTATCTGCTGCTTGTTTGTATGTATTATTGAATCTGTGTCATAAATACTACTACTGTACACATTTAATTTTGCAAATTTGTTATGTGAATCAATACTTATTAGTTTTTGTTATTATTTTGTGACCTGGACTCGAAAAATAAATAAATCGGCAAGAACTCCCTTGTCGAACATGAACGAACTATGTAGGCGGCAGCTGCTTGAAATAAGCGCACTTTTGCCACAGAAAGCATGTCAGCGATAGATGTCTGTTCGTTAATAGTCATTGCTTTAAGATGTTACTTGGACGAAGTGACACTGTAGAAATGAGAGTCACAACAGAGTGCGTTTACAGTCGCGGGCCGGGGGAAAGTCTTGTTCTCGGAAGCAAAAATGGGAACACCTCTAAAAACCATCTTTTGTTGCTTGCTTCCTTCGATCAGCTTATGCTCCCTTTGTGTGCCTGCGCCCTTGGCGGTTCTCGTCACATCCAGGACAGACCTGTGCGTTTATAGCGGCAATCAGAAGCATTAGATCTGGCTAGGTCCAAAATCAGTCTAACTGCCAACTAAAATAGAGAAGGTCAGTGATTAAGAATCAAATATTCCTACGAATCACCAGATTGTAGAGTCGTTCATAAACATCCTAAACTCGATGGCAAGGAAGGAGCCAGAGCATACAATTAGTAACTCTGCCTTGTTCAGTATCAACTGGGAAAACTACTCATACGTTATCAGCATGAGGACTAACAGTCTTACGAAATAATACTGAATGGATTACCTGACAAATGCCAGTCCAGCCAGCTGCGCAGTCTAACGCGCTGCTTCCCGAGCGGGAAGGCGTGCCGGTCTCCGGCACGAATCCGCCCGGCGAATTAGTGTCGAGGTCCGGTTTGCCGGTCAGCCTGTGGTTTTCCATCTGCCTCGGCGAATGTGGACTGGTTCCTTTCATTCTACCTTAGTTACACTATATGCGTACACCATAACTACTCTACCACGCAAGAATTTGGGCTTACACACGTCTGGTATGAGACGTTCCGGGGGGGGGAGGTAAGGGGGGGGTGTCCACTAGGGTCCGAACCGCACAATAACTCTGGATTCGGTGTGGGGCGGCGCTGAGGTAGATGGACTGCTGTAGCCTGTTATGGGGTTGTGAACCACTCGGCAGGCAGGGACGAAGCCTCTCCATCGTGTGTAGGTCTCCAGTTCAATATACAATACACACACACCTGACAAATGCTTCGAACATTTAGTCTGACAACACATACGCGAAGGAAATAAGTGTTTTAGACCTCGTGCCTACAAACAGGCCCGATCTTTTCGAGAGCGTCACCACTAAGAGAGTGATTAGCAGCCGTGATAATATTCCAGGAAGGCAAAAAGGTCATCTAGAAAACTAGGGGAGTATTTATTTTTGATAAACAAGTCCAAATCTTCCATTACATTTCTCGTGCAGCCACCTGGTGTTGAAACTGAAGACACCCAGTACTGAAAGAAATTAAGACCACTCAAAATGGTAACGATTCAGCTACAACTGTTTCCTATATCCTCCATGAAATATGAGGGGACTTTAAAAGATAGATCACATATTGTTATGGCATCCCAAGTAACTTTTACTGACTAGTGCACTAAGTGACGCAGATACATAATACTGATTTTCAATAACAGTCACCAGGTCTCTATGTATAACAGTCAGAGCATTCTACCAACCGCTCAATTTCTCGGTGACAGAAGTCCGCACGTCAGTCATGGAACCATTGCAGAGCCTCTGTGTGAAAGGCCTCATCGTTGAAAAATCTCTTCCCTTTCAGATATTTTTCAGCTTGTCGAAAATATGCAAATTGCTTGGTGCAAGATCTATAATTCTCGATCGACTGAAAGCGACGCTGGGTTTGGTCCATATATCACCAGAATTTCACGGTGACTCTGTGTGCAATTTAGTCGTACTGACCCGCGTACGTCAACTTTAGAGTAAGTTTCACCCCACAATGTGCTGCACCTGTTATCCGTTCCAGGGACGACGTGTGTAACCATCTGCTGTTCCCCAGGGAAGGAGACTGGCCGCTGCTGAAGTCAGCCTGGAGGCGGCACCCTAGTAGCGAGGTACTAAGGCTATGAAGGAGAACTCAGAGCTGGATGATTGCCCGGCAGAGGCCCAAACTCGTGGAAGCTGCTTGCTTACCAGTAGCATTCCAGCGCCCAGCGTAGTCTTCTCATCATAATAGGTGATGACGAAATGCAAATACCTCTACTACAATTGATGGTTTTTGATACCGGCTAGGAGCTCATTCGTTGTGTCGATCTACTGCTCCCAGCCACTTACGGAACAGCGAATCCGTGGCTCGGCGGTGTAGAAACTGCTTAGCCCATGCTCCAAGGACCATGTCTGAGTTGACAGGATGCCGGTGCTCGGTCTGGCCCGCCTCACAATGCATGAACAGCCCTGTTGCTGCAACCGGCACGCCGACACCTTGGCCCCCTCCTGCTGCCTGTGGCTTCTCAACTGCTGCGGCTGAGCTGCCATCCTCCATAGTAACGCCCAAATCATACTGGCGGCGCTGAAATTCCTCACGGGGTCGAAGAGTTTAATTACATCAACAGTAGTTGGACGCATTGCGGGACAGGTAAAGTAGACACAAGGCTGTACCCCTCCGTTTCAGCTTTCTCCTTCTCCCACCTCTCTCCTTCCTCTTTTTCTCTCGTTTCTGTCATTATCTCATGCCTTGTTTCTTCAAATCTCCACCGCATATTCTCCTCATACTCCGGAGAACTGAGAAAAGCTATTTCCTTCTTCCTAGTGCGAACTACTTCCAGTCGCGTGGACGTAATTACATAGTCTGCTAGCATCGCTTTTAAAATTTTCGAAACCTTCCCCACGATAGCCCTGTGGGGTACTGAAAACTCTGCTCCTTGTGGTACTGACTACGACTCGATTACCCGTCATCACTTACACAAGACAGAAACGACAAAACACTTAAACGTATTAGAATCATAACACGTTTTACCGCAATGTAAATGCTCTTCCTGAGTGGCTGCTCGTAATTTCTACTTTACATATCGAAAAGAAAGAATACTCGTAGACAGAACTCAGTTTACCTCTTAAATCGCTGAGCAGGGATAACCTCTTATACCTTCCTAGACAATAGACCACACCCTTCGCCTGTAATAACGAACAATGCAAAGCTATCGTAGTTATTTACACACACACAGAACACTGTCTGCGATTATCCTTCAGATACAGTTGCCCATTTGGCAAAAGATTCATGACTTTCCACGATACTCGTAGTCAAACAAAAATCGAAACGAAAAATCTACACTCACTCTACGAAGTTCACGAAACTGCAACCCTACAGTAGTCGAGTCATCTTCTTCATCCACGGATGGTGGTTGTAGGCGTTGTAGAATCGCCTCCGCACCAACTGAAGCGGTCTACTCAGAAAAACAGTGTGAGAAAGTTAAAGGTCTAGAAGCCCGCTTAGCAGGACATGGCCCAGTTAGGCACACCGTGACTGCCGGTGATATACTAGTGGCGCTGAAGTCTGCCGAACTCTTGTAGGGCAGGATTGTAATTCGCCCCTGTTAGTGAGAGTATGATGCACAACGCCGCCCCCCCTCCCCCACCCACCGCCCCAATATAGGAGGGCAGCAACTGTATAATCAGAATCTGCTGCCCCCACTCCAAGGGCAGGAATCTAGCTGGTGCTAATGTTGCTTAAGTGAGACCGGAGGCGGCATACGAGTGGGAAGGCGCCAAGCCCATGCAGAACCATTTGGTGATAGAAGATGGTCCAGGAGTGGCGGAGGCCCAAACTTGTGGTGGCTACTTACTCACAACCCCCAACATAGTCCTTTCGTTGTAGTAGGTGCTGCCCGACTGCGAATACCTGTGCTGGATTTGTCGATCATTTATACTGGTCGGGAGCTCATTCGATGTGTCGATGTACTGCTTCCGGCTACGTTTGGAATAATAAATCCGTGACTTTACGGTGCACAGAATGCTGTGCCCGTTCTGCAAGAGCCCCGTCTTCCGCCTGCGTTGACAGTACTGCGGCGCTCGACCTGGTTCGCCTCGCAGTGCGTGAACAGCCAGCTAGCTGCAAACAGCGTGCCGACACCTTGGCGCCTGCTGGCTGGTGGTGGTTTCTTCAGCTGCTGCGGCTCAGCTGCCATCTCCCACTGAACGTCCGAAGTATAGTGACAGCACTACAGCATATACGAGAGTGTAACAGAAATTCTTGGGTAACTAAAGGTGGAATCCTTGTAAGAAAGACCACGTAGTTGTCGCAAAACCTTATTGTCTGTGTTCAGCAGCCATTACGCTGCCACCATCGTATATCTCGTGTAGAGATCACGGAGATAAGGCGAATTAGAGTAGTTAGTATTGTGTGGAAAATAATACGGCAACAACATCTGCACCCTATAGTCTACAGGTAGTACACACATTAACTCCTGCTGACTTCGCAACTCACTCCTCGTTAAGCCTATGAGTGCTGCAGTGCTTTTCAAATATAAATACACTCCTGGAAATGGAAAAAAGAACACATTGACACCGGTGTGTCAGACCCACCATACTTGCTCCGGACACTGCGAGAGGGCTGTACAAGCAATGATCACACGCACGGCACAGCGGACACACTAGGAACCGCGGTGTTGGCCGTCGAATGGCGCTAGCTGCGCAGCATTTGTGCACCGCCGCCGTCAGTGTCAGCCAGTTTGCCGTGGCATACGGAGCTCCATCGCAGTCTTTAACACTGGTAGCATGCCGCGACAGCGTGGACGTGAACCGTATGTGCAGTTGACGGACTATGAGCGAGGGCGTATAGTGGGCATGCGGGAGGCCGGGTGGACGTACCGCCGAATTGCTCAACACGTGGGGCGTGAGGTCTCCACAGTACATCGATGTTGTCGCCAGTGGTCGGCGGAAGGTGCACGTGCCCGTCGACCTGGGACCGGACCGCAGCGACGCACGGATACACGCCAAGACCGTAGGATCCTACGCAGTGCCGTAGGGGACCGCACCGCCACTTCCCAGCAAATTAGGGACACTGTTGCTCCTGGGGTATCGGCGAGGACCATTCGCAACCGTCTCCATGAAGCTGGGCTACGGTCCCGCACACC
Organism: Schistocerca cancellata; assembly: GCF_023864275.1. NCBI lineage: Eukaryota > Metazoa > Arthropoda > Insecta > Orthoptera > Acrididae > Schistocerca > Schistocerca cancellata. Next base: position 613,274,154 of record NC_064626.1, read on the forward strand.
GTTAGGCCGTCTTCCGCTCACGCCCCAACATCGTGCAGCCCGCCTCCAGTGGTGTCGCGACAGGCGTGAATGGAGGGACGAATGGAGACGTGTCGTCTTCAGCGATGAGAGTCGCTTCTGCCTTGGTGCCAATGATGGTCGTATGCGTGTTTGGTGCCGTGCAGGTGAGCGCCACAATCAGGACTGCATACGACCGAGGCACACAGGGCTAACACCCGGCATCATGGTGTGGGGAGCGATCTCCTACACTGGCCGTACACCACTGGTGATCGTCGAGGGGGCACTGAATAGTGCACGGTACATCCAAACCGTCATCGAACCCATCGTTCTACCATTCCTAGACCGGCAAGGGAACTTGCTGTTCCAACAGGACAATGCACGTCCGCATGTATCCCGTGCCACCCAACGTGCTCTAGAAGGTGTAAGTCAACTACCCTGGCCAGCAAGATCTCCGGATCTGTCCCCCAGTGAGCATGTTTGGGACTGGATGAAGCGTCGTCTCACGCGGTCTGCACGTCCAGCACGAACGCTGGTCCAACTGAGGCGCCAGGTGGAAATGGCATGGCAAGCCGTTCCACAGGACTACATCCAGCATCTCTACGATCGTCTCCATGGGAGAATAGCAGCCTGCATTGCTGCGAAAGGTGGATATACACTGTACTAGTGCCGACATTGTGCATGCTCTGTTGCCTGTGTCTATGTGCCTGTGGTTCTGTCAGTGTGATCATGTGATGTATGTGACCCCAGGAATGTGTCAATAAAGTTTCCCTTTCCTGGGACAATGAATTCACGGTGTTCTTATTTCAATTTCCAGGAGTGTAGTTCAAATGGCTCTGAGCACTATGGGACTTAACATCTGAGGTCATCAGTGCCCAACTCAGAACTACTTAAACCTAACTAACCGAAGGACATCACACACATCCATGCCCGAGGTAGGATTCGAATCTCCGACCGTAGCGGTCGACCGGTTCCAGACTGTAGCGCCTAGAGCCGCTCGGCCACACCGGCCGGCTCCGGCTGCAATGCTTTTCGGACGATGCTCTCCTGCATGTGAACTTTTCTTCACAGCAGTATGTTTCATCAGAGACGGAATGCTTGATAGTCGCAATGGTTATGTATGTAGTATGCGCTATAGTTGCATAAGGGTTTGAAGTGAACTTTGTTAAGATAACACTGGTACCGTTTTAAAAAACATTCAAAAGCCAAGAGCGCACAAAATATTTTTTTATTCAAGACAACCGTTGTCAACAGTCTTTGCTGTCATAGTCGGGCCTTAAACATCTCTCTGTAGTAAAACATGTTTATTTTACGCTGAACCTCAAGCGCAAGTTGTCAAGTGGGTAAAACTCAACATATTATTAACGGTTGTCATCGCTAAAATATTTAAAAACGCAAAGCACCTTGTCCGTAAGGCCATGTCATTGTACATATTGCTCACAGATGCTTTTTTGCGTGAAACAAATACGGTACAGAATCGCACATCTGTTTGCATATGCTTGACACATACCAAATACTGCGAATCCACATTAAATGGCGTATAAGGTACAACTGCCCACAATACTGATTGTTTGCCTCAGTTCTATGTTAGCACTTGCTTCTCCTGATGGATCTGCTTCTATTGTGGTATTTGTGGAAACGGGCTGAATCTCTGTTTCTGTTGTTTCTGCTGCCCTATACTTCTTTTGTACTGTGCTATTTCACACAAGTTGTTCAATGGTCTTGTCAACAGAGGCCATATTGATATCTGTCAAACCCGTTTGGGCTCGAGTGTGAATAGGCAATCACGTACTCTACACTTCTCGTCCAAAGATTGTCGCACTGGTCTGCATGGTTGCTGTTATGTATGACAACGTCAGCAGTCCGCCACACAGTTGCCACTTAAACGATACTATAACTGATTTCCGTCTTCTTTGTTTGCTGTCACGTCAACGTTTCATGCAATTTTGTGGAGCTTGTAAACAGTTAGCGCACTTTACAGTAAGATTCCACTGTAAACAACAAAATTATAAGTATCTGTACTCCTCCCACATTGCCTATAAACTTAGATTCTCTGAACACACCTTACTGACTAAATATAACTTGAGATGCAACGTATCTTGTGTAAAATTCGTCTTAATACGAACAGCTTCCAACCTGAGCAGGTGTATTTATTCAAATGTCTGGCAGCTAGCTTATCTCCTTATATCTGACTAACATGACCCACACGATACACAGCTAGACCCACGCTTATAATAAGGAATGCAATAAAACATGTAGCAGGTAAAATACACAAAGCATTATAGTTGCTGCTCTAGGGATAACTGCTGTCAGTAAACTGTAAAGTGCGAAAGTAGATTTGTGGCAGAGTTTCTCAAACACGTTTTCCGGAATTACTATACAGATAAGAAGTGAACTAATAAGTTTGCGGACGTGTATTGGCAGATTAATGTAGCAAAAGTTCAGACCAACCGTAATAACGAAGTGACACTTATTGTGTGTACAAGTGGCATCCGACGATCCGAATTCTAACCGGAGTTAGATTAATGGTAATACTGACTGGAACATGAATGAACCGGAAGTTAATGGTACGTCTGTAAGTAGTCTCAGCTCAAAGAAGCTGCCAACCAAACGAAACTTTCTGTCGCGTTTCCTAACAAGTTCTAGTTTTAATTTTGTTTAGCTGAGGAAATTACTACAGTCTTTAATCTCATCTTTAGCTCTCTCAAAATGAGGAGAAAAAGAAAGAAGAAGATATTACTCAATGCAGTAAATTTTGACATAAGAATCGATTATATCATCTGTTTGTAAATTATCATTGCGAGGGAAAATTATGCGATATGCTACTAATGCAACTGACATTCGAATTGACACTGTCACTTATTTCTTAAAATAAACACTGTCTATGCAATTCGTCTCTGTTTATCTGTGATCAGAATAAAGATTTTGTTGTTACGTGATATAAACAAAGACGGAAGTGAAGTTTGAAAAAAATGTTCAAATATGTGTGAAATCTTATGGGACTTAACTGCTAAGGTCATCAGTCCCTAACTTACACACCACTTAACCTAAATTATCCTAAGGACAAACACACACACCCATGCCCCAGGGAGGACTCGAAACCAGCCGGACAGTCCACGACTGCAGCGCCTGAGACCGCTCGGCTAATCCCGCGTGGCGGAGTGAAGTTTGAAGTCACGGCCGTATTCGTTTGTCTGACCTTTGACCTGCCAATGAGAAAACATGAAATAAAAGTTTATGGCTACCTCGTCGCTTCGTTTGGTAGCAGAACTCGCAAAAGAAATAAACTATAACTGTTCTTCAGACATCGGACTGGATCCTATCTGGTTAGAAATTGGTACACAGGTAACGGTTTTTAACAATGACGGAAGCTTATTTACGTATTAAGAGATCTAGCCGTCTCCATTTTGAGCATGAGTTCAGTAATATTTCCAACGTTCAGTAACGCGAAACAGCAAAAATCACAGTCTCTAGCTCGCTTTTTGTATCACGAGAACGAAGCTCGATTGGCTGCTCATGAAGTGAAATAGTGTCCCCTAAATGTTTCTTATTTCCATACAATTAAAGTAACTCAATTTTCGCAAAGTAACAGGCTTCCCTCAAAATTTCAGCACACTCGCAATTTTCTGTCTTATACAACACACCCCCGTCTTGAACAGCTCGCACATCAACAGTCTCTTTTGCGTTTGTCAATCTTTTACACCGATATTATTTTTTATACTAGGCCTAAAATTCCGGAAATAGGTAGACAATGTACACGAGTACATTGTGAATGACATTAAAACTCAAATTATAACATGAATTTACATAATGCTATCATTACTTATTAGTACACGTTAATCATAAGACACCTGAAGGCAATTAAAAGAGGTCAAATAAATAAAATATATACGCGGCGCTCGGGAACCGCAGCACAGCTACGACACCCGAGGATGGGCTTATAACAATCCAAAACCGGTCGTGTGAAAATAAAATATATACAGTTTTGTGTTCCTGCCTACAAGATATCTACTTAATGAAACATTATCACAAGAATGCAAAAAGGGGGGCTAAAAGATGTTCGTCAAAGAATTTTCTGGATTCGAACAAAGTTTTTTTGGAAATTTGCCTCGGTTTTCAGGTGAATATTACAATGGAAAAAGACGAGGGCTAGTAGAAATCCTTTGGTAAAAGAAGAAATATTGAATTTAATTGATGAAAGGAGAAAATATAAAAATGCAGTAAATGAAGCAGGCAAAAAGGAATACAAACGTCTCAAAAATGAGATCGACAGGAAGTGCAAAATGGCTATGCAGGGATGGCTACAGGACAAATGTAAGGATGTAGAGGCTTATCTCACTAGGGGTAAGATAGATACTGCCTACAGGAAAATTAAAGAGACCTTTGGAGATAAGAGAACCACTTGTATGAACATCAAGAGCTCAGATGGAAACCCAGTTCTAAGCAAAGAAGGGAAAGCAGAAAGGTGGAAGGAGTATATAGAGGGTCTATACAAGGGCGATGTTCTTGAGGACAATATTATGGAAATGGAAGAGGATGTAGATGAAGATGAAATGGGAGATACGATACTGCGTGAAGAGTTTGACAGAGCACTGAAAGACCTGAGTCGAAACAAGGCCCCCGGAGTAGACAACATTCCATTGGAACTACTGACGGCCTTGGGAGAGCCAGTCCTGACAAAACTCTACCATCTGGTGAGCAATATGTATGAAACAGGCGAAATACCCTCAGACTTCAAGAAGAATATAATAACTCCAATCCCAAAGAAGGCAGGTGTTGACAGATGTGAAAATAACCGAACTATTAGTTTAATAAGTCACAGCTGCAAAACAGTAACGCGAATTGTTTACAGACGAATGGAAAAAGTTGTAGAAGCCGACCTCGGGGAAGATCAGTTTGGATTCCGTAGAAATGTTGGAACACGTGAGTCAATACTGACCTTACGCCTTATCTTAGAAGAAAGAAGGAAAGGCAAACCTACGTTTCTAGCATTTGTAGACTTAGACAAAGCTTTTGACAATGTTGACTGGAATACACTCTTTCAAATTCTGAAGGTGGCAGGGGTAAAATACAGGGAGCTAAAGGTTATTTACAATTTGTACAGAAACCAGATGGCAGTTATAAGAGTCGAGGGACATGAAAGGGAAGCAGTGGTTGGGAAGGGAGTGAGACAGGGTTGTAGCCTCTCCCCAATGTTATTCAATCTGTATATTGAGCAGGCAGTAAAGGAAACAAAAGAAAAATTCGGAGTAGGTATTAAAATCCATGGAGAAGAAATAAAAACTTTGAGGTTCACCGATGACATTGTAATTCTGTCAGAGACTGCAAAGGACTTGGATGAGCAGTTGAACGGAGTGGACAGTGTCTTGAAAGGAGGATATAAGATGAACATCAACAAAAGCAAAACGAGGATAATGGAATGTAGTCGAATTAAGTTGGGTGATGCTGAGGGAATTAGATTAGGAAATGAGACACGTAAAGTAGTAAAGGAGTTTTGCTATTTGGGGAGCAAAATAACTGATGATGGTCGAAGTAGAGAGGATATAAAATGTAGTCTCGCAATGGCAAGGAAAGCATTTCTGAAGAAGAGAAATTTGTTAACATCGAGTATAGATGTAAGTGTCAGGAAGTCGTATCTGAAAGTATTTGTATGGAGTGTAGCCAGGTATGGAAGTGAAACATGGACGATAAATAGTTTGGACAAGAAGAGAATAGAAGCTTTCGAAATGTGGTGCTAAAGAAGAATGCTGAAGATTAGATGGGTAGATCACGTAACTAATGAGGAGGTACTGAATAGAATAGGTGAGGAGTTCGTGACACAACTTGACAAGAAGAAGGGACCGGTTGGTAGGGCATGTTCTGAGGCATCAAGGGATCACAAATTTAGCATTGGAGGGCAGCGTGGAGGGTAAAAATCGTAGAGGGAGACCAAGTGATGAATACACTAAGCAGATTCAGAAGGATGTGGGTTGCAGTAAGTACCGGGAGATGAAGAAGCTTGCACAGGATATAGTAGCATGGAGAGCTGCATCAAACCAGTCTCAGGACTGAAGACCACAGCAACAACAACATTACAATGGAAATCATCTCCCAAATATTCTCACTGGAATCTTCTTTGCCTCAATCTCAGTTTTCTGAAAAATGCGGGTTTTTATCCTCACCTGGTAATGTTTCCCCATTAGAAGCCCAGTTTGATCTTAAACTGGAGGAAAACTGTCTCATAATGCCAAACAACGATCTGTGAGCCCCTAGCACACGCACGGTCTTTCACGCGTCTGGGCGGGACGGCTGTGCTGTGGACACGTAAAAAAGCAATAACAGTGTGGCCGGTCGTCCTTTCACTGCGGTGGCGATGTCGGGCGGGCGGCGCAGCCCGCAGGGACTGTTTGACCAGCTGCCCAGGTCAGAGACACCTCTCTCCTGCCACGCCAGGTTTCCCCGCAGCATTCTGCTCCTCTTGGCACATTTCCGGCCAGGTGGCGGTACGACGTCAGAGCCAGCCAGAGTAGTGTTGTTCGTGTTACGCATCGCCATAAATATCGTCCTTACCATATCAATCTCAACCAAAAATTAATTGGTACGGATTGTATGTGTCGCGTTGAATTCTGCCGATGGGCTCAACTTCAGATTCAGAGGGATGACACATTTATTAATTTGATTTTATTTAGAGACGAACCATGGAAATGTTAATTTGCATAACATGCATTATTGGGCAACTGAAAATCCATATTGGCTGCGGCAAGCTGCACACCAAAAACCATGAATGTATGGTGTGGGATTCTGGAGGACAGAATTATAGGTGCCTATTTCATCGTAGGAAATTTTAATGGTACGAAGTACACCACATTCCTGCAAGAAACATCAGGTCTGTTATTGGAACAAATACCTTTAGGAAGAAGGTGTCCGGCACATTTTTCGTTGATGGCTAGAAATGAGTTGCAGAGACAATTCCAAAATCGTTGGATTGGACACGGAGGAGATGCGTCGTGGCCGGATCGTTCGCCAGACTTGACAGCCTCTGGAATTTTTCTTGTGGGGATTCGTGAAAGACATTATTTGTAAATACATTCCAACTAAACCTGAAGATAAGCGAGAGAGAATTGTCAGAGCATGTGCTCCGATAAGAGCCGATGTGATACAGAATACCACTCAATCCATGATAAGAAGATTACAGCACTGCATTGATACCAATGGTCATCACTTCGAACACCTACTGTAAATGGGCGTTCAGGCCACCTCTGTGACGTTCTTTGACCTTCAAAGACCTTACTGTTACACATCACTGGATTCGTCTCGATAACCGTGATCCGATAATAAGTACCAAACTACAGCATACCATTTAAAAAAACAAAGATGACCATCTTATCTCTGAAGCGACCCCACCTAGCAATAAACCAACGTCACTTTATGGTCCCCATTGTCCCATGCAACTTTTGTCCCACAAACTTTTCAGGTCCTAACATACTTTCGGAGTTATTCTTGGTCGGCAATAGTCGGTGACTCACCCAGTGTACCAAAGTACTGATTATCAGTGTATGAATAAAAACTCTGTACTCCAGATTCCAAGGATAGGGGAGGGGGCAAATGCTTACGCCTGCTGTCAAATCCCTCCTAAACGTACGGAATATTTATACAAATGGAATGTAACCCTATTTTAAATTCTTTGTTTTGTCCAATTTATCGCTAATGCAAATTCATACAGATCTGGTGAAGATTTAGAATGAGTCTATGCTTCTCTGCCAATGATGAATTGATTGTTGAATTTTAGTGAAACCTTACTTATTTTGAGATAATCTGCCTGAGAGCAAAGCAAAATAGAGAGAACCTACACAGTATTATGCTGGAAGATAGGCAGTTGAAGATGTATGAAATAGCTGACACTAAAGACACATAAGAAAAGAAAGAGTGTGAGGTATTTGACTACGAGAACACTTTCGCATTTATTGAATGTAAAAGCAAGTACTGTAATAACATACTTTAGCTAATTCGTAGGTTGGAACTCAAATAGTGGCAACACTGCTGTGGCCGGCCGAAGTGGCCGTGCGGTTAAAGGCGCTGCAGTCTGAAACCGCAAGACCGCTACGGTCGCAGGTTCGAATCCTGCCTCGGGCATGGATGTTTATGATGTCCTTAGGTTAGTTAGGTTTAACTAGTTCTAAGTTCTAGGGGACTAATGACCTCAGCAGTTGAGTCCCATGGTGCTCAGAGCTATTTGAACCATTTTTGAACCAACACTGCTGTGGAGACACTATGCAATGGAATCTACTGTTGTCGCTGATAGCACACGTTGTTGACATACCTACCTTACCTCCGAGCAAATGGACTCGCCCGTTCCACGTCACCGGCCTGCGCACAACAGAGGGAAACACCGTCACTTCTGAGCGAGCGGTCTAATGTAACGGTCTCACTATGTTTTCGAAACAGAGACAACGGAGTTGGATCATGATTGAACGTGCCAGAGGTCGTACAGCACGACAGTGTCATCATGTCTTCAAGAGGCGTGCGGGGAATCGGCGTTGTACAGAACAGTGGCACGTTGGGTAAAAGCCTTCAACGAAGGTCGGCAAACTGTGGCAGACATGCACCGCCAGGTCGTCCTAGCGTCTCTGAAGAAGATGTGCATGCTGTTGCCGCGTTAGTGACAGTGATCGACGCCATACGATTTGTGAGCTCGACCACGAAACCGGATTAGCGCATACGACTGTGCTTCGCATCCTGAAGGAACGCCTGGGCATGCGAAAAATTACATCACGATGGGTTCCGCATGACTTGACGGAAATGCAGAAATGTATGCGTTACGACGCTGCTCAGACGCACTTGGAGCGCTATGAGCGCGAAGGAGAGTCTCTCTTACGCCGTATCGTAACACGGGATGAGACATGGGCCACATCGTACGAACCAAAACTGAAATGCCAATCCAACGAATGGCGTCATTATTGGTCGCCGCAAAAGTCTGAAGTACTTCGGAGCCCCAATATGGTGAAAGTGATAGTGATTCCCGTCTGCGACTGTGATGGTGTAATCCTTACGCATTACGTTCCTCCACGGTAGACTGTCAATGCGCAGTATTACTGATCGTGTTTGCAGCATCACCTGCGACACTTTCTATGCAACCCATCCATCATATTGCACGACAATGCGCGGGCGCATACAGCGCAAGCTGCGGCTGTTCTGTTCGGTCGATGGAACTTGGAAGTACTGTACCATCCACCATACTCTCATGATTTAAGTCCTTGTGACTTTGATTTGATTCCGAAGATGAATGAACCACTTCGTGGCATTCGCTTCAGAACTGTTCCATAGATTCGACAGGCAGTAGACCGCTCCATTCGCACCAACAGAACAGGCTCTGTTAACGGTATACTACGCCTTCCATGTCGGTGGCAACGGGTTCTACACAACGCTGGTGACTACTTTGAAGGACAGTAACAGGTGCAAACATGTATCTCTTTTGTAGCGGTTGTGCATAAATAGTTGCCAGTATTTAAGTTCCAACCTTCGTATTTACAATTAAATACAATTGAATTTGTTTCCTGCTTTACTGTGTCGACTAAGGTGTGTACATCACTTTACGCCAGCAGCGAAACAACAATTAAAAGAGTGGTAGACGCCTCTGGCCTAGCATCAGAATAAGTGAAGTCAATATAATGTCGGGTGGGCTGTGCACAATGATTTATTCTTATTGATTCACTTGCAGCGGAACAAAAACTGACTAATGCTTCACAAACAAGTCTTTGAACGAAAGTGACGAAAAATTATTTAAGAAGAGGCTCAGGATAATCCACTTTCCCACAAACGTGCTTTTAATTAGGGGAAAATAGTATAAGTAATAGAACGACGTTGTTCAGAAATTTTGGTAACGATTCATTCCCATCTATTTCCACACCTAAATAAATTTATTTACATAAAAAGTTTGATGTGTATTTTACAGACCTTCCGGATTCACACTTCAGGGATGGAATCTGCTTACCGGAAAAATGTCGCATATGAGCCACAATTATGTCGAGAAATAAAACAGCCTCTCTCCTTGATATCGCGTGATTCTTTTCGCGGAGGGGCATCTCCTGGTTTCCAAATGCAGACGGCTTTTCCTATCACACATTTAGAAGAACTGTTCCATAGACGTCACTCTCCTACCAAATACTACCGACCTACCTACAAACTTTGTCCGATTTGTAGCTAACGCTCTCATCTGGGCGCAATCAGTGAAATAACAGATGTTTCACAGTCCCAAGAAATTTAGGCTGTATCTGTAATAAAAGGGTAGTGGCCGAGTTTTCTCAAATTTAAGGGTCACAAAGCCTGCTACGCATACACCCATGTGCAGTCAAATTAGAGACATCTGCTTCGTAGTGTGTACCAACCCCTTCCCTGCCGCCCCCCCCCCCCCCTCCATCCTCCCGTTCCCTAATTACGGCGGTGTCTCTGCGAGACATCGAAAACACTGTAGTCACCAAATCCATGACAACTCAACCGCCCCCCCCCCCCCCCTACTGCTCAACTCAATGAGATTAATCGGACCTGGGCTGGCTCAAATGGTTCAAATGCCTCTCAGCACCATGGGACTTAACATCTGAGGTAATCAATCCCCTAGAACTTAGAACTACTTAAACCTAACTAACCTAAGGACATCACACACATCCATGCCCGAGGCAGGATTCGAACCTGCGACCGTAGCGGACGAGCGGTTCCAGACTGAAGCGTCTAGAACCGCTCGGCCACACCGGCCGGTAGGACCTGGGCTCAGGGTGTGTGCATCTCGCATGCTGGATGTACCTGGCTTAACGCAGTCTTATGTGATGACACTGTGATTGCTACATGAGTAGGGTTGCGTAAGACTGAAATATTCGCTCTGCTGGTCTAGCCGGAAAAATCTCCCATTCTGCACATAGGCCTATTGTGGAGATTTTGCACGCCACGACATCCGTCTGGAATAAATTTACTCCTTCAGCACACACCAGCATCGCTAATAAACATCATACCGTCTTCAATTATCTTTAAATAATCACATGCAGCTGGAGCAGACTAGTCCGGCAACCGAGTCCATCCACTGTTCTCCAATAGACCGCTGTCCGTGGCGTCGCCTATCTGAGGGTTAATATATGTTTCAATTGTCTTTTGGACAGTTCCAGCGTGAATATCAGATGGAGCATAAAACGTGATTCATCTGAAAAGGCCACCTGTCGCCACACAGTGGACAAGTTGTCGTACAGACGTGCAAATTCCAGCCTTCTTCGCCGATGAACAGTGGTCGGCATGGTTGCATGAACCAGGCGCCTGTTGCGGAGGCCAGCAGGCAGCAACGTTTGCGAAATGGTCTTTGGTGGGACACTGTTGGTAGCCCTTGGTTCATCCGGTGGTCAGTTGCCAACAGTTGCATGCCTTTTCGCCTGTACACATATCAGTAGCCGTCGTTCACCCCTGTCACCTAAGGCCCGTCGTGCATCACAGTTATGTTGGCGCTGATTTTGGATAGCGCCATTTTGCCATGAACTCTAACGAAGTTGCCACGCGAACACTTTACAAACTTAGCCGTTTAAGAAATGCTTCTACCCTTGGCGCGAAAGGCAATGATTGTGCCCTTTGGACGTCTGACAAATCGCTCTATTTCCGATTTGCAACGGCTGTACTGTTTTCCATGTTCCTCTGACACGCTTTATATACCCTCTACCCTTAGTGCTGACACCTGCCGCCTGTGAGTGGTTCTTGCACTTTGACGTCGAGCATGGCCAGTCGTCACATTAATGTGACTTGACCCTCTAGTGTCATATTAGCTGGAGATTTAAGCAGCAAAGAAACGCAGAGACTTCATTAAAGAACCATTCCAACACTCGCTTGTAGTATTTTAGGCAATTTAGGAAAGCTTCCGAATGGAGACCATTGTCTCAGCCACGTGTCGTCTCAGTCAGTGACTGAGTGAGCAGCATTGTCCAAAACAGTCGGCAGATTGCAGAAGTAAGCAAATACAGTAGTAACGCCGAGATCTCTTACTGTCAGAATAGCAAAAATCGTTCTTGGTGCACAAAAAGAGTTTTCCGAGTAACCTTGAAGTTTCTACACAGAATCAGCGACGCACCGCAGTCGTCAACGTTCTGGATTTGTGTTAGGTAGGAGTTTTGTTAAAATCACGTTTAATTATACTGATTAAGCTTTTTGTTACCCAACTAAAATTCCAAATGAAAGTGAACTACTAACTGGCTGAACATGAAGATGGCATTCCTTCACTATACTCCATACCTAAAAAGCCTTAATCCGACCTACCCTCTCTTTGCCAGTGTCCCGCTGCACCAAACTTCTACTGCCCCTCCAGATCCAGAAACGTCACGTACTCTGCCCCGCCTTCCATGTCCGTCAACAATCCCCCAATAGCATCTCACACGTGCTTATTAATTTCCCGTCTCTCCGCTAACACACCTTCAGATTTCGCGAAATTCCTGCAAATTTGTAACGAACCACCCTGGCGTTTCATCCTCGATTATTAACCCTCCTGCTTTGCCACATTTGTACCAACATATCCGTCATACCTGCTCGCTTTCCATATTCTGTCTCAACAAAAATTTAAACACCTCCTCTTGCCTAACCACGATATTCACCAAGAGGTCTATCCATTTTTCCAGCTTTAACAGAGTGTTCCTCTTCCTGTCCATACGGAGGCTTTCTTTTCCACCTCCTTCACTTTCCTCAGTTGTTTTCTAACACTTTGTTCGCCGTCCTCCTCCACAAGTCATCCATCCCACACCCTTTCCAAAACATTCTACCTCCAGCACTCCTTCTCATCTGGTGTGCTTCCAGCAACCTATAAAGACTATCGCCAATTGACTAATTTAAAGAAGACAACATTATTTTACTTCTAATATTCAAGACACAACAGCCTACTTTTTTTACTGGTTTGGCCTGCAGAAGACCACATGAAATGATTTATGTCTTCTTTATTTTCTCTTTTCTCTCTTTATGGTAGTTTTTCATTCTTTCCCTATGTTCTACTCCTCTTTCTTCCGTCCATATTGCGCTTGTCTTTTTCATTGCTTTCTTCTAGAAGTCTCTGTAATTTTTAATGCTGCTTTGAATTCTTCTCTTTTTTATAGCTCGTTCTACGCTATTTACATTTCCCCCAGGTCTGTTTGAACTTTTTGATCCACATGATTAATGATTCTGGGTTTCTGTCAGAAACGTTAAATTTGTTTTCGTTATTCTTTTTTCATCTAGCCTTTTTTGGGTCCATAGTATGCAACTCTTCTCTTCCTCGTTGTGTGTAATATTCGTTATATTCATTCATAATTTTTTACTCCGTGATTTCTATTTGCCATTGTCATATTTTGGTATCAAGTTTCTCCTGGTTATTTTCCTTTCCTCAGTTTCTGCTTCAACTAACTGTTTGGCTGTATTTAACGTAAAGCATTCTGAAGCATAAGACATCCTGGTCTAATCAGTGTTGTACAGCCGGGGTTTTGCATTTATGGACAAAGATTTATTTTTATACAGGTTTCAGGTTAATTGAAAAGCCACTTCCATTTTCCCTGCCCTGCTATGTAAGGTTATTTTTACAAAGCATTTGGTTGTATTATTTCAACTAGAGATTTAAATTTTGTGCCCTTTTTTATTTTCCACATTCAGTTTCTATGTATTTTGGTGGCTCCTTCGCTTCTGTCGTACACTCAGTTTTTCTCGAAAGAGATACATAGGCTTGCTTTAGAAGCCCTCTCTTGAAGGAAATCTACCTGCGTTGTTGCATCTTCCACTGATTGATTTAAGATGGCAACATTGCATGCAAAACCCAAACAGTCAAGAATTAGGATATCCCCTTTTCTCCCAAATGTTATTTATTATGAAATTCCAATACACTGATTGTTTTTAAACCCCTTCTACTTCTGGTCTTTTCTTCAATTACCTGATTACTTTTTCTAGTGCACAATTAACCAGCAGCGGAGACAGTCCGTCTCCTTGTCGTACACCAGTTTTAACGCAAAACCCTTGGAGGTTTGAACTAAAAACTTAAAACTGTTTTCGGCTCTCATTCCTCCATACCTGATTATAAATTTCAGAATTAAAATTTGTTCCACACAGGATCGTTCTTTTCCAAAGAATCCTTGATAATCTCGTATCTGCTGATTCAATTGGAAATTCAAGAAATCCCTCTATAGTTCTTGGGGTCAGTGTTATCTTCTTTTTTGTAGACTGGGCAATGATATGACTGGTGACCTCCCGCTATCTTCTGCAGTGGTGCAAGACTTCATTGTGTGTCGACGCTACCGCGGGGAGAATGCTGATGCCGCAAAATTACTTTGTTCTGGAGTACATACTTCTGCACGTACTTCAATGTCGTCATAAGTCACTTCCCTTTCGTGTGGCACCCGACGCAACAAGCAATGTTGAAAGAAAAATGAATTTCGAAAAAAAAGGCACATTAAGTGACAAAGTTAGAGATCATTCTTCTCCTGCGTCATTCGATATTCCTTTAACTCAGAACGATACTTCGCGATTACATACCCCTGCAGATGATTCTGCAGTCTAAAGTAGAAAAGTTAACTGAGGCAGTGTTCAAGAATTACGCTCGTTACCCGCGGCTGACTTGTTCTTCCTGTCTTGCCATGTCGGTTTTCTTAAACCACTTTGCACGGCCGCTACTTTATTACCTAACAGACGCTCAGCACACACTTTCGGTAAACGGTCACACATTACGTCATAAGTGTTACAGGTGGCAGCGGACGGCTTGTCGACGTCGTATTTTACGCTGGCTCACTTCGCACAGATTTTAAGGCTGAAGTATTCTGGCAGTTGGCGTTGATTCCTATATTCGAGCGTTGTGAGCCAGTGGTTAGGACACGGGAAGAGGACAGTTCAGATCCCCGGCAGGTCATACAAATACGCTTTTTCGCGATGTTTCCACATCACTTAAGGCGAATGACGAGATGGTTCCTTTGAAATGACATGACTGATTTCCTCCGCTGTATTCACGTCACAGAGTTTGTGCTCCGTCTCTAATGTCGTCGACGGAACGTTAAAACCTGACCTTTTTCCTTTGATTCCCGTTTTGGTAGGACATGTTGTAGATGGAGAGTGACGCCAATCTAAGGTAGGCTAGAATGTGACAATATCAGTGCCTTACAGTGTTTATGTTATTAAAACCATCTTACATACGCAGGTAATACTTTCTGCATCTTTCCAGCGAAGGTACCAAATATCAAACACAATACTTTTTAACTTGTTCGGTACATCAAATCTGCTACTTAATAACAGCTGCCTTAACGTATCCTTACAACAGATTATATTTAAATGCAGAGAACAGGAAATAGCGCTCTACTGACATCACGCAATGATAGAGCAATAGACCGCGTTCTGCACATGTGTCCTGATGTTGACTGTGACAATTCATCTTCTTGCATTTCCGTGTATATGATACACAACAGAACTGATTTCATATGCTAACTTCTCAAAACAAAAATGGCAGTCATGGAAGCATAAGGGACAGGAAAGATGATCTAAACGTACGGAAGAGGAACGTGTATCTTTAGTAGTGCCTTCAAGATCAAACTGCAAACAACGAGCAGGCAAGAAAACCTCCGCACTTATGCTACAATACTACACACTGATTATGTAAAATAGCATAAAATTTATTTAAAAATGTTGTAATTAATTTCTGCCTGCCACACTTCCTCTAAAGTTAGAATCGCAAAAAAACTCCTTTGCTAGGGAATTAAAGAGAATCCTCCTTCTTACAAGAAAACAGATTTTGTTTTTTATGATCCCATATGTTTCCTCTCACCTGTGGCATTTTCGTTGTCTTTTTCTTTTATTGTTTGTCAAATATATAGCTACAAATTCTATGTATTTTATTAATATAGTATCTCATCTCCAACACAGGGCTGTTAAGGCAACGTCTGAATTGAATTTATGTTTAGAACATAATCGTAAAACTATGTATTCAAGTCAAATAGCGGCACAGGACACTTTTTCGATGCTTACGGTTTCTATAGTTGACATGTCCTGAGTTGGTTATTATTTTCCTGCTAAATGTGTTATTGTTATCGTTTTTATGTTCAAAGTTGACTGTGGGGCAAATAATTCAATTCAGACGTTATCCTAATATCCATGTGTTGCAGGTGACATTATGTATTAATAATACATTTCCAGCTGTCTTCTGCTGACAGCCACAGGGCATAGATAATGTCATATAAGTACACATACTCTTAAAACAAAACAAAAACGCAACACGGACTATTTATGCAAATGGGACGGAAATCGGTAGATGAGATGTGCATATAGAGATATACAACTGATTAAATTTTCAGGAAAAAATGGGATGATTTATTAAACAGAAGCTGTTTCACAAATTCAGCAACGTGATAAGGCACTGGTCCTGCTCTGGCCATTATGAAAGCACTTATTCGACTTTGCATTGATTGGTGGAGTTGGTGGATGTCCTCCTGAGTGACATCGTCTCAAATTCTGCGTTAGATCCTCAACATCCCAAGCTGATTGGAGGGAGCTGGTTGGATGGCTCCACACGTAATTCTCCAAACGGTCTCAGTTGGGGAGGGATATGGTGACCCTGCTGGACGAGGTAGGGTTTGAGAAGCACGAAGACAATCTGTAGAAACTCTCGCCGTGTGCGGACGAGCATTATCTTGCTGAAATATGAGTCTAGTGTGGTTTGACACAAAGGGCTACAAAATGAGGCGTAGATAATCGTCAAAGTACCACTGTGCTATAGGGCTGCCAAGGTTGGTAACCAAAGGGGTCTTGTTATGAAAAGAAATGGCACCGCGGGCCATCACTTTTGGTTGTCGGCCGTATGGCAGGCGACACTCAGGTTGGTATCCCACCGCACTGCTGTCCGGGGGCGCCTCCAGACACGTCGTTGCTGCTCATCGGAGCTCCTTTAGAAGTGGAACTCATCACTGAGGATAAATCTATTCCAGTCATTGAGATTACAGAGCGATGACGTGTATGAACAGCAGTGCGAGATCGAACTGAATCTCGATCGCTATAGGGCCGGACAACCAGCACTGATGGTCTGGAGTGTCATTTCATTTGGTAGCACGACCCTTTGGTTGTCATCCACTGCACCCTGACAGCACAGTGGTACGTCGACGTTTTTTCTACGCCCCGTTTTGTTGCTCTTCATGGCAAGCCTTCTTGGGATTACGTTTCAGCTAGACAATACCGGCCCGCATGTGGCGAGAGTTTCTACCGCGTGCTTGCCAAATCATACAGCGGCCAGCAAGGCTGCCAGATCTCACACCAGTTGAGAACGTTGGGAGCAGCAAGCTAGGGATTTTGACTATCTACTGCGTCAGTTGGTCAAAATGTGGCACAATATCCCCCAGGTGGACATCCAACAAGTCTGTCAATCAATGCCAAGCTGGAAAGCTGCTTGCTCAAGGGCCAGAGATGTGACATTGCACTCATTTTTGAAGCTCTTGTTCATGAATAAATCATACAATTCTTCTGAAATTGTAATTATTTGTTTGTCTGTACATGTACATCACATCTACGGATTTACGTTCACATTCGGATAATTGCTTCACAGTGTGTCGCTTTTTGTGCCTTAGAGTGTATTTGATATAAACAATAACGAAATATAATGCCATCAGCTCCTGACCTAGGTAAAATCTCATTATTTTCATCATGGCAGCAACACCAGAAACCGTTACGAAATTGTCTCGAATGAAAAATAGCCCACAGTTGCACTAATTATGAAGTAGAGAGGATATTAAATGTAGACTGGCAATGGCAAGGAAAGCATTTCTGAAGAAGAGAAATTTGTTAAAATCGAGTATAGATTTAAGTGTCAGGAAGTCGTTTCTGAAAGCATTCGTATGGAGTGTAGCCATGTATGGAAGTGAAACGTGGACGATAAACAGTTTAGATAAGAAGAGAATAGAAGCTTTCGAAATGTGGTGCTAGAGAAGAATGCTGAAGATTAGATTGGTAGATCACATAACTAATGAGGAGGTATTGAATAGAATTGGAGAGAAGAGAAATTTGTGGCACAACGTGACTAGAAGAAGGGATCGGCTGGTAGGGCATATTCTGAGGAATCAAGGGATCACCAATTTAGTATTGGAGGGCAGCGTGGAGGGTAAAAATCGTAGAGGGAGACCAAGAGATGAATACACCAAACAGATTCAGAAGGATGTAGGTTGCAGTAGGTACTGGGAGATGAAGAAGCTTGCACAGGATAGAGTAGCATGGAGAGCTGCATCA
Organism: Schistocerca cancellata; assembly: GCF_023864275.1. NCBI lineage: Eukaryota > Metazoa > Arthropoda > Insecta > Orthoptera > Acrididae > Schistocerca > Schistocerca cancellata. Next base: position 613,292,358 of record NC_064626.1, read on the forward strand.
AACCATTCTCTGAACTGAAGACCACAGTAACAACAACATATTTCAGACACAATAAAACGAAAACCCACTGAAGATGTCACAACCATGACAGCACATATCTGGGAACTAAAGAACACCAAAACTGTATTCCTGTTAGAAGACGGTACCTCTTTAATCCATTGTATTTTATGCAAGCATAGGAACAGAGCTTAAAATTCCCTTATGGTAACACAATTGTTTTATGCGTTATGGGTCGTTACGCATCGAAGTCAGATGACGCAAGATATTCATTTTCGAGACTATGTACCTACTGTGTTTTGCCCTCTCACTTTACCAGTTAAGAATGCCACTAGCTTGGAGGAAACCTCCACGAAAGTAGAGGCGGTAAGTTTAAACAGCAACCGTTCTCTGTGTTCCTGTTACAAGTATGATAGTTTCATTTGTACTCACAGCTAAGCTGGCCGCGTTATTTCACAAGACAATCATATGGTAGGAACATTTTGTAATTAATAATAGTCAACTACCACGCCCAGATTATGCATTGCAAAACGCCATACCGGCTCAGAGCGTTTCAGATTTTAAGCACAATATATTGTGAACATTATAGTGATCAACAGTGAGATTTACTGTAAATTCGAAGTGCCTCACGGGAGGACATCAAAAGCAGCAATAGCTGAGAGTACCTTGAATAGAGAGGATAACAGGATCGTTACTAGCTGTCCACGGAAGCATTTTCCTGGGATTCATCTTCGTGAGGCATCGTATGACGCTTCATCACCTAAAATATATATCTATGACACGTTTCTCCAGTGCGATTTATATTAAAAAGAGTTAGAACTTTGTATGCTGCACTAAGGTCGAAATAACGCTGCATAGTGGATGACATTCACTCCTTAGAAAAATGAGTGTGGTTCATTGCTTAAGCGCAGTCGTGTTTTTTTTTTACGAGCTGGAATGATGACGTTATTGCGGATTGCTTAACTGGGAGATACCATCAGTCTACACAGAACAGAACACTAAACTTAGTCAGCAAATATTCCAGGCCCTCTTGCTTCTTGTTGCACTCTGCAATTATGGACAAGTGTTTCGCACCACTGTTAGTTTGTTAGATGATGACAGTCGTATCTATGGACGACTATAGCACTGATAATTACGCTTGTAGTCTGTTGGTAGTGTAGAAGAGTTTTGACCAGTGTCATTCTCATCGTCTTCTGACGAAGTGTCGGAACATTGCTGACGTCCGCTAATTAAACGTCGGCTGACCCCTGATCCGTGCGCCGGGGTCCAGCACTAGCATGTGGGAGGGGAAGGGGAGGGGGACTAATCTGCTCTCTATTCCTTACCTGGGCTTTGTTCTTCACATCCACCCTGCTTGTCGACCGCTTCTGGGCTCAGTCGTGACCTATCAGCTGGTAAATGTGTGATTTCAGGACGAAGTACGCTGGCAGTCCACTTTCCTGTTGTTTAGACAGCCATGTATCCCTATTTCTATCAAATCCTTTGCAATATTCTCTTAATGAGTATTGGCAGTCCCATATGTATAAACTGATGGATATCCTCGGTGCTCTGACACTAGTTACGAATGTTAGAATGGAATTTACAAAAAGGAAAATATCGCTCATAAAATTTACTACTGCTCCAACATTGACGGCAAGCACATGAACTAGCTGATTTACTGCATGACCTATTAATGGTGATTAAGTGTTACAGAAAATTCTCGGATAACAGTATACCACAGCAGCATATGATGTGTTCGACCAAGTGGTCTCTGGTTCGACTGTTGGCGCTAAGAGAGTTTTTATCCTCTACAGCTCTCCCTGTCACCATGAGAGTTATTTCCTGATGCTTTAACACAAAGCCGATCATCCTGTTCTTTCTTCTTATCAGTGTTTTCTTCATATTCCTTTCTTCGTCGATTCTGAAGAGAAACTCCTCATAGTTTACCTTACCACCACCTAATTTCGGGTATCCTTGTATAGCTTCACAACTCTAACACTTCGACCCTCTTCATTTCTGGGTTTCTCACAGCTCATTACTAACTTTTATAGAATTCTGTGCTCCAAATGTACATTCTCAGAAATTTCTTCCTCGTATTAATGTCGATGTTTGATACTAGTAGACTACTTTTTATGAGGAATGCCCTCTTCGCCTGCGCTGGTCTTCTTTCTATCTCCTACTTACTTCGTCCGTCATCTGTATTTTGCTTCCAAGGCAGTAGCAGTATTCTTTCATTTCAACTACTTCGTAGGGACCAATTATGATGCTGACTTCATCGTTATGTCCATTTCTGCTATTTCTTATTACTTTCATCTTTCTTCGGTTTACTCTTAATCCATATAACGTACACATTAGACTGATCGTTCCATTCAATACATCCTGTAATTCTTCTTCACTTTCATTGACGATAGCAACATGTATCAGCGAAATTTATCATTCATAACCTTTCGCACTGAATTTCAATCTCAATCCTGAACCTTTCCTTTGTATCCGTCGCTGCTTCTTCGATGTATAGATTCAACAGTAGGGTGAAAGACTTCAACCCCTTACTCCCTTTTTAAACCGAGCACATCGTTCTTGGTCTTCTATTCTTATTGTTGTCTCTTGGTGTTTGTACATATTGTATACTAGCTGATAATGAACGCATTGACTGGGTATTCATTTTGCCGAAAACAAAGAATATATATCTATGACTGGGCGCAGGAGCTCCATCGTGCATGAACCACATGTTGTGTCGTACTTGTAAAGGCACATGTTCTAGCAGCACATCAAATGGGCATCTACCAACTCCGCATTTGTAAACATTGCACTGACTGCAAAACCAGTACATACTGGCGAAACTAAAATGAGCCCTAACATGGAAATTAAGCGTTTCCGGACACATGTCCACATAACATCTTTTCTTTATTTGTGTGTGAGGAATGTTTCCTGAAAGTTTGGCCGTACCTTTTTGTAACACTGTATGTAATGCGGAATTATTTCATGTATCTCAGTGTTTACGACGTCATATCTCTTGAAGTATGTTTCGTAAAATGGTATATTTGTGTAGGTACATTCAGTGGTAAAAAATTTGTCTACGTTTACGTTTTACTTATTGTGCATGGTCTCCTTCGAAACAGTCTCCTGCACATCGCTCCCAACGCCGTTTCCACTTCACGAAGCGGTCTTGGTACGCCTCTCGCTGGGTAGCGCGAAGTGCCGTCTGCGAATTTTCTTTTATCTCATTTATCGTTGTAAATCTTCGTCCTTTCAACGGTGTTTTCAACATTGGAAATAAAAAAAAAAAAGGTCCAAAGGGGCCAGACCTGGAAAGTACGGAGGATGAGGCAGCACAACGACTTCGTTTCTTGTGCAACAGTCAGGCACCAGCAGGGATGAATGCGCGGGTGCATTATCGTGATGCAAGAGCCATGAATTGTCTCGCCACATTTCAGACTGTTTCCTTCTCACATATTCTCGCAGGCATCGCAACACGTCCCAATAGTACCATCGATTAAGAGTTTGTCTCTGTGGCACGAATTCATGATTTATTAATCCCTCAAAGTCAAAGAAAACTGTCAGCGTGGCTTTGATATTTGAACTGACCTGACGAGCTGTTTTTGGTCTTGGGGAACCTTTCCCGACCGATTGTGAAGATTGAACCTTAGTCTCAACGTGATAACCGACGTCTCGTGGGTTATGATTCTCTTAAGGCACATCTCATTTGCGCGCTCCAAAAGATTTTCACAGATTGCGAGGCGAAGGTCTTCCCGGTCTCGACTAATGACCCGTGGGACGAAATTCGTGGCATTCCAAGATTCTGTGTCAAGATTTCATGACATGATCTAGTTAAAATGATACATTCTTTTGCAACGTCTCGGACAGTCAGTCTTCAATTGGCTCTCACAATTTCGTTGACGTTTCTGACATAAGCATTGACGGTAGACGTCAAAAGGCGTCCTGTAGGGGAGTCATCTTTAACTTCTGTCCGGTCATTTTTAAACCGTGTGTACCATTCCTAACACCGAGTACAGCTTAAGCACTCATCAACGTAGGCTTCCTGCATCGTCATTTGGTGTGCCTCGCTAAAGATTTTCTTGAGTTTCACACAAAATTTAATGCAGACGTGTTGCTCCTCTAACTTTCCTACTCGAAATTCGCAAACTGTGCGACACAACGTCCTACTCAGTACAGCACTGAACAATAACCAACAGACAAACAACAATGAAACTTCTGGAGCTACGCATTAAACGCAGGCGTATGCAGAGACGCCAACAGCATTTCGTTCCAATACACCATTGGCGCAAAATTGCGAATGTTCCGGAACGTTTTGAACAGACCTCTTATGTGGATACTGCCTGCGAAGTATGTTGCGAATAGAGGTAGTAGCAAAGAAATAACAAACTTTAAACGTGATGCATGATGCAGCAGCTCTTCACGCGTCTTAGTGTTCACGACGTCGTAGCTTCAGAACTACGCGTGATAATATGATATAATTCTGTAGATTCATTTAGCAGCAGATGTGGACACTGCCTGCCAAATTTATTGCGAATACAGTTAATTGCCCAAAAGTAATATATTTAAACGTCTCCATGATCCGGGAGTTTCTCAAGCGTCTCATTGTTTATGACGTCATATCTCCTGAACTATGGTGAGTTGATGGTTCTTCCCTCACAGCAACTGTTACCTGACAGTAAGAGACATGTATACCAATTTTGGTTGAAATCAGTCCAGTGGTTTAGGCGGAGATGTAGAAAGCAGACACACACACACACACACACACACACACACACACACAGATATGCATACACGTATTCTTATAATATGTGTGGATTACTCCTATTCACTTGACAATTACGAACATCTCACACCATGCTCGCGCGCGTGCGCAGAAATGCATACACGCATTCTTATAATATATCTGGATTACTCCTATTCACTTGACAATTTCGAATATCTCACACCATTTTACATAGCCGAACTTTTCTTCTAGGTCGACAAAATTTTATAACTGTACCCTGATTTTTTTTTAAGTGTTGCTTCCATTGTCAAGCGGAACATTAGAACTACCTCGCTGGTGCCTTTACCTTTCCTAAAGTGAAACGGACTGTTATTTAATAGATGTTTAAATTTCTTTTCTATTCTTCTGCATATTATTGTTATTAGCAACTTGGATTATGACTTGTTAGTAAACTTATTGTACAATTTTCACACTTACGCGCACTCGCTATCTTCGCGATTATTTGCATGGTATTTTTTCCGAAATTCTGATGTTAAGTCTCCGTATTCACAGATTCTACAGATGAAATTGAGTAGTCTTTTGGCTGCTACTTCCCCCAATGATTTGAGAAATTCAAAAAGCATGTGATCTATGCCCTTCGCCTTACTTGATCGCAAGTTTTGCAAAGCTCTGTTTGATCTAATCCTTATCCCCCTTTATCTTCCACATCGCCACCTATTTCTTCTGCTGTCAGACAGTACGTCTCCCTCGAAAACGGTTTTAATATACGTTTTCCTCCTATCCTCACTTTCATTTGCATTTAACGATGGAACCCGACCTGCGCTATTAATGTTGTCGCCTTTGCTATGAAGGATTATATTTCTATCATCATCATCTGGCTGGCAAGGGCTGGCGATATGGTGGTGTTCCTGATCAACCTCTGTACAAATTACTTCGTTTAATTTAAAAATCTATCAGTAGTTTTCGTAGAACAAATAGCCAGTGAACGACGAGCACATACGTGGATCACACGCTCGGATTGGGTAACGAAATGATTGGAAATTGTTGAAGTTCTCTTCAAAGGCACCGCAGTAGCACTCGTGCTAGACTCTACAGGGAAAGGGCGGTAAACCCACGGATGGCTTAAGGGACTTTATGTGCCACATCAGTCTCGTACATTGAGGACATGATAATTTTCATGGTGATTTCTCTGTAGGATGAAGACGTACCATGCTGTTACTCGAGATGAAAATGCTACTTACTGGTAAGTTGTATAACCTTCTACCTTTCCTTTCGTTCCATAACCAGCGATAGCATTACAAACACATCATATTGCACAATCCCTTGTTACAGGAGCCCCACTTCCATGACAGATATGTCTTAGTTCTGGTTGGAACTACACTCCTGGAAATGGAAAAAAGAACACATTGACACCGGTGTGTCAGACCCACCATACTTGCTCCGGACACTGCGAGAGGGCTGTACAAGCAATGATCACACGCACGGCACAGCGGACACACCAGGAACCGCGGTGTTGGCCGTCGAATGGCGCTAGCTACGCAGCATTTGTGCACCGCCGCCGTCAGTGTCAGCCAGTTTGCCGTGGCATACTGAGCTCCATCGCAGTCTTTAACACTGGTAGCATGCCGCGACAGCGTGGACGTGAACCGTATGTGCAGTTGACGGACTTTGAGCGAGGGCGTATAGTGGGCATGCGGGAGGCCGGGTGGACGTACCGCCGAATTGCTCAACACGTGGGGCGTGAGGTCTCCACAGTACATCGATGTTGTCGCCAGTGGTCGGCGGAAGGTGCACGTGCCCGTCGACCTGGGACCGGACCGCAGCGACGCACGGATGCACGCCAAGACCGTAGGATCCTACGCAGTGCCGTAGGGGACCGCACCGCCACTTCCCAGCAAATTAGGGACACTGTTGCTCCTGGGGTATCGGCGAGGACCATTCGCAACCGTCTCCATGAAGCTGGGCTACGGTCCCGCACACCGTTGGGCCGTCTTCCGCTTACGCCCCAACATCGTGCAACCCGCCTCCAGTGGTGTCGCGACAGGCGTGAATGGAGGGACGAATGGAGACGTGTCGTCTTCAGCGATGAGAGTCGCTTCTGCCTTGGTGCCAATGATGGTCGTATGCGTGTTTGGCGCCGTGCAGGTGAGCGCCACAATCAGGACTGCATACGACCGAGGCACACAGGGCCAACACCCGGCATCATGGTGTGGGGAGCGATCTCCTACACTGGCCGTACACCACTGGTGATCGTCGAGGGGACACTGAATAGTGCACGGTACATCCAAACCGTCATCGAACCCATCGTTCTACCATTCCTAGACCGGCAAGGGAACTTGCTGTTCCAACAGGGCAATGCACGTCCGCATGTATCCCGTGCCACCCAACGTGCTCTAGAAGGTGTAAGTCAACTACCCTGGCCAGCAAGATCTCCGGATCTGTCCCCCATTGAGCATGTTTGGGACTGGATGAAGCGTCGTCTCACGCGGTCTGCACATCCAGCACGAACGCTGGTCCAACTGAGGCGCCAGGTGGAAATGGCATGGCAAGCCGTTCCACAGGACTACATCCAGCATCTCTACGATCGTCTCCATGGGAGAATAGCAGCCTGCATTGCTGCGAAAGGTGGATATACACTGTACTAGTGCCGACATTGTGCATGCTCTGTTGCCTGTGTCTATGTGCCTGTGGTTCTGTCAGTGTGATCATGTGATGTATCTGACCCCAGGATTGTGTCAATAAAGTTTCCCCTTCCTGGGACAATGAATTCACGGTGTTCTTATTTCAATTTCCAGGAGTGTAATTCCAAGGCAACAGAGTGTAGACTTATTTGCAGGGCCACCTCAGTCGATACTGCGAGCCCGTAAACGCACCTAGTATGAGGCTTTCCGCCGTCTTGAAGTCTGCTTTTACCTTATACCAGACGGAACCTCCACTGCTTCCAGCTGTCTTTCGCGTAAAGCTAGTTCTGCTATGAGGAAAAACATGCTGTGCACTCTGGACGCAACCTGGTTTATTCGCCAGATTACAACTCTAACTCTATTTACAAGTCACATTAGAACTTAGTCGTTTCACGAGAACGTCTCGTCTAACACATTTCTGTCATTAGACTCTTCACTTTTCTTCGTTCTACGTGCTTAGATCTGTGTCGACAAAAACTCTGGAACGACGCCAGGGAGGAGCTCCATGGCGCAAGGCACGGGCTGCAGACTCTGGGCGACTACTTGCTATGACTGAAACTAGTCAAAAGGTTGTCTTTTGCCGCCTCACGACGCCCCAGGAGCATCTAAAACCTAAAAATCCAATTTCGAGAAACCCAGATTCGTCTCCAAACCTTAACGGACAACAGTAGTGCTGCTTGGACTTATCTGAACTCCATTTATGAACGATCACTCGATTATACTAAATGCTGAGAATACAGGTGTTTTAGAAAATCCCTGAAGTATTAACCAACGTACCTGTACCCTTACACTTCCTCTGAGGGTTGTATGCCTCTGGAAGTCAATTCTCGTTACCGCCGTCATATTATTAGTTTGAATCGTGAACTATCCTGCTTGATTTCCGACTCCAGCAACTACCTGTCGAGGTTGCGTCGATATAAGCTGACTGTGCCGTAAGTGATGTGATTATCTCGCTATCGTAAGCAGTTCTGTAAACGAAACACAATTTAGAAGAGAAAGTGCTAAATGCGGACGTGGAGACAGATCAATGTTAAGTATATCGGCTAGCAAAGAAACAGAAAACGGTGTGCACTAATTTGTAAGTGACGCCCTTGAGCAGAAATGAGCGAGAGCTCTCCCTGAGCTCCATGTTGGTCTGCGTCTGCGCGCCTTTCATTAAGGCGTAACGGACTGTCTGCTCCCAAGGTTAGCGGTGCCTTGCATCGCTGTCCGAGATCTGCAGGACCCAAGTTTCTCTACCGATGGCTGTTTCCTGGACGAGCATCCTTCACCTCTGCCCTCATGTCACGAGCAGCAGACTACAGTATTCGTGAAAAGACAACAGCTTAAACTCCAACTAATTCGTTTGGGAAATTCTGTGTAGCCTACTTCAGAGAGCTATTTAAGTGCTTGTTAAGCTTAGGGTAATTATTTCAATACCGCTACGTGCAAATCGAATAGGCCGGCCGCGGTGGTCTAGCGGTTCTAGGCGCTCAGTCCGGAACCGCGCGACTGCTACGGTCGCAGGTTCGAATACTGCCTCGGGCATGGATGTGTGTGATGTCCTTCGGTGAGTTAGGTTTAAGTAGTTCTAAGTTCTAGGGGACTGATGGCCTGAGATGTTAAGTCCCATAGTGCTCAGAGCCATTTGAACCATTTTTTTTTTTTTTTTTTTTTTTTTTTTTTTGCAAATCGAATAATTCAGTGTCTACTTTTCTGCTCCCATGCAGTAGTAGTCAACCTTTCTTACTTACCGCCCACTTTTGTATCTCAGTCAATAATAAAGTTTTCTTACCGTCCACCGGTTCTGCAGTAATGATAATTTATAAAATAGGGAAGTTACTTTAATTTATAAAATTTTTAAAGCAGAATTACGTCAGGGTAATGTATATAATAATAATTACCTAGCAAATACTTTATGTCAAAATTTTACGAAAGCCTAATGGAAATATTTTTAAAATCTATACCATCTACTGCCCACCATGAGAGCTGGAACGCCTACTAGTGGGATGCAGGGACCAGGTTGAATGCCACTGTGCTAAACGAATCAGAAGTACGTTAGACGCTCACCTTCGTACAGCTCCCGACTCTCTTCGTCTGCTTTTATACTCCACAAGGCATCTGATACCGTTTGCGAATGGTACGTGGGAACAACGACAGTTGATGAACCTCCACATCAACTCGTATTTCACTGATTTTCTTGTCACGATCCTTCCGTCCAAATAGTTCTGAGACTGATTTTAGTTGTGGCGTAGAAGCAAAGTCAGCGCAGTCGCTACGGTGACAGCCTCAACTACGAACTGTAAACAACGGATGTGCCGTCGATCAGTCAGTTGTGAGCAGGCAGTATTAAGCGGAGGGAGTGTAAGGAAGTGTGTCATCTTTGCAACGATCGCAATGTTGTAGCATCCGCAAAACAAGTGTTCAAGTCGTTCTGCAGAATACTGCGGAGAAAGGAAAAGTGAGTGCAAAATTTGTCCCACACATCTTGACACCCGAAGGAAAACAACGACGCTTGGACTTGACTGAGATGCAAAACGCGAACAGCCTGCAACCACATCTCACATTTAGACCACTATGAAGTCTGCTCCCGGTTCAGAGACTGGACGATATCCCTGACTTCCTCCTCTGTTGAAGGCGAGAAATTTGGCTAATAGGACTATCAACATATGTAAAATAAGTTTCATCAGATAAATTGCGGGAGAGATTCTCAAGTTAGTTGCAGGTCCTACCAAGTCGTTATAGATTATTTTCTCACCAGGTTTTCTACCGTTGGGCCGGCCGGAGTGGCCGAGCGGTTCTAGTCGCTACAGTCTGGAACCGCGCGACCGCTGCGGTCGCAGGTTCGAATCCTGCCTCGGGCATGGATGTGTGTGATGTCCTTAGGTTAGTTAGGTTTAAGTAGTTCAAAGTTCTAGGGGACTTATGACCTCAGCAGTTGAGTCCCATAGCGCTCAGAGCCATTTGAACCATTTTTCTACCGTTGGAGTGTACTGAATGCTGTCCCGTTTCTGAGTTTGAAAGACGTACCATGAATTGTTCCTCTAATGCCTTCATCCTCCTGCATTACCTCATTGTAGACGTACTGACGGTTTTCTGATATTCATGGTTTACTCAGAGCTCCAGTGGTCGTATTTTCCATGTGAACATCGATGTTATCAAAGTAAGTTTTGGAACATTTAATTGGTCAGGGTTCTGTGTGTTCGTGTGTAGAAACTACAGTTTCACGATGGAGAGGCAACGGCCTGAATCATATGTTTTTTTGGTAGATGTATGCATACCGTGCGTACCGTAGACTTCAGTGTAAGTTATACTTTTTGTAAGTAAGTTAACCTAGTCTCCAAGATCTCTAAACTATCAAAAACTGCATTATTCAAGCGGACTATAGTTTAGCGGTAAGCATAGCTTCCAGGTATAGGAATAGCTGATGCCTTCGGTCTAGATTGAGCACATTCTGCTTTCTATTACATCAACGGTTTCAGGTTGGCTATAGACGCTACAGCATTATTGCGAATAAGACACCACCATGTGTGGAAACGGATCGTCTGAGAACTGTTTTCGTATACAGGATGTAAACGATAACTGTTTATAACACATCGCAGTGAAGACCAGACAAACAATTTATTACAGGCCGCTTGTGGTCTGTCAAGCCGGGAAACAGCCTGAGACTGGCCTATCAAAACTACAGCGCATGCGCGCCGCGCGACATTCTGTATTATCCTCTCGCCCTCTTGCGCCACCAATTTATCCGTGCACTAAGTAATTGTAAAACTGATATTACTGTAAATTTTACCTTACCATTTTGTGAATTTTAGTTGCGCAAAATTTACAATTTAATCGTTTCGTTCCTCTTGATTTCTTAATAGAAGACTACGGTGGTTGTATGGTTTAAGGGGCTCCGGAACGCCCTATACTTGCAATGTTAAAATAACGCTTATAAATTACATCTTTCCTCACAAAGTATTTGAGGTAGGAAGTTGAACTTTTTACAGATTATTTATTGGAATATGGGCTACAGCTTAGCACAGGGATTTTACAAAATTTTAGTTCAGTTATTAAAGATCATTTTTTTTTTCAATTCTAATGAAAATTCACAACATTTTTTTGCAATTTTTTATTTATATATTCAAAAATATACAGTTCTTTGGAAAAAGGCTGTGTTAAATTATGCAGAAGGTACTGTGTAACATTTACTGAAAGTTTGAAACAAATATGTTTGGAAGATCCTTAGAAAACATGTAATTAGTATGAGAAACTAAAAGTTTTGGGAATCGAGCGACAAAGATTGGATTAACTTTTTAGTGCATTCCAGGTCCATAGGATGGATTATCTACATCCTCTGCAAACTCCTCCTCCAGCTTCCTCTTGTTCCTCCTCCTGTTTACTCTTGCTTGTATTTCTAGACTCTTTACAGCCCTGTCTGCAGCCCGAAGGTGTTCCTTGTCTAAAGCAAGCATCGCTCGTACCATGTTAGAATGATATTATTTACAGTAATAACACATACCTTTGGCTTTCCAACATTTCTCCTTTTCTTAAAAGCCTTCAGAGGATTTCTAATAACTTTACTTTTACTCATTATTATACTTCAACAAAACAGAGACTCAAGAAACAGAATTAATTACGAATATTTTCGAGATAACGACAGTGTAAATAAACATGAAACAATCGACAATCACACCAGCGATATATATTGAACCATCACAGGTTAGCCACAACACATACTTTGTCTCACATCACTAAAATGTACCTGATGAAAACGGACGTTAATAATAACACCATTTGACAGCAGTTTAACAGCGCCACAGTGGGTCACGCCCATGTAGAACATATTTCAAAAAAAAAAATTTAAAAATAGTTGTAGTCTTCGGAATTGAATAAATTATATATCTATTAAAAGGTAATAGTCTGCAGATTCAGGAAACGCAAAAAAGTAAAAATTGAACTTTTCATGATTTTGAGCCTTTCCGGAGCCCCTTAAGTTTACATGAGATTGGAAACGTAATCAATTTTTGTGGTAATGTGTTCAACTTTTTTCTTTCATTATACTCGCAGGAAAGGTTAACATCTGATGTTAACGAAAGCCAGAGGCGTAAAAGGGCGAGACGATATTCCATAATTCGTGCGGCGCTCTTGCACGCTTGATAGAACACAACTGTCTTACACTGAAGCGCCAAAGAAACTGGTACAGGCATGCGTATTCAAATACAGAGATACGTAAACAGGCAGAATACGGCCCTGCGGTCGGCAACGCCTATGTAAAACAACAAGTGTCTGACGCAGTTGTTAGATAGGTTAGTGCTGCTACAATGGCAGGTTATCTAGATTTAAATGATTTTGAACGTGGTGTTATAGTCGGCGCACGACCGATGGGACACAGCATCTCCGAGGTAGTGATGAAGTGGGGATTTTTACGTATGACCATTTCACGAGTGTGCCGTGAATACCAGGGATCCGATAACATATCAAATAAATCTTCGACATCGCTGCGGCCGGAAAAAGATCCTCCAAGAACGGGACAAACGGTGAGAGAATCGTTCATCGTGACAGAATTGCAGTCCTTCCACAAATTGCTACAGATTTCAGTGATCAACAAGTTTCAGCGTGCAAACCATTCAGCCGGCCGGAGAGGCAGAGCGGTTCTAGGCGCTACAGTCTGGAACCACGTGCCTTCTACGGTCGTAGGTTCGAATCCTGCCTCGGGCATGGATGTGTGTGATGTCCTTAGGTTAGTTAGGTTTAAGTAGTTCTAAGTTCTAGGGGACTGATGACCTCAGAAGTTAAGTCCCATAGTACTCAGAGCCATTTGAACATTTTGCAAACCATTCAACTGAACATCATCGTTGTGGGCTTTCCAAGCCGAAGACGCACTCGTGTACCCTTGATGACTGCCCGACACAAAGCTTGCCGCCTCGCCAGGACCCGTCAGCACCGACATCGAACTGTTGATGACTGTAAACATGTTGCCTGGTCGGACGAGGCTCTTTTCAATTTTTATCGAGCTGATGGACTTGTAGAGGTATGGAGACAACTTCATGAATCCATGGACCCTGCATCTCAGAAGGGGACTGTTCAAGCTGGTGGAGGCTCTGTAATGGTGTGGCGCGTGTGCAGTTGGAGTGATATGAGACCCCTGATACGTCTAGACACCTCACTGACAGATGACAGGTACGTAAGCATCCTGTCTGATCACCTGCATCCATTTGTCCATTGAGCATTCTCACGGACTTGGGCAATTCCAGAAGGACAATCCGACATCCCACAAATGGTTGGTTCAAATGGCTCTGAGCACTATGGGACTTAACATCTATGGTCATCAGTCCCCTAGAACTTAGAACTACTTAAACCTAACTAACCTAAGGACAGCACACAACACCCACCCATCACGAGGCAGAGAAAATCCCTGACCCCGCCGGGAATCGAACCCGGGAACCCGGGCGTGGGAAGCGAGAACGCTACCGCACGACCACGAGATGCGGGCTGACATCCCACATGAACATTATTGAGTATATCTGGGATGCCTTGTAACGTGTTGTTCAGAAGATATCTCTACCCCTCGTAATCTTTCGTATTTATGGTGCCAGTTTCCTCTAGCGCAAGTTCAGACATAAGTCGAGTCCACACTTGTGCGTGTTCGCGGAGGCCCTACAGGTGTACCAGTCTCTTTGGCTCAGTGTATAATAAAGTCATCGTTTCGACTTCCTCTACACCACGGTGGTAAGCTGCAAATAGTTACTGTTTATGCGTTGTATAGTTGCCATTTATAGGGTCATTTTTTAAAAATGCGAACAATAGTGATTTTGTGATGCTGCTGCAAAGACTGAACCACACAATAATTATATTTCTCCGTTTCAACTTATTTTTCAATCTCTATTTCACTACTGTCAATCGTTAGGATTAACACAATAAGTGTTATGACTTAAGTTGAAATGAATTACAATCGATCATCTTTCAGTGGTATCTCGTCAATCAATAAATTTTTGCAGATACCTCGCACCCGTAATTACCTTCTAACCGGTTTTCTTAATTATCAGAAGACCAACGCACATCTCAGGCGATCCTGCACTCACGTCTTCCACCTTCTCCCCCCCCCTCCCCTCCCCCCATCCCCTTTCTTTTCCAGACACATCCAGCTGCGACAGGAGACAGGTGGGGGCCACACTTTGAACTGTGTACAAAATAGTCCTCAAGGAATATCACTTCCATAGCTTGCTTCCTTGCGCGGATTGCCCTGTACTACTACGTATAGCGTAATAACTGATACCGCTAAACTGCTGTGGTAAGCCTTAAATATGTGTACGCGTTGTAAAAGTTGTTTTCCTTTGGTCGGAAATCTATAACGGTGCCGCAGGTGCATGAGCTCGGCGGGTCGTAAAACAATCGGTACCTGTCGCTGTCACCTTTTGTTTGGTACAACGGCTATAAAATGACGTCTGTACGTTCAGAAAAATATGAGACTTGCTTTAAATGCAAACAAGCCAGAAAGGCCTTTCATATCGTTTAACGGGTTCTAGGAAAAACTCTCTTGCGTAAGGGGAAAAGGCTATATTCCAATAGGTTATTAACAATTACAGATACAGTGGACTACTACTTGACGCTTCGTTCCCGATGACTTTCTACTGTCTTTCCCGTTGAAGAAATATGCCAATGCTGACAACGTAACCATGTTTGAAAGACAGCGCGAGGCAGTTGAAACTGACACGTGGTTTCTACTAAGCTGTAGCGGACACAGTGGCGAACTGTATGTCGCACGCAAGTACCTTTTAACGTTTGTAGCTGGCAAGCTATGTTTCCAATTTTTTATTCATTTATTTATTTATTTTTTTGCTCACAACTCGTGTACGTACTAAAGTCTGCCGTGCAGCAACAATTGTAAGCACACAGACTACTTTTGGTATGGTCCGCGTGTTCACCAGCGCGTTTGAACGCCATAAGTCTGTTCACTGCTGTTGTAGCGATCACACACTCATATGGTACAGTCGTGTACATGTTAATTCGAACAATTCTCCTAACGGTGGGATGTGGTACCTGGTACTGCTTTGTTCTTACTATGCCATCAAGTTCCACTGCATTACAGATTCTTCTCAGTGGCCCAGAAAAAATTATATACGGTAGTCCTACTTTAAGAAAAGTCGGTGTCATAATTGGACAGCAATAAACATTAAAAATTACCTCCATACGCTATTAAATTCGCCACATTGTCTGCTACAGATTAGCGAATATCGGTTTCGTAATTATGTTACTAGCTTTCAGAGTTGATAGAGAAGGGTAAATGTGTCGACTTGAGGTAAGGGACCCCTGTCCGGAAACGACTGTGTCGAAAGTTAGAAGCGAAAATAGTTCTGATACCTCTGACAGTGGGCCTCGTCTACTGCAAGCTCTTTTCTTTACATATCTTGGAAGGAGAACCAAAACAAGAAAAAATTGTCTAGTAAACATGGGATCTGAAACGCATGTCTTAAGAGCTGTGATCACTTGTTCAGTAGAAGAGATGCGTTTTCCAGCAGCACAGCATAGCACTTGAGGCATGCAATTTAGAGCCCGTGTCTAGTGAACAGTTTTTCTTCTTTCGATCCATACTACATCCTCCAAAAATATGGAAATCAAAGAGCTTGTAGTAAAAGAGATGCACTATCAGAGATATCAGAATGAGTCTCGCTTATAACTTTCGACTCGGTCAATGCCGGACAGGATTCAAATTGGAACGTATACCCTTCTTGATCACCTCTGAAAGTTTGTAACATTATCACGGAATCACCCTATATAAAAAAAACACTGGAGTGTGATGTTATAGTTATAAAAATAAAAAAACTGTTGCTGCACAACGCTGGAATGTAGCATTGCGGAATGTAAAGTCCATGGGTATTTACTGCTCAACATAACATCACAAAACTAACATTGATTACTTTTGTGAAATATTAATTGCATTTAAAACCAGAAACATATCTTTGACGTTCAAAGGCGAAAGAAACGATTTTTAACTTAACGTTGCTTGAATGTCGTTCCTCGTAATGTTTTATTCGACGTTCAGATTTCTCCGCCTGCCTTCATCTTTTCCGACTTAGGCTTCGGAGTGAACTGCGCTATATCCGCCATAGCTCTGTACCACTCTTACTGTACGAGAATTTAGACTCCTATTCGATTCACCGACAGTTAACGAACATATGCATTGATGTAAAAGTACTGAGTAGAGCACCATATAAGAGAAGATTTTAAAGCAAGGTCTTCAATCGAATGATCTCATTATTTACTGTAATTTCCTGTGCTCAAGAAGGTTATTCTTTATGATAATATTTGTGACAAAAATGGTTCAAATGGCTCTGAGCACTATGGGACTTAACATCTATGGTCATCAGTCCCCTACAACTTAGAACTACTTAAGCCTAACTAACCTAAGGACAGCACACAACACCCAGCCATCACGAGGCAATATTTGTGACAGTCCGCGTGTAATTTTTCTGGGTGAGACAGAACTTAAAAAAATAAATAATGTGCAAATATTCGTCTCCGCCCACGCACATGTATTGTTAAGAAGGAAAATCTCACATTCTTCGATGATACTAATAATCGTTATTTCGATATAACATGATTGGAGTGGAACGACAACAAGCTTGATTAACAATATTAATCAACATTCTTTTACGTCAAAAACGTACACTACTGGCCGTTAAAATTGCTACACCACGAAGATGACGTGCTACAGACTCTAAATTTAAGCGACAGGAAGAAGATGCTGTGATATGCAAATTATTAGCTTTTCAGAGAATTCACACAAGGTCGGCGCTGGTGGCGACACCTACAACGTGCTGACACGAGGAAAGTTTCCAACCGATTTCTCATTCACAAACAGCAGTTGACCGGCGTTGCCTGGTGAAACGTTGTTGTGATGCCTCGTGTAAGGAGGAGAAATGCGTACCATCACGTTTCCGACTTTGATAAAGGTCGGATTGTAGCCTATCGTTATTGCGGTTTATCGTATCGCGACATTGCTGCTCGCGTTGGTCGAGATCCAATGACTGTTAGCGGAATATGGAATCGGTGGGTTCAGGACGGTAATACGGAACGCCATGCTGGATCCCAAAGGCCTCGTATCACTAGCAGTCGAGATGACAGGCATCTTATCCGCATGGCTGTAACGGATCGTGCAGCCACGTCTCGATCCCTAAGGCAACAGGTGGGTCGTTTGCAAGACAACAACCATCTGCACGAACAGTTCGACGACGTTTGCATCGGCATGGACTATCAGCTCGGAGACCATGGCTGCTGTTACCCTTGACGCTCCATCACATACAGGAGCGCCTGCGATGGTGTACTCAATGACGAACGTGGGTGCACGAATGGCAAAACGACATTTGTCGGATGAATCAAGGTTCTGTTTATAGCAGCATGATGGTCGCATCCGTGTTTGACGACATCGCGGTGAATGCACATTGGAAGCATGCATTCGTCATCGCCATACTGGCGTATCACCCGGCATGATGGTATGGGGTGCCATTGGTTACACGTCTCGGCCACCTCTTGCTCGCATTAACGGCACTTTGAACAGTGGAAGTTACAGTTCACATGTGTTGCGACCCGTGGCTCTACCCTTGATTCAGTCCCTGCGAAACCCTACATTTCAGCAGGATAATGCACGACCGCATGTTGCAGGTCCTGTACGAGCCTTTCTGGATACAGAAAATGTTCGATTGCTGCCTTGGCCAGCACATCCTCCAGATCTCTCACCTATTGAAAACGTCTGGTTAATGGTGGCCGAGCAACTGGCTCGTCACAATACGCCAGTCACTACTCTTCATGAACTGTGATATCGTGTTGAAGCTGCATAGGCAGCTGTACCTGTACACGCCATACAAGCTCTGTTTGACTCAATGCCCAGGAGTATCAAGGCCGTTATTACGGCCAAAGGTAGTTGTTCTGGGTACTGATTTATCAGGATTTATGCACCCAAACTGCGTGAAAATGTAATCACATGTCAGTTCTAGTATAATATATTTGTTCAATAAATACCCGTTTATCATCTGCATTTCTTCCTGGTGTAGCAATTTTAATGGCCAGTAGTGTATAAAGTTCAAAGGGAGTAATAGTATCTGTTTTAATATTTTTTATGCTAACAACATTACAAAAGAAGGAAAAATTACATTCTTTAAGCGGACACCACATCTACAACGAGGGTGTCCAAACAAAGTGATGGCAATTACAGCTTGAATTCAGAGCGTCATGTATTAGCTATGGACAACTTTTATGTTGGATCGAACAAAATATTATAATTCGCATCTCGGTTCCACTAAAATGCATCTCAGGAAGGTTACTTCATGCTCAAGATATGATTGGTCATCCTAAGTAACAGAGGTAAGCAGTTTGAATTGTGTTGATCAATCAAGACGAGAACTCGTTGGCATCGTGCAAAATGTGCGAATGCAAGTCTGCTGATCAATGAATTAGAAATTTGGATTTATTTTTAGTAAGGAACAAAACGAGAGCCTCTAGCAATAGATGGATTAATGGTTTCTAATAATTCAAGAAAGCAGTACTGCGTGGAACGTCGTTCTCGACGTGCAGTAAATTATACCTTGATTTAAAGGTGTTGGAAGTGGGAAACAGGTGTTTTTGCATGAGAATGGAAGCTTTCTCTGTGAACTTCGCCGATTAAATCTGAAGATGTTGAGTGACAAATCCGTTGAAACGCTGCTTAAAGACGACGCTGTCACTAGGTTCACAACCCGAAAACAGTTCATCAAATGTTTCTGTAGTCAGCAAAGTAGCTCGATCCAAAATCCGATCACACGGAACGCGGATCAAATTCTCGAAAAGCTTATACCCTATCGGAACATGTACAGTTCAGAAGACTAAAAAACGCCAATGGAGATGGCGGGGAACGTAAAGAATTACATGATATGGAGGGTGGACAGTTGAATACAGTGGATTAATCTCGTGACGAGGATATATGAAGAAATGGAGAGCTATAATGAAAAGAAAACCCCACAGAACGCGTAGCACTGGCAGACGAGTCGATGTTGGTGAGCTGGGAAACACAGATTGACCCAAAAGTGTGTTTCAAGAGGACTCAAAAATGAATTACAGGGTCTTCAAATAACACTAGCATTCTCGAAAATAATTGAAAGATAGAACTACGATGTAATTTAGGATCATAAACTTCAATAATTCCATCCAATTGAAAAAAATTATACATGCAATATTTTGCATGTCGGACGTTGCTTTTTAAATATTTCAGTATTAACTTATTTTGTGTGGCTGTGCTCCTCTTATTTTACAGCGTACCTCCCGCGTATAACAATGGTACTAATTTTTTTCCAACGACCTTGTACGGTCAGTGATTATTACCAACTGTGTATGTGGGTCGAATGCCAAGTTAAGGACAATCACGTGTAGTCGGGCACAGCTATTTTCGTAAGGCGTTCTTTATGTTATCCAAGCCGAAAAGTCTCTCCTAAACAGTTTGTACCACAGGCAGAACTACTGACGAGGTGAACTTTACATGCTGCGACAACAGACGCGTCGAAGGAAAGTTTAGCCGACTGCGCGACCCGGTTCGGTTTCGTCGGTGGAAAGCATTAAACGATGTGAAACTTACGATAAATTAGTTGCATGAGTTTGGTTGTGAAACTTTTTTTAACGTGACGTGCATTTTAGAAAAAGACAACAAAACGATTTTACACCAAAGCTAGTTTTTTTCTTTTTAATCGTATATAATTATCCTGCTAATGTACATTCAACCCCTGATGAGTCTTTGCACTTTGTGCATTTTTACTGTAATAGTCTTCCTGCCGCTAGAACGCCGTCGGAATCCAAATGGGGAAATGATACGTGCGGCGTTTGTCTATGAGTCGCGCATACTCTGTTCTGTGTAATTTAGAGCTGGAAATGTCTATTTGTTGTGTTTCTGGGTTGATGATAAGGAAACAATCTGATACTGACCTCAAAGAGTTATAGAAAAACCAGCATGAAAAGCAGTTTCAGGACTCTCAGTTCACCAATAATATTCACCCGTCTGTGAATTCTTACTGGGCCTTATTACTCCCCTGTGTCGTTGTCTGGAGCCTTTCTCAACTGGATTATTGAAGTTTTTGATTCTAAATTACATCGTGGTTATATCTTTCAATTCTTTTCAAGAAGGCTAGTAGGATTTGAAGACACTGTAACGCATTTTGTCTGCCACTGCTCACGTCCGTAGGTGTGTGGTAGACAGTAGTTAATTCACACTTAATGATTTATGTGGGTTTCGTTCAACTGTCAGTTTCGCCGTAGCGGTAAACATGGGCGAATGAGACAAACGCAGCTTAACGTTTCGTCCTTGCAGCTAATTTTTCAGTGAAAAAACAATATTTTCCACAGACAACTTATTTGAGAATTCTTTTTTGCACCCATAGTACTGTAACTGTGACTGGATTTTTAAGTAGGACGTTTAGGCTAAATCAGAAATCTTTCCATGGCTGTTTAGATCTCTAAGCGAAGTTGTATGGAATCTCCAACTTTCATGGAAAAACTGTGGGAAAATACGTTTCTTTAATATCTTGCCATCATGCAGGTACTTAATCAAAAGCCAAATTTCATTGCGAGTGAATCCATCCGTTCTTCATCTACAGCTACATGGATACTCTGCAAATCACATTTAAGTGCCTGGAAGAGGGTTCATCGAACCACCTTCACAATAGTTCTTTATTATTCCAATCTCCTACAGCGAGTGGAAATAACGAACACTTATATGTTTCCGTAGGTGCCCTGATTTCCTTTGTTTTATTATACTGAACGATTGTCCCTACGTAGGTCGGCGTCAGCAACATATTTTCGCATTCGAAGGAGAAAACTGGTGACTGGAATTTCGTGAGAAGATTCCTCTGCAAAGAAAACCGCCTTGTTTTAATGATGTCCATCCCAAATCCTGTATCATTTCAGACACTCTCTCCCCTATTTCGCCATAATACAACACGTGCTGCCCTTCTCGATGCACTCCGCCAGTCATATCTGGTAAGTATCCCAAACCGCGCAGCAGTAGTATTCTAAAATAGGACGGACAAGTGCAGTGCAGGTAGTCTCTTTTGCAGCTCTGTTACATTTTGTAAGTGCCCTGTCACTAAAACGCAGTCTTTGGTTAGCCTTCTCCACAACATTTTCTGTGTTCCTTCCAATTTAAATTGTTCGTAATTGTAATTTCTATGTATTTAATTGAATTTACGACCTTTACATTTGACTGATTTACCGTACAACCGAAATTTAACGGATTCCTTTCAGCACTCATGCCCATCACCTCACACTTTTTGTTATGTATAGTCGATTTTCAATTTTTGCATCACACAGATATCTTTTCTAAATCGCTTGCAATTTGTTTCGATATTCTGATTACTTTACTAGTCGATGAACGACAGCATCATCTGCAAACAACCTAAGACAGCTGCTCAGATTGTCTCCTAAATCGTTTATATAGGTAAGGAACAGCAAAGGGCATACAACACTACCTTGGGGAACGCCAGAAATCACATCTGTTTCATTCGATGACTTCCCGTCAATTACCACGAACTGTGACCTCTCCCACAGGAAATCGCGAACCCAGTCACATAACTGAGACGATATTCCAGCCGGCCGAAGTGGCCGTGCGGTTAAAGGCGCTGCAGTCTGGAACCGCAAGTCCGCTACGGTCGCAGGTTCGAATCCTGCCTCGGGCATGGCTGTTTGTGATGTCCTTAGGTTAGTTAGGTTTAACTAGTTCTAAGTTCTAGGGGACTAATGACCTCAGCAGTTGAGACCCATAGTGCTCAGAGCCATTTGAACGATATTCCATAAGCACGCAATTTCACTACAAACCTCTTTTGTGGTACAGTGTTAAAAGCCTCCTGGAAATCTAGAAATACGGAATCCATTTGAAATCGCACGTCAGTAACCCTCAACACTTCATGTGAGTGAAGATCTAGTTGTGTTTCACAAGAACGATATTTTCTAAATCCGTGTTGGCTGTGTGTCAATAGACCGTTCTCTTCGATGTAATTCATAATGTCAGAACACAACATATGTTCCAAAATCATGCTGCATATCGACGTTAATGATAATGGCCCTGTAATTTAGTGGATTACTCCTACTACCTTTCTTGAATATTGGTGTGAATTGTGCAACTTTCCAATCTTTGGGTACGGATCTTTCGTCGAGCGAACGGTTGTATATGATTTTCAAGTGTGGAGCTATTGCATCAACATACTCTGAAAGGAACTTAACTGGTATACAGTCTGGCCAGGACGACTTGCTTTTATTAAGTGGTTTAAATTGCTTCACTACTCCGAGGATATCTACCTCTGTGTTACTCATGCTGGCAGCTGTTCTTGATTCGAATTCTGGAATATTTACTTCGTCTTCTTTGGTGAAGGAATTTCGGAAGGCTGTGTTCAGTAACTCTGCTTTGGCAGCACGTCGTCGGTAGTATTTCCATTGCTATCGCGCAGAGACTGTATTGATTGTGTCTTGCTGCTAGCATACTTCACATGCGGTCAGAATCTCTTTGTATATTTTATAAATATTAAGCAAATTAAGTGTAGCATTGAATGAATACAAAAAGAACAATTTATTGTACAGACAGAGTCCTTTTATCTCATTGCAAATACCTCCATATTATTCTGGACTTCGTTTGCCATTACACCTGCCGGCTTGGTAACATTTTCCGGCTTCACAGACACTTCATCGGCGATACTTTAATCTATAATCCGGTCTTTATAGTCTTGTGGACGAGTGGAACATGCATAACGGGCTTGTGCTAGGAGGGTTGACGTCAACTCTACTTAGAAGGCGGAGTAAGAAAATATATGACAAACGCTGGTATCTAACACCAGACAGTTCGACCTTTATGCAACTTAATATTCAGGTTAAGTGCAATTAGCGATTTCCCAAGAGAATGTATCAGCTTGACTTAACAAACGACCTCTGAACAATGCACAGCTCTGATGTACGTGTTATTCGTTTATAATAACGCCTACAAGCTAGAGCTCTTGATGAACGTAGCAAGCAAGTGAGATGCTAACCTTGTTTAATTAGTTACCTGTTCGCCGACGGACAACAGCATTTTGTAATGCGAGACGACCTTCAACTGATGTTTTATCACGACTTCTTCGGAGCTACCCCGAACTTCGCCTACTTGAGTTACGATGTTACGTGCACGGCATTTTTAACTGTCTAAATTACAGCAGATGTCTAAGCTAACAGCACAAGTGCAAATGTTCTTTGTACGAAGCGTTTTTCGTCTGCCTTTGTACCAAAGGGGTTATTTAAATATCGTACCTGTATTCAGGCAGAATACTTTTCGTGCTGATTTAGATTTGTAGTTGTTCTCGTAGACTAAATCACTTCAAGAAAATTATTATGGTACCATTACTTACTGATGCTTGTGGCGAACTAATTACATTTCGTCCCATTTTAACTGAGTGTATTTTATGTGTCAGTTTATTAGCAAGCCTGCCCTCAGTTTTAAGGAACGATACGGTGAATGAAACACGGGAACTGTTGGGCAGGGAATTATAGTTTGAAGAGGATGCATCCAGTTATTACGCAAGCGATACTTCAACAACCGCTTTCGGACCTGCTATTTCGAATGTTTTCTGGCCTGGTAGTCGTATTTTAATAGCAGGCCTTAAGACATTGATCGTACTAAAAGTTTTGAGTTGTATACAGTTGACAATGATTTTCTATGCTAATGTGATAAAGAGTGATCTTATATTGCATTTTATATATTTGAGCCGCATTCATCTCATCGAGTATTTATGAGAGGACTGACAATCGCAATGTTGAATGCCCAAAATAAGCAAACAATAACAACATCCTTCAACGAGTCGTTCACCTGTAACAGAAAGACCATAATTTCATGCAATGGTAGTTATAAACTGAAGTTGTTGGTTTTTTTTTCTTTTTAACGAAAGTCTGTCATGGAATCAGAGTATGAATAATGCCGAAAGGCGCAAGAATTTTAAGGATGGTCTGCAAATCACATTGAAGTGCTTGCCACAAGGTTCATCGAACCACCTTCACAATTCTCTATTATTCCAATCTCGTATAGCACGTGGAAAGAATGAACACCTATATCTTTCCATACGAGCTCTGATTTTTCTTACTTTATCGTGGTGATCGTTTCTCCCTATGTAGGTCGGTGTCAACAAAATATTCTCGCATTCGGGGGAGAAAGTTGGTGATTGGAATTTCGTGAGAAGATCCATCGCAACGGAAAACGGCGTTTCTTTAATGATGTCCAGCCCAAATCCTGTATCATTTCAGTGATACTCTCTCCCATATTTCGCTATGATACAAAACGTGCTGCCCTTCTTTAAACTTTTTCGATATATTCCGTCAGTCCTATCTGGTAAGGATCCCATACCGCGCAGCAGTATTCTAAAAGAGGATGGAAAAGCGTAGTGTAGGCAGTCTCCTTAGTAGATCTGTTACATTTTCTAAGTGTCCTGCCAATAAAACGCAGTTTTTGGTTAGCCTTCCCCACAACATTTTCTACGTGTTTCTTCCAATTTAAGTTGTCCGTAATTGTAATTCCTTGGTATTTAATTGAATTTTGACTTATTTATCGTGTGACCGAAGTTTAACGGATTCCTTTTAGCACTCATATGGATGATCTCACACTTTTCGTTATTTAGGGTCAACTGCCAATTTTCGCACCATTCAGATATCTTCTCTAAATCGTTTTGCAGTTTGTTTTGATCTTCTGATGACTTTATTAGTCGATAAACGACAGCGTTATCTGCAAACAACCGAAGACGGCTGCTCAGATTGTCTCCCAAATCGTTTATAAAGATAAGGAACAGTTAAGGGCCTATGACACTACCTTGGGGAACGCCAGAAATCACTTCTGTGTTAGTCGTTGACTTTCCGTCAATTACAACGAACTGTTACCTCTCTGACAGGAAATCACAGATCCAGTCACATAACTGAGACGATATTCCATAAGGACGCAATTTCACTACGAGCCGCTTGTGTGGTAGTGTCAAAAGCCTTCTGGAAATCCAGAAATACGGAATCGATCTGAAATCCCTTGTCAATAGCACTCAACATTTCATGCGAATAAAGAGCTAGTTTTCTGTGAAAATCGTTTTGCATACGTGAGCGTCGAAAAACGCACATGACCCATGATAAGAGTACACTCTAAATTTGAGAACAAAACTGTAATAAACAATCCGTATCATGAGAGATACATTTATGTCCCGAGAGAAAAAGCTGTATATATTCGACAACTATTCCGAAATTTTACTAGGTTGATGCATAAGCTCGTGGCGTTTTTCTTTTACATGTTGCGTATTCCGGTTGCTGTGGATTTATTTAACGATTATCATTTTTTATTAGTGGTTCACTGTTGCTATTTAAGTTCACGTAACATCTTCTTCTCATTTAGAGGTAGTGAGTGGAGCTGCGGGCGCAAGAAAATGGAGTGCGAAGTGGAGAAATCGGAACATTTCTGACATATTCTTCTGTTTGAGTTCAGTAGATGGGTAACTTGACTGGAATACTCTCTTTCAAATTCTAAAGGTGGCAGGGGTAAAATACAGGGAGCGAAAGGCTATTTACAATTTGCACAGAAACCAGATGGCAGTTATAAGAGTTGAGGGACATGACAGGGAATCAGTAGTTGGGAAGGGAGTGAGACAGGGTTGTAGCGTCTCCCCGATGCTATTCAATCTGTTTTATTGAGCAAGCAGTAAAGGAAACAAAAGAAAAGTCGGAGAAGGTATTAAAATCCATGGAGAAGAAATAAAAACTTTGAGGTTCACCGATGACGTAATTCTGTCAGAGACAGCAAATCACTTGGAAGAGTTGTTGTTGTTGTTGTGGTCTTCAGTCCTGAGACTGGTTTGATGCAGCTCTCCATGCTACTCTATCCTGTGCAAGCTTCTTCATCTCCCAGTACCTACTGCAACCTACATCCTTCTGAATCTGCTTAGTGTATTCATCTCTTGGTCTCCCTCTACGATTTTTACCCTCCACGCTGCCCTCCAATGCTAAATTTGTGATCCCTTGATGCCTCAAAACATGTCCTACCAACCGATCCCTTCTTCTAGTCAAGTTGTGCCACAAACTTCTCTTCTCCCCAATCCTATTCAATACCTCCTCATTAGTTACGTGATCTACCCACCTTATCTTCAGCATTCTTCTGTAGCACCACATTTCGGAAGCTTCTATTCTCTTCTTGTCCATACTAGTTATCGTCCATGTTTCACTTCCATACATGGCTACACTCCATACAAATACTTTCAGAAACGACTTCCTGACCCTTAAATCTATACTCGATGTTAACAAATTTCTCTTCTTCAGAAACGATTTCCTTGCCATTGCCAGTCTACATTTTATATCCTCTCTACTTCGACCATCATCAGTTATTTTACTCCCTAAATAGCAAAACACCTTTACTACTTTAAGTGTCTCATTTCCTAATCTAATTCCCTCAGCATCACCCGACTTAATTCGACTACATTCCATTATCCTTGTTTTACTTTTGTTGATGTTCATCTTACATCCTCCTTTCAAGACACTGTCCATTCCATTCAACTGTTCTTCCAAGTCCTTTGCTGTCTCTGACAGAATTACAATGTCATCGGCGAACCTCAAAGTTTTTACTTCTTTTCCATGAATTTTAATACCTACTCCGAATTTTTCTTTTGTTTCCTTTACTGCTTGCTCAATATACAGATTGAATAGCATCGGGGATAGGCTACAACCCTGTCTCACTCCTTTCCCAACCACTGCTTCCCTTTCATGCCCCTCGACTCTTGTAACTGCCATCTGGTTTCTGTACAAATTGTAAATAGCCTTTCGCTCCCTGTATTTTACCCTTGCCACCTTTAGAATGTGGAAGAGAGTATTCCACTCAACATTGTCAAAAGCTTTCTCTAAGTCTACAAATGCTAGAAATGTAGGTTTGCCTTTTCTTAATCTTTCTTCTAAGATAAGTCGTAAGGTTAGTATTGCCTCACGTGTTCCAACATTTCTACGGAATCCAAACTGATCTTCCCCGAGGTCCGCTTCTACCAGTTTTTCCATTCGTCTGTAAAGAATTCGCGTTATTATTTTGCAGCTGTGACTTATTAAACTGATAGTTCGGTAATTTTCACATCTGTCAACACCTGCTTTCTTTGGGATTGGAATTATTATATTCTTCTTGAAGTCTGAGGGTATTTCACCTGTCTCATACATCTTGCTCACCAGATGGTAGAGTTTTGTCAGGACTGGCTCTCCCAAGGCCGTCAGTAGTTCTAATGGAATGTTGTCTACTCCTGGGGCCTTGTTTCGACTCAGGTCTTTCAGTGCTCTGTCAAACTCTTCACGCAGTATCGTATCTCCCATTTCATCTTCATCTACATCCTCTTCCATTTCCATAATATTGTCCTCAAGTACATCGCCCTTGTATAAACCTTCTATATACTCCTTCCACCATTCTGCCTTCCCTTCTTTGCTTAGAACTGGGTCTCTATCTGAGCTCTTGATATTCATACAAGTGGTTCTCTTCTCTCCAAAGGTCTCTTTAATTTTCCTGTAGGCAGTATCTATATTACCCCTAGTGAGACAAGCCTCTACATCCTTACATTTGTCCTCTAGCCATCCCTGCTTAGCCATTTTGCACTTCCTGTCGATATCATTTTTGAGACGTTTGTATTCCTTTTTGCCTGCTTCATTTACTGCATTTTTATATTTTCTCCTTTCATTAATTAAATTCAATATTTCTTCTGTTACCCAAGGATTTCTATTAGCCCTCGTCTTTTTACCTACTTGATCGTCTGCTGCTTTCACTACTTCATCCCTCAGAGCTACCCATTCTTCTTCTACTGTATTTCTTTCCCCCATTCCTGTCAATTGTTCCCTTATGCTCTCCCTGAAACTCTCTACAGCCTCTCGTTCTTTCAGTTTATCCAGGTCCCATCTCCTTAAATTCCCACCTTTTTGCAGTTTCTTCAGTTTCAATCTGCAGTTCATAACCAATAGATTGTGGTCAGAGTCCACATCTGCCCCTGGAAATGTCTTACATTTTAAAACCTGGTTCCTAAATCTCTGTCTTACCATTATATAATCTATCTGATACCTTTTAGTATCTCCAGGATTCTTCCAGGTATACAACCTTCTTTTATGATTCTTGAACCAAGTGTTAGCTATGATTAAGTTATGCTCTGCGCAAAATTCTACAAGGCGGCTTCCTCTTTCATTTCTTCCCCCCAATCCATATTCACCTACTATGTTTCCTTCTCTCCCTTTTCCTACTGACGAATTCCAGTCACCCATGACTATTAAATTTTCGTCTCCCTTCACTACCTGAATAATTTCTTTTATCTCGTCATACATTTCATCAATTTCTTCATCATCTGCAGAGCTAGTTGGCATATAAACATGTACTACTGTAGTAGGCATGGGCTTTGTGTCTATCTTGGCCACAATAATGCGTTCACTATGCTGTTTGTAGTAGCTAACCCGCACTCCTATTTTTTATTCATTATTAAACCTACTCCTGCATTACCTCTATTTGATTTTGTATTTATAACCCTGTAATCACCTGACCAAAAGTCTTGTTCCTCCTGCCACCGAACTTCACTAATTCCCACTATATCTAACTTTAACCTATCCATTTCCCTTTTTAAATTTTCTAACCTACCTGCCCGATTAAGGGATCTGACATTCCACGCTCCGATCCGTAGAACGCCAGTTTTCTTTCTCCTGATAACGACGTCCTCTTGAGTAGTCCCCGCCCGGAGATCCGAATGGGGGACTATTTTACCTCCGGAATATTTTACCCAAGAGGACGCCATCATCATTTAATCATACAGTAGAGCTGCATGTCCTCGGGAAAAATTACGGCTGTAGTTTCCCCTTGCTTTCAGCCGTTCGCAGTACCAGCACAGCAAGGCCGTTTTGGTTAATGTTACAAGGCCAGATCAGTCAATCATCCAGACTGTTGCCCCTGCAACTACTGAAAAGGCTGCTGCCCCTCTTCAGGAACGACATGTTTGTCTGGCCTCACAACAGATACCCCTCCGTTGTGGTTGCACCTATGGTACGGCCATCTGTATCGCTGAGGCACGCAAGCCTCCCCACCAACGGCAAGGTCCATGGTTCATGGGGAGGACTTGGAAGAGCAGTTGTACGAAATGGACAGTGTCTTGAAAGGAGGATATAAGATGAACATCAACAAAAGAAAAACGAGGATAATGGAATGTAGTCGAATTAAGTCGGGTGATGCTGAGGGAATTAGATTAGGAAATGAGACACTTAAAGTAGTATAGGAGTTTTGCTATGTGGGGAGCAAAATAACTGATGATGGTCGAAGTAGAGAGGATATAAAATGTAGACTGGCAATGGCAAGGAAGCATTTCTGAAGAAGAGAAATTTGTTAACATCGAGTATAGATTTAAGGGTCAGGAAGTCGTTTCTGAAAGTATTTGTATGGAGTGTAGCCATGTATGGAAGTGAAACATGGACGATAAATAGTTTGGATAAGAAGAGAATAGAAGCTTTCGAAATGTGGTGCTACGGAAGAATGCTGAAGATTAAATGGGTAGATCACATAACTAATGAGGAGGTATTTAATATAATTGGGGAGAAGAGGAGTTTGTGGCACAACTTGACAAGAAGAAGGGACCGGTTGGTAGGAAATGTTCTGAGGCATCAAGGGATCACAAATTTAGCATTGGAGGGCAGCGTGGAGGGTAAAAATCGCAGAGGGAGACCAAGAGATGAATACACTAAGCAGATTCAGAAGGATGTAGGTTGCAGTAAGTACTGGGAGATGAAGAAGCTTGCACTGGATAGAGTAGCATGGAGAGCTGCATCAAACCAGTCTCAGGACTGAAGACCACAACACAGAGGGGTAACAGCAGCGGAGGCAGCCAGTAACTTTTGCGCCGTTGATGGGCGTAATTCCATTATACAGAGCATGGCAAGAAATGGTTTTCTTGTTTTAAGGAGGATCGTTGTGACATTAGTTATTCTCCACACTCAGGAAGGCCTTCGGGGTTTGATTAAGATCGTTAAAACGCATTAATCCACAAGGATCCACGTCAGTGTACTCGAGAACTGGTAGCTGTGATGAACTGTGATCATTCCACCATCGTACGACATTTGCATTCATTGGGGAAGGTTCTAAAATCGATTGTATGGATACCACATCTCTAAGCCAATATCACAAAAATTTGCGGGTAGGCATACGTGTATCTCTGTTTGCTCGTCATCAATCGGCTCGTGAATAACAAGACCATTCCTATCCTGTTTCTTTACTGTGATGATAAATGATGTCTTTATGCTAAAATAAGGAAAATAAAGGAATGGTTGAACCAAAACAAAGCAGCAACTCTTCGTACAGGGACCTGCGCGCATCCACAAAATATTATGTTGCGCATTTGGTGGAACAGTGACGGTGTGGTGGACTACGAAGTGCTTCCCCGAGGTATAACCATCATTGCTGACATTTATTGTCAAAGATGATACGTCTTGCCAATGCAGTCCAAGAACAACGACATGGAAGACTGCGTGAGCGATGCTGCTCCACGATAACGCCCGTTCGCATTCTGTTAGACTGACAAAAAGCACTGTACAGGAGATAGAATGGGAAGTCATACCGCATCTACCTTATTCACCTGTTCTTGCGCCCTCAGATTTTCACCTTCTCCGCTCTAACGAATAACCTTCAAGGAACTTCTTTTCTGGATGAAAAAGTGCTCCGAAGTCGGCTCGACGAGTTCCTTATCTCAAAACCAAGTGATTTCCACAGTCGTGGAACCGACAAGTTACCCCAGCGTTGTCGAACTGTGGCAAATGGTGAAGGATGACTAAAGTGCTATAATACACACCTGGATTTTGTATCATACGTCACCTTCTTAATGAAACTTTGAGATATTACAAGAAAAAGAAATGTAGGAAAACTATACAAAATACGGAGTAGCTTACCAGGCAGTTTGCATGAAGTGAAGAAAGAGAAGGAAAAGAGATACTGCCTAGACCGATTTTTGGAAGCTACAGGGGAAAAAACGAAGATGGCCCGGCTGCGATTAGAACTAGTCCCTTCCCCAGAACATGTCCCGTGTTTTAACACAACGTCATCTCTCTCCTGCCGAGTTCAACCATTAGTGTGTCTACACCTACTGTGCATAATCAGCGATCTTATGATACTTCACTGCTAACGTACTGCTGCTAACATTTGTCACCTTCTATTACAAAGTCTTCTCATTGTACCTACGTCTTACAATTATTTAAAGCTACAACTGGATATGCACGTCAGCATGCTTTGGAGGGATCTCTTCCTGTGTGCTGTCGGTTATTTACTCAATTGAAGCCTATACATAAATTTATTTAAGCTACCAGAGCGATAAATTGGACACAAAGTATTAATAACTTCAGATTTTTCTTCAACTTCAGCGATCAGTTCGATGAAACCTCATATCTTCTATGTCCCTCAACAAGGAACGACTTATTTTGACAACACCCGAGCGAAATTTTTCTAAGTTATTGTTATACGATATACGATATATTCTGATCGGAAAAGGTGTTCTCTATCTGATACATCGTTTCCCAAGCAATCTCTATG
This sequence comes from Schistocerca cancellata, assembly GCF_023864275.1. NCBI lineage: Eukaryota > Metazoa > Arthropoda > Insecta > Orthoptera > Acrididae > Schistocerca > Schistocerca cancellata. The sequence goes on from NC_064626.1 coordinate 613,324,267, forward strand.
TACAGGGTATTTCCGTAAGAGCGTGAAAAAATGTAACAGGACATAGAAAATGCCCCACTGAACATTTGAGTTAGGGAACCTGACGTTGGAGAAGCCAGCATAAGGAGATATGGAAGTAAACTTTTCCAACGCTTTGTCTAGCATCACTGTTTTGCAGCGTATTTACAACTAACATGCGTGAAAATTAACAAGTACAGTGCTGTTTATTCACATGTACATTCTTTATTTCCTGCAAGGAAACGAGGAGGACAAGCCTAAGCCTGATTACCAGGAAGTCATGACGCAGGTTATGTTTACCTTGCTTGGCCATAAGTTGGCTCTATTGCATCGTATTTACACTCTCTCATGACAGAACGTGCTATGAATCAATGACAGGCGTATTCATTACTCAGTGCTATTCAAAGACGTACAGTACAATGCGATGGAGCAGTACCGACGCAGTATTTCTTGTGCGTTGGATTGGAAGCGGGAATCCTATTTCATTACCTGCGATATCACCTGACCTGAATCCCCTTGATTGTTTCCTATGGAGATATCTAAAATTACTTGTGAATGAGACGCCAGTGGATTCGGAGATGGAATTAGTTTCCACATTTGCAGCTGCCTGTGATGGGATTCGAAACACACCAGGGATATTTGTCAGGGTGCGTCCAAATCTTGTTCGCCGGTGTCACGCTTGCACTGATGTTGCTGGCCGTCAGTGTCTGCATATTTTGTAATATACAGTACAAGTGATACGTTCTTTGTGTCAGAGGTGGTATTTGCAGTTAACTGTAACTGATGTAAATAAAAAAGTACTCAATAATCTGATTATATTCCTATTATCTCCTCAAGCTGGCTTCTGCTATCCCAGGTTCCCTACCTCAAATTGTTCAGTGGATCATCCTCTACGTCCTGTTAAATTTTTGCACGCTCTTAAGGAAACATGCTGTATAAAAGGCAATGTCCTGAATGAGTAACTGACTGACTCATCATCGCACAGCCCAAACCACTAAGGATACAAACTTGAAATTTGGAAAATGTGTGGAACTTAAACTGCATGTGTCGCTTAAGAAGGGATTTTTCGAAATTTCAACCGTAAGTGGGTCAAATAGAATATGAAGGTTTTTTAATCTCAGTATTATGGCAATTTTCCAGATAAAACTACGGAAATTGGTATTTGATTTCTCGGTCACAAATAAATAAATATATGTTTCAGCGTTTTTGGAAATTTAAACTTATGGGGAAGAAATGGTGGGCGAAGGCTTTTTTTGAAATATATCATTATTAAAGAACTATTAAAGTATTTTTAAAGCTACATTTATAAAGACTTGTATTTGACTTCTCGGTTACAAATAAAAAATACGTGTTCCAGAGTTTTTGGAACTGAACCCCTAAGGGGGTGAAATAGGGGATGAGACTTTTTGTGAAATTATTTTATTATGAAGGCATTTTAAAGCAAAATCTATGAAAATTTAAATTTTGCTTCTCATTTAGAAATAAAAAATTGTGTTTCACTATTTTTGGAAATTAAACCCCTTTGGGGGTGAAATGGTGGATGAATATTTTTATGGAAATATTTCACTGTGCAAGCATTTTTGAAGCTAAGTCTATGAAAACTAGTGTTCGGGTTCTCTATTAGAAATAAAACATACGCATGTCACTGTTTTCGGGATTTTAACCCCTAAGAGGATGGAATAGGAGGTGAAACGTTTTATGAAAGCATTTCATTGTGAAAGCATTTTTAAGGCTAAATCTTTGAAAACTGATATTTGGCTTCTCACTGTTTTTGGAAATTCAGCCCCTAAAGGAGTGAAATAGGGTCAGACTATTTCACTGATTCATCATCCTCCAGCCCAAGCCACTAAGGACAGAATCTTCGCGTTTGGGAAGGGTATGGATCTTACACATTGTTTAAGAAGGGATCGTCCGAAATTCCACTCCTAAGGGAGGTGAAACAGGGAATGAAAGGCTTTTTGACAGTATGTCTCTATTAAGGGAATTTTGAAGCCAGGACTACGAAATCTGGTATTTGGTTTCTCACTCATAAAATGATAAAAATGATAAAATGTAGATGAAGATGAAATGGGAGATACGATACTGCGTGAAGAGTTTGACAGAGCACTGAAAGACCTGAGTCGAAACAAGGCCCCCGGAGTAGACAACATTCCATTGGAACTACTGACAGCCTTGGGAGAGCCAGGCCTGACAAAACTCTACCATCTGGTGAACTAGATGTTTGAGACAGGCGAAATACCCTCAGACTTCAAGAAGAATATAATAATTCCAATCCCAAAGAAAGCAGGTGTTGACAGATGTGAAAATTACCGAACAATCAGTTTAATAAGCCACAGCTGCAAAGTACTAACACGAATTCTTTACAGACGAATGGAAAAACTAGTAGAAGCCGACCTCGGGGAAGATCAGTTTGGATTCCATAGAAATACTGGAACACGTGAGGCAATACTGACCTTACGACTTATCTTAGAAGAAAGAATAAGGAAAGGCAAACCTACGTTTCTAGCATTTGTAGACTTAGAGAAAGCTTTTGACAATGTTGAATGGAATACTCTCTTTCAAATTATAAAGATGGCAGGGGTAAAATACAGGGAGCGAAAGGCTATTTACAATTTGTACAGAAACCAGATGGCAGTTATAAGAGTCAAGGGACATGAAAGGGAAGCAGTGATTGGGAAGGGAGTGAGACAGGGTTGTAGCCTCTCCCCGATGTTATTCAATCTGTATATTGAGCAAGCAGTAAAGGAAACAAAAGAAAAATTCGGAGTAGGTATTAAAATCCATGGAGAAGAAATAAAAACCTTGAGGTTTGCCGATGACATTGTAATTCTGTCAGAGACAGCAAAGGACCTGGAAGAGCAGTTGAACGGAATGGACAGTGTATTGAAAGGAGGATATAAGATGAACATCAACAAAAGAAAAACGAGGATAATGGAATGTAGTCGAATTAAGTCGGGTGATGCTGAGGGAATTAGATTAGGAAATGAGACACTTAAAATAGTAAAGGAGTTTTGCTATTTGGGGAGCAAAATAACTGATGATGGTCGAAGTAGAGAGGATATGAAATGTAGACTTGCAATGGCAAGGAAAGCGTTTCTGAAGAAGAGAAATTTGTTAACATCGAGTATAGATTTAAGTGTCAGGAAGTCATTTCTGAAAGTATTTGTATGGAGTGTAGCCATGTATGGAAGTGAAACATGGACGGTAAATAGTTTGGACAAGAAGAGAATAGAAGCTTTCGAAATGTGGTGCTACAGAAGAATGCTGAAGATTAGATGGGTAGATCACATAACTAATGAGGAAGTATTGAATAGCATTGGGGAGAAGAGAAGTTTGTGGCACAACTTGACCAGAAGAAGGGATCGGTTGGTAGGACATGTTCTGAGGCATCAAGGGATCACCAATTTAATATTGGAGGGCAGCGTGGAGGGTAAAAATCGTAGGGGGAGACCAAGAGATGAATACACTAAGCAGATTCAGAAGGATGTAGGTTGTAGTAGGTACTGGGAGATGAAGAAGCTTGCACAGGATAGAATAGCATGGAGAGCTGCATCAAACCAGTCTCAGGACTGAAGACCACAACAACAACAACTCATAAAATAAAAACGACGTGTTTCAGCATTTTGGGAAATTCGACCACGCAGGGGGAGAGGGGGGGGATAGTGTGTAACAGTTTCTTTGAAAGGTTCTCGGTTAGAAACAAAAAAGCACGTATTTCAGTGTTTCTGGAAATTTAACTACTAAAGGTGTGCAATAGGCGATGAAAATTTTTAAGAAAATATTTCGTTACATTAAAAAAGTTTTAAAGTTACATTTATGAAAATTGGTATTTCACTTCTCAGTTAGATATAAAGAAATATTTGTTAGAAGTTGAAAGATGCTATGGAAATGTCTCCTCAAATACGCAAAAGGCATGATTAACAAAAACTAGATAACAGAACGCAGCATGTCATTCTCAATGGAGAGAAGTCTTCAGAAGTAAGAGTGATTTAAGGTGTGCTGCAGGGGAGTGTCGTAGGACCGATGCTATTCACAATATATATAAATGACCTTGCGGATAACATCGGAAGTTCACTGAGGCTTTATGCGGATGATGCTGTAGTATATCGAGAGGTTTCAACAACGGAAAATTGTACTGAAATGCAGGAGGATCTGCAACTAATTGACGCATGGAGCGGGGAATGGCAATTGAATCGCAATGCAGACAAGTGTAATGTGCTGCGAATACATAGAAAGAAAGGTCCTTTATCATAACATACAACATAGCATAGCATAACATACAACATAGCAGGTCAGCAACTGGAAGCATTTAATTCCATTAATTATCTGGGAGTAGGCATTGGGAGTGATTTAAAATGTAATGACCATATAAAATTAATCGCCGGTAAAGCAGATGCCAGACTGAGATTCATTGGAAGAATCCTAAGGAAATGCAGTCCGAAAACAAAAGAAGTAGGTTACAGTACACTTGTTCGGCCACTGCTTGAATACCACTCACCGGTGTGGGATCCGTACCAGATGGGGTTCATAGAAGAGATAGAGAAAATCCAACGGAGAGCAGCGCGCTTCGTTATAGGATCATTCAGTAATCGCGAAAGCGTTACGGAGATGATAAATAAAGTCCAGTGGAAGACTCTGAAAGAGAGACGCTCAGTAGCTCGGTACGGATTTTTGTTGAAGTTTCGAGAACATACCTTCACCGAGGAGTCAAGCAGTATATTGCTCCCTCCTACGTATATCTCGCGAAGAGACCATGAGGATAAAATCAGAGAGATTAGAGCCCACACCGAGGAATACCGACAATCTTTCTTTCCACGAACAATACGAGACTGGAATAGAAGAGAGAACCGGTAGAGGTACTCAAGGTAACTTCCGCCACACACCGTCAGGTCGCTTGCGGAGTATGGATGTAGATGTAGGTGTAGAACTCTGGACTACAGCTACCAGAATCGCTTTTTGGTCAGAAGTAGATTCGGAAAGACCATGCTTATATGACCTTAATTAGCGTGACAAGCTTAGAAAGTGTTGTAGTTTGTGAACAACATAAAAATTCGATGAAATAAAAACAAAAAATCTCTGCAGGTCAACATTCTATGCGAGTGAAGTAGTGGATGCTAAGCTAGTCCACATTGACTTATGTAAGTCAAAATATGTTTGGATGTGACTAAGCTGTTCCTCGGCTAGATTATTTCTACCTGGCGTGCTAGACCAGGACGTATGCAGAAAACTTTCCGTAGACACTGGAACGAAGAAGGGGCATACTTGCAGAACTGCAGCTGCTAAGGAGCGATGTGGACCGTGCCTGTATAGGAAAACGTGTTGCGTCATTCGGGATATGGCCCGTTGACACGCGGGTTCGCGGCCCTCAGTACTGCACACAGTTTACACCTGTCAGGAAGTTCCAGTGTTTATCTCTGTGAACGATTTTGGCCTTTCTTGCCCATCATAACACTGATAATAATAATACTGAATTTTTCACGTACCTATGCCCATCTGCTTATCACCTGCATTGTTCAGAACAGAGGAAGATAAAGTTTAAATTCCCGGCTATTTAGAGGTCACTGGAACACACACGCTCCAATAGGACGACAAGGAAGGAGGAGTATACCGTCGACCGTTTTCTTTTTTTTTTCTTTTCTTTTTTTTAATGACTCATCCTAGTACTCGCTTCTGGTGATTTACAGAACACGGAAAAAATACTGTGCTTGTGAAAGGAACCCACGACCCCATTACTCCAAAATAGAAGACCAGTGTTTCAGCCGCGCCACGCTGCCACCTCGTTCGTACGTTTACGACTGCACGTCTCAATGAGAAAATGTCTGTCGGAAAGCATTGCGTACGTTTGTATACAACTGAAAACAATTTAGCAGGTCTCACGTTTCATTACTGGACGGATTTAAAGAAACAAAACAGTTACATCTTATGCCAATTATTCTTCACATCAACAGTCTATCGAAGCGGTACACTTGTCCGGTAGTTACTAGTTATCCTTCCATTTGAAAGCGAAACTCTGGTCACTGACGCTCCAAATAAAACTTTTCTGCCAATGGATGACAGTATCACAGCGTATGCCGTGATGCATCTGCATAAAACGTTAATGTATCACTTAACTTAATCAGCTTGTCATCAGCAATTACACCGCACTTTGATTTTTATATAATGGTTCCACAGCGTCTTGCACGTCTTTGGCAAGGAGCCACTGTCAGTAACGCAAATAAAGATTGCTTAAAGAGCTGTGTGATGGAGTCTTTTGCGGTGTGCAGAGATTGTCATCGCATGACGTTGCCTCCACTTACATAAATCTTTTGCTGTTATGAGAGTTATGAAGGATGCCTGCGGCTAACATTTTAGCCACTCGATGCTGCCACTGTTGTGTCGCTTTACGTACTGCTTGATATAAAATCTCAACATGTTGAAAATGTGAAAAAAATCAGTTCGTTTGATTTATTCGTAAATAATTGTAAATATTGTTGAAACTACGGAAGCAGTTTCCGTTTACAACAGCTAGTTTATTCACCAATTTCTCCATGATCGGTGTCGAAATATACGTAGTGAACATTAACAAAACCGACAAACTGCAGGGACGGATTCGTGACCGGAAAATGGAGGAAAATATTATAAGTAGGCTGTTTAGGTTTTTATGTTGGTAACGCCACGTAGAGATCTGTATGAAAATCACTGACTGTGCTGTGTACAGTCCGTGGCTGGTTAGCATTGTTGCAATATTCGATATTGTAGTATTGGGCAGTTGGGCAGTTGGATGTGAACAGCGTGTAGCGTTGCGCAGTTGGAGGTGAGCCGCCAGCAGTGGTGGATGTGGGGAGAGAGATAGCAGAATTTTAAGAGCGGACGATCTGGACGTGTGTCCGCCAGAAAGAGTAAATTTGTAATACTGGATATCATGAAATGATATATACAGGGCGAGTCACCTAAAATTACCGCTGGATATATTTCGTAAACCACATCAAATAGTGACGAACCGATTCCACAGACCGAGCGTGAGGAGAGGGGCTAGTGTAATTGTTTAATACAAACCACACAAAAACGCACGGAAGTATCTTTTTAACACAAACCTACGTTTTTTTAAATGGAACCACTTAAGTTTTGTTAGCACATCTGAACATATAAACAAATACGTAATCAGTGCCGTTTGTTGCATTGTAAAATGTTAATTACATCCGGAGATATTGTAACCTAAAGTTGACGCTTGAAACCTCCGACGTTCAGTTGCGTGTTGTAACAAACACGGGCCACGGTCGGCGAGCAGCATCTGCAGGGACATGTTTACGATGACGACCGTGTTTACGAGTGTGGCTGTAGTGCACTGTTGTGGTTTGGTCTAGCTGTCGCAGTGTCCGCATGTAGCGCTTGCTGCTATTGTTATTCTGCATTCGTTCAAAAATGGCTCTGAGCACTATGGGACTCAACATCTTCCACAAACACCCATGCCCGAGGCAGGATTCGAACCTGCGACCGTAGCAGTCCCGCGGTTCCGGACTGCAGCGCCAGAACCGCTAGACCACCGCGGCCGGCTTTCTGCATTCGTCTTCGCACGCAGACCAACTGTGGTACACCGTGTTACCAGACGTCTGTGGTAGTGTAGTGTTGTAGGAACTGTGACCATGGTGTATTCGAACTCTGAAAAGGCGGAGATGATACTCATCTATGGCGAGTATCGACGAAATGCAGCTGAAGCCTGCAGGGTGTATGCGGAACGGTATCCGGACAGACAGCATCCAACGTGCCGCACATTGCAAAACATCTACCGCCAACTGCATGCAACAGGTATGGTCGTAGCACGCAAACGGGTCCGTAACAGGCCCGTCACAGGAGAAGCGGGTGCAGTTGGTGTATTAGCTGCTGTTGCCATGAACCCACACATGAGTACACGGGACATTGCGAGAGCCGGTGGACTGAGTCAAAGTAGTGTCATGCGCATACTGCATCGTCACCGCTTTCACCCGTTTCATGTGTCGCTACATCAGCAATTACATGGTGATGACTTTAATCATCGAGTGCAATTCTGTCAATGGGCATTAACAGAGAATGCGTTGCAGTTCTACCTGTTTACCGATGAAGCGGGTTTCACAAACCACGGGGCAGTGAATCTACGGAGCATGCATTACTGGTCTGTGGACAATCCTCACTGGCTCAGACAGGTAGAGCGACAGCGACCGTGGACTGTAAATGTATGGTGCGGAATCATTGGCGACCACCTCATTGGTCCTCACTTCATTGCAGGGGCCCAAACAGCTGCAACATACATCGCGTTTCTACAGAATGATCTGCCAACGTTGCTCGAAAATGTCCCATTGGAAACGCATCGACGTATGTGGTATCAGCATGATGGTGCACCTGCACATTCCGCAATTAACACTAGGCTGACCCTTGACAGGATGTTCGACGGGCGTTTGATAGGACGTGGAGGACGCATAAATTGGCCAGCCCGTTCTCCTGATCTTACACCTCTGGACTTCTTTCTGTGGGATACGTTAAAGGAGAATGTGTACCGTGATGTGCCTACAACCCTAGAGGATATGAAACAACGTATTGTGGCAGCCTGCGGCGACATTACACCAGATGTACTGCGGCGTGTACGACATTCATTACGTCAGAGATTGCAATTGTGTGCAGCAAATGATGGCCACCACATTGAACATCTATTAGCCTGACATGTCGGGACACACTCTGTTCCACTCCGTAATTGAAAACGGAAACCACTTGTGTACGTGTACCTCACCCCTCATGGTAATGTACATGTGCGTCAGTGAAAAAGACCAATAAAAAGGTGTTAGCATGTGGACGTAATGTGCTCTTCCAGTCTCTTCTGTACCTAAGGTCGATCACCGTTCCCTTTGGATCCCTACGTAATTCGGTGCTCTCCGATACACACGATCGAACAGCGGAGGAGTGGTACTCAAGCGTCAACTTTAGGTTACAATATCTCCGGATGTAATTAACATTTTACAATGCAACAAACGGCACTGATTACGTATTTCTTTATATGTTCAGATGTGCTAACAAAACTAACGGGATTCCATTTAAAAAACGTAGGTTTGTGTTAAAAAACATACTTCCGTGCATTTTTTTTATCGTTTGTATTAACCAAATACACTAGCCCCTCTCCTCACGTTCGGTCTGTGGAATCGATTCGTCAGTATTTGATGTGGTTTACGAAATATATCCAGCGATAATGTTAGGTGACTCACTCTGTATATATATATATATATATGACTTTTGGACAGTATTAAGGTAAATACATTGTTTGTTCTCTATCAAAATCTTTCATTTGCTGACTATGCCTATCAGTAGTTAGTGCCTTCAGTAGTTAGAATCTTTTATTCAGCTGGCAGTAGTGGCGCTCGCTGTATTGCATTAGTTCGAGTAACGAAGATTTTTTTGAGGTAAGTGATTCATGAAAGGTATAGGTTATTGTTAGTCAGGGCCATTCTTTTGTAGGGATTTTTGAAAGTCAGATTGCGTTGCGCTAAAAATATTACGTGTCAGTTTAGTGTTGATCAGAATAAGTAAAGAGAGTAATGTCTGAGTACGTTCAGTTTTGCTCAGCTGCTCGAAAATCAAATAACGTAAGGGGTTTATCAGCACAGTAATTCATTAATTTTTCAAAGGGGATGTTTCAATATGTCTTATGTACATGCGTCCGGAAATGCGTCATTGCCACGGTACACGGCACAACGAATGACTTCCTCTGACCACATGCTGTGTGTTTCTAGTGTGCTTCAGGCTGTGTGATTGACACAGCGTACAGTAAGCAGCATAATGGTGCGATATTCTCGTCGGGAACAAGCCGAGATGGTGCTACGGGTACGGCCAAACAGATGGAAACGGTCGAGAATTAGCACGGCTATCCTAAAACAAGTTCCCTCACAGACACCAACCACATCACACAACATTTCATGGCCTTTTTGGGCGTTTGTGTGACCATGGGTCCATTCAGAAAGACGAACGTCCAGGGAAGCGGCGGACTGTGCGTACACCAAATTAGGAGGACCGGGTTCTGCAAAGATACTGAAACGAACCCGTATAGGGCTTCAGGCAAGTGGCCCGCCAACATGGTGAAAGCCAAAATACGATTACTTGTATCCGGCATGACAACCGCTACTATCTCATGGGGCCACTTTGAATCAAATGTCTTTGTATTCAACAAGCAGCTGTTGTAAATACCGGCATTCCTCCGTATTAAATAAGGTCACCGGATAGAGCATTATTCACCCTCTAGCAAGAGCGCAATAGTCTCTCTGGACAGCAACAGATGGTGAATGATTTTGGTACCAGGTGGTCATGTGACCCCTCCCCCTCAATACTGATTTAAGTCAGGTTGGTGGTGTGTAATTGGTAGTAGATTGTATGGAATCAGCGCATTAATACATGCCGACGTAAAGACATTACAGAATCACAGAAAGGACATGCCCACAACCTGAACATAAATGTAATAGCCTGATTTGTTGGTGTCTCCACACAGACTGTTCAACGTACCTACAAGGAATAGTTTAGCACTTGTAGCCATGCTACGTGGCTTAAGAATAGGGCTCGTAGAACGATCCCAACCGACAGGTTCAAATGGTTCAAATGGCTCTCAGCGCTATGGGACTTAACATCTTAGGTCATCAGTCCCCTAGAACTTAGAACTACTTAAACCTAACTAACCTAAGGACATCACACAACACCCAGCCATCACGAGGCAGAGAAAATCCCTGACCCCGCCGGGAATCGAACCCGGGAACCCGGGCATGGGAAGCGACAACGCTACCGCACGACCACGAGATGCGGGCCCAACCGACAGGGACCGGAGACTAGTGTCACAGCTTGTCAATGACAGCCAGTTTCAAATCTGACAGGTATTGCTGTTGTCACGAATTCATTTCCAGCTCAACCAGTTTCCAAGCGAATGTTGCCAAGAGAAAAGCATGCAATGGACATTTGGCGTCAGGTACCTCACAGCAGCACATAAAGCTACATGTCTGCAGTAGGGCACAGAACGCAGAAACTGGACAGTAACTATTCAGAGGTTTCCAGCGACATTTGCTGCATTTGTTTATCGAAATGAATCGATGGTAATAGGGGAAAATTTACGCCGGACCGGGACCTGAATCCACATCTCCCGCTTAAGGCGAGTGGCTGCCTTAACTGCCTAGGCCATCCGAGCACACTTCCCATCCGACCCAAATTCCGAACCTGTTGCGCACTATTAGCGTAAAGTCATCTACCCAATAATCCGTCACTTGCTATTTCGGATTCACGCAAGAGATCAGGCTTGGTGTGCATCCGCACTGAAAGATCTGTCGTCGCACTTGTTGATATACACTATATGATCAGAAGTATCTGGACACCTGGCTGAAAATGATTTACAACGTCGTGGCGCCCTCCATCGGTAATGCTGGAATTAAATATAGTGTAGGCTCCCCCTTAGCCTTGATGACAGCTTACACTCTCGCAGGCATTCGTTCAGTGAGGTTCTGGAAGGTTTCTTGGGGAATGGCAGCCCATTCTTCACGGAGTGCTCCACTGAGAGGTATCGACGACGGTCGGCGAGGCCTGGCGCGAAGTCGGCGCTCCAAAACATCCCAAAGGTGTTCAACAGGATTCAGGTCAGGACTCTGTGCAGGCCAGTCCATTACAGGGATGTTATTGTCGTGTAACCACTCCGCCACAGATCGAGCATTATGAACAGATGCTCGATCGTATTGAAAGATGCAATCGCCATCCCCGAACTGTTCTTCAACAGTGGGAAGTAAGAAGGTGCTTAAAACATCAATGTAGGCCTGTGCTGTGATAGTGCCACGAAAAAACAACAAGGGTTGCAAGCCCCCTCCATGTAAAACACGACCACACCGTAACACCACCGTCTCCGAATTTTACTGATGCCACTATACACGCTGGAGGATGACGTTCACCGGGCATTCGCAATACCTACATCCTGCCATCGGATCGCCACATTGTGTACCGTGATTCGTCACTCCAAACAACGTTTTTCCACCGTTCAATCTCCAATGTTTACGCTCCTTACACAAAGCGAGGCGTCGTTTGACATTTAGCGGCGTGATATGTGGCTTATGAGCAGCCGATCGACCATGAAATCCAAGTTTTCTCACCTCCCGCCTCACTGTCATAGTACTTACAGTGGATCCTGATGCAGTTTGGAATTCCTGTGTGATAGTGTGGGTAGATTACACATTATGACCCTCTTCAACTGTCGGCAGTCTCTGTCAGTCAACAGACGAGGTCGGTCTGTACGCTTTTGTGCTGTACGTGTCCCTTCACATTTCCACTTTACTATCGCATCGGAAACAGTGGACCTAGGGATGTTTAAGAGTGTGGAAATCTCGCGCACAGACGTATGACACAAGTGACACCTGACCACGTTCAAAGTCCGTGAGTTCCGCGGAGCCCCATTCTGCTCTCTCACGATGTCTTATAACTACTGAGGTCACTGATATGGAGTACCTGGCAGTAGGTAGCAGCTCAATGCTCCTAATATGAAAAACGTATGTTCTTGGTGGTGTCCGGATATTTCTGATCACATAATATATATATGGAGACAGAGAGAGAGAGAGAGAGAGAGAGATAGAGAGAGAGAGAGAGATGTGGATAGTAACTAACTAGAGGCATGTAGTCAGGTCAGACGAGTAGTTATTTAGGCTTGTTCCAAATGGTTCAAGATGTCAAGTGCACCACCAGCCCAACTAACGGGTTAACCCGCAGTGTGTGGAGACTGCACTTTAACCAGACCTATTTATTTGATGTTTTGAGTAGTGTTTTTTGCACCATGATTTAGGTCCATAGAATAAATCATTAGTTTCAGGAAATTTTGGAAACTAACAATACATGACTTAGATTGTAGAAAGGTGGCACACACGCAATCCCAGATGCGGCTCCGAGGGAAGATTTCTATGTCTCGGATTCATTTCAGTAATAAGCTGCTAAACAAGGTGGAAACTTGAATACAAGTACTGGTATACATGAACGACGTCAGATTCCACTATTTAAGTTTGTTTTTGAACGAATAAACTTGTTTGTTTGTACAGTAATTCACTTTAGAGCATTACCGATTTCAAAATTATAAATTTGCATCTTCAGAGCTCCTTCTCGGATCGTATCGATTATAATCTCATACACATCACTATAGAATCAGAAATAATGTCACGTATGCTAGTCTATAAAAGATTAAAGGAGTCATACAGTCTAATGCCGGACGAACACTATACGTCCACTGTAGTTCGAAGAAAGACGAAAGGTATGAGAAGTAGCAAAAATAAGAACAGCGAGAAACTTAACATCAAAAATGGCGAACAAAATGCAGACGAAGTTAAGGAATTCTGCTACCTAGGCAGCAAAATAAACCGAGATGGACGGAACAAGGACAACATAAAAAGCCGACTAGCTCTGGCAAAAAGGGCGTTTCTGATCAAGAGAAGTCTACTAGTATCAAAAATAGACCTTAATTTGAGGAAAAAATTTCCGAGAATGTACATCTGGAGCACAGCATTGTTTTGTAGTGAGACATGGACTGTGAGAAAACCGGAACATAAGAGAATAGAAGCATCTGAGATGTGATGCTACATACGAATGTTGAAAATTAGGGGGACTGATAAGGTTAGGAGTGAGGACGTTCTCCGCAATATCGGCTAGGGAAGGATCATATCGAAAACACTGACAAGATGAAGGTACAAAATGATAGAACATGTGTTAAAACATCAGGGAATATCTTCCATGGCACTAGAGAGAGCTGTAGAAGGTAAAAACTGTAGAGGAAGGCAGAGATTGGAATACATCCAGCAAGTAATTGAGGACCCAGATTCCAGTTGCTGCTGTTAGATGAAAAGGTTGCAACTGGAGGTCGTGATGGGCTGAAAAAAAAGTCAGAAGAACGACGACCATAAAAAGAAGAAAAAAAAAGATTTCCTAGAAACTGAACGCATTTGTTGCTATTGAGGTCCCATTTGTTTTTCTGCTTGTTGCTTCTACATCTTTCATTTATTTCCGTTCATGACTTTATATGTGCCACATCATCGGCGAATTTGAGTTTATAATGGGTGTGGAAGTTTAGTGACCCAACAAGTAGCATCAAAAATGTTCAAATGTGTGTGAAATCTTATGGAACTTAACTGCTAAGGTCATCAGTCCCTAAGCTTACACACTACGTAACCTAAATTATCCTAAGGACAAACACACACACCCACGCCCGAGGGAGGACTCGAACCTCCGCCGGGACCAGCTGCACAGTCCATGACTGCAGCGCCTAAACCCGCTCGGCTAATCCCGCGCGGCAACAAGTAGCATCTTAAGATGGAATTTGTAATTCCGCAATCGATAATATTCTAAATGAATTAATATGCAGCAAGTCAGACAATTTTATTCCTGTAAACAGTTTGCGGCAGTGGACCCCACCTGCCCTTCAGTCTTATGATGCAGAATCCGAAGAAAGTCAGCAAGTGAGATGTTAGAACGAGGAAGAACGATCGACAATGAAGTACGAAGTTTCCCATAGTGTGACATTCTGGGTCATGGGGAGCATACAGATACAGCAATAACGCATGAGTTGGAACGTGTGGAATTAGTGAAAAGAAGTTAGCCATACGCAGCGAAGCGTGGGTACTGGAGCACTCAGCGTGACCACAGTGCGAGATGACTGCCCTCTTGGTCAACTGTCCATGCACAGCTTCGTCCCCACAATTTGTTCGATGCTGGAGCACTGTAACAAATATAGATCTGGCTGCGTTGACTGTTCAACGCCACCTGTTTCGAACTGATCTACTAGCACTCTTTGCATTGCATCAGCTTCCACTGTCCAGAAACTACAGGCAGGCAGCGTTCCTATCGTGCTATGTACCACAATGTACTGCTTTTGGCCGAGCCTGTATTCAAGTTGTCCTACAGCGATTGTCACACACTCGTACAAATTAGACGCTCCCAGCGCTCTTGTAATCCTGTAGCCTCCAGTGTTGTGTGACATAGCAGACAAGTACCTGTTATGGTGATTTGGGATAAGATTGGATAGTCCCTATAATCTCCGCTTCTACATATTGAGTTTAACAAGAATATTCGGAAGGTCTGAAGTCCGAGGAACAGTTCCTCCTTGAGGCAGATCCACAGGGCGTATTTCAGCGGGACGAATAAAGTGGAGGACGAGCAAGACAAGAATGATAGGCCTGTATGTTCACCTGACATGTTGCGTATCCACGTACTTGGAATGAACTTGGTCGACGATTTGTTGCTCACTATTCTGCAGCAACCAACAAATGTGCTCGGACAAAATCTACGTAGAGAGAGGTTTACCATGAACATGTAGGACATGTTCTGAGGCATCGAGGGATCACAAATTTAGCATTGGAGGGCAGCGTGGAGGGTAAAAATCGTAGAGGGAGACCAAGAGATCAATACACTAAGCAGATTCAGAAGGATGTAGGTTGCAGTAGGTACTGGGAGATGAAGAAGCTTCCACAGGATAGGGTAGCATGGAGAGCTGCATCAAACCAGTCTCAGGACTGAAGACCACAACAACACAACAACAGTACATTCATTGCGTCACGTTTAAAGGCTATGAGTATAGTGCGTGGGGCTTAATATTATACTAAGCCGTTAAAACAAGACTGCCCCCAAGGCAACTGTGTCGTCACGCACCAACTCTGTGGTTTACTGTGTTCATCGTTCGTAAGCTGAACTCAGCAGTCAACACTGCGCTACTCATTCAATCACGTCTGTCATTACGTCAGTGGATTCTCGTTCCTGCGGAACGTAAACCGCGCCAATGGAGAGAACAGTCGCGCACTTTTTTAAAGTTGCGTTTACGTAGCCGCTTCGCGACTTGTGTATTGCCTCACTGGCTCATTTAACCGTCTGAACACCTATAAGGCCTTGGTTTAACCTGCAGCTGGGCTACCCTCTCCACAAGTCGCTGGAATCCTCGCCAGGCGAGGACTGACTGCGTTTGAAGCGTGAATGTAACGTAACAGCTGAGCAATAAAAGGCCGAATTCCATGTATACCGATTAACTGCTGACATATAACAAAACTTCGGATAGCATGTAATACACTTCGTAAAGAACGTGAATTAAGCGTAAGCATTTCTCCACGCTTTCAACGGTTTTTCGGGCCCGCAAAACGCTTAGCTACTTCACATAATTTTACAACACTTACGAGCAAGACCATTTGAGTAAGTCTCTCGGGTCAGAGAAAGTGACGGTGCAATGACGTTGGAAACAAGACGTATCTTTTTTCTAAATATTTAACACACTAATTAGCATGAGCGTTGAAGACTTTCAATGATTTAGCGTGCCTCGTTGTATCATTTGTGCTAAAGTAGCAATTGCAAAATGCCTTAGCAAGAGTGGCTACAGGACAAATGTAAGGATTTAGAAGCGTATTTCACTAGGGGAGTGACAGATACCGCCTACAGGAAAATTAAAGAGGCTTCTGGGAAAAAGAGAAGCAGTTGTATGAATATCAAGAGCTGAAGTGAAAAGCAGTCCTCAGCAGAGAAGGGAAAGCTGAGAGATGGATGCGGTATGTATGGATTGTCTACAAGGGAGATAAATACGAAGGCAATATTATAGATCTGGAAGAGTACCTGGATGAAGATGAGAGGGGAGATATGATATTATCAGAAGAATTTGATAGAAAAGGAAAACACCTAAGTTGAAACAAGACCCTGGGAGTAGAACACATTCCGTCAGAAGTACTGATAGCCTTTGGAAAGCCAGCCGTCGCGAAACAACTCCAACTGATGTGCGATAAGTATGAGACAAGCGAAAGACCCCAGACTTCAAGAAGAATGTAGCAGTTCCAATGCCTAAGAAGGCAGTCGCTGGCAGGTGTGAAAATTGCCGAACTATCAGTTTAAAAAGTCATGGTTGCAAAATACTGACATGATTTCTTTACAGAAGAACGAAGAAACCGGTAGAAGCACACCTCCGGGAACATCGGTTTGAATTCCGAAGAAATGTAGAAACATGCGAGGCAATACTAATCTTACGGCTTATCTTATAAGATAGGTTAAGGAAAGGCAAACCTACATTTATAACATTTGTAGGCTTAGAGAAAAATTTTGACAATGTTGCCTGGAACACTCTCTTTAAAATTCTAAAGATAGCAGGGGAAAAAATAGAGGGAGCGAAAGGTTATATACAAGTACAGAAGTCCGACGGCAGTTATAACAGTCGAAGGGCATAAAAGGCAGGCAGTGGTTGAAAAGGGAGTGAGACAGGCATGTAGCTTATCCCCGATGTTATTTAACATGTACATTGAAACAGAGCAAAGGAAACCAAACTGGAGTTGAAATTAGGTTTAGGGAGAAGAAATAAAAACTCTGAGGTTTGCCGATGACATTGTAATTCTGTCAAAGAAGGCAAAGGACTTGGAAGAGAAGTTGAAGGGAATGGACAGGGTCTTGAAAGGAGGATATGAGATGAACATCAACAGAAGCAAAATAAGGATAGTGGAATTTAGTCGAATTAAATCAGTTGATGCTAAGGGAATCAGATTAGGAAACGATACACTTAAAGTAGTAGACTAACTCTGCTATTTGGGCAGCAAAATAACTGATGATGACCGATTTAGAGGGGATACAGAATGTACACTAGCAATGCCAAGAAAAGCATTTCTGAAGAAGATAAATGTGTTATCATTGAATATAGATTTAAGTCTTAAGAAGTCTTTTCTGAAGGTATTGGCATGGAGTGTAGCCATGTATGGAAGTGAAACATGCACAATATACACTTAAGATAAAAAGAGAATAGAAACTTTTGAAATATGGTGTTACAGAAGAATGCTGAAGATTACATGGATCGATCACGTAACTAAAGATGAAGTACTGAATATAATTTGGGAGACAAGAAATTTGTGGCACAATTTAACCAAAGGAGGGCATCGGTTGACAGGATAGATTCTAAGACATCAAGGGATCACCAATTTAGTATTGGAGGGAAGTGTGGGGCGTAAAAGTCATAGAGGGAGAGCAAGAGATGAATACAGTAAGCAGATTCAGAAAGATGTAGGTTGCAGTAGTTAATCGGAGATGGAGAGGCTCGCACGGGACACGTTAGCATGGAGATGTGCATCAAACCAGTCTTTGGACTGAAAACTACAACAGCAACAGGTAGGCTCTAGTTCCAGCGGTTTTACATACAGTGGATGTTTGATTCAGCCAACGACAAATCGTTGAGTCTGGGTAAGTTCGTACGATGAACAAACCATAAGAGAGTTCATTTGACGCACATGTAGCGAGGTTGGTATTGTATTTTTACAAACAATATAATTTTCGATATTACTTCTGTTTTATGTCGCTGTCCTTTAGGTATTTTTTCAACACGATCAAGTCTCCCGACGTAACAATAATACCT
This sequence comes from Schistocerca cancellata, assembly GCF_023864275.1. Lineage (NCBI taxonomy): Eukaryota > Metazoa > Arthropoda > Insecta > Orthoptera > Acrididae > Schistocerca > Schistocerca cancellata. The sequence goes on from NC_064626.1 coordinate 613,342,622, forward strand.
TCAACAAGTATCGTAGCCTTCCTCTGTGTATGCGTGCTGTATTTAATTTATATTCTTTTCATATTCGACCAATCATTAGTTCAATTTTTCCGCAATCTGATCCATAAAAGTCGATTTCGTGTTACGTACCATATAACTGTGTATCCGCCCTATCCTTAATTTAGTAATGTTTTTCGATTTCCACCTTACTCGCTAATTCTTGTTCGGCTGTACGGTTTTTTCTTTTCTTTCCTTCGCTTGTACTTGGACGTTACTGCCGTTTAACCGTTGTACCGTTATCGGTAAAGTTTTATGAATAATGAACAATTTGTACACAGTTTAAAGACATAGTTTTAGAAAATGTCATTAATCGAGTATTTGGAAGCAGTGACCCATTTGCATCCGAAATCTTCAACAACTCAAATAAGATTTTAGTTCACGAACCGATTAATCGAAAAGATGTTGGATGCTAGGGAAACAAAATGCACAAAATGAAATTTCTGTGTAAAGATAACGGAGCGTTTTGTCCACCTCGAAGATGATTATGTTGATGATAATGATGATGATGATGATGATGATGATGATGATGAATAGTTTGGCCTTTATTATTGCATCCCAGCGTTGAAACTGTTGTATATATAATTCACAGTAATCACTTCTTCACTTGCCTTCATCCATTTGCTCAACACTTACTTTACTTGGAGCACAGGAAGACCAGTGTTTGACATCCCTCCGATTTTGAGGTCATATGAACTGCAGCACAGTTCGTGTAGGACGTGGGTGGGAGGTAAATCAGTCGTGACTTTGATGAAGAAAATATTCCAACAATTGTTTGAAATGATACAGAGAAACAACGGGAAACTTAAATCACAATAGTCACATGTGATTGAAACCCCAGTATACCAGAAAACAAACTTTTTGTACCACCCGTTGCCCCTCACTTACTTCATTGGGAGTGGAAAGAGTTAACTTCGATCACTGACAACACATCACTAATGATGTTATATCTCATTTGATAAAGTATATAAAATACACGAAATAATTGTCTCAAGATAGAAAGAGATCAAGCTAGTCCAATAAGACGGTCAACTTAAATAAACTATTTCTTGCTGTGAGGCTCTAGAAATATCATCAGATGGTTTCCAACGTGTGCCTGTTTATCATTTTAATAGAATGACAATGACTGCATGTGGAAGCCTCCAGGAGGTTGCAAGTTTTCTTAGCGAAATGAAATGCTTAGTTGTGGAGCAATGATCTCTATTATGTCACACAAAAGTGACAACTCTTTCAAATTCTACTGGAGCTTATGGATCATTTAGATCTGATTAGTAATGATTTTTAAAATATGATTAATATTCGCATGCAAAGCCATCAGATTGCTCTAGCATATTCGGATATTCCGATACTACTGGTGTAAGTCTCGACTCAGCTGTTTAGATTTGACAGTTTCATTTACAAATAAACATTGTTGTGGGAAAATAATAACCTTTCATTACTAGTTTAATGCGAATTAAAATGTATGTATCACCTATGCAGTATACATGAATTACAAGAGCAACAGCAAAACTTACAAACCACGCTTTTGTATAATGAAAAAATCAAATAACGGCATCGTTAACCATATTACATACGTACCCACTACCTTAGAAAAGTGGTACGAGTGCTGATTGAACTCGAGTTGGTTCATGCATACATGAGAAGGAAGAGTTTGTAATGATGAGCTGTAACAAAATAAATAGCATAAAACTTACCTTGAGGCCTACATTTGGTTTGCAGTGCGAAATTTTGGCCTTACTTCTGTAATGCCACTTCCTCGGACGAGAAATCAAAATCAAAAATTAGCTCCAAAATTCCCAAAGATTTCCCCAAAACAAGTTCCAAATTCCATGAAAAATGAACAAGCAAACAAATTTCCAGTTAACACTATTATTTGGATATTAGCCAGTAATTGAATCGGGAATCTAATACTTAGTAATTTATTAACAAACGAAAGAAAGATAGGATTCCAGTAAAATCAAATTCAAAATTAAAAATCATAGTAAATCGCAAAATCATTATAATTAAAATTCGCAAAGTAGAACCAACGTTCCCAAAGAACACTCCGTGTGAGTACTCTTTGAGATTCGTGAGTAATGGCTAAGGATAATTCAATCCATTGTCACTACGTTACGAGAGTTAGCCAAAGCTCGTATATGTAGGCGCAATTCGATTGCTTTTTTTTCAGAATTGATTATTGCTATCTGTTATGACGCAGTGAAACGATACTTTGACTTCAAATATTACGTTATTTAGAATTCAGATAGAGGACTTGCATATATTAGACAGAAGTGACTTTTAATTAGATAACCTGAAGTTAACACTATTTAGGAAGTGAACACAGATAGACAATTTCATTCGTAATAACTAACGGACTATGGAACTTGGCGATAGTTACGAAGCATATAATTTAATATTCCCCCCAACACCTGGGAAAGCTTCTTCCTCACGGCTCTGTTAGGAAGTGACTAATATTGTGCAATAAACCAGCATATTGCGTCAATTCACGCATTTATCATTCAAGTTTTACAATATTATTTATAGAGATAACGTGCTGCGATATTATTTGACTGAAGCGCTCGGCGCTTATATAGAAACTTCTTGACGTTAGGAATTAATAACACTGTTACGACTGATTATAGATTTGAGATTACAACCAGTCTATAGGGAATTTGGTGTCGCTGGAACTAATTTGAACTTATCATTAACATTTAAATAGCAACCGATAAACCATCGATTATAAACGATTTAATTACGACAATTGGTGAAGTAAATATCTCGCAGAAGTCGCGAGTTCAGTTCATCAATGTTCTGCTTGTAACGTCGATATCGATACATAAGAAATAACAATCTCATCGCTCTACCGCTGAGTGTTAGCCAAGACCGAAGATCCGAAGGGACGTTACACTCCTTAAGTTGTATTTAATTTCATACTCTATATTGTTCTTAAAAACGTACCGAAATTTCTGTATTTCGCTTTGTATTCTAAATTACACTTTTGTATTAAATACCTCAAAATATAAAAGCAATAAATACCTTGCAACGCTAGCGGTGTTGATAATTTGGTTCTCACGTATCTATGTAGCAATACCATTTTAGGTATTGATATACTGTATCGAATCTGATATTGGAATTTCTGTTCCAGAAAGTACATTGCCTGATATAAAATGTCAAGCAACCAGAAGGGAAGAAGGAAATGACACGAAACTCACTAGGTTCTGGAAGTATGTGAAGTTATTTCAACGTTTGCAAAATCTAGTCAAATTTACAAAGAACTTGGTATGAGACTACTTAGCAGCACGACACTGCACCATTCTGGCCAGTACTCATGCACTGGTTCCGTTGAGAAGGGTGCGTAAGGCCGAGACTGTCGCCTGAGGGGATGCTGGTTGTCCACGATGTACCGTTGTGCCATCGAGTTCCTCCAGTCACTGCCACCCGTGACCTGAGGTCATGTCCGAAAGCGCCTGGAGTAACACCGCTGCGCCTCTCCAACAGGAATGCCGGACGTTTGCCACGCCGGACATTTGCCACACTTGCCCCTTCTCCAGGTAGCGATCCCTCAGGTAAGGGACGCCCTTCCCACTTCTGCCCGCCTTCACAACCTCCGTCTCCACATCTTAGTCGATACCACCAGTACATAAGGGACCTTCTTCTTGGACGTCTTGCCTAAATACAGAGCTTCTTTTCCGAAATAGAAATATTTATAACTTTTGGGAAACGAATGCAGTACCGATGATTATGTCAGTGTGTAATTAGTTCTGCCAAGTATAAATATAGATCTCTGTCTGTACGGTAGCTTCCTTTCACGCTTACTAATTGCGATAGAAACAGTCCATCGCCGTGAGAGCAACAAGAAAGGAAAGATGTAAAGAGAATGCCAATGTACGCTAATAATTTCTTTTTGATCACTGCATTTGTGCCTACTTTAATTACTACAACTGCATGCCCAAAAGACAATAAGGACAGAAGAAATGGGTATGTGAATGTTTGAAAAGAAGAACGACATACTCCATATTAATTTACTCTCTAAAATGCGATATCCCTTGCGGCGAAACATTAGTTAATAAAGTGTAGCGGGACAAAGTTCAAAACATGACTCAAATTACGTTAGATAAGATCATCTATGATTGATATGTCATCTCAAGTCGACATACAATTTTAAAATGTTAGAAATAAGGAAATGAAGTAATATAGTATGCTATGCTTGTAACGTACGTTGTTGTTCTACATTGTTTAGCTCTGGTATTTACAGGGTCACAGAGAAAGCATACTAGGATTTGGAGGAAAATCCGTAATTGTAATGGTCTGCGCTACAACAGAAACAAGAAGTACAACTTAAGGAAAAATAATGTAATATGTGTTCCAGGTGACAAGCGACAGTGAAGCAGATTGTTTCTGTGACTTAGTATGAGCAGAGGTTATATTCGACAACCGGAATAAATTAATAACTGTCTCCTTATACCGACTTTCGCTCTCAGATGAAACAGTTGCTGAACAGTTCAAAGTAAACTTGAGTCTTATCACAAATAGGTACCCCGCTCACATAATTACAGTTGGCAGTGACTTCGATCTACCTTCCGTATGTTGACAAAAATACATTTTCAGACCCTATTGTAGATAGAAAACAACTTCCGTAATTGTTATAAATGCTTTTATAAAAATTATTTTGAACAATTAGTTGACGAGTCCATTCAAATTGTAAATGGTTACGAAAACACACTTGACCTCTTAGCCACAAATAATCCTGAGCATCACGACGGATACAGGGACTAGTGAACACACAGTCGAGCGAGGCTCAGTTCCATAACAAAGAAATTCACCAAAACTAAACGCGAAATATATCTATTTATAAAAGCAACTAAAAATTCGGTTGACGTCTTTCTAAGAGACAGTCTCCAATCCTTCCAAACTAAGTAAAGACCATATGTGGCTTAAGTTCAAAGAAACAGTATCAACAGCACTCGAGAGATTCGTACCAAATAAATTAATAAGAGACGGAACTGATCCCCCGATGGCACACAAAACACGACAGAAAACTGCTGCTGGAGCACCGAAAATGACAAGTATAATTTAGACGAACGCAAAATCTCCAAGATTGTCGAAGTTTTACTGAGGCTCGAAATTTGGTGCGGATTTCAATGCGAGATACATTTAATAGTTTCCACAACGGAACTCTCTCTAGAAATGTGCCGGAAAATCCAAAGAGATTCTGGTTCTATGTTAAGTAAACCAGCGGAAAGGCTCAGTAAGCGATGAGGAGGAGGAGGAGGAGGAGGGGGGGGGGGGGGGAGACAAGGGACCCAACCCTTCGGAGCAGGTTAAATCGTGGCAAATGTCTGGCGTGGCAAATGTCCGCAGACCCTCCAACACACTGGAAGCCCTACGAAAACTCGCCACGTCACCACCTCACTCGCCGACGGTTAGTCGCCCGGGGTAGTGCAGGGCACAGTGCGGCACCCTTAATCAGCAGTCCGTGCTTCCCGGTCACGACACCACTCAGCTGGCAGCCGTTTGTGTTGTGGTGTTATGGTGGTAGGCCTGGGCACATTAGTGTTCGATCGAGTTCGAGACATCCCAATACGTCGCACAACTCGATACAGTGTCGAGTGCTGCCCGAACAATCACGTGACAGTTCACTCACGTGACGCTGGCGATCGTAGGAAGCTGAGAAGTTGCCACAAAGACAAGCTACAGCTGTGCTTGAATTGTTTCGTGAAACAGGGTGAAAAAGGCAATGAATCCTACTATCGTATTAACTCCTGTTGTATTTGACCTAATTTAGGTAAGAATTCTCGTATAGAATTTGAGGATAGCGCATACAGTAGTGATTCTTTTATGTAAGACTAGCTGTCAATGGTGAAAGTACTGTCGTTGAAAAATATTTCTTGACTCTGAATGTAATACAATGTTTCATTTGGTTATTAGAGGTAATAATAATTTACCAAGTGAGCTGTAAATCAGTACGTCAATACTCGTTCCAATATTAAAGTAACTTATAAAAATGCAAATATTTTTTAATCAGTCTTAAGAGATGGTAACATTCAGATGAAATAAAGGAAAAAATTTGCTGGGAATAGAATGTCTCACCAATAAAAAGTCATGTGAAATTGGATGTAATTGCGACCAACAGAATAACTAACCGTGGCTAACCTTCGTACAGAAAATAGTCTACTAAATAACTGGACGAGCTAAAGGTCAAGAATTAGATTGAATCGCGATTGTGTTCATTTATTTATTTATTAAAGGCTGTGTTTACACAGAATCTCCATCTGTAAGACACTGCATTACATTTTTAACGTTTATTTTCATGATAAGATTCATAATACGAGGGTTATTCAACAATTAAAGAGAGACATTTGTCTGGAGGAAAAAGAGTTTATTTTTACAGAACAATACTTTTTCTACTTTTCAACATAGTCCCCTTGAACATTTACGCACTTGATCCAACGGGCTACAAGATTTTTTATTCGGACTGTAAAGAACTCTTTATTTGAACCAATTTCCCACAAACTGTTTCACGTTCTCGTTGTCTTCGAACCTCTTCCCACGTAATGCCTCCTTCAGTGCACCAAACAAATGGAAATCACTAGATGCTAAATCAGGACTGTAAGGGGGATGAGGCAGTACTTCCCAGCCCATTTTGTTGATGATTTCACGGGTTAGTTGAGCAATATGAGGATGTAGCTTGTCTTGCTGGAGAATCACACCTCTCCTCTGAGACCCACGAAGTTAAAAGAAAATCTGAGCAGTACTGGTTATTCATTGTATGCTGCTCTTCGAGGTAATCACAAAAAACTGGACCTTCGGCATCCCAAAACACTGTCAACATGACTTTTCCTGCTGGTGCTTGGGTTTCGAACTTTTTTTTTTTTTTTGACAGGTGAGTTGGTGTGCATCCACGCCATGATTCTGGCTCATAATAGTGAACCCAAGTTTCATCATAAGTTAAAATTTTGTTTAGGAAGTACTCACTTTCTCTTTCGTAACTTTCCTTCATCTCTGTGCACACTCTCAACCTTGATTCCTCTGTGTAGCCACGTCAACTATTTTGGGACCCATATTGCACATGTTTTGCGGTACTTCAGCTTGTTACAGATAATGTTATGAACTCTGCCAGTACTAACTTGAACCTTATCACCTATCATTTCCACTGTCACACGACAGTCAGCACGAATAATCTCATCAATTCGACTTTCAAATGAGGGAGTTGAACCTGCAACTGGTCGGCAAGAATTATGTTCGTCAGTCACTGAGTCGCGACGATTTTTGAACTGCTCTACCCACTTGTAAAAATTTGCACGATTCATACAACCTTCACAATAAACTTCAAACATTCTACAGTATACAATCACTGGTTCTCGCTTCAGAGAGTAAAACGAATAACAGAACGTTGTTCAACTAATGTGGACGTTTCAAGCGGACTCGCCATCTTGAAATGTACTTTTGAGGTTATAAAGAAAACAATGTTGATACATCAGCTGATCAGGGTTTGTCCTAGTGATGCAAACTTAAAGCCATAAAAGTACCAAACTTGCCCTACCAACAGTTTTTTCCCCGGACCAGTTTGTCTCTTTAATTATTGAATGACTCTCGTACATTAAAAACGTTATCATTTGTCATGGAGATAGTACCAATAAAAGCCACTAGATCGCGTGGCGATCGAAAGATCGAGCAAAGCCCAAAATTTTTCGAACTGTGACGTCAACTGTTCGAACAGTCTACGGCAGCCCACGCACGGGACGGTATTTCCTCGGTCCGGCTGATGCTAGTCTCCGACCGATGGTGCTGGATGACGCAGAATATTGCAAGGAGCCATTACTTGTTCTCAAATGGCAAGAAATACGATGAACTCGGTCCAAAATAGGGCGATTGTCCCTTGTAGTAGTCAGAAGTGGTCGACTGGAACCTCGACGACGAGTGTGGCTGACCTCACGTTCGCATGTAGTCCAGCGTCGGCTCACTGTCACATACAGATGTTCCACAAATGTGCATATTGCGCGATTCCATCATGCCCATAATGAGGCCTTTTTCAAACTCCGTCAGCTGCTGATAACGCTATCTCACGCGAGTGCGCAGCATCTCCGTGACCGCAGTAATCGCTCAACATCTGGAGCTGACCACGCCCTTTTTGTGTCCTCTATCAGGCCTAGTAACAACACTAAACACGAAAAGTAGTATTTCGTTTTGGTGGTCGTTCTACCTGTCACAGAAAAAAAATGCTACTCTTAATCTTTTACATACCTGCTGATTGTAAGTGCTTGCAAGGTGTTACACTGACATCTGACCACGTCTTCTGGATGCCTCACTTTTTCATCAGGCAGTGTATTTGTGTAAGTGAATACTGACAGGCCGAAAACTAACCCTGTGGAAGTCGCCCTTCCCCCAGCCCCGTAAAGCAGCATGAGCCTCTCTGCATTTGTTTCGAACTTTAATTGAGAACAAAACGCTTTGATAATATTTTAATTGTATTCACTGAAAACATACGAATAATAGTCACCACAGACTGTAGACGAGGCCATGGGAATACACAGCGAAGTGACAAAAGTTATTTGATATCTCCCAATATCGTGTCGAACCTCCTTTTGCATGGCGAATGGTTCAAAAATGGTTCAAATGGCTCTGAGGACTATGGGACGTAACATCTATGGTCATCAGTCCCCTAGCATTTAGAGCTACTTAAACCTAACTAACCTAAGGACAGCACACAACACCCAGTCATCACGAGGCAGAGAAAATCCCTGACCCCGCCGGGAATCGAACCCGGGAACCCGGGCGTTGGAAGCGAGAACGCTACCGCACGACCACGAACTGCGGACACGGCGAATGCATGGAATCAATAAGTCGTTGAAAGTCCCTTGCAGAAATATTGAGCCATGCTGCCTCTATAGCCATCCAAAATTGCGGAAGTGTTGCCCGTGAAGGATTTTGTGCACAAAACGATTCCTCGGTTATGTCCCATAAACTTTCGATGGGATTCATGTTGGGCAACCCAGATGGCCAAAGCATTGGCTCGAATTATCCAGAATGTTCTTCAAACCAATCTTGAACTATTGTTTCCTGGTGACATGGCACATTGTCATCCTTAAAAATTCCATCACTGTTTGCGAACACGACGTCCACGATGGCTGCCTATGGTCCCCAAGTAACCGATCATAACCATTTCCAGGGGACTGATGACCTCCGAAGTTAAGTCCCATAGTGCTCAGAGCCATTTGAACCACAACCATTTCCAGTCAATGATCAGTTCAGTTCGACCAGAGACCCAGTCCATTCCATGTAAACACAGCTCATGTCTTTATGGAGCCACCATCAGTTTACACAATGCCTTGCTGACAACTTGGGTCGATGGCTTCGCGAGGTCTGTGCTCCCACACGAACGCTACCATCGGATCTTACCAACTGAAATCAGGACTCATCTGACCAGGCCACTGTTTCCAGTGGCCGATATGGTCACGAGCCGAGGAGAGGCATTGCAGACAATGTCGTGCTTCCAGCAAAGGTTCTCGAGTCGTTCTTCTGCTGCCATAGCTTATTAACGCCGCTCTGTCCTAATGGATACGTTCGTCGTACGTCCCACATTGATTTCTGCAGTTATTTCACGCAGTGTTGTTTGTCTGTCATCACCGACAACTCTACGCAAGCGCCGCTTACTCGGTCGTTAAGTGAAGGCCTTCGGCCAGTACGTTATCCGACGCCAGAGAGACAGTGCCTGAAATGTGGTATTCTCGGCACATTTTTCACACTGTGGATGTCGAAATAATAATCCCTAACGATTTCCGAAATGGAATGTCCCATCCGTCTAGCTCCAACATCCATTCCGCGTTCAAAATCTGTTAATTCCGTACGACTATAATCACGTCGGAAACCTTCTGACATTGGTCATCTGAGCACAAACGGTAGCTCCACCAATACAATGCCCTTTTATACCTTGTGTACGCGATACCACCGTCATCCGTATATGTGCATATTACTATCCCATGACTTTGTCACCTCAGTATACAGAGTGGTCCATTGATCGTGACCGGGCCAAATATCTCACAAAATAAGCATCAAACGAAAAAACTACAAAGAACGAAACTCGTCTAGCTTGAAGGGGGAAACCAGATGGCGCTCGCCGGCCGCGGTGGTCTAGCGGTTCTAGGCGCTCAGTCCGGAACCGCGCGACTGCTACGGTCGCAGGTTCGAATCCTGCCTCGGGCATGGATGTGTGTGATGTCCTTAGGTTAGTTAGGTTTAAGTAGTTCTAAGTTCTAGGGGACTGGTGACCACAGATGTTAAGTCCCATAGTGCTCAGAGCCATTTTTTTTATGGCGCTATGGTTGGCCCGCTAGATGGCGCTGCTTTTTTTAAATAGGAACCCCCACTTTTTATTACATATTCGTGTAGTACGTAAAGAAATATGAATGTTTTAGTTGGACCAATTTTTTCGCTTTGTGATAGATGGCGCTGTAATAGTCATAAACATATGGCTCACAATTTTAGACGAACAATTGGTAACAGGTAGTTTTTTTAATTAAAATACAGAACGCAGATACGTTTGAACATTTTATTTCGGTTGTTCCAATGTGATACATGTACCTTTGTGAACTTATCATTTCTGAGAACGCATGCTGTTACAGCGTGTTTACCTGTAAATACCACATTAATGCAATAAATGTTCAAAATTATGTCCGTCAACCTATATACATTTGGCAATACGTGTAACGACATTCCTCTCAACAGCGAGTAGTTCGCCTTCCGTAATGTTCGCACATGCATTGACAATGCGCTGACGCATGTTGTCGGGCGTTGTCGGTGGATCACGATAGCAACTATCCTTCAACTTTCCCCACAGAAAGAAATCCGGGGACATCAGATACGGTGAATGTGCGGGCCATGGTATGGTGCTTCGACGACCAATCCACCCGTCATGAAATATGCTATTCAGTACCGCTTCAGTCACACGCGAGCTGTGTCGGACAGCAATCATGTTGGAAGTATATCGCCATTCTGTCATGCAGTGAAATATCTTGTAGTAACATCGGTAGAACATTACGTAGGAAATCAGTATACATTGCACCATTTAGATTGTCATCAATAAAATGGGGGCCAATTATCCTTCCTCCCATAATGCCGCACCATACATTAACCCGCCAAGGTTGATGATGTTCCACTTGTCGCAGCCATCGTGGATTTTCCGTTGCCCAGTAGTGCATATTATGCCGGTTTACGTTACCGCTGTTGGTGAATGACGCTTCGTCGCTAAATAGAACGCGTGCAAAAAATCTGTCATCGTCCCGTAATTTCTCTTGCGCCCAGTGGCAGAACTGTACACGACGTTCAAAGTCGTCGCCATGCAATTCCTGGTGCATAGAAATATGGTACGGGTGCAATCGATGTTGATGTAGCACTCTCAACACCGACGTTTTTGAGATTCCCTATTCTCGCGCTATTTGTGTGCTACTGATGTGCGGATTAGCAGCGACAGCAGCTTAAACACCAACTTGGACATCATCATTTGTAGCAGGTCGTGGTTGACGTTTCACATGTGACTGAACACTTCCTGTTTCCTTAAATAACGTAACTATCCGGGGAACGGTCCGGACACTTGGATGATGTCGTCCAGGATACAGAGCAGCATACATAGCACACGCCCGTTGGGCATTTTGATCACAATAGCCATACATCAACACGATATCGACCTTTTTAGCAATTGGTAAACCGTCCATTTTAACACGGGTAATGTATCACGAAGCAAATACCGTCCGCACTGGTGGAATGTTACGTTACGTGATACCACGTACTTATACGTTTGTGTCTATAACAGAACCATCTATCACAAAGTGAAAAAAGTGGTCCAACTAAAACATTCATATTTCTTTACGTACTACACGAATATGTAATAAAAATGGGAGTTCCTATTTTTAAAAAACGCAGCTGATATCCATTTGACCTATGGCAGCGCCATCTAGTGGGCCAACCATAGCGCCATCTGGTTTCCCCCTTCAAGCTAGACGAGTTTCGTTCTTTGTAGTTTTTTTCGTTTGACGCTTATTTCGTGAGATATTTGGCCCGGTCACGATCAATGGACCACCCTGTATAGTCCTATCGTTAGTATTTCCATATCGCATATTTCTTAAGAATTAATATTATGAACCCAAGAACGAATCCTTGTGGCACTTCTCCAAAAAAAGATGGCACGTTCTTCTGCATTTGTTTTGGCTTGTAGCTGAGAACGAATTTAGTGGTGTGCCCTGCGAGCACATAGTGAGGAAATTTGTGGATGCGGCCGCATAGTCTGAGAGATACCGGTGACCTTTGGTAGCGGCCCGGGAGAACACGTGGTTCTTCTAGGAGCGTTCGTCGCGCCCCTGACCGGACGCTGTGCGAGGCCCCGGCCCGCCTTTGCGTAAGCGCTGCTCGATTTCCATGCCGCCACACACACACACACACACACACACACACACACACACACACGGCTCGCTGAACGGAAGAGCGCGTGGAGCGGCACGCCTTTCACCGTCGCTAGAAGGGTGTCCCGGCGGCCGTTTTTTGCGGCGTGGGGTGGACAGCGCGCGCTATATAAAGCCTGCCGGCGCCGCTATGACCATCACAGCCTCCTCTGCTCTTGCACCGGCGACATCCACCGCACGCTCTCGCCATGAAGGCTCTGGTGAGTGCCCTGCTCTCCTACATCTACACTCATCTACATCTACACTAATCTACATCTGCACCTACACCTACACTCACTTGTATCTACATTTACATTTGTACTCATCTACATCTATGCTCCATAAACCACTGAATATTTTCCAATCTATCATTGATTAACGTTTTTCTCAGTTCCACTTACGGATGAAAACTAATTTCCACACGTCTACGTCACTTGTTGTTTTTATCTAATGTTTTATCTACGAGATATATATGTAGATAGCAGAAGGATATTCGTAATTTCCATGGTACAAAGAGGTTCTTGGTATTTTCCATGCAGGTTTTCTCTATATACCAAGCGTCTCTCGTCGTGTACCTGTCAGTTTACATTTTACAGAATTTTTGTAAAAGTCTCCCTCGTGTCAAACATCCCTGTGGCCATTCGTGCAGTCTTTCGTCGTTTGGCCAACCTAAAACAGACACCCAGAAATCCACTAAACATTGTACAAGCGTTTTGTAAGCAATGTCTTTCGTGAACAAATTGCAGTTTCCATATATTTCTACCACCAAATTGCATCGTGTCATTCGGTGTTTATGCAGTAGAGTGTAACTGCTTTTTCCTCTTAATATCTGCAAACTTTTTGGTTGACTTAATTTGTAAACTCTTAATCCCGTAGCCGAAGGCTATTTCACTACGTGTAATAGCACTGTGATTGAAATTCCTAGTCTCTGACGGTGAAAAATGAATCAATCAGATCGCAACAGCGAAGAAGATGTTTAAACTCCATTTTATATTGTTAGTAAAGGGCACTGTAGGATAATACTGATCTCTCAGATGATCTTTAGTATTGTGCACTATATATCCTATTCCGGTAATTTTTCATGCTCATATCCTTTCTGCTTGTTCGCCTACTTCAACAAAGTAAAGCAGATGCCAGACTGAGATTCATTGGAAGAATCCTAAGGAAATGCAATCCGAAAACAAAGGAAGTAGGTTACAGTACGCTTGTTCGCCCACTGCTTGAATACTGTTCAACAGTGTGGGATCCGTACCAGATAGAGTTGATAGAAGATATAGAAAAGATCCAACGGAGAGCAGCGCGCTTCGTTACAGGTTCATTTAGTAATCGCGAAAGCGTTACGGAGATGATAGATAAACTCCAGTGGAAGACTCTGCAGGAGAGACGCTCAGTAGCTCGGTACGGGCTTTTGTCAAAGTTTCGAGAACATACCTTCACCGAAGAGTCAAGCAGTATATTGCTCCCTCCTACGTATATCTCGCGAAGAGACCATGAGGATAAAATCAGAGAGATTAGAGCCCACACAGAGGCATACCGACAATCCTTCTTTCCACGAACAATACGAGACTGGAATAGAAGGGAGAACCGATAGAGGTACTCAAGGTACCCTCCGCCACACACCGTCAGGTGGATTGCGGAGTATGGATGTAGATGTAGATGTGTAAATCTTCTCTTTAGATTCTATCAGTACTTAATGTTCTGCTCATCTTCTGAGCAACGTCTTACTCACAGCACAGTTTCATTGAACTTTTGCGTGAGAGCCTATGCCTTTGCAGGTGACACTGAATTGCATACGAGCGGCGTTTTTGCAGTCTCTTATTTACGTCTGGTTAGATCCACAGTGTAGTCCTGTCGAATTGCAAACAGAGTTTACTTTAAGATGCGATCATTTTAACGGCGTTAAATCATTAGCAGCAACCAACCACATTTCCAATTAGAGTTCAGTGATACGTAACTCTGCAGAGTTACCGTGGCTCTAACTTCCGAGAGATACCGCCCTCTTGTCCAATTATTTATGGACAGCCACGCAACCACTGACAACGACATACACTGAAGCACAAAAAACAGATCAGGCGACCTCACTGTGCACATTGCATTCAGTGTATCTGTACTCTTCGTAGTAAAGCTATTTTTAACTGCATAAAAACAGTTTCATGTTGATGCATGTCTTCTTATATGTACCATTCTTTTCGTCACAAATTCCAATCTTCCTGAATGTCTATAATGAAAAGTACAGTTTTGTGTATCTTCTACAGGATTAATTTATTTAGTTAACCGATTTTCGGCTTACAATCCTGTCATCAGACTTTAATGTGTCTCAATGTTTGTAAAATTAATAACGTTACCGAAGTTTACTACCAGTGGTTCTAGTGATACACAAAAAACCTAGAAACTATCTGTAGACTGTGTTTTTCCGTCTGTTTCCATACTCATTGGACGTGTGATTTTAAATAGAGCCTCACTGTAGATAAAAATAAATTTCAGAGGTCATCACGCCGTATGTTCCATAGTAGACGAATTCGTGCCTGAACTGTTTATTTATATGTGCATTTTAGTTGCAAGAACTATGAAGCAGGTCTGACCAAAGGAATTTACAAATTATGTTTACGTCAATGGCTTCATTAGAAACAGCGACTTTACATGTATATCTACTCTCGGCACGCCTCACAACGGTAGAGCAAGAAAAGGGAGAACCACAACATACAGTATGTGATTTCTTTTGAGAATCTGTAGTTTTATGCATTTAGTTTTCGGATTAAAAATGCACACGTATTTCCTAGCAAACGCCCGTCCCCTGCACATAACAGCGCTCCGCAATACCTACTGTAGTGCGCCTGCGTAGTAGACATCCCGGCGTACGTGGCATACGCATTGTCTCGACGCTTGTTCCATAGTCTTCTTGGGCGCATATTACCGCCACCCAAAGACTAGGTCCAATGCACTCAGCTAGTTTTAAGTCCAAACTGTTCGTAAGCCCACAAACAACGATTTTAATGTATCAGTGGAGAACAGATCGAGAAAGTAAGCTGTGATTACTTCCAGAGCTGCAGAAGCTTGCAAAGTACTCTGTTCTCTCACCTTCTACTCTAGACTGAACGTTAATATCAGTGTAAGTGTGCCTGTTGGGCATTTTACAGGTTTTGCCGGTCCTTAGTTGTCCTTGTTGTCCTTAATACTAAGGATTCACACTTTAACATTTTGCTTCTTAGTCTGGTGATCGAGTAGCAAGTAAATAAATTGCTCTTCTAATGTGTGTCGTACTATTTTCTCCTCTTGTAGTTTGTCCGACATATTCTTTTATGTGCAAGAGCCTCGTAGATGTCATGTGACCACTAATACACTAAACTCCTGCCGACAATGAAACAATTGAAAGAATGTAATTGTAGAAAGGGAAGAAGATTCGAAATGCAACAGTCGATTGTTTCTAATTACTAGTAAGAGTACTTTTCTTGCGGGAACAGACTAAGCTGATAAAGTGTGTAAGGGCAATACCTCAATACACGACTTACTCATTTACAAGAATCCAGTTTCTCTAAAACACATAACTGTAAAGGGCTGCTGTTCATATGGTTCTATTTGCAATGCGAATAGATCATCTTACAAGCAGACAGACACCAAAAATCTGCAGTTCGTTATACATTGCTAACAGCATTCTGGGTTTAATAACTGCAAGAGGATCTGTAGTCAGTTTACCCGACTTTCTTGGTGACTACGTCTGGAAGGAGCCATTAATTTGTAAATTTTTTTGTGACAACCATAACAGTTTCACAGCCTTGAGGCAGGGGGTGGAGGTGGAGGGGCAGCAGTGTACACCAGATACCCAAGCGCTCTCTTCTACTTCATTTGAGAGTGTTCTTTGTTCAATCTACTCTGTTTCATTTCTTCCTGGCGCACATGATACACGTCGAAATTTACACACCGATAAAACAGAAAACAGATTAGACTTTAGTGTCCCGTCCCGTCGACGTAGATAACAATAGACACGCAGCACAAGCTCGGATGTGGTAGCATGGGAACGAAATCAACCTTGACCGCTTCAAAGGGACCGTTCTGGAACTTTCCTAAAGCGATTTAGAAAAATTGTGGGAAACTAGACCGGATGGAGATTTGAACCACAGTCTGTCAGAATGCGAGTATAGTGTCTTACCACTCCAATTCGCTCGTTCCCAATAGTCCAAGCCTGAAATTTCGCCGTATTCTCTTTTCCCGATGTTCGTTCTCCTGGCAGATTTTGTTAGAAGCTCTTGAACGTACAGAACGCTTGTAGCAACATCAACATAACGAAACTGATTCGTAAGACACAATTCTAGTAGGTTCACAGATCCAACTTCTAGCTGTCAGTTCTTTTCTGTGTCTCCCAGTCGTCTCTCTGTCTCTCTGTCTCTCTCTCTCTCTCTCTCTCTGCTCCAGCTGGGTACGTTGGAATGTTGGCCTCGGCTCTTAAGTACTTGCAGAGGCAGTCCGCACTCTTCACGGCTGGGTCAGGCACGTTTGTAAACTTGGGCGTGTCATATTCTCTAGGATCGACTTTCACTTCCACAGTGCTCTCAGCTGTCCCGCGTCTTAGTCATCTCTTCGGGAACGCCCGCCAAAACCTGTTGTTCGAAATGGAAAGCGCTCACTCGGCGGAACCAGTTAATTCCTGCCTGCCGTCACTTCCCTCCACCGCACGCTCCACGACTGCCACAGGACAAGCGATAAATCTGCATACTCGTACCGCAATCGGAAACATCTGCAGTATCGGAACACAGAGATATAAATCAAGCTGCTTCACATCTTAACATCACATCCAGAAACTCATTTAAGATCTGTGTGTAAGTCTTACATTACTTTAAGAAGTGAATTCTAGCGGTGATAGGTGCTTCAATATTTGGTTTGCCCCACGTAAAATAAACAGAAACAGTTCTCACATCCTTTGTACATCAGCTATGGGAAGTATCACTGCACTGTCTTATAAGCCGCATTTTTGGTGGCGTCCTAAGTTTCTCCCTATATCCACCACCTGAGTCTCAATATTTGGACTGCGTTACAATATTCCGTTACTTTACAGCAGAAAACGGTTTCCTGAGATTGGTGGGATATGTAGCATCTTGCTGTCAACTCTAACATTTCACATAGTAATGAGACTCAGCAGTTAGAACGAGTGAGCACCGACGGTCACCCAGATTTAGGTTTTCCACGAGTCCCTTAAGCTCGTACTCCACCTCTAACGATCATTTCTTCAACAAGACATTCAACGCTAATCTTCGTTCTTGTTTGAAAGTAATTTTCCCAACCTTACGATCACGCACGAAGATGCTATTGATTACAATGATGATGTAGGATGTAGGGTGCTCAACAGCATGATCTCCAGCGCTTCTACTTGATAGCAGCATACACATCGCGTGGTCCTCATAAGGGCAACTGCTGCGACAATAGCCCAGCAACGCATACCAGCAGTTTTCTTCAGAATGTCGGGCACTGTCGATACAAATATGTGGCTCGTCACTGATAAACTCAACCGATCAGTTACTTGTCGCGTACTAAAGTCCACCAATCTTTTGGCAAAACGTCCTCATGACAAAATAATCTCTGACACTTCGACGGTGAGTGATTAAATAATGGTGAGTTGAGTCTACCTAAAAGTACATGACAATGGTCTGCTAAAATTTTTCTTGCAAAGTAATTCAATAAAAATGGAGGGAATCTCAAAATTTTCACTCACACTCACAATGGGGTATTCGTAGTTGAAGAAAACTGTACTGATCCTGACTTGAGATGCTACTTAAGGGAACAAGAATCAAAACTGCTTGTTATAAGTGGATGGATGACTACTTAATACCGACCCATACACTTAGAGCTCACTAAAATCCTCTCCCCAACACTGCAGTAAGATGCCCGACAATTCACAAAAAATTTCAATGCATGTTAACTGTTATCGTTGTCGACGAAGATATTGAATTTATTTGTGCCATCTGGACATCGGTAGAAAGCCCGAGTGCTGCTGATAACGTTCAGTCATTATCTGACGTCTTTTTTTTATTTATTTATTAGCTGGCATTGACTCTTGATATTCTGAGTAACGAGTATTCCATGAGACTCGAAATACCGTTTCGTTACTGCCTGAAACGCTTCGTCACTCACCTGTTTTCTTTCTCGCTTGCAGTTCGTGCCCGACTCGGGCCGAGTCGATAGTTTTCGTATTCCTCCGCTTCGTTATCTCTCATCAGATTCTGAATTAGAGAAACGTTTCGTTACTCGCCTGTCTTCTTTTCCGCGCGTTCGAGCCTACTCAGCAGTTTCCACATTCTTCCAGTTTCTTATTGTCATCGGGGCAGTTCGCCAGCGAGAGTATCGAATACATCTTGTCCCTCGTCATGTTTTCTTGTAGGTCTTCGTGTCTGACTTAAGGGGAGTCAGCGGTATTCGTAATCCTCCAATTCCTTCCACATGCAACAGTTTCTACTATACAAGAAATCGCTGGCTTTTCGATAGCCCACATAGCTTATTTCATAATTGTCTTACCTCTACCTTGGTGATGTGCACCCTACTTTTCTTCAGTGTTCTGATGGTAGTTCCTTCCTTCACAGACCACAGCCCTGTTGCTGACTGCGCTGGCAGCTTACTGCGGCGCTACTGAGGAGAAGACAGTGCAGAAGCGAGGCCTGCTGGGTGGCTACGGCGGAGGCTACGGTGGCTACGGAGGCTACGGTGGAGGCTACGGTGGCTACGGAGGCTACGGCCTGAGCCGCGGCTATGGCGGCTACGGAGGCTACGGTCTAGGCCACGGCATCGGCTACGGTGGCTACTCCCGCGGCATCAGCATCGGCTACGGTGGACTCGGAGGCGGCTACGGTGGCTACGGAGGCTACGGTGGACTCGGAGGCGGCTACGGTGGCTACTCCCGAGGCATCAGCATCGGCTACGGTGGACTCGGAGGCGGCTACGGTGGCTACGGAGGCTACGGTGGCTACGGGCTGGGCCACGGCATTGGCTACGGTCACCATGGCTGAGAGCCTCTTCTCGCTTCTCCACTGTCCCTTCTTCTCCATCTTCCACACACCATTGCACATATTCCAGCAACATTTACGAGACCTCTAATTTGAGCGAGTGCACATGTGTGCAGCGTTCAGTTATAGCTTGCCCTACTAAGTCATCTAGGGACAGCATTTTTCTGGCTGTGTAATAAAACTCTTCTCCATAAATCCAATTTTTTACATTAGTCTCCTGGTCTCTCTGTTCTGCAAAATAAGCTGAAATAAACCATATACTTTTCTAAATATATTGTGTGTTATTGTATCATCCTGAATACCTAGCCTACACTGTTCTGACTAGAGCCCCCATCTGCTGGCGGCCGTGGGCGGCGGTAGGCAAGGGTGGGTAAACAAATGACAGTGTGGCCTGTCAGGTAAACGAGCCACAGCTTGTGTGATAGTGCTGTCCTGGCCGAGCGCTCGCAGACAGGGGGGACTAAGTGGGTCACGGGAGTGTTAAACACTCGCAGTAGGGACGTCTGACGAGTTGGCCAGCCAGCGAGCTAACTGATGGGCAGCGAATTCTAGCCCTCCAGTATTTAATAAAAATAGGATATACTGAAAAGAGGTTCATGACGGGCTGTGACAAGCCAAGAAATACATATCTTTCTCCTGACTTCTGTAAAGTTTGTATTTGAGGAAGTAGCAAATCAACTGACAATTTTAAATAAAACTTGTAGTTCTTTTTTCTCTTAAAAAGATTCATTTGTAGTTATACTGCTTGAAAATACTTACAGTGCAAATTTAACACAAAAATTTGTTTCAAGCGACGATCAACAGTAATGAAAGAAAGTATCTGTAGCTCCGCTAATGTGTAAACATCACCCCAACAAGACTCTTACCGTATCAGTATTACTTCTATTCGTAGAATGTAGGCTTCCACTGAGTTTGAATTGGCGAGAAAGATGCAAGAATATTTCAACATTGAAAACTACCTATGCCCTGCACTTGCCACAACAAGAATAAACAAAATACAATTACATGTCGCCAAGCGTACATAGGAACTACAAAAAGAAGTATACACACCTGGCTTCAAGAACACAAGAGTAATTGTCATCTGGGCAACACAGATTAATCGACAGTAGCAGATGATGCACTGGAATCAGTGGACCACACAACTCAATTTTCTGATACTACAGATATATCAAGTTCCAATCATTTCTCTGCTAAGATGTACGGACGGAAAGACACAAAAACAATTTCAACAGAAAAGAAGAGGGACTGAAATTAGACGACCTGTGGGCCTCAGTGCTCAACAAAGGAAAGGGCGCCAACGACTCCTCTATACAAGCTCCGAAACAAACGACGGCGTGACGCGGCCATCCTAGGTAGCGATCGGACAAAGTCACGACCCGACTGTTGCACGTCGGCTTGGACGCCAAGTAGATGGAAAGCTTTAGTCTTATATGTATGTCAATCGACTCTTCGCATAAAGACAACATATAACAAGAAATCGAAAAATTTTCTTACCTATAAGTTCCTGGAGTATTAGAACGTGAAGGAGCAAACGGACTCCTATATACGTGAGCAGCTGGGTAATTTTGTGTCACGTAGATTTGACAATCGCATATCACGTTGAAAGACAATCAACGATAAATAGATTTCAGAGAAGTGGAATCCGCTACAGCGCAGACTTCTCCATTTTCACAATAACCTTAATCATTAGCATCATTCGCCTTTTCTAATGACTAGGACATCTGCAAATTAAACAGAGATTTGATGATTGATTGTACATTACGTGCGCACCCTAATCTTCTCATAACACTATTTACACGAAATATATGAGGTGTGTGAGAAAAGTAATGAGATTGGCAGCACTGCAATCGATCTTGCAACGCTGTGCTATTCTACTTGTGAAGACTGGTGTGTTCATCCCTACCAGATGCTCAGTCCGAATTTCAGCTCTGTGCAGCCATTGTGTGATTTTTGAGACCGCCATCGGTCAAGTTGTGCTTTTGCTGTGTTCTACGATAGTGGAACAGCGGGAATTGGAGGAACGTTGTGCAATCAAGTTTTGGGTTAAACTCGGGGAATCTGCAGGTATGACCTTTGAAAAGTTGAAACAGACCTTACCAACAGCACAAGTTTTTGGAAGGCCGAGAACACGTTAAATATGAACCTCGCTCAGGGAGAGCTTCAATTTCAAAAACTGACGAAAACGTGCAACTTGTGCGTGCTTCCGGGAGACCGTTCCTTCAGGACAAGCTGTCAATCAAATGTTTTAAAAAGGTGTGCTTGAAACGCTCAAGAAAAATGTGACTCGAGTGAAACTGAACATCGCAGACTTCACGACAACGCTTCGTGTGACACGGCCACTTCCATCGGGGAAATTTTGATCTCAAAAGGCATTCCTGTTGTTTCACAGCCCTCTGATTCCCCTGATATGAGTCCTTGTTACTCTTTTCTTTTCCCGGAATTGAAAAATGTCTTAAAAGGACGTCATTTTAGAATTCTGTGGGACGTTCAAGAGAATGTAACCGACATGATAAAGGCTCTACGAGATCAACCCTTTCAGCGCTGCTGCCAAGGCTGAGAACAACGGCTCCGCCGGTATTTTATAGCTGCTGAAGGGAACTACTTCGAAGAGGACAATGTTATTATTTGAAAACATAAAAACCTTCGTAGATAAAAAACCAGTCTCATTACTTTTCTTACACAATTCGTATGATGGAGGCATTAAAGTTGTTAAAAAGTCTACAGGTTGGTTATCAATAAAATTTCGCTACTTTAGAGGGGCAACGACCTTTGCGCAGTGGGTACACCTATCCCGTCAGATCACCAAAGTTAAGCGCTGCCGGGCGTGCTCGGAACTTGCATGGATGACCATCCCGGCGGTCATGCGCCGTTGCCATTTTTCTGGGTGCACTTAGCCTCGTGATGCCAATTTAGGAGCTGCTTAACCGAATAATAGCGGCTCCGGTCGAAGGAAACCATCATAACGACCGGAAGAGCGGTGTGCTGGCTACACAACCCTCCTATCCACATCCTCAGCTGAGGATGACACGGCGGTCGGATGGTCCCGTTGTGCCACTTGTGGCCTGAAGACGGAATGATTACTTGAGAGGACCGCCATGCAAAACGCGTGACTGTGGGCCATGGGTATTTTGTGGAAACATTTGTAAGGAAATAACGAATAAGCCACTAAAAGAAATACATTTTAATTTCCACATGAGAAGGTAACATTTGTTAATTGAGTAAAATGTTTACGTTCTAGGTCACAAACGTTTCTCATTGTGACGGCTGTCTGCAACCACAACAGGCTGGAACCGCGATAAAGATCCCATTTTACGATTGTTCGCAGCACTTTTCGAAGGGTGGACCGCGGAGTTTTCAGCTATCATTCTACAGCTCCTGTACTGCTTGAAGATTGCACGTTTCCCTCAGCATTCTCACTCATGGCCACGGTAACTTCTTCGAAATTTATGGTGCAACTGACTGTCGGCCTCTCCTAGGAGCAATTCCCAAATCGTCAGTTAATTCCAACTTCCGAATCACGTTCTTGGCTCTGAGCACTATGGGACTTAACAGCTGTGGTCATAAGTCCCCTAGAACTTAGAACTACTTAAACCTAACTAACCTAAGGACAGCACACAACACCCAGCCATCACGAGGCAGAGAAAATCCCTGACCCCGCCGGGAATCGAACCCGGGAACCCGGGCGTGGGAAGCGAGAACGCTACCGCACGACCACGAGATGCGGGCAATCACGTTCTTCAACCTCCGTATTCCCGTAATGCGTCTATTCTCGCGAAGAGAAGCAGCACTAATGTTCTTGTTTAGATAAAAAAGCTTTGTGAGTGAAGCCCTACTCACCTTGTCCACACCCATGTTGACTGTCTGTAAGGTAGTGCACTCACATGTCTGTGTTTCAACACAGTAGCGCCACATAATGGCAAGTCACGATACTAACACTTCTAACAGCGCAGATACTTGCAGCATACGGCCTGAACATAATTCCTATAAAGTTGGGTAGCCATATAATAAATAGTTTTCCGTCTACATTGGCTCAACAAGAGAAAGTTTAATTATAACCACGCTGCATATCAAATTCTGGAGCTCTTAATTCAGGTGATAGTGTTTACTGATAAGAGCCTCACCTTCCTCCCTACGCTTCCCGTTATCCTGGCCCCTTCTACTGGAAGCGCTTCGACTTCATGGCGTTGGTCGATTTGTTGAATACGGCAAACACTAGGCAAGTACTCAAGGACAAGTCGCACACAAGTTTTGTAGGCTATTTTATTTAGAAATGTCTCTGCTTCTATTAAAATTCGAAGTCTTCCCTTTGTGTATCCTGCAACTAGGCAGTGGCGGATGCAGAAAAACCTCATCGAGGGGGCGCTAAAGATACCTTAGGCTACCTTTACTTTTACCGTAATAAAAAATAATCAAGTCACATGCAAAGTTTAAGAAAGTTTTATGTAAACTGATTATACGCATACACAAAAAAATGGCTCTGAGCACTATGGGACTTAACTTCTGAGGTCATCAGTCCCCTAGAATTTAGAACTACTTAAACCTAAGTAACCTAAGGACAACATACACATCCATGCCCGAGGCAGGATTCGAACCTGTGATCGTAGCGGTCCCGCGGTTCCAGACAGAAGCGCCTAGAACCGCTCGGCCACCCCGGCCGGCATACGCATACACATACACATACACATATACTGATATAAACAAATTACAATTGTGATTCTCTTTCTTAAATGATTAATTCTATGCGCCTATTCTTCCTGGCAAACTGGTTAATTACATCGTCAATATGACAATCAATGTGAGAGTTAGTGTTCAATAAGTCGATCCTCCTCCATTTTCGACCTTAGCCACATCTTTGAACGCCGCAATGTTGAAAAACTTCTTTCTACTGTAACAGTAGATGCCATTAGACAAGCAAATACACTCCTGGAAATTGAAATAAGAACACCGTGAATTCATTGTCCCAGGAAGGGGAAACTTCATTGACACATTCCTGGGGTCAGATACATCACATGATCACACTGACAGAACCACAGGCACATAGACACAGGCAACAGAGCATGCACAATGTCGGCACTAGTACAGTGTATATCCACCTTTCGCAGCAATGCAGGCTGCTATTCTCCCATGGAGACGATCGTAGAGATGCTGGATGTAGTCCTGTGGAACGGCTTGCCATGCCATTTCCACCTGGCTCCTCAGTTGGACCAGCGTTCGTGCTGGACGTGCAGACCGCGTGAGACGACGCTTCATCCAGTCCCAAACATGCTCAATGGGGGACAGATCCGGAGATCTTGCTGGCCAGGGTAGTTGACTTACACCTTCTAGAGCACGTTGGGTGGCACGGGATACATGCGGACGTGCATTGTCCTGTTGGAACAGCAAGTTCCCTTGCCGGTCTAGGAATGGTAGAACGATGGGTTCGATGACGGTTTGGATGTACCGTGCACTATTCAGTGTCCCCTCGACGATCACCAGTGGTGTACGGCCAGTGTAGGAGATCGCTCCCCACACCATGATGCCGGGTGTTGGCCCTGTGTGCCTCGGTCGTATGCAGTCCTGATTGTGGCGCTCACCTGCACACCGCCAAACACGCATACGACCATCATTGGCACCAAGGCAGAAGCGACTCTCATCGCTGAAGACGACACGTCTCCATTCGTCCCTCCATTCACGCCTGCCGCGACACCACTGGAGGCGGGCTGCACGATGTTGGGGCGTGGGCGGAAGACGGCCTAACGGTGTGCGGGACCGTAGCCCAGCTTCATGGAGACGGTTGCGAATGGTCCTCGCCGATACCCCAGGAGCAACAGTGTCCCTAATTTGCTGGGAAGTGGCGGTGCGGTCCCCTACGGCACTGCGTAGGATCCTACGGTCTTGGCGTGCATCCGTGCGTCGCTGCGGTCCGGTCCCAGGTCGACGGGCACGTGCACCTTCCGCCGACCACTGGCGACAACATCGATGTACTGTGGAGACCTCACGCCCCACGTGTTGAGCAATTCGGCGGTACGTCCACCCGGCCTCCCGCATGCCCACTATACGCCCTCGCTCAAAGTCCGTCAACTGCACATACGGTTCACGTCCACGCTGTCGCGGCATGCTACCAGTGTTAAAGACTGCGATGGAGCTCCGTATGCCACGGCAAACTGGCTGACACTGACGGCGGCGGTGCACAAATGCTGCGCAGCTAGCGCCATTCGACGGCCAACACCGCGGTTCCTGGTGTGTCCGCTGTGCCGTGCGTGTGATCATTGCTTGTACAGCCCTCTCGCAGTGTCCGGAGCAAGTATGGTGGGTCTGACACACCGGTGTCAATGTGTTCTTTTTTCCATTTCCAGGGGTGTATTTCGTACAGCGTGTGCAAAGTAGGATAGTCAGATGTAGGACAAATAGAGAAGCTTTCATAACAGAATCACGATCGTTAAGGGCGTTTATGCTCTTTTGCTTGCATTGAAGAATCTCTCCTATTAGTCTCTTTTTAATCAGACGGAAACGTATAAAACACGATTACGCAGACGCGCGTGCCACATAGGAAAGTACAACTACTCGATAACTCGATTCAGTGGAGTCGACTGACGAAAGATACGAGGGAATATCGCGCGGGCTGACTGGCGGGGGCGCCGCGGGCGGCAATACGGGCGGCCCAGCAAGTTACATTCGAAAATTTACATTCAGATTTTAGTATGCGAACTACCGTACCTCGCGACCCATGAACACAACCAACGTTACTTGTCTTTGAGAATGTCTTGTGGTCTCTGGTACAGAACTGCGCTCTGCTCGAAATTTCGAGATTTTGTTATTCATATGTTAGTTGTTGATAGTGGAGTACAGCGTAGAATGGCTTCTAGAAACCTAGAAACTCACGGCCAAATTTACGCCTTCACCTGTGATTTGGAAGGATCTGGAGCTGAGTTACGTATAAATTAGCCAGTTAAATGCGCGATGAATTTTGGAGAGAAGCTTTTATATTTTAAGCATCAACACTATCTTGCAAGTGAAAGTGTTTTCCAGAATCTTGGAAGACGCGCTCCTTAATGGTACTTGGTTTGCTCATGTCTCCTCTTACGCTCCTAAAGAAACGCTCTTATAAAATTCCGTACAACCTCTCTCTGTTCGAGAGATCCGTGGCGAGTGCGAGCTGAGAGCAGGCCTGAGTCAACTCAGTGTAAAACAGAACATGAAGAGCACTGGGGCCTAGTACCTTCCACGAGTCCACTAATTTCTACTTCTTTTTAACGCAACAACATCGCTCGGAGAGCTGTACAGGAAGTATATGGTAGCACAAATTTCCTTTACAAAAGATATTTACAAGCAAGTATGAAGTCTGCTTCTTTCTTTGGCAATTGCTTTGTTTTAGATTGATAAAGAACAGGGATTATCTTAACGGCAGTCTTCCTTCCCCATCCTTCCCTAATCCGATGAGACCGATGACCTCGCTGTTTGGTCTCTTCCCCCAAAAAGCCCAACCCCAACCCAGTAGGGTCCTGTAGTACACATTACAACATGTGTTTTGAAAAGACGTATTTTCTAACACATTCACCTCTAAAAAAACTCTTGGATTTCTGTGCCAGTATGGGCTTAGTAATCACAAACACCTTTTTTAAACATAAGAACATTCACCGGTATACTTGGGAAGGCAGGGGAACCAGACCTATCATTGACTATATAATAACAGATCAGGAATTCAGGAAGGCTGTGAGGGACACACGTGTATTCTGGGGATTCTTTGATGACACTGATCATTATTTAATCTGCAGTGAAATTGGGATTGTGAGGCCGAAAGTGCAGGAGGTCAGGTCCATATGTAGGAGGATAAGAGTGGAGAAACTTCAGGATAAGGAAATCAGGCACAAGTACGTAACAGCGATCTCAGAAAGGTACCAGTTATTTGAATGTAGTCAATTACAGTCATTGGAAAAGGAATGGACAAGGTACAGGGACACAGTACTAGAAGTGGCTAAAGAATGTCTTGGAACAATAGTGTGTAAAAGTAGGATGAAGCAAACAGCTTGGTGCAATGATACAGTCAAGGTAGCCTGTAAAAGGAAAAAGAAGGCGTATCAAAAATGGCTACATACCAGAACCCAGGTAGACAGAGAAAGTTATGTTGAAGAAAGAAACAAAGCCAAACAGATAATTGCAGCATCCAAGAAGAAATCGTGGGAAGACTTTGGAAACAGGTTGGAGACTATGGGTCAAGCAGCTGGAAAACCATTCTGGAGTGTAATTAGCAGTCTTCGAAAGGGAGGTAAGAAGGAAATGACAAGTATTTTGGACAGGTCAGGAAAACTGCTGGTGAATCCTGTGGATGCCTTGGGCAGATGGAGGGAATATTTTGAAGAGTTGCTCAATGTAGGTGAAAATGCGATCAGTAATGTTTCAGATTTCGAGGTAGAATGGGATAGGAATGATGATGGAAATAGGATCACATTTGAGGTAGTGGAAAAAATGGTCAATAGATTGCAGTGCAATAAAGCAGCTGGGGTAGATGAAATTAAGTCGGAACTCATCAAATACAGTGGAATGTCAGGTCTTAAATGGTTACACAGGATAACTGAAATGGCCTGGGAGTCGGGACAGGTTCCATCAGACTGGACAAAAGCAGTAATCACGCCAATCTTTAAACATGGAAACAGAAAAGATTGTAACAACTACAGAGGTATCTCTTTAATCAGCGTTGTGGGTAAAATCTTCTCAGGTATTGTTGAAAGGAAAGTGCGAGTATTAGTTGAGGACCAATTGGATGAAAATCAGTGTGGGTTTAGGCCTCTTAGAGGTTGTTAGGACCAGACCTTTAGCTTACGGCAAGTAATGGAGAAGTGTTATGAGTGGAACAGGGAATTGTATCTATGCTTTATAGATCTAGAAAAGGCATATGACCGGGTTCCTAGGACGAAGTTATTGTCTGTTCTACAAGATTATGGAATAGGAGGCAAACTTTTGCAAGCAATTGAAGGTCTTTACATGGATAGTCAGGCAGCAGTTAGAGTTGACGGTAAATTGAGTTCATGGTTCAGAGTAGTTTCAGGGGTAAGACAAGGCTGCAACCTGTCTCCACTGTTGTTCATATTATTTATGGATCATATGTTGAAAACAATAGACTGGCTGGGTGAGATTAAGATATGTGAACACAAAATAAGCAGTCTTGCATATGCGGATGACTTAGTTGTGATGGCAGATTCGATTGAAAGTTTGCAAAGTAAGATTTCAGAGCTAGATCAGAAATGTAAGGACTATGGTATGAAGATTAGCATCTCCAAAACGAAAGTAATGTCTGTGGGAAAGAAATATAAACGGATTGAGTGCCAAATAGGAGGAACAAAGTTAGAACAGGTGGACGGTTTCAAGTACTTAGGATGCATATTCTCACAGGATGGCAACATAGTGAAAGAACTGGAAGCGAGGTGTAGCAAAGCTAATGCAGTGAGCGCTCAGCTACGATCTACTCTCTTCTGCAAGAAGGAAGTCAGTACTAAGACTAAGTTATATGTGCACCGTTCAATCTTTCGACCAACTTTGTTGTATGGGAGCGAAAGCTGGGTGGATTCAGGTTACCTTATCAACAAGGTTGAGGTTACGGATATGAAAGTAGCTAGGATGATTGCAGGTACTAGTAGATGGGAACAATGACAGGAGGGTGTCCACAATGAGGAAATCAAAGAAAAACTGGGAATGAACTCTATAGATGTAGCAGTCAGGGCGAACAGGCTTAGATGGTGGGGTCATGTTACACGCATGGGAGAAGCAAGGTTACCCAAGAGACTCATGGATTCAGCAGTAGAAGGTAGGAGGAGTCGGGGCAGACCGAGGAGAAGGTACCAGGATTCGGTTAAGAATGATTTTGAAGTAATAGGTTTAATATCAGAAGAGGCACCAATGTTAGCACTGAATAGGGGATCATGGAGGAACTGTATAAGGGGGGCTATGCTCCAGACTGAACGCTGAAAGGCATAATCAGTCTTAAATGATGATGATGATGATGGTGATTCACCTCTAAGCAATATCATAAGCGTCTGCTTAAGAATTCACAATAAATATTTGAATGCCTCACCGTACACTTCAACGCATTTGTTCTAACTTGGGATAACATGTCGTGTTGCTTGTCTGAGTGCCTCCGAATATGCGTTAATGACGCCAGCATCGTCCATGATGCGGCCAAGCAGTCCATCTCGCGTATTCAGCTTTCGTTTGTACAGCTCAGGTCTCATCCAACGCCGTAAACAAAAATCTAATGGTGTAAGGCCTGGCGATCTTGGTGGTTAGTTAACTGTATTATCACGACCAATTCAGCGACTAAGGTAAACGCTGCTGAGATGTTGCCTCACACGTCTGGTATGCTGGGGGCTTTGTCATGCTGCAGGTACATTGCAGTTCACGCGGCCTAAGGAACATCCTTGAGGTTTTCAGCAAACGAATTTTCCTAAAAGTGCAAGTAATTCTGTCTCGTCGTTCACTCTTCTCAAATGACTGGACCTATCAACACGTTAAATGTCTTGTATCTCGGAAAACGTTCGGGGTAGAGCATAAGTCCACATAAAGTTTTTGATTCAAGTGAGCATCCCTATCATATTCCTGAATATTGAGCATTCGTCCGTGGACACCTTGTATAATCTCTCAGTTAAGTAAATTGATAACAGTAGAATGTTTGCAGATTAATAAACTGTTATTGTACAGTTTTGAGTTTTATTTCGTAATAAATTGTGCTCCATTTCCTCTCCATTCCGCGAAACGATTACGAGTGCCACCTCACCCTTCGTTCAAATCTTGGTTACGTTCTTGTTGGCACTGTCTTATTTTTTCTACTAAGCCATGGTGGGTGTTTGTTATCTTGTACTATCTTACTTGGCACATACACTAACATTCGTGAACATTGACGCATCCAGCAAGAACTGCTCTAATAATTCAGACTCTCAGTACACTATGTGATCAAAAGCGTCCGGACACCTGGCTCAAAATGTGTTCGTGGCGCCCTCCATCGGTAATGTTGGAATTCAGTATGGTGTTGGTCCACCCTTAGCCTTGATGACAGCTTCCACTCTCGGAGGCACACGTTGTATCATGTGCTGGAATGGCAGCCCATTCTTCACGGAGTGCTGCACTGAGGAGATGTATTGATGGCGGTCGGTGAGGTCTGGCACGAAGTCGGCATTCCAAAACATCCCAAAGATGTTCTGTTGGAATTAGGTCAGGTTTCTGTGCAGGCCAGTCCATTATATGGAAGTTATTGTCGTGTAACCACTCCGCCACAGGCCGTGCATTATGAACAGATGCTCGATCGTGTTTTAAAGATGCACATTTATTTAATTCCTTGGAGGATGTATCCCCTGCTACTAACAATCATTTCATATACAGGGCTATTACAAATGATTGAAGCGATTTCATAAATTCACTGTAGCTCCATTCATTGACATATGGTCACGACACACTACAGATACGTAGAAAAACTCATAAGTTTTGTTCGGCTGAAGCCGCACTTCAGGTTTCTGCCGCCAGAGCGCTCAAGAGCGCAGTGAGACAAAATGGCGACAGGAGCCGAGAAAGCGTATGTCGTGCTTGAAATGCACTCACATCAGTCAGTCATAACAGTGCAACGACACTTCAGGACGAAGTTCAACAAAGATCCACCAACTGCTAACTCCATTCGGCGATGGTATGTGCAGTTTAAAGCTTCTGGATGCCTCTGTAAGGGGAAATCAACGGGTCGGCCTGCAGTGAGCGAGAAAACGTTGGACGCGTGCGGGCAAGTTTCACGCGTGTATCTGGACATGCTCACGCCACAACTGGAGACAGACAGCGCCGACTTCATCTTTCAACAGGATGGTGCTCCACCGCACTTCCATCATGATGTCCGGCATTTCTTAAACAGGAGATTGGAAAACCGATGGATCGGTCGTGGTGGAGATCATGATCAGCAAATCATGTCATGGCCTCCATGCTCTCCCGACTTAACCCCATGCGATTTCTTTCTGTGGGGTTATGTGAAAGATTCAGTGTTTAAACCTCCTCTACCAAAAAACGAGCCAGGACTGCGAGCTCGCATCAACGATGCTTTCGAACTCATTGATGGGGACATGCTGCGCCGAGTGTGGAAGGAACTTGATTATCGGCTTGATGTCTGCCGAATCACTAAAGGGGCACATATCGAACATTTGTGAATGCCTAAAAAAACTTTTTGAGTTTTTGTATGTGTGTGCAAAGCATTGTGAAAATATCTCAAATAATAAAGTTATTGTAGAGCTGTGAAATCGCTTCAATCATTTGTAATAACCCTGTAGGTCTCATGCATGCATCTTATAATTTCTGAACTGTGTTCGGATGTGAACAGTGGACAATATACATCACCGGAAAGCTATATTGTGCTCGTATCACGCAGAGCAAGTGTTTTACCGTTCAATAGCATAGATTTCCATAGAGAACCCGGGAAGGAGGACGTACGTCATGCGCTTGAAATATATTTCTCACAAAGGAATATTAACAACGCTACATTCCATGCGTCTGATAGGTTGGAAACGCCGGTGATCTAACATTATAGGCCCGTTTTAAGTGCAGAACATTGTGACCTTAGGAGTGCGTGTGCTTACGTTCTCTCTTACCAATACCTTTCAGGTACCGATCCTAGACTCTAGAAAAGTACTTTATAGTTGATAGCTTGGTTGATTTAGGTAAAAATGCGTCGAACTCTATCCGTCTGGAGCTCTATAGCGTATACAAATTATTCCTTTCTTGTTCTTCTTAACTATCTGCTATTACATCACGACACTTTCAAATCTGTTACCATACATCGATAAGGAGTGCTAAGCTCCTCGACATGGATGCATCTCGAGATAGGTGAGGACGCGGAAAGCTCCATTCATTCACGAGAGGTGGAGTGTAGCGGTCTTCTTCTGGTCGGTTGCAGATTAATTCGCTAATGGTGTTACATTGCTGGTTGGTCAATGACAATGTGAGGAGGGTGTTTCACTCTCTAATGTTATCATAAGACAGCGAGAATGATCTGTGACTCCCATACGCAGAAAGATAGATCGTAAAGTAAACACTACGCTTGAGGTGATAGAATTATGTGGAGTGCTGTCAGGTATACTTTCATTATTTATTTGCTTGAGAATTAAGAGTGAATAGATGTCCTGCACAGTCATCTATCCATATTTGCACTGATACTCGCAAAGTGGAGAAGGGGTGACGTAGCTATGATACTGAAATTGGGGAAACATGCTCTCACATCACCGGGCAGTGTTGAAGTTATTGTAAAATTGTTCGCACTACCAACTGTGATGGTTATTATTAGAGTACATGGATGGTGTCTTTTTCATTCCAACCGTGCACTAGTTACCACATAATGATTGAATGATATGGGTTGTTTGAAATGGGGAAAGTTTTGGTGGATGGATAGCAACTTCTGGGGTGGATAGCTTCGAAACACCGATCGCGGACATGAGTGCAATATCAGGAATCAGTCGAAAGGGAACGCTGAGTCATCAGCTATTCCATGAGTGTGAGAGACTAGTCAAAATGTGAAGCTTGTGAACCATCTTCGGATTGTAGTTTGGAGACCTACACCAACGCAGTAAAACTGTTCCAGTTTGCTTATCTTGTAAGTGTGTTTTATTTAAAATGAACAGGTGTATGGCTTGTTATGCTACCCATCGTAAGAATATTATTTACACGATGCAACGTCTAGTTTCCTGCGAAAGGCCGTGAATCAGGACTTCTTAATGTCAGTTTAGAAGTTGACACTGGCCTCTAGGTCGTGGCAGAAAAACGAAATGTCTGGCGTTGTACAAAAGCGTGCTAGAAAACAGTGTTTTAACCAGGGAACGTCTCTTGCGGCTTAGTATAGTCTGTGGGATAGGATCATTCGCCTAGAGTATAGGTTATCGAACTTTAAAGTGGCCTCTGTTCTGTCTGTATATGTAATAGGCGAGAGTAGCACCAGGAGTTTGAGGTTTGAACTCGGTGAGGGAGTGGGTATACCGTTAGGAATGCTTTGAGGGCTGCACACTTCGTTATTCTGGGGTGAGCATTGCGAAATCTCTTCTCCGCGCTGGAGGCCCACTGCAGATACGCGTCATTGCGTCAGCATCGGTGCCTATGTGACTTCTATATCATATGAAGTTAGTGGAAGTTCTATAGTTCGTAATTTTTCTATGTTGCGGGGTAGAGAATATCAATGATAGCATGTTGGGCTGATTGATTTCAATGGACGCATATCTGTAGTACTTGTATGTAGTTCGGGGACATACCACATTGTGCGCGTTTCCATCGAATGGTCAAAACCTGCTCCTGTTGCACTAGCTCAGGTCGTTCTGTTTCTACACGAGATGTAAAAGGTGGTGGATGTGTCTTTCTCCGAGTTCTGCTCACAAGGGAACCTCCCCATCGCACCCCCCTCAGATTTAGTTATAAGTTGGCACAGTGGATAGGCCTTGAAAAACTGAACACAGATCAATCGAGAAAACAGGAAGAAGTTGTGTGAAACTAAGAAAAAAATAAGTAAAATATACAAACAGAGTAGTCTATGCGTAAGAGGACGCTACACCTAAACAAACATCGAAACACACGACGGTCTACACACGTAAAAATTTTAAAACGTTAAAAACATATGTTTTGACAGAGCACAGGGAAAACTGTGCGACTGTGAAACTGTTGCATTCATTTGTTGCAGTTTATGTGACAAACTCTTATATTTGAATCACTTTTTTGGGAGTGATTATCACATCCACAAGAAAACCTAAATCTCGCAAGGTAGAAGAATCTTTTTACCTATTCGCCAAGTGTACAAGTGAGGTGGGTCGACAACATATTCCTGTCATGTGACGCACATCCCGCCACCATTGTCGAATAGAATATATCAGACGTGTTTTTCTGTGGAGGAATCGGTTGACCTATGACCTTGCGATCAAATGTTTTCTGTTCCCATTGGAGAGGCACGTTCTTTCGTCTACTAATCGCACGGTTTTGCGGTGCGGTCGCAAAACACAGACACTAAACTTATTACAGTGAACAGAGACGTCAATGAACGAACGGACAGATCATAACTTTGCGAAAATAAAGAAAGTACACTTTTCATTCGAGGGAAGACTTGAACCAAGGACATCTAGTTCCGCAGCAGCTCACGCTAACCACGGGACCACGGCGCTCCTGAGCTCACACTATCCTTTATGTTGCCTATCGTGCGCATGGACTACTCAGTTTGTATATTTTGCTTATTTTTTTCGTAGTTCCACACAACTTCTTCCTTTTTCTCTATTGATCTGTGTTCAGTTTCTCAAGGCCTATCCACTGTGCCAACTTATAACTAAATCTGCCGGGGGTGCGATGGGGA
Organism: Schistocerca cancellata; assembly: GCF_023864275.1. NCBI lineage: Eukaryota > Metazoa > Arthropoda > Insecta > Orthoptera > Acrididae > Schistocerca > Schistocerca cancellata. The sequence continues at coordinate 613,377,379 of NC_064626.1, forward strand.
GGTTCCCTTGTCAGTTCCACTGAAATGGAACGATCACATGCGCGAAGCTGTAGATATGGGCGCGGGTGAACGATGTGTAGGGGATGACTAAAAGCAGGTTGTAATTTTACTGTAGCAGACATGGAAGGTGACTCCTTTCGAGATATGAGAGTGCCAGAAATATGATTCATTTGTGGGTGTGATCAGATGCAGGTATGAGCTTGAATGGAAAGACCTGATTAAATGATGGACACCATTTCTATTGTATAGCGTAACAATAGAAATCTGAGAAGCTAGAGTACATTTTCTTACGACCTCAATCGGCACATCATCTACTACTGCTGTCTGTGCTCCTTCTCAATCAGTCGATATATCACCGAAGCTCTGATATGGTATCGGCAGAGAATGCAATACAAATACTGTAGAATTATCTAGTTGTGGCGGTGTGAGGAAGCTGCAAATACCGCTTACATACCACGTTCCTTAGCCGAATCACTTTCAAAGTTCAGTGATTTTATCACGAAGTTACATCGTGGACGGATAATACGTATTGATACGGTATTTGTCCGGAAAAGGAAACGTCATTCAGAGGTCATGTCGTACCTAGATTTCTAAAGCGGGTATAGCTTTTAACATGGAATCTTGTGTACACCTGTAAAACAAAGACTGCTTGTGACAGTAACATGCAGTGGATGGTGCGATCGATTTTTTCTTTAACATCTCGCCGATTACGTCTCTCTTTCTAAGACATAGTGGTAGGACTCGCAAGAAAAACATAACAGACATGCACGCCCATCGTTGATTTTAGTTCAGTTTTATTTCGTATCGTAAGCAATCAGTTATTGACGGAGTATTACACTTAGTAGTAAGGGATGCGTCATATGTTGGCATTTCAGCATCAGGTTTTGTAAAGTATGTGTTTGTGGGAAGGAAGTCAATATGAACAGTCGTAAGGATGGTATGGATTTGACTTGAAGTACTGTGATAGCAAAGGGAAGAGTATGTCCAGTCGTAAGGAAGGTACAGATATTTCCGTTTCCAGAGCCACTGCCGACAGCAGGATGTATTTCCGATACTTCGCTCACTGTCGAATGCCGTTCAATTGAGACCACGATCGTAACATTTAATTGTATGTATAATGATAAAAGATATATGTAACTGGCTTTCTAGAATGATTACATGTATACATGGCCTGTGGTGGTAATGATTCAGGTTTCACGTTAACGGCAGCACCGATCCGAATTCATAGGCCTGTTGGAGTGCAGGAATGTATCTGAGTTAACTTTGCAGTCCTCTAGACGACCGAATAGTGAACTAATAGTTAGTATCTGTTGGGTGGCTTTCGTCATAAAGTGGAAATTTGAGAAGATGGTGCGTTTGCGTTGGACTGTTATTCCCCCCCCCCTCCCCCCATGTAAATTGTTCGGTTGACTGCTTCTTCACATTTCGCGCCTTTATTTAGTTGAGAGAAGATCGATTGTGGTATGTGGGAGACAAGTTTGCCTGTTCTCTAGACATGGAAAAGACCTGAGTTGGCTTGTAAATTATAGGGCTGATTTGGGATCTGTTACATTACCGACATCGGTATTTGAGAGTGGAAATGACAGTTTCCCCTGTTTGTGTCTAGTTACTCAGTGGTTTACAGCACGCTGCACCTCGCTTAAGTTTGGGGTTGTAGAGAAATTATTTCCAGTCTCTACCTTGGGAATTATGTTGCGCTAGCAATCGGTAGGATGCTGTCTAGTTCTTGATATCTAGAAGTACCACGAAAATCGTATAATATTATGGCGGCAATACGTGTGTTCTTGTAATTCCATTGTCTGGTGATTTGTATAGAGAAAAGGTAGCAAGCAGGGACAGAGGAGCAGTAACGCGTTTGTGCCGAGGATAAACGAGTGCACGTTAGTATGCGTTTATGCATGTTAATGAATGTGATACTCTCCCCTTGAAATAGGCTAATTGGAGTTCATTTTATTGTGTAGCCGTTGTAGTTCAATATTCAAGCTCCTGTCCTCAGTGGGAGAACAGTGTAGTTGAATACGAGTGTTTCCGTATTTGACGATAAGTATGACAATTTGCGAGGTTTAGTTGTCCGTGCAGACGATGCTTTCCTAGGACTGGGGAGCATGGTAACATATAGCCGGTCTGAGTGTATGCGTAAGATAATTTTTCGTGTGCTGAACACATATAAATGATAACTGCACTGTTTGTGTAAAATGTGTATACATTGTATTGTATAGTTACTGTGGTTTATGTTGTGTAACACGTGTATATATTGTGTTATAAAGTTACTATGGTTTACGTTATAGCATGAGTAGAGAGGATGAGTGTGTCCTATGATACGAGTCTTTCCGTATTTGACGATATGTATGGTAGTTTGTATGAGGTGATTTTCAGTGCAATATGACGATGTGTGTAAAATAACTGCTGAAAGTCTCGTTTGCAGAAGGAAAAAATGAAGGTGGACAGTGCTTCGATAGTAGCGGTATCAGTAATTCGGCGGGTAAATTCGATAACAGCCAGTCAGAATGCTCAGTTCATTCACATCGTTTGTGCTGGGATATAGAAGCCTCTATATAGGGGAGGGAACGTTTGTGTATGTTGGAAGCATGAAGGGTAACTCGTGATGGACTAGGTACCAGGTTAGGCCAGTGAGGAAGACTGCATTCGGATCTATTTTAGTAAAGAGGTCCTCTTGGGATAAGAATTTTCGTGGATGCAAGCTGAGACATCTAGAAAGCGAGTGTTAACTATTACCGAGACACTATACAATTCCCGAGAGGTCGACTAGGCTCTTACTTTTTTTACAAAGCCATGTGACGTAAGAATAACAATGGGAACGTTTCAGATGGCGAGTCGCCACCCGGACGTTTCACAGCGAAGTGTCATTGATGTATGGTGGGTACGCATCTCATATGTTCCATTAGGGGGAGAGAAGGCTGTCCTATTGTGTCATGAGCGGTAAAAACAAGTGCCACCCTGAGGTGTCTCGCGTATGGGATCTGTGCCTTGGAGTTCTGTGACGTCGGTAATAACAGTAAATATATACTCGAAAATAGAAGCAGCTTTCACATGCGTCCGGCGGCGGTACGCGTGTGTGCTCCCACCCATTCACGCTGGCCACATTGACTATGCACACATGTGGCTCAGCTTGGAGTATCTGCAGGCTGTAATGAAGCCCTCGCTCCCGTCCGATCATATCATCATTGGCGTCTGGGTGACCACGTATTGCGATAGGAATTTCTCTGGTGTCAAGTATGAAAAGGGATGTGGCCGCCTCATGCCTGAGGGCACCTGTGTGTGGTTTGACAGCTGAGGGTTGTGTCACTTGGCAGGGTTTGCCACTAACCTCCCATGTGCTCTAGTGGGCAGGGGGCAGCGTCTGCACACATCGTTTGCATTATTTTGCGAGCGGGCCTGTAGGCTGTGTCATGCACTATTTGGAGAGTTTACGGGTACTCAGTGTGCTGCATTATTTAGGATCAGTTTGCAGGTCTGCACTGAAATTATTTCTGAAAATTAGGAGTTGTTTGCATGTCTGCAGACTGTGTATTGTGACCCTAAGCACAACATGGTGAGTGTTTTGCGTCAGTGTGACAAATATACTCCATCCCTAAATAAAATGTTCCAAACTAAATAGAGTGCACTCCTTCCTTACTCTCCCCAGCAGCCCAGTGCAGTCTAAGTCATTTTCGCGTCATTTTCCCCCTACAGACCACAATCTGCGATTAGGTCTCAGCAGGGATGACAGTACCCTCTGGTGGCAGTAATGTGTACTAGGTCAGTTGGAGTCTAGATCTCGTGGTGGAGACACTGACTGCAAAATAAAAACTTATGTCCATAATAGAGAGAGTGGTTTTCCCGCCATTTCGACCCACCATCTTGGATTATGTCATGCACTATGCATGTTAGTACACGTTAGTGCTCGTTAGCCTGATAACATGGGCTGGTAGGGGGACGTGGCGGTCGATTGAGGATCGTGGTGGAGACTTTAACTATTTCATTCCAAGTCCAGGTGGGTGTGGCATTCGCGAAAATTGATTCCAAGTCCTAGGTTCTATGAATTCGAATCATGTGACTAATGCAGTAGCCAATAGGAGAGCAGCATTCTAGGGATAGGGGGTGCTACATCATGAGTAAACACTGCGCCCATAGTGGGAAAACGTGGAACTTTTTATTTGATCATTGAATATGGAAATGGTACATTCAATTATTGAATATCATTAAAATTGAAATGTGTGTCCTAGAGCACATGACGAATACACTGGTTGCAGCCATGTTGAATAATGGTACTTGCATCATCATCCGACATCACGGTAGCGCCCTCTGGTGGTGGTGATATGTTGAAAGGGTATAGTACCGCCCGACATTGAAAATAGGTACAACATTCTTTGTTATTCTTGTCAGTACAACATATTTTTTTCTAATAATAACTCAATTTCAATTAATACAGCGAAGCCAGATACCAGTGTGGGAAAGAATGACTATTTATTTAATTGATCACATGCGCACTCCCACAAAATAAATCCCTACATCCAGTTTGGTGAGATCTGTGAAATGATTGAATGTATGGTCGTCTGCTAACCGCAGGTAGTGAATGTGAATATATGATCATCTTGATCTTTTGGTCACCTATGGTGGAACCAAAGAGACGAAATTTACCGGAGCTTTGAGTGCCTGAAATGTGGCTGACCAATGGGTAGCATGGTCTTCCCCCACGTCGACAGAGGTGCGAGATGACCTGAAGAACGGCCATGTTTCAGCACTCCGCCGCTGGATCTGGTGTTGGTAAGACCTGTCTTAGGTGTGCTCCGTAAAGACAAAAGAGTGGAGACATGGTATACATGTGAAATACTTAAGAGTAGTTTGGGATAATAACTTCTCTATTTCAGGAACTTTTGTGGGGAGAACTAAATGTCAGGCAGGTAATATTAAGGGGATCGTAGTAATCTTCGGAAGTGACCAACAATCAAAATGAAACCACGTGTAACAATAAGTTGAAATACTTTCGAGTGCTTAAGTTAAGCTGAATTACTAACGTGTGTACTATAAGTTGGAAATATTTAAGAAATGGCGTGTGCAAGACTTGAAATTAGAGACGAGTACTTCCACGTGGTGAGTACTGTGTGAGCCTCAATCTGTGTATGATACAAATGATAAAGAGAAGTACTCGTCCATGGTATCAGTTGAGGACTCGCGTGTGTGATGAATATGTTCTTAATATTACTTTGCGTGTTATGTTTCCGTGTGACGCTTGATTCAAACTATAATACTTTGAGAGCGAAGCAAGGTAAGTCAGCTGTCTACCCAGCAACGCCACTTGGCTTGCATTGCACAGGAAGAAGTGCATATATCCTCCAGAGTTCATAGTAGGAAAGAAAAATTACGAAGTGGGGCAGTGTCGTGTGAAACTGGGATAAATACTAATTGAAGTGGAAAAGCTGAAAGTGATGTGATTATAATGTTGTGACTATTCCTTGTGTTGTATTCCATATTGCAGTGTGATGTATTTCATGAAATTTAAGTATGTGTGGTTGGCATGGGAGAGTAACAAGATACACTCCTGGAAATTGAAATAAGAACACCGTGAATTCATTGTCCCAGGAAGGGGAAACTTTATTGACACATTCCTGGGGTCAGATACATCGCATGATCACACTGACAGAACCACAGGCACATAGACACAGGCAACAGAGCATGCACAATGTCGGCACTAGTACAGTGTATATCCACCTTTCGCAGCAATGCAGGCTGCTATTCTCCCATGGAGACGATCGTAGAGATGCTGGATGTAGTCCTGTGGAACGGCTTGCCATGCCATTTCCACCTGGCGCCTCAGTTGGACCAGCGTTCGTGCTGGACGTGCAGACCGCGTGAGACGACGCTTCATCCAGTCCCAAACATGCTCAATGGGGGACAGATCCGGAGATCTTGCTGGCCAGGGTAGTTGACTTACACCTTCTAGAGCACGTTGGGTGGCACGGGATACATGCGGACGTGCATTGTCCTGTTGGAACAGCAAGTTCCCTTGCCGGTCTAGGAATGGTAGAACGATGGGTTCGATGACGGTTTGGATGTACCGTGCACTATTCAGTGTCCCCTCGACGATCACCAGTGGTGTACGGCCAGTGTAGGAGATCGCTCCCCACACCATGATGCCGGGTGTTGGCCCTGTGTGCCTCGGTCGTATGCAGTCCTGATTGTGGCGCTCAGCTGCACGGCGCCAAACACGCATACGACCATCATTGGCACCAAGGCAGAAGCGACTCTCATCGCTGAAGACGACACGTCTCCATTCGTCCCTCCATTCACGCCTGTCGCGACACAACTGGAGGTGGGCTGCACGATGTTGGGGCGTGAGCGGAAGACGGCCTAACGGTGTGCGGGACCGTAGACCAGCTTCATGGAGACGGTTGCGAATGGTCCTCGCCGATACCCCAGGAGCAACAGTGTCCCTAATTTTCTGGGAAGTGGCGGTGCGGTCCCCTACGGCACTGCGTAGGATCCTACGGTCTTGGCGTGCATCCGTGCGTCGCTGCGGTCCGGTCCCAGGTCGACGGGCACGTGCACCTTCCGCCGACCACTGGCGACAACATCGATGTACTGTGGAGACCTCACGCCCCACGTGTTGAGCAATTCGGCGGTACGTCCACCCGGTCTCCCGCATGCCCACTATGCGCCCTCGCTCAAAGTCCGTCAACTGCACATACGGTTCACGTCCACGCTGTCGCGGCATGCTACCAGTGTTAAAGACTGCGATGGAGCTCCGTATGCCACGGCAAACTGGCTGACACTGACGGCGGCGGTGCACAAATGCTGCGCAGCTAGCGCCATTCGACGGCCAACACCGCGGTTCCTGGTGTGTCTGCTGTGCCGTGCGTGTGATCATTGCTTGTACAGCCCTCTCGCAGTGTCCGGAGCAAGTATGGTGGGTCTGACACACCGGTGTCAATGTGTTCTTTTTTCCATTTCCAGGAGTGTAGTTTCAGAGGCAGTGGCTTATGCATGTTCCTTTTTGTACCGCTCGGTCTGGAGGAAATTTTCGTAATGATGGGTGTGAGTGTCGAAGTGTGAGACATAGAAAAAGATCCACCATCCTATCCAGAAAGTGCACCGTAGCGTTAAATAATTACGAGACCATAAGATAGAGAATCACCAATGTAAAGCCATGCCCACTGGGCGGAACTTCTCATGTGTTATTGTTGTAGGTGATAGAATTTGTGTGTTTAGGTTATAGAATTTATCGGAATAAATAAGATAGTGAAAAGAAAAAGAGTGGTGGCCTTTTCCTTCGAATAGTATGTTGTCATGATACCCAGGATTTATAATGTGTGCGCCATTCATATTCAGTGCGATGGCCACATGTTGATCAAAGCCGTTAAATAAGAAAGAAAATGTGGTATTGCCAGTGCGTAGTGAATAGTCAGAGTTGTATAAATTATTAATAGTCAGATGTGCGTTATCCGTTTCCGTTGGTTAATATTCAAACAGGAGAATCATTTGTAACATAATTGTGAGTACTAGAGCTCATGTTACTTGATAAATAAAAAATGAATCCACTCGCTTGGCAGACCACTCGTCTTGCAGGCCTGACTGCTTGAGGCCACAGTATGAGTAAGGCACGTGGGTGCCTCTCAATGTACTAAGTCAGTTGGGCCCTGGACCTTGCGGTGAACACACCTGCATGAAATTGTTTAAATAATAAAGACAAGTGCTTTTTTCCCATGAATCCTTAGGGGAGGAGGTGGCAGTAGGACGACTGAGGTTAGTAAAAGTGACCTATCTTCCTGCAATTTTTTTAGGTAGGTAGCGAAACACCAAGTGAGGTATCTTCCCACCAAAATTCAAACTTGGTGCCAGTTCATAGGAGGAAGTGGCGGTCGGGTGACTTAGGTTAGTATGGGTAGGCCAGACGAGCTATCTTCCCGAGATTTTCTTTGCTTAGTAGAGATAAGAAGGGTGTGATGCATTATCCTGATGTAATTCAAACCTGATGCCAGTTTGTAGGAGGAAGTGGTAGTCGGGTGACTTAGGTTAGTCGAGGTAGCCCAAGTGAGATATCTTCCCGCCATTTTCTTTGCATAGTAGAGATAACAGAGATGTGGTGCATTATCCTGTTGAAATTTGAACTTCATGCTATTTTTCTGGCAGAGGGGGGGGGGGCGTGGCTCTTTCCCGCCAAAATTCAAACTTCCCGCCATCTTGAATGATGTCATGGCCGCCATATTGGATGACGTCATGCAGTTTTGCCTAGTCTACATGACGCCATCTTGGATGGCGTCATTGCCGCGATCTTGGATACATCTGGCAACAATGCAGAATGGACTCGTACTGGCTTTGGCCCAATTCTCTCCTTTGGTATTTACCTGTGTCATGTGTGGCTTATGAGCAGCCGATCGACCATGAAATCAAAGTATTTTCTCCTCCCGCCTATGTGTCATAGTACTTGCAGTGGATCCTGATGCGGGTTTGAATTCCTTGGCATGGTCTGTATAGATGACGGCCTACTACACATTACGACCCTCTTCAGCTGTCGGTGGTCTCTGTCAGTCAACAGACGAGGCTGACCTGTACGCTTTTTAGCTGTATGTCTCCCTTCACTTTTCCACTTCACTAGAACATCGGAAACCTTGGGATGTTTAGGAGCGTGGAGGTTTCACGTACAGATGTATGACATATGACGTATGACACCCAATCACCTGACCACGTTTCGAAGTCCGTGAGTTTCACGGAGCGCCCCATTGTGCTCTCTCACGATGTCTAATGACTACTGAGGTCGCTGATATGGAGTACCTGGCACTAGGTTGCAGCACAGTGCACATGATATGAAAAACGTATGTTTTGGGGCTGTTCAAATCAAATGGCTCTAAGGACTATGGGATTTAACATCTTAGGTCTTAAGTCCCCTAGACTTAGAACTACTTAAACGTAACTAACCTAAGTACATCACACACATCCGTGCCCGAGACAGGATTCGAACCTGCGGCCGTAGCAGCAGCGCGGCTCTGGACTGAAGCGCCTAGAACCGTTCGGCCACAGCTGCCTGCTTTGGGGGTGTCCGGAGACTTTTGATCACATAGTATATGTGTAGCATAATGCATAAACAAAAAGAGTTCAGGACTGTAAGTACTCTGTACACGGCGTACATAAAGATCCAGCAGCGCTGTCTCTCTTGTATGTCCAGAAAAGTGAGTTCATGCGAGATTCGTACACTGAACAGTCTTTCACTAAAAAAAAGTGAGTAAATACATTCCAGGGGGCTTCGTCGACACCATAAAGCGCGCTATCAACTTTCGAGATACTTCCGTTGAGGCAAAATAACCGGACTCCCTGATAATTGTCTGTCATACCGTGACGGTTTCCTGAGTACGATACGCTGAATCGACAGTGATGCTCGTATGGCATGAGCGAGAAGAAGACGGTCGTTGACAGCGATGACTGCACGCATTGCATATAGTGATGTCTCTCTTTTTCACATGGCCGTACCGAAGTTTACAATGACGTCAAGAATGTGGGCTCGACGTAGGGGCACAATTGTGGTTGCGGATCTGTCTGCTTCAACAGCTCAGCAACTCCAGCTGCGGTTGATTTGCTTTACGCACGCCATTGCATCAGCATTCATTTTCCAGAGACCAGAAACTTCTCAGGGTCGAATAGGCACGTTATGCTGTCCCTAGCGTCCTCAATGGTAGAACTTGTTGGTTTCGGTTGAACTGTAATTCATTCAGCCCTGTAATGCTGGTCGTATAGGTAACGGACGTTATCGCTAACTTGCTTAGTCAATCACAGTATGTACTGAAAAAGGGCTGCTCTGCTGAAATACTTTCGCTGAAAAACCATAATTTTTTTTAATTATGCAGTGTCACCGCCAGGGATCTCCCTGCGACGTATCGAAGGCTCTTACCTACAAGCATCGTAATATTCTATTAGAGAAATTAAATATTTATGGGGTTCAGCACATTTCTGGTTTAATTCCTGTCTAGTAAACGGTAATGAAAATCGGGGGGAATCCTCAGGAAAGCGTTCGTCTGGGCCAGTCATGAGCCCACTATTGCTCCTGCTCTGTTAATGATATTTCAGTTTTAGGCTCCCAGAAATCAAGGTAGTCGTCCGCAGCTCGTGGTCGTGCGGTAGCGTTCTCGCTTCCCGCGCCCGGGTTCCCGGGTTCGATTCCCGGCGGGGTCAGGGATTTTCTCTGCCTCGTGATGACTGGGTGTTGTGTGATGTACTTAGGTTAGTTAGATTTAAGTAGTTCTAAGTTCTAGGGGACTGATGACCATAGATGTTAAGTCCCATAGTGCTCAGAGCCATTTGAACCATTTGAACCAACGTAGCCGAATGCAATCAACCGCGTAGCGAGAAAATAAAGCTCAAAACTTAGATCATGACGCTTTCTCTGTTTCGTTTAATGTGATATGTATCGTGGTTTCCGATTTACCTGTACACTGATTATTTACACTAAACGTCTGGAATTCACTGAAAATGTCCTAGCTGGTTCATGGTCAGAGTCTGCTTAATAGAGTACTGGCCTTTGCTCCTGTCGCTTTTGTATTCTTTGTCATAACTGGGAAATACAAAGTAAAGCAAGTACAGATTTCTTTTATATTTTCACACAAATTAGTGTTAAAAAATTTAACTCACAGCTGTTCTCCTTGCTGGTACTGCTATTGTCTTTGATGAACGCATCGTCTCTTCTATTCGTGAGGCAGAATTATGTAAAATGAATGACAGATCCATGAGATGAAACACAGGAAGTCCATAAGGTTCTTAGACTTTATGTCCTTTATCTTCGGCTGAAGGTGGCTTCGAGGGAGTTCTTTCCAAAGCACAATTTGTCTATGCTTCCCCATCGACTGTGGCTTCGGATCTAGTTCTTCAGTTTCAGTATCGTTTTCATTGCCTGTAAGCTTTCTTGGTTGTCTCTCTTCTCGTAAAGTGTCCACTTCCTATTGTGTATGTCTTTCAGTATGTTTTAAATGTATAGTTTTAAGGGTCCATCTATTTTGACGTCTTCCTTGTCCATACTTACGACAGCAAACATCTTCAAAGCTTTAGCAACTGCCCTTTGCCTTTTCGCTGACAGTGACATTTGGTTTTCTTGGGAAGGTCCATTCAGCAAGCACTTACTGTTAGCTAGTTCAGTGCCTCCATTATTTGCGAGCGAGTGTATGATATTGACTCAATGACTAGCTTTACTTGGCTTCATATTTACCGAACACGTCTATTAAAGCCGTGCTTTGGTTTCAGTCATCTTTTGTTTGTCAGCAAGACCCCGGGAGCTTGTAAATCTTGGATGAAACTCTTTTTTTTCTTTTGTAACAGCCTCTGAACTTATCTGTCAAGCCACAACAAATCCATCCCATCTTACAATATCTTACTCAGTAGACACTTATCTTGGTGTCACATTACAATTGAGATAATTCCGCATATTATATTTCACTGACAGCAACATCAGCGCTTCCTTATTTCCAAGGTCATTTTTTTAAAATATCCATGCACAGCACTCTCTCGCTGCACTTGCATCTCGACATTGACAATGCCTGATGAAGATGTCGTAATACAATGATAATAATAATAACAATAATAATAATCGTAGCAGATATCTCAAAAATATATCTACAGCGGTCGGTAAATAGTTCACCCACTTGCAAAAGAAACGTTAAACGGTGAGGTCAAGACATGTACCAACAGTCCCAGCTGCGAGGCAGTGTAAGTATTAACGGCGATAGTGATGAACAGGGAAAAGAAGCAAAGTTTAACTAATAATGCGTGTTTCCCTTGGAAGAGAGGTGAAGTCGTTACAGCAGCAGGCATCTGACGTGAACATAATACTGTTCAAGCAAACCTACTATTTGAACATCAGTGCATGTAAGTATGTCAGTATCGGTATGATATCGAATAGGGAGATCTGCCTGAAGATGGTATTTGAAAACCCTCGATTTAGTGACGTCAAAGTAATATTATCCACGGATGAATGGCGTCCATTATGAAACGTATCAACGCAGATTTCGTTCCTGTTCCCCAGAAAGATTTCTTCTCCCTAGATAATACAGGGCGAACATACAATCTCTGTGAGGTACTTCTCCACGACAGTTAAATGTTTTACAACAGAGACTGCATACATCTACAGAGCGGATTTTTAAGAGATTAGTGAATGCCAGCCAGCTATGCAACAGATCATGAGCTAGAGTGTTGACAAAGGTGGCAGTCATATGTACTGTACTGAAAGTTCCCTAAATAAATAAAAACAGAGAAAATCATCTTGATGTTGAAGTTCTTTTGTATATGTTTGCTTTAACAATAACGTATGCTTTTGAGTGGTGTCCTGGGGTCCGCCTTTAGCAAAACACAATTTTGTTTTTTGTCCCAGACATGTTTCACTGCAGTTGCAGTATCATCAGTGGGTTTTCTATTATTGTGGCTGTTAAACATAAGCAATATTCTTTACTGTTTAAATACATATAAATATTAGTTTCTAAATTGTTATTACGGGTTTTTGAAGAGCAAATAAAATTTTGTATTCATACCTTCTTACCACATGCTGTGGTTTTCCTGCTGCATTACGTTTCTACAGTGACTGTTTTTCTTTACAGTATGTCACCTGCAACTATGTACAACTTAATGTAGGCAAAAAAATTACGCAAAAATTACAATTTCTAAACTGTTATGGCTATGTCTAAAATTAATAATTCTTGTGAAAGGTCGTGTGTTCTCTACAGCTATTTGTCTGATTGTCTGTAATTCATTGTTATATTTGCTTTCAGTGAGTGGCGTTTTGTTCAGTCTATGTAGCATATATTGGAAAATAGCTAGTTTGTCTGTAGTCAGATGATTGTAATGTTTGTGAATGGCTGTGCTGGTGGTGGTTACTTTTATGAATATGGAGAACTGGTGTTGGTTGTTGTGTCTGTGTATTGTGAGGTCAAGGAAATCTAACATTTTATTGTTTTCTGTTTCTAAGGTGATTTTTATTTATGGGTGGACTTTGTTTATATCTCTATGGAGTTGTTGGATGCGACTGGGTGTTTCATCTAGAAGGCACATGACGTCACCTATATAACGATACCAATACATTATCCGGTATTATTTGGGTCCTTCTATTGTTTCAAATATTTTATTTTCAGTGTTATTAAGAAAAATGTTGGCTAGACGTCCACTGATTGGTGACCCCATTGGAAGTCCATCTTCTTGTGAGTAGATTTGCTCTGTGATTAGTTTTAGAATGCTAGCTATTTCTTTTTATGTGGGGCTTGGGAACTTCTGCCTGTTCTTCTAATTGTTGTTTGATGATGTTGATGGTTTCTGTGGTGGGGATATTAGTGTACATGGATGTAATGTCAAATGATGTGAGTGTGGCTGTTGTGGGTACATTGATGTCTTTGGTTTTTTGTATCAGCTCTTCGATGTTGTGTATAGTTCTGTTATTTGTGAATATGTAATGAGGAAGCTGTCGTCCAATGGCGGTCTGGGGAAAAATGGCGCTAAAAGCACTCAGTCTGTGTCCAGCTGCTGGAGAGAGGAAGGAGTGTACTTTTATTTATATTTTCTGTGGGAAGCTGGAACAATTTCTTTAGAAATGGACTTCACATAGTACATTTATTACGCTGATACAAAAAAACTCGCCCTGACGTGCTTGGGGTCACAGTAAATAGCCTACAGATCTGCAAATTACTCGTAAATCACCGAAATGATGCAGTACACTGATGTACAGACAAGCAAGCAACTCGAAAATTGTCAAAATAATGCATGTATAACACTCTGTAAACATACTCACTAGCTATAAACTGTCGGAATAATGCATTGCACAGCCTACAGACACGTTCACTATGCATAACCTTGGCAGTACACAAACACTCATTGCATGTAAAAACGCTTTGAGACTGTTGTTAAGAAATCCGACCACGACATGTCAGTGGACTATTGCCTACAGTTCCAAGGCGGAACGATGACCGGATACATTCTTCCTAGTAATCCTAATGGTACAGCCTGTCCCACATGGGAGACGATTCGGGGCGCGCACATGTGTACCTATCCACCACAGCTGACGTGGCTTCCATAGCTACGAGTCCAGTGCTGAGTGAGATGTTTGCATAGCGGCTCACCCTCGCAGGCGCAGCTAAAAGGTTGTCAGTGAATATTGATGTTTCATATCTATGTAAATAAGAGCCAAGTCTCCCTCTCGGAAATCGTAAAGTGTCACAGAAATAGTTAATGGTCGTTTTTGTTGTTGTAAGAGCTTTCGTGATGTCTCAGCTTGTCTGCATCGAAATTCTTGTCCTAACAGCAACTGTTCACGAAAATATCCCAGAATAACACCGAATGCATTCTTCCCGATGGTCCTAATGAGAAATCCCATGTTACCCTTCCTGGAAATCATGACGTCTGGCTTTCAACATATGTCTCTGAAACGGTAAACGTTCTCACTGCTAAAAGCCTTCATCATGTATGTGCACGATTGCGAAAACACCGTTAATAATAAAAGCATTCTTATTGTTTGGGAAGAGAACACTGTCTAAGCACAGACGGGAAAATCAGTAGAACTACACAAAAGAGAATTCGAAGCACTCTGGTACAGAAGAGTAATAAGGTTGGATTTTTCGGTGTCCTACAGCTGCTGTCTGGAGATGTCCTAATGCTACAATGGCGGATGAGGGGCAGCATCCTGCTAGTAATGAATGGTCTGCTTCAACTTGTCTTTGAACACTTCAACAAAGAAGACATAAGAACTTTCCATAGATACTTTGCCCCGATCTTGTTTGGACCAGTCTGCAGAGGCTCATATGTCCCAGTACAAAGGACATCTTGTGAAGAATGGAGCATTCTGACTGGCTCTTACTGAATTCATCCGCCAAATTACTCTGTCTCTAGAATGCATCATCAGTCTACCATTAAATAGTACTTGTTGCAACTCCATCTCAACCAATCACTCCATCCACTCTGTGTCACACGTTAATGCAGATGCAAGTAAGATTAGAGGCAGATAGTTCTCTGTTTTTAGGATGCAGACTCGGCAAGCTGCATTCATGCTCAAGATGAGGAATGTAGCAGTTTACTCCTGGTCAGCTGCAGATTAAATCGGTAACGGTGCTGCAGCTCGCGTTGGTCAAAGACAGTCCGAGGGATCTTTTAGTCTCTAACTTTATCCCAAGAATGCGAGAATGCCCCGTGACTCCCATCCGCATAGAGAAAGATCGCAAATTATGCACAATGCTTGAGGTGCTAGAAATATGTGGATCGTCATCTGGTATACTTTGGTGATGTATATGTTCGAGAATTAACTACAAATAGACATATTGCACAGTCATCTATCTACATTCACAATGGTAGTTGCAAAGTAGAGGAGGGGCGGTTTACCAATGATCCTGAAATGGGGAAGCATGCTGTCGCATCATTGATCAGTGTTGAAATTACTGTAAAATTGCTAAAATTGTTCGCACTATCAACTGTGATGCTTATTATTACAGTACATCGATGGTGTCATTTCCATCCCACCCATCCACTGGTACACTGTTGACTACCACATAATGATTGACTGACATTGCTTGTTTGAGACGGGAAAACAGTCTTGGTGGAGGGGCAACACCTTCTGGGGACGGCTAGCACTGAAACAGTCATCACGTACATTACTGCAATGTGAGGAATCAATCAAAACGGAACACAGAGTCATCAGCTATCCCGTCACTATGACAGATGAGTTCATACAGCAGTTTGGAAACGATCCACAACACCGCCAAACTCTTCCTGTTTCCTCATGTTGTGACGGTCTTTTATCTAAAATCATCCTGTCTGTGTGTGTGTGTGTGTGTGTGTGTGTGTGTGTGGTGGCAGCGCAACAACATGATATACACTGTGCAACGTCTAGCTTTCTGTCATAGGCAATGGATCAGAATGTGTTAATGTCAGTTTAGAACCTGACACAGACCTCGAAGTCGTAGTGGTAAAAACAAAATGTATGGCAGTGTACAAAGTGTGCTACAGCAGAAAAAAGTTGCAGACAATTGAACAGCGAGCTTCTCTTGCGGGGGAAAATATAGTCTGTGGGAAACACTCATCCCCTCCCTCCTACAGTACGGGTGCAAGTGACTCCAATCACTGGCCACCTGCTACAATGGATCAATATCTGTATGTTTAATAGGATCACACATGTGCTCCATGCCGGCACACAGACTGTATTTGTTTTCGATGTATCGGAAAAGAGAGAGAGATGCCGTAAAAATCTTAACAAGTTCTCTATTGGCTGAAGTTACCGGAGCTTTTATAGTTCGCAATTTTTCTCTGTTGGATTGAACAGAATAATGATGATATAATGTTGGGGTGATAAACGTGAATGGACGCTGAAGGATGCAGATCTGCTTTAGACTGCAGCACCTGTATGATGTTGAGGCTTCCTAATTTTCCCAATAGGAAACAGCACCATAGCTGTTAGTGCTGTCTTTATACTACCTCGTGTTGCAGGACGGGGCTTCATTTGATGCTGACCTCATACATCATACACGGTTGGTGGAGCTACGACAACATGTTCCCATTTCCATCGAAAGGTCAAAACACGATCCTGTCGCACTAACTCAGCTTAGCCTGTTTCTACATGGACAGAAGAATGTGATACATATAGCTTTCTCCGACTTCTACCCAGTTTACTTAAATTGGAACGGTCACATGCACAAAACTGCAGGGATGACAGCAGAGTCTGAGGGGCAATTGCAAGATGCATAGGGATTATCTAAAATTTTACTGTAGCAGACAGCTTCCTAAAAGGTGCCTCGTTTCAAGATATGAGAGTGCCAGAGATGATTTACTAGTGGCTGTAATCATCAAAAGACTTCTCCAGTAGATCCAATGACCGCACGTGGTAGCCGCGTGGTCTGAGGCGTCTTGTCACGGTCTGTGCGGTTCCCTCCATTGGCGGTTCGAGTCCACCATTGGGCACAGTTGTGTGTGTGTGTGTTGTCCATAGCGTAAGTTAGTTTAAGTTAGATTAAGTAGTGGGTAAGCTTAGGGACCTATGACCTAAGCAGTTTGGTCTCATAAGACCTTACCACAAATTTTTTCAAGATCCAACACAGGTATGTGGTTGAATGGAGAGACCTGATTCCAAATTTCTACCAGAAATTGTAGCACTAGAGATCTGGAAAGCCTGTGTACATTTCTTACGACCTCAATCAGCACGCTATCTACTGTTTGTGACCCTTGTCAATCAACCATCGCCTATAACCCAGTGGATATATTGCAGAACCTCTCACATGGCATCGAGACAGAATGTTTTACAAGTACTGGAGAAATATCTAGCAGCAGCATGAGGGAGTTCCTTAGCCAGAGCACTCCGGCGATAACCGTCTATATTCAGTGTCACGGTATTTGCCTGAAAAAACCACTTCATTCGGAGGTAATACCATACCTCCATTTATAAGGCTTGTATCTTTTTCAACACGGATATCGCTAGCGATACTAGTAATCACCTGTAGAATCAAGACCGATTGTGATAGTAGCATGGTCGTTGCGATCGTATTTTTCCATCTGGCGGTTTGCAAGACAATAACGCCTCTCTTTCTAAAACACAGTGATACTACTCGTAGGAAAAACTTATGAGACATATCCACCCATCGCTGATTTTCGCTCACTATTGTTTCGCATCGCCAGGGATCAGTTACTGGAGAAGTATTATACTTAGTAGTAGGGAGTGCATAATAGGTTCGCCTTGAGCATCAGGATTATAAAGCGTGGGTATGTTGAGACGTTTTTCTTTTTTTAAAAAAGATATTTATATTTTGAACAATTATTATTCTCTTGTGAAGATTCAGAAATCTGTTGTGAGTTTTGGACCACTTATTGGCGGGAAGAGAAAAGACTTTTCAAAAAACGTAAGTACTGTAAGTGATAGTTTATATTTCACCTGAAATCGTTTGCAAAAGGTGTGAGATTCTCAAGCAGGCACTACTGCATTTGAGAGTACAATAACTTATTTAATTACCTTAGTCAGTATTGCTAACAATAGGCTCGATACAATTTCAATTTTCTATCTTTCTGGCTGTTTCCTTAAATAAAGTACTTTAACATCTTCGATATTTCATCTTACATAGCACTGAACAATAGTAATATTTTATAATAACTAATTAGTGATTGCGGACCACGCCATATACGCGTCGGTCGTCTTTAAAAAATATCACGACTGTGGAAACAGAAGAGGATTACAATTCTTCGGCTGTCAAAAAATAAGAAACACAAAATATCTCTATCGATACAATTTATGAACAATTCGTATTCCGCGCCGTGGCGCGTAATGTATTCTTTAAAATATGAGGTGGTCGCTGCTCAGCAACGATCTAAGAAATGTTTACACAAATTGTATGGCTTTTATGAGCCTGCACGGTTAGATTATCGAATGTAAGTTTATTTAAGCTATCAAAACAGATACTAATATTACACTGCCTCCTATGAGGAGGGGAGGAATACCGGAGGTATTACTTCCGCCCTCATGTCACTGGTAATATTAGTGGATTTTAATACATGTCTGTTGCTGAAATTGAGTAGTCATATAGTACTATACACTTGACGTTTCATAAAGTTGCCATACTAGAGAAAACATTCATTGTTAAGATCATTAATAAAAATTGTCTTTGTGCAGTTCATCGGCATCTGTGTTTTGGTCACAGGGTTTCTTAACATCTACAACAACATGGAAAGTATTACTATTCAGAATAAAGAGCTATATACATTAAGTGGAGATGACAGGCATTGTCGCAGAAAATAATACATACACATAGAAGTACCTATATAATCATAAAATGATACTAACTATGAAACTGACATGACATTTTCATTGTTCTTTCACACGGTTTCGAAATTTTCAATGTCTCTACAAGCTCGATAGGCTCTTGTTTATTTTATCATAATATTCTTTCTTATTTTACACACATTGTACATTGGTTCGTGGATAACACTGAGCCGTCGAAATGTTTGTCAAGAATCTCTCACGATGGGAGTCCCTTTTCTACTACTTCACTGAACGGAATTTGCCATTCTACGTCAACTCATGGAATATGGAACATAAATAGAGAATGCTCTGCATTAGTATTACTTAAAATTATCGGTTTAAGTACAATGGGTTCAGGATGCGGTGAGGATCATTTCTTTCTTTCTTTCATTTCGCACTGATTTCTGCTCTTGTTTATGACGGCGGTTAAGTCAAATATCAACCTCGTTCTGACCGTGAACGAAATTTATTCTAGTTGTGACCATTTTATTCTTTGCTTAATACAAATTGTTCTATTTCAGTCTCTAAAATATATCTGCTAGGTACATATAGAACAGTGTCCTTCAAAGTAGTATGAAGTCTCAATTACTGCCGGAGCGAGCCACGCGGACCCGGCCATTAAAGTTTCAAATATCCATTATTTCGTCATACGCCGCTGCCCGCCAATGTTGACAGACCAACACCGGCCAGTTCGCGCGCGCAGTCGCAAATTGAGTGTGTGTTGTGTTGTCCGCCGACAACAAGCTTCGTTTGAAGCACGTTGTTTGAGGATTGCTGCTGTTGCTTCACCGAGAAAGCCTGCACGAAGTCATCTCGTCGTACCACTTGTCAACTGTCCGTAAAGAACTCACAGGTAAGTGATAAGAAGTTATTTTGCTGGCTTGCGAGGGCTGCATGGCGAACGATACTTATTAACTGACCGTTGCACACGTTAAAAATAAAACTGATATACACAAGGTGTGGTATGAAGAGTCGTGAAACAGACTCGCTTTTCGACGCACAAATTTTCACTGTTTGATAGACGTTCGTGAACTAAACGTCGTCCTTCATTTCACTTTTTCTTTCCAAAAATAACACTTTCACCGAAGGATAACAAGATACCTTGACCAATATATTTACATAGTTTGCTTATATATACATATATATTCTTAATCTAATGGTCACGTCCGGTACAGAACTGCTGTCGATCATTGGCTCTCTCTTGCACACCAGTTAAAATTTACGTCTAGACTATTTTTCAATCTCCTCTTATAAACTCAGCTACCAGTTTCATTTATTCTTTACCGTCAAATTCTTATTACATTTGTAATTGTCTCAAAAACAATCTAATTGACTTCCTCTTTGAGAACACGTTTATTACTCTTTTCATTTATGTGTCCATTAACTTGTGTTTACTGTTTTATTTAAATTGAGGACAGCCTCCAGACAGAGAGACTGCCTCCTTACCCATGCTGAATAATATTCGCTTAAAAATATACCGGTGATGACGGCCTAATCGCGCGTTACAAAGACAACAAACTCAATTGCATGCCAAACCAGTGGCTTGACTATAATGGGCTTCAACAAGCAAAATTTAACTGATCTCGTCGCGAACCTACACGCTTTTCATATGAGTTGCTTCGCTCAGACAGCACAAGTAAATCTCTACGAACTGATCCTTGGAATAGGATGTTTGAAGGATTATCAGGGGTCGGTATCTTGGATAAGATTTTATAAAATCAGCATTTAAATAATCTGGACATAATGAAAATTATGATACTAAACAAGAAACATTTATATGCGAGTGCTTATGCTGCTGCAATTGCTTTTTGCGTGTCATTCACTTAGAAAATATAATTGATTCATTTACATGCCTCTGTGCATGTGTTTGTTTGACCAATTATTTACTTGGCTACTTGACTCTGTAGTCTTTTACAAGAAGCTGTCATCCATTTTTTTTAACATTTCCACGGAACTTATAATGTCATCTCTACCCCTTCTTTTACTTGCTACACCTTCGAAGTAGCGCCAGCATAACTTACCTGCCATAGACTTTAAAACTCTGTTCCTAATGAAGTTTTCGACATACATTACTTCTTCTAAGCATCGGATCTTACAAATGTTCACTAGCATATTATATTTTACTCCTGTTTTTTTTTAGGTAATATGTCGCCCTCATTACGATTTCTCTGTTATTCTTTGATTCTAGTCACGAAAAGTTATGAGCCTTTATTT
Source organism: Schistocerca cancellata (assembly GCF_023864275.1). NCBI lineage: Eukaryota > Metazoa > Arthropoda > Insecta > Orthoptera > Acrididae > Schistocerca > Schistocerca cancellata. The sequence continues at coordinate 613,398,323 of NC_064626.1, forward strand.
TACTCAGGACAACAAGTTGTTCTCAGAGAGACTTTAGCTTCTCGGAAAAAAAATTCCGTCATTATAGGACCTGAGAGAAGGGCACTGATCACTCCTTCCTCTTCGATTTATACATATCGGGGGCTGATTACCACACGAGCGTGCATTATGTACTAACTTAAAACTAGTACTAAGTTCTCTCTTTGACATTTTCCTTTACCTGTATTCAATTAACACACCGGTGCAAACTTCCCTCATACAGTCAGCACTGTATGATGACCACAAGACGTATTAACTGCTGGCTTGTCATTTTTCTTGAGTTATCATTCGACATCGACGACTTACCTTGTTCTCCGATGATGCTTTGTAATTGCCTCGTACTACTAACACTTGTAAATTTCTTGTGTTTCCATTGTGGAATTTTCTTAAGTCACTATGGTGGAACAGACCTTCAATCCTTTCAGTCACGGGGTCGGCTAGCAAGTAATTTCCTGTGTGCGGCTTCCTGACAATAACATGTGGGCCTTCATAAACGCGCTGTCACGCCTGCCTGATTTTGGTGTCAGCTTCTTGTGGAGGCTAAAAAATGCTGTCTCTAGTTTTCCTGATTGTGGTAGTTTCCCCTATCGGATATCGCCCTTAACGTCTCCTCCGTTTCGTATTGGTGTTGTGACTGTGGCACGAAGGTAGGTGGACAAGGTTCTTGTCCCGTGTACGATCCACTTTGCGCATAATAATTTGTGTAGTCCTTTGCCGTTTCGGCTTCGGATTTCCTGCATAATCATTTGAGTGACCGGAAAAATTTATATTTGTCGGAGGTCAGAATGTATTCTGGGCCATGTAGTGTATTGTGTTGTCATTATTAGCAAAATGTTGTTGTCCTCCACTTGTCCCAGGCCATTTATGTGATTTCCCCTCACGCGTCCTGTTAAAGGCTGGTCCGCTCTGATAATTTCCTTGCCGTAGCGGTTTGTTTCCGTACTGATTTTGTGGATAATTGTGTTTTGAGTTTCCGTACTGTGGCCGTTGTGTACTATCCATTGGATTGCACGGTTGTTTATTATTATTCTTCGGTCGAAACTATCCATTTCCGTACGACACCTGTTGATTTCCGTAGCCGCCGGACGGTTGGTGGTAAGCGTCGCTACCGCGCCCTCTTCGCTCATTGCCATTGTTGACCGCGTAACCTCCACTGTTTCACCTGCTCACTTCATTCGGGGCGCTATCAACATTTGCTACCACGTCTTCCCGAATCAAATCCAATGAGTCCAATATGGAAAGAAATGCTTCGGTATCGTCCTCGGAAACATTAACTAATTTCTCCCTTATAGAGATGGGCAATTTAGTTTTCAAAATCATGATAGCGTCTTTACTTGTAATTGGCGAGTCCCAGAACTTAATTTTTGCTAAATATTTTTCTAAATATCTTCAGCGACTGCCGTGTTTCGAATTGAACATTTCGGCATTGAACACTTCTTTTCTTAAGCGCTGCTGAACACCATCATTCCAAAATTTGTTCAGAAACGTCCGCTAGAATTCATTATAGGTCTTGCACTTGTCTGTCATTTCTATTCCCCATAAGGCGGCATCTCCTGTTATACAGGGTGTTACAAAAAGGTACGGCCAAACTTTCGGGAAACATTCCTCATACATAAATAAAGAAAAGATGTTATGTGGACATGTGTCCAGAAACGCTTAATTTCCATGTTAGAGCTCAATTTAGTTTCGTCAGTATGTACTGTACTTTCTCGATTCACCGCCAGTTGGCCCAATTGAAGGAAGGTAATGTTGACTTCGGTGCTTGTGTTGACATGCGACTCATTGCTCTACAGTACTAGCATCAAGCACATCAGTACGTAGCATCAACAGGTTAGTGTTCATCACGAACGTGTTTTGCAGTCAGTGCAATGTTTACAAATGCGGAGTTGGCAGATGCCCATTTGATGGTTGGAATAGCACGGGGCAATAGCCGTGGCGCGGTACGTTTGTATCGAGACAGATTTCCAGAACGAAGGTGTCCCGACAGGAAGACGTTCGAAGCAATTGATCGGCGTCTTAGGGAGCACGGAACTTTCCAGCCTATGACTCGCGACTGGGGAAGACCTAGAACGACGAGGACACCTGCAATGGACGAGGCAATTCTTCGTGCAATTGACGATAACCCTAATGTCAGCGTCAGAGAAGTTGCTGCTGTACAAGGTAACGTTGACCACGTCACTGTATGGAGAACCAGTTGTTTCCGTACCAGTTGTTTCCGTACCATGTACAGCGTGTGCAGGCACTATCAGCAGCTGATTGGCCTCCACGTGTACACTTCTGCGAATGGTTCATCCAACAATGTGTCAATCCTCATTTCAGCGCAAATGTTCTCTTTAAGGATGAGCTTCATTCCAACGTGATCAAATTGTAAATTTTCACAATCAACGTGTGTGGGCTGACGAGAATCCGCACGCAATTGTGCATTTACGTCATCAACACAGATTTTCTGTGAACTTTGGGCAGGCATTGTTGGTGATGTCTTGATTGGGCCCCATGTTCTTCCACCTACGCTCAATGGAGCACGTTATCATGATTTCATACGGGATACTTTTCCTGTGCTGCTAGAACATGTGCCTTTACAAGTACGACACAAGATGTGGTTCATGCACGATGGAGCTCCTGCACATTTCAGGCGAAGTGTTCGTACGCTTCTCAACAACAGATTCGGTGACTGATGGATTGGTAGAGGCGGACCAATCCCACGCTCTCCTGACCTCAAACCTCTTGACTTTCATTTATGGGGGCATTTGAAATCTCTTGCTACGCAACCCCGGTACCAAATGTAGAGACTCTTCGCGCTCGTATTGTGGACGGCTGTGATACAATACGCCATTCTCCAGGGCTGCATGAGCGCATCAGGGATTCCATGCGACGGACGGTGGATGCATGTATCCTCGCTAACGGAGGACATTTTGATCATTTCCTGTAACAAAGTGTTTGAAGTCACGCTGGTACGTTCTGTTGCTGTGTGTTTCCATTCCATGATTAATGTGATTTGAAGAGAAGTAATAAAATGAGCTCTAACATGGAAAGTAAGCGTTTCCGGACACATGTCCACATAACATATTTTCTTTCATTGTGTGTGAGGAATGTTTCCTGAAAGTTTGGCCGTACCTTTTTGTAACACCCTGTATACCCCGTTACAAACTGTATCTTTGCTTGTCTGTCCAACCGTTCGGAAATACTCCAGAGAAGTTTCGCAAAATACGATCGGGTGTATGTCACGTTTTTGCGGGTGAAAGATTGGAAATGATTTGTGTTTCAATACACTTTCTTCCTGCACTTGGGTTATGAGTGTTGGTGGGCTGTTCACTTCAGTGTGGTTATGCAATGTGTCTGTCGGACTGTGGTATGACGTGTGATCAAGTGGAGTGCTGTAATGAATTTGCCTATTGTCATTTAGGTATTGGGACTGATTCCATTCTCTACCCATCGGATGTGAGGGACTTTCCACTTTATTCTTTAATGTCTGCACCTCTTCAATGACCTGCTGCTTCCATTGAGGAAGGTCTTGTGCCAAAGTTCGTCTTATCTGTTCTAGCTCAGATAACACGGTGTCTCCCGATTTTCCTGGTCCCGCCAAAAAATCATAAGTAACTTCCCTTACTACTTCCTTCAGTTCTGTCTTTACCTTCTTTTCTATCAGATGGTCTTTGGTTTTTATCCACTCTGTGTAGTGGTCGGATAACCCTTCAGCGTGAGCGTTTACCGTAATTTTTATCTGCTTCTCTATGTCAAGTGATTCTACTTGTTTCGTCAAATCATCTATCTCCTTTCCCATAATAGTGACAACCAGTTTCACGGCGCTGACCTCCTTTGACATGGTGTCATAATTACCCTTTAATGCTACAGCTTCGCTATGGAATGCTTCTACCGTGGCATTAAATTCACCCTTGGCTGCATCGAATTTACTAGAGACCTGCTTGATCTCAGCCTCAACCTGTTTACGGATCTCAGGTTTTACTGCTTCGATTTGCCCACTTATTTCCGACTTGATCTCGCCCAGTTGGGTATTCAGATCAGTTTTCAAGTCGGTAGTTATTTCAGTTTTTACTGTGTCAAATTTTCCATTTACCACTACAAATTTTTCATTTACCGCATAAAATTGTTTATTTAAACCGGTAAAAGCTCGCATTAGTTCTTTTTTGTTTTCCTCCTCTCGTTCAACTCTCTCTCTCTCTCTCTCTCTCTCTCTCTCTCTCGCTTTTCGCTCCTTTTCCAACCGCAGTTGTTCCTTTTCCCTATCATAATTTGCCATCCAGTTTTGGATTTGAAGGAGCATAGCATTCTTATCTAACCCTACCTGCGGGAATCGTTTCAATTGTTTGGTCTGTGTCAGTCATATCAACGGCGTTAGCCTCCGCCTCCACACGCATGCTAATTGGCCGTGAGCGCAACGTCGGGATTAATTTCTGTTTACCCACTGCCATCTCGCGGTGTCTGTTTGTCAACAGTGTTACGTCAGCTACACGCTGTCTGCCACGCGGGTCGTCTGTCCTTTGCTTGTGACATCAGGTCACGTGCTGTCTGTCAAGTATGGGAGTTGCACTCACCTAACAAACGACTGTGAACTGAAGCGGAGAAAACAAGATGGAAGACGAGATTTGGATTGGATTGTTTGAGGGAAGAGACCAAACAGCGAGGTCATCGGTCTCATCGGATTAGGGAAGGACGGGGAAGGAAGTCGGCCGTGCCCTTTCAAAGGAACCATCCCGGCATTTGCCTGGAGCGATTTAGGGAAATCACGGAAAACCTAAATCAGGATGGCCGGGCGCGGGATTGAACCATCGTCCTCCCGAATGCGAGTCCAGTGTGCTAACCACTGCGCCACCTCGCTCGGTTGGAAGACGAGCACACTAAGCAACTGAATTAGCACACAGCGCTAGCATTTTACATGTAACACGACGCCATATTTACACATTGAAATCAAGACTCAACAATGGGATTTGGACACTACGTTGCAAATCCTACTAAATTTTGACTGAAGGAAATAATTTTAATAATAAATGAAAAGCACCAGTTTGCTTTTATTCTACAATATTATTTTTATTGCTAACCAGTTTTCGGCTTACAAGGCCATCTTCAGGCATAATGCCTGAAGATGGCCTTGTAAGCCGAAAACCGGTTAGCAATAAAAATGATATTGTAGAACAAAAGCAAACTGGTGCTTTTCATTTATTATTATAATGTTGTTCTACCAAGAACCGACGGAATATTCTGTTAATAAAATAATTTTAAGCTGATTTTTTAAATGTGCAGATGGAAATAAAAGGAAGAATGGTAATGTAGCTCGAAAGACAACTGCACTACTGAAGCGTCACAACTGCATATGAAAATTTTTTTCGTAACTTACGTTTGATGTCTTGAAAATCGGCAACTGGATATAAAATTTTTCCGTTTTCGCCGGCCGAAGTGGCCGTGCGGTTAAAGGCGCTGCAGTCTGGAACCGCAAGACCGCTACGGTCGCAGGTTCGAATCCTGCCTCGGGCATGGATGTTTGTGATGTCCTTAGGTTAGTTAGGTTTAACTAGTTCTAAGTTCTAGGGGACTCATGACCTCAGAAGTTAAGTCCCATAGTGCTCAGAGCCATTTGAACCATTTTTTTCCGTTTTCCGCCGTCGACTCTTCTTTCCTCTTTGAAATTTTCGTCCACAATTTTTTAAGCGCGTAGCGTGCACATGAAAAATAAATGTATTGTTAGATGCATCTATAGTAGCAGCAAACACAAGAGGACTGATTCTCGTGATTTCAGTCAAGTCCCTATTTGAGCGCAAAGTATCGTTTTTTTCTTTTTTTTCTTTTTTTTTAACACTTATTTATATTTTGATCAAATTATTATTCTCTTTTGAAGATACAGAAATCTGTTGTGCGATTTGCACCACTTCTTGGCAGGAAGAGCAAAGACTTTTCAAAAAACTTAAGTACTGTAAGTGATAGTTATATTGCACCTGAAATCGTTTGCAGAAGGCGTAGCGTGCTCAAGATCAAGAACAGAGTTCGCATTTCCATTTAATTTATTTGTGTCGTGATAATGTTCTATCACGACCTGATATGAGACATAGCAACTACAAACAGAGAAACCTAAGGGACCAGACAGAGCTGGAAAGTTTTTTGCTATACTACGCCACACATTAAAAGAAGTTGGATTTAAATCACAAACAAGGTAAATAGCAATGCGCCTTCTGCCTTAACTACGACGTTTGCCGACATGCAGTCGGTCCCTGATAGCTGTATAAAAACTATAAAAACACCGTTATTTCTGTTGCTATTAATAGGAGATGGAAAGCATAGAAATACTTTAAGTAATAAGCAGGCACTACTGCATTTGACAGTACAATAACTTATTTAATTACCTCAGTCCCTGCCGCCGTTGGATAAGCAGCTGCAGCAGCAAGTCGTATACTCCTAGCTCACTCATTTGTTACATTGTTTAATTCTTAATTTCTTTGCGTGTTTTTGGTACTTGCATTGTTTAATTCATAAATTTCGGGCGTATTATAGTATTTGAGAGTTGTAGCATCGCGTTTTAGTACCTGAATAGTGTAAATTCGCATAGTCGTCTGTCTTCTGTTTTTGTTTTGAACGGCCAGTGCCGGTTGGTCAGAGTCAGTGTGCTCCCTGCCGCCGTTGGATAAGCAGCTGCAGCAGCAAGTCGTATACTCCTAGCTCACTCATTTGTTACATAGTTTAATTCTTAATTTCTTTGCGTGTTTTTGGTACTTGCATTGTTTAATTCATACATTTTGAGCTTATTATAGTATTTGATAGTTGTAGCATCGCGTTTTAGTACCTGAATAGTGTAAAATCGCGTAGTCTCCTTCCGCCGCCGAGCAGTGTGTCAGCAGTGCGCAAGTAGCAGCATTACTGCATTTACTAGGCAATCTTGTATTTTAATAACCGTTTAAATTTTGTGTCGATTTGTTTGCGCTCTCTGTAGATTAGTTCAGACGTTCTTTGCACAACATTTTTTAGCATGGATAGGGACTGCAACTGCTGTGTTCGGATGCAGACTGAGTTGGCATCCCTTCGCTCCCAGCTTCAGGCAGTGTTGGCTTCGGTCACACAGCTTGAGGCTGTTGCCAATGGGCATCACTGTGGGGGTCCGGATGGGGGTTTGTCGGGGACGGCCAGCTCGTCCCATGCATCCCCCGATCGAACTACGACTGTGGATGCCCGGGATACTGCCCGCATTGAGGCTGATCCTTCACCTGTGGTAGAGTGGGAGGTCGTCTCAAGGTGTGACAGGGGGCGAAAGACATTCCGGAGGGCTGAACGGAATGCCTCTCCAGTTTGTCTGACGAACCAGTTTCAGGCTCTGTCTCAGGCTGATACTGATCTTCGGCCTGACATGGCTGCTTGTCCAGAGGTTGCCCCTCAGTTTGCAAGATCCGGGCGGTCGCAGAGGGTGGGCTTACTGGTAGTTGGGAGCTCCAACGTCAGGCGCGTAATGGGGCCCCTTAGGGATATGGCAGCAAGAGAGGGGAAGAAAACCAATGTGCACTCCGTGTGCATACCGGGGGGAGCCATTCCAGATGTGGAAAGGGTCCTTCCGGATGCCATGAAGGGTACAGGGTGCACCCATCTGCAGGTGGTCGCTCATGTCGGCACCAATGATATGTGTCGCTATGGATCGGAGGAAATCCTCTCTGGCTTCCGGCTGCTATCTGATTTGGTGAAGACTGCCAGTCTCGCTAGCGGGATGAAATCAGAGCTCACCATCTGCAGCATCGTCGACAGGACTGACTGTGGACCTTTGGTACAGAGCCGAGTGGAGGGTCTGAATCAGAGGCTGAGACGGTTCTGCGACCGTGTGGGCTGCAGATTCCTCGACTTGCGCCTTAGGGTGGTGGGGTTTCGGGTTCCGCTGGATAGGTCAGGAGTCCACTACACGCAACAAGCTGCTACACGGGTAGCAGGGGTTGTGTGGCGTGGGCTGGGCGGTTTTTTAGGTTAGATGTGGCCTTGGGCAAGTACAGAAAGGGCAACAGCCTCAACGGGTGTGGGGCAAAGTCAGGACATGTGGGGACCAAGCAGCAGTCGGTATTGTAATTGTAAACTGTCGAAGCTGCGTTGGTAAAGTACCGGAACTTCAAGCGCTGATAGAAAGCACCGAAGCTGAAATCGTTATAGGTACAGAAAGCTGGCTGAAGCCAGAGATAAATTCTGCCGAAATTTTTACACAGGTACAGACGGTGTTTAGAAAGGATAGACTGCATGCAACCGGTGGTGGAGTGTTCGTCGCTGTTAGTAGTAGTTTATCCTGTAGTGAAGTAGAAGTGGATAGTTCCTGTGAATTATTATGGGTGGAGGTTACACTCACCAACCGAGCTAGGTTAATAATTGGCTCCTTTTACCGACCTCCCGACTCAGCAGCATTAGTGGCAGAACAACTGAGAGAAAATTTGGAATATATTTCACATAAATTTTCTCAGCATGTTATCGTCTTAGGTGGAGATTTCAATTTACCAGATGTAGACTGGGACGCTCAGATGTTTAGGACGGGTGGTAGGGACAGAGCATCGAGTGACATTATACTGAGTGCACATCCGAAAATTACCTCGAGCAATTAAACAAAGAACCGACTCGTGGAGATAACATCTTGGGCCTACTGATAACAAACAGACCCGAACTTTTCGACTCTGTATGTGCAGAACAGGGAATCAGTGATCATAAGGCCGTTGCAGCATCCCTGAATATGGAAGTTAATAGGAATATAAAAAAAGGGAGGAAGGTTTATCTGTTTAGCAAGAGTAATAGAAGGCAGATTTCAGACTACCTAACAGATCAAAACGAAAATTTCTGTTCCGACACTGACAATGTTGAGTGTTTATGGAAAAAGTTCAAGGCAATCGTAAAATGCGTTTTAGACAGGTACGTGCCGAGAAAAACTGTGGGGGACGGGAAAAACCCACCGTGGTACAACAACAAAGTTAGGAAACTACTGCGAAAGCAAAGAGAGCTTCACTCCAAGTTTAAACGCAGCCAAAACCTCTCAGACAAACATAAGCTAAACGATGTCAAAGTTAGCGTAAGGAGGGCTATGCGTGAAGCGTTCAGTGAATTCGAAAGTAAAATTCTATGTACCGACTTGACAGAAAATCCTAGGAAGTTCTGGTCTTACGTTAAATCAGTAAGTGGCTCGAAACAGCATATCCAGACACTCCGGGATGATGAAGGCATTGAAACAGAGGATGACACGCGTAAAGCTGAAATACTAAACACCTTTTTCCAAAGCTGTTTCACAGAGGAAGACCGCTCTGCAGTTCCTTCTCTAAATCCTCGCACAAACGAAAAAATGGCTGACATCGAAATAAGTGTCCAAGAAATAGAAAAGCAACTGGAATCACTCAACAGAGGAAAGTCCACTGGACCTGACGGGATACCAATTCGATTCTACACAGAGTACGCGAAAGAACTTTCCCCCCTTCTAACAGCCGTGTACCGCAAGTCTCTAGAGGAACGCGAGGTTCCAAATGATTGGAAAAGAGCACAGGTAGTCCCAGTCTTCAAGAAGGGTCGTCGAGCAGATGCGCAAAACTATAGACCTATATCTCTGACGTCGATCTGTTGTAGAATTTTAGAACATGTTTTTTGCTCGAGTATCATGTCGTTTTTGGAAACCCAGAATCTACTACCTAGGAATCAACATGGATTCCGGAAACAGCGATCGTGTGAGACCCAACTCGCTTTATTTGTTCATGAGACCCAGAAAATATTAGATACAGGCTCCCAGGTAGATGCTATTTTTCTTGACTTCCGGAAGGCGTTCGATACAGTTCCGCACTGTCGCCTGATAAACAAAGTAAGAGCCTACGGAATATCAGACCAGCTGTGTGGCTGGATTGAAGAGTTTTTAGCAAACAGAACACAGCATGGTGTTATCAATGGAGAGACGTCTACAGACGTTAAAGTAACCTCTGGCGTGCCACAGGGGAGTGTTATGGGACCATTGCTTTTCACAATATATATAAATGACCTAGTAGATAGTGTCGGAAGTTCCATGCGGCTTTTCGTGGATGATGCTGTAGTATACAGAGAAGTTGCAGCTTTAGAAAATTGTAGCGAAATGCAGGAAGATCTGCAGCGGATAGGCACTTGGTGCAGGTAGTGGCAACTGACCCTTAAAATAGACAAATGTAATGTATTGCGAATACATAGAAAGAAGGATCCTTTATTGTATGATTATATGATAGCGGAACAAACACTGGTAGCAGTTACTTCTGTAAAATATCTGGGAGTATGCGTGCGGAACGGTTTGAAGTGGAATGATCATATAAAATTAATTGTTGGTAAGGCGGGTACCAGGTTGAGATTCATTGGGAGAGTCCTTAGAAAATGTAGTCCATCAACAAAGGAGGTGGCTTACAAAACACTCGTTCGACCTATACTTGAGTATTGCTCATCAGTGTGGGATCCGTACCGTATCGGCGCTTTTCGTCACAGGGTTATTTGGTAACCGTGATAGCGTTACGGAGATGTTTAACAAACTCAAGTGGCAGACTCTGCAAGAGAGGCGCTCTGCATCGCGGTGTAGCTTGCTCGCCAGGTTTCGAGAGGGTGCGTTTCTGGATGAGGTATCGAATATATTGCTTCCCCCTACTTATACCTCCCGAGGAGATCACGAATGTAAAATTAGAGAGATTAGAGCGCGCACGGAGGCTTTCAGACAGTCGTTCTTCCGGCGAACCATACGCGACTGGAACAGGAAAGGGAGGTAATGACAGTGGCACGTAAAGTGCCCTCCGCCACACACCGTTGGGTGGCTTGCGGAGTATAAATGTAGATGTAGATGTAGTCAGTATTGCTAGCAATAGGCTCCGTACAATTTCAATTTTCTATCTTTCTGGCTGTTTCCTTAAATAAAGTCCTTTAACATCTTCGATATTTCATCTTACATAGCACTGAACAATAGTAATATTTTATAATAACTAATTAGTGATTGCGGACCACGCCATATACGCGTCGGCCGTCTTTAAAAAATATCACGACTGTGGAAACAGAAGAGGATTACAATTCTTCAGCTGCCAAAGATAAGAAACACAAAATATCTCTATCGATACAATTTATGAACAATTCGTATTCCGCGCCTTGGCGCGTAAGGTATTCTTCGAAATATCAGGTGGTCGCTGCTCAGCGACGATCTGAGAAATTTTTACACAAATTGTATGGCTTTTATGAGCCTGCATGGTTAGATTATCGAATGTAAGTTTATTTGAGCTATCAAAACATATACTAATATTATTATAGTGTGTATGTTCCGACAAGTGCAAAGAAAATGACTATGTCCAGTCATAAGGAAGGTATGGATTTTATGTGGAATACTGCGATAGCAAAAGGAATGGAAGATTTTTCTTTACTTGGGAAAGTATGTCAAGTCATGGTACAGATATTCCTATTTCCAGAGCCACAACTGTCAGAGGAGGATATTTCCGATACTTCGCTCATTGTCGAATGTTCTCCAATTGAGAACACAAACGTAATATTTAATTGTACGAATAGCGATCAAATATCTATGTAGCCAGTTTCCTAGGATGACTCTGTCTGGTGTATGATGAGTACGCATCGGCTGTGGCCTGTGGGAGGAATGATTCACGTTTCCAGTTAACGGTAGGAGCTGTCCGAGTGGAAAGACCAGTTGTAGTACAGGAATGTAGCTGAATTAACCGTGTCGCCCTGTAGACGGCTGAATAGTGAACTAATACTCAGTAGATGTTGGACAGCCTTCGTGATCACGTGTGTTCCCTGTGGAAATTTGAGAAGATTCAATATGGACGTGTGTTTGCGCTGGACCATTATTTCCTCCCATGTAAACTGTCTGGTTGTCTGCTTGTGCACACTTCCTGTCTTTATTTTGTTGAGAGAACATCGATTGTGGTCTGTGTTGTGTGTATCGAGAAGGTGAAAGACGGGGGAAGACATGTTTGCTAGTTCTCTAGACATGAGAAACACCTTAGTTGAGTTTGTATACTATAAGGATAATTTGGAATCTGTTATATCACCAACATCGGTACTCGCGGGTGGAGATATCAGTTTCCTCTATTTTCTTCAAGTTTTCACGTAAAAGTCTTCCCAGACGAGATACGTTTCTAGTTACTCAGTGGTTTACGGCATGCTCCACCTTGCTGCACCTCGCTAACGTTTCGGGTTTTTAGAGTAACAATTTCCAGTCTATATCTTCGAAATCATTCTGAACAAGTAGTACTACTATGCAAGCGATATTGCTGTGTCCTTAATATCGAGAAGTATCGCGCAAATGGATGAGATTCTGGTAAACCATGTGAAAATACATATGTAATCCCAGAGTCCAGAGATGGGTGTAGAAAGCAAGGAAGAAGGTTTGGGCTAGAAACAGTAATGCCTTTGTGCAAAGGGCAACTGACTCAGCCGTTGTACAGTAGTTTGGAGATCGACCTCAGTCTGGTGAGGGAGCTCTGGTCATGCATCGCACCAGCGTGTGTGTGGAGGCAGATTACTTGTGACCATCGGATGTGGTAGATGACCACCGAGCTCACAGGAAATATCTAGTGCTGTAAGTACTATATATGATCCATGTGCTTATACTGTTTGTCTTTGTGGTATATGTATGTGTGTCTGATGGTTGATAGCTATATGCAGGTTGCAGAAGTGATGATTTTGCATGGCACAGGATACACATAATGTACACTCCTGGAAATTGAAATAAGAACACCGTGAATTCATTGTCCCAGGAAGGGGAAACTTTATTGACACATTCCTGGGGTCAGATACATCACATGATCACACTGGCAGAACCACAGGCACATAGACACAGGCAATAGAGCATGCACAATGTCGGCACTAGTACAGTGTATATCCACCTTTCGCAGCAATGCAGGCTGCTATTCTCCCATGGAGACGATCGTAGAGATGCTGGATGTAGTCCTGTGGAACGGCTTGCCATGCCATTTCCACCTGGCGCCTCAGTTGGACCAGCGTTCGTGCTGGACGTGCAGACCGCGTGAGACGACGCTTCATCCAGTCCCAAACATGCTCAATGGGGGACAGATCCGGAGATCTTGCTGGCCAGGGTAGTTGACTTACACCTTCTAGAGCACGTTGGGTGGCACAGGATACATGCGGACGTGCATTGTCCTGTTGGAACAGCAAGTTCCCTTGCCGGTCTAGGAATGGTAGAACGATGGATTCGATGACGGTTTGGATGTACCGTGCACTATTCAGTGTCCCCTCGACGATCACCAGTGGTGTACGGCCAGTGTAGGAGATCGCTCCCCACACCATGATGCCGGGTGTTGGCCCTGTGTGCCTCGGTCGTATGCAGTCCTGATTGTGGCGCTCACCTGCACGGCGCCAAACACGCATACGACCATCATTGGCACCAATGCAGAAGCGACTCTCATCGCTGAAGACGACACGTCTCCATTCGTCCCTCCATTCACGCCTGTCGCGACACCACTGGAGACGGGCTGCACGATGTTGGGGCGTGAGCGGAAGACGGCCTAACGGTGTGCGGGACCGTAGCCCAGCTTCATGGAGACGGTTGCGAATGGTCCTGGCCGATACCCCAGGAGCAACAGTGTCCCTAATTTGCTGGGAAGTGGCGGTGCGGTCCCCTACGGCACTGCGTAGGATCCTACGGTCTTGGCGTGCATCCGTGCGTCGCTGCGGTCCGGTCCCAGGTCGACGGGCACGTGCACCTTCCGCCGACCGCTGGCGACAACATCGATGTACTGTGGAGACCTCACGCCCCATGTGTTGAGCAATTCGGCGGTACGTCCACCCGGCCTCCCGCATGCCCACTATATGCCCTCGCTCAAAGTCCGTCAACTGCACATACGGTTCACGTCCACACTGTCGCGGCATGCTACCAGTGTTAAAGACTGTGATGGAGCTCCGTATGCCACGACAAACTATCTGCCACTGACGGCGGCGGTGCACAAATGCTGCGCAGCTAGCGCCATTCGACGGCCAGCACCGCGGTTCCTGGTGTGTCCGCTGTGCCGTGCGTGTGATCATTGCTTGTACAGCCCTCTCGCAGTGTCAGGAGCAAGTATGGTGGGTCTGACACACTGGTGTCAATGTGTTCTTTTTTCCATTTCCAGGAGTGTATATTTATTTAAAAATAAGAGACCTTACTTTTGGATTACCCCCTTACTATGTAAAACCCATCCATAAATAAATTGTTCGAACTTCCCACTGCAGAAATAAATAAAAGTACACTCCTTCCTCTCTCCAGCAGCTGGACACAGACTGAGACCTTTTACTGCCATTTTTCTCCAGACCGCCATGGGACGACAGAACCCTCTGGTTGCAGTGCTGTGTACTAAGTGAGTTGGATTCTGGAACTCATGGTGAACACACTGGCCGGAGCTACTGCCTGTGACAACCCAAACTGTTTAAACAAACACTGCGTGCAAAATAAAGACTTCTGTCCATCCTATCCAGCAGCCCAGCACAGAATGAGTCGTTTTCCCGCCAATTCCAAGGAAGAGGTGGTGGTTTGATGACTTAGTTAGTGGATGTGTCCCAAGTGACCCTTTTTCGCGCGAACATTTTCCCGCCATTTTCTTAGGTAGTACAAGAGACCTTGTTCCCTCCGAAATTTGAACTTTCCGCCATTTTCTTGGGGAGTGGGTAAGGGAGGAGTTGGGTTAGTGGAAGTAGCCCAATTGACTTATTTTTCCACCAGAATCTGAACTTCCCACCTTGACGTCATTCTGACGTTGCCACTTCTATTGCTGTCACCTTGGATCCACCATGAATAAATTTGATAACAATGCTGACTGGAATGATGGCAGCTTTGTCCCACTACTGATGAGGGAGTAAATGCTATTACTGACTTCACTCATCGTTACAGTAATGCTGAGTTACAGAGTCAGCACGTCGAAATCTGTTATGTTAGGTAAGCACACAGTATGTTTAACTAAGAATACAGTAAGAGTTGGGGATAAGGAATTTGAAAGAACGCCCTGTTTATTAGAGCTAATCTTCTGAAAAATGTGTAACATCACGACCAGAAGATAGAATGCATACGATCAGATATTTTCATGACCAATGCAATTAGGACTCCAAAAGGATGAATGAAAGCCTGAAAGAGATATAAATACAAGAAAGTAATTAAACCAGCGGTAGCAGCTGCACATAGTATGGGTAAAGGAATTGAAGTTCAGCATAAAAGACTTACAATCTATCTCTTTGGTATATACATATTATGATCACCTGAATGGAATCAGATCAATTACAGCTGCTTTCACCGTCAGCTGCTTCAGGGAATATAGGTCACGTGAACGGAATATTATCAATCATATCTGAGCTTCGAGAAAGACCCATCATGGAGTAATTATGGAGACAGTTTCTAGTGAGCTTCCCAAACCGGCATGCACAAAATTCCTGAACAGACAAGTGATAATATGAGGATTGGATTATTTATGGCAGGCTGATCTCGTAGATATGTGACACTACTCACAATCGGATAAAAGTTTCAAGTACATTCTAATGCTCATAGATACACACTCCAAATTCGCTTGGGCCACACCAGTGAAGGTAAAGACGGGAAAGGATGTTTTGTAGGTTTCCGAATAACTGTCACAGACTGGAATGAATCAGTGTGCCACTCCCTCAGACCGGCCATGCAGGAAATTTTACAACAGGCATTTCAAAGTGGTAATGGAACGACATGGGATAAGTCTCATTTCATTGTTGAAGGGTTGAACAAACCAGATGTGGAAGCAATTTAATGTTAATGGGATGTACAAACGGCTAAAAATCGTAACACAAATCATTGGTGGGTGTAATCATACTACTCACCATACAATCAAGAATATATCGATTTATGTCCAACATAATGGACTTATAAATACAGTATACAACCACATTGAGATGTGGGTCCATGCAAGCAGAAGTTCAATGGTAGGTGCTTTGGTATAGTCTAGAAATGTAAAATAGTGTTTGAGAAGTCATAGCTTCCGAACTGGTTACTGTTCCCAAGGTGCAGCACACAAACCTCATGTGGCGTTCGCTGTGTTATTCAGTGGTTTGGTATTTAACTAATTTGTAAAAGGAAATGATAATCTTATTTTATTACATTGAGTAATTACTAAATAATTTTTCTCCCGGCTAAAGATTTGATGAAGTTGCTAAAGAACTCCAAGTTAACGTCGTGTTAAAGTGTTGTCTGTAAGTTGTGTAAGTGTCACTAAATCACAACTATGGATTATGATGGAAGCAGTTATCTTCAGCAAAATGATCATTAAAACCACCGAATATCAGCCGCGCACAACACTGACGTATGTTACCTGAAACAACATTCTTCGCAACTCGTACGTAATTAATTTCGGCTCCATACATCAGCTACAAAAGTTTGTTATAACGATCGTGCTATGAGCACTGTTTTTAAAGAACCAATCTGATTCGAATCATTTTCATTAAAATGAGTTCGGAACCACCGGTGCACATTAATTTTTACACATTTGTATTACGTTCGGCATTTATGTCTGTAGAGTTGCGTAATTTGAATTTGCCGCTGAGATAATTGTTAAGATGGCGGCAGACAGTTGATAGAGACTTTCTATTGATAGACCAAATAAGTAAGTCTTTGAAATGATTATTAAATTCTATAAACTATACTTTCATATTGTGCACTACTTAGACCTCATGAAGCAAACATTTGATTTGTTTCTAAGGAAAACACTGACTAAACCGCGATACAAATCGCTATCATCAATGGCTGCGCTCCTTGCAGCGCAAAGAAATAATTAACACAGACAATGCTTACTGAGAGAGGAATTAAAGTTACAAATAATTATTCACTCATACTTATAATAATAATAAACTCTATTTTCAAGTAATAATTAACAAATAATTACAATTTCTTAACAGACCTCAGTTTGATATGGGTCCGCAACTTTCAAAAGCCAACCAACGAAAGATAAAAAAAAAAAAGACAAACACAGATCGTAAAAGGAATTTACAATTAGCATTGTCTTTGTATAATACACATCGATATGTCCAATTACATCATAGAATACTATATAAATGATTAATATTTATCATCGTTTTCATTATTTTTTTATATGTCGAATAGATAATGTTTATAACTGTTATAGGCATAATTTCCTCTCGCCACACTGTGGCCAAAAATTTATCTCGTGGATGTTACAATGCCCCTTGGGCTGAGAAAAAAAAATAGTTTATCTATTGTATATTTTTTTATCAGTCCACGTAATCCACGTAGATTTGCTACTCTCAAGATGCAAATGTTTAGTTTCAATGTTGTTTTAGACATGATATAATTATAGTTGAATCGAGTAGTTTAAATGACTTGAGTGACTGCATTATCTCGGAAATTGCTGTGGATACTTCCCGGATTAACTTATCCCCCCCCCCCATTTGGGTTCACTGGACTCGGAAAACCGGGAATAAAACCGTCCAAGAGGCTTCAAGAAAATACAGACACCTACTTTTAACAGCTGCCCCCATGAACCATGGACCTTGCCGTTGGTGGGGAGGCTTGCGTGCCTCAGCGATACAGATGGCCGTACCATAGGTGCAACCACAACGGAGGGGTATCTCTTGAGAGGCCAGACAAACATGTGGTTCCTGAAGAGGGGCAGCAGCCTTTTCAGTAGTTACAGGGGCAACAGTCTGGATGATTGACTGATCTGGCCTTGCAACACTAACCAAAACGGCCTTGCTGTGCTGCTACTGCGAACGGCTGAAATCACGGAGAAACTACAGCCGTAATTTTTCCCGAGGGCATGCAGCTTTACTGTATGGTTAAATGATGATGGCGTCCTCTTGGGTAAAATATTCCGGAGGTAAAATAGTCCCCCATTCGGATCTCCGGGCGGGGACTACTCAAGAGGACGTCGTCATCAGGAGAAAGAAAACTGGCGTTCTACGGATCGGAGCGTGGAATGTCAGATCCCGTAATCGGCCAGGTAGGTTAGAAAATTTAAAAAGGGAATTGGATAGGTTGAAGTTAGATATAATGGGAATCAGTGAAGTTCGGTGGTAGGAGGAACAAGACTTTTGGTCAGGTGAATACAGGGTTATAAATACAAAATCAAATAGGGGTAATGCAGGAGTAGGTTTAATAATGAATACAAAATTGGAATGCGGGTAAGCTACTACCAACAGCATAGTGAACGCATTATTGTGGCCAAGATAGACACGAAGCCCATGCCTTCTACAGTAGTACAGTGACTGGAATTCGAGCGTAGGAAAAGGGAGAGAAGGAAACATAGTGGGTGAATATGGATTGGGGGAAGAGAAATGAAAGAGGAAGCCGTATGGTAGAATTTTGCACAGAGCAGAACTTAATCATAGCTAACACTTGGTTCAAGAATCATAAAAGAAGGTTGTATACATGGAAGAATCCTGGAGATACTAGAAGGTATCAGATAGATTATATAATGGTAAGACAGGGATTTAGGAACCAGATTTTAAATTGTAAGACATTTCCAGGGGCAGATGTGGACTCTGACCACAATCTATTGGCTATGAACTGTAGATTAAAACTGAAGAAACTGCAGAAAGGTGAGAATTTAAGGTGATGGGACGTGGATAAACTGACTAAACCAGACGTTGTACAGAGTTTCAGGGAGATCATAAGGCAACAATTGAAAGGAATGGGGGAAAGAAATACAGTAGAAGAGGAATGGGTAGCTCTGAGGGATGAAGTAGTGAACGCAGCAGAGGATCAATTAGGTAAAAATACGAGGGCTAGTAGAAATCCTTGGGTAGCAGAATAGATACTTAATTTAATTGATGAAAGGAGAAAATATAAAAATGCAGTAAATGAAGCAGGCAAAAAGGAATACAAACGTCTCAAAAATGAGATCGACACGAAGTGCAAAAATGGCTAAGCAGGGATGGCTAGAGGACAAATGTAAGGATGTAGAGGCTTATCTCACTAGGGGTAAGATATACTCCCTACAGGAAAATTAAAGAGACCTTTGGAGAAAAGAGAACCACTTGTACGAATATCAAGAGCTCAGATGGAAACCAAGTTCTAAGCAAAGAAGGGAAAGAAGAAAGGTGGAAGGAGTATATAGAGGGTCTATACAAGGACGATGTACTTCAGGACAATATTATGGAAATAGAAGAGGATGAAGATGAAGACGAAATGGGAGATACAATACTGCGTGAAGAGTTTGACAGAGCACTGAAAGACCTGAGTCTAAACAAGGCCCTGGGAGTAGACAACATTCCATTGGAACTACTGGCGGCCTTGGGAGAGCCAGGCCTGACAAAACTCTACCATCTGGTGAGCGAGATGTATGAGACACTCGAAATAGCCTCAGACTTCAAGAAGAATATAATAATTCCAATCCCAAAGAAAGCAGGTGTTGACAGATGTGAAAATTAGCGAACTATCAGTTTAATAAGTCACAGCTGCAAAATACTAACGCGAATTCTTTACAGACGAATGGAAAAACTGGTAGAAGCCGACTTCCGCGAAGATCAGTTTGTATTCCGCAGAAATATTGGAACACGTGAGTCAATACTGACCCTACGACTTACCATAGAAAATAGATTAAGGAACGGCAAACCTACATTTCTATCATTTGTAGACTTAGAGAAAGCTTTTGACAAATTCTAAAGGTGGCAGGAGTAAAATACAGGGGGCGAAAGGCTATTTACAATTTGTACAGAAACCAGATGGCAGTTATAAGAGTCGAGGGGCATGAAAGGGAAGCAGCGGTTGGGAAGGGAGTGAGACAGGGTTGTAGCCTCTCCCCGATGTTATTCAATCTGTATATTGAGCAAGCAGTAAAGGAAACAAAAGAAAAGTTCGGAGTAGGTATTAAAGTCCATGGAGAAGAAATAAAAACGTTGAGGTTCGCCGATGACATTGTAATTCTGTCAGAGAGAGCAAAGGACTTGGAAGAGCAGTTAAACAGAGTGGACAGTGTCTTGAAAGGAGGATATAAGATGAACATCAACGAAAGCAAAACGAGGATAATGGTATGTAGTCGAATTAAGTCGGGTGATGCTGAGGGAATTAGAATAGTAAATGAGACACTTAAAGTAGTAAATGAGTTTTGCTATTTGGGGAGCAAAGTAACTGATTATGGTGGAAGTAGAGAGGATACAAAATGTAGACTGGCAATGGCAAGAAAAGCGTTTCTGAAGAAGAGAAATTTGTTAACATCGAGTATAGATTTAAGTGTCAGGAAGTCGTTTCTGAAAGTATTTGTATGGAGTGTAGCCATGTATGGAAGTGAAACATGGACGATACATAGTTTGGACAAGAAGAGAATAGAAGCTTTCGAAATGTGGTGCTACAGAAGAATGCTGAAAATTAGATGGGTAGATCACATAACTAATGAGGAAGTATTGAATAGGATTGGGGAGAAGAGAAGTTTGTGGCACAACTTGACCAGAAGAAGGGATCGGTTGGTAGGACATGTTCTGAGGCATCAAGGGATCACCAATTTAGTATTGGAGGGCAGAGTGGAGGGTAAAAATCGTAGGGGGAGACCAAGAGATGAATACACTAAGCAGATTCAGAAGGATGTAGGTTGCAGTAGGTACTGGAGATGAAGAAGCTTGCACAGGATAGAGTAGCATGGAGAGCTGCATCAAACCAGTCTCAGGACTGAAGACAACAGTAACAACTTTTAACAGTCAGGCTTGACATGAATGTAATAAAATATGCTGGAAAATGCAAATTTATTACTCAGTTGTAAGCATCTGAGATAAGGAATGTTTTTCCATGGTGGTATATCACTCATTTATCGAATGTCATAAGAATTTGCTGCTGATGTCGTAAGGCCGCCCCCGTGTCGAGCCGTTGGACCGCAGACAGGTAGTGGCTGGACCGCCCCCGGCGAGTCGGTGGGGCGTCGGTTGCCGTCGGCTGCATCGTGGTTTGGATATGCTGCTGGCTAGAAGTCGCGCTGCAGCAGGTCTTGTTTCTCCTTTCCCACGTCCCTCAGTTTAAGACGGGTACATGAAATGTCAAAATATAAGCATCAGTGACAAGATAATTACTATTCTCATCCTGTGGAAAAGTTTATTAGCGTCCATTTCACTTGCATTCACACGGATGGAATTAGACTGTTTTTGGAGTATGTTGTGTATTTTGACACTGTTCAACACAATGTAGTGATTCACCTGCAAGTTTATCACAATATGCACATTTTGAACACTGCACCGTTAATCATACAAGTGTCCGTAGTGTGCTTCGTTCACTTAAGTGGAATGTAAATATTTTCGCGACGCGCTGCGTAGCCAACGTTGCATTATTGTTTTTCCGCTCGGCTGGCTGTACAGTCTGTCACATTAAATTTGGCACACGGAGGCGCTTCATATCAAACTACTAAAGGTCATCAGTTCAAGTTAATTATTAATTCAGTCAACAGTACTCAACGTTCATAGCGTTGCTGCTAACTTTGACACTCCAAGAGCGTTCATAAGGTTACGTGATCACAGTTTTTATCATTGTTCATCATTATTCACAATATAAATCACAGTTTTTCACGCGTCCACTAGTTCCTGTGAAACACGTTTCACTGTTCTGATTGCTGTCAGTAGTTTTCCACAGTACTTAACAATCTATATGCAAATGACACTTTTCAAGTAATGAGGTCTGATACACTTGCACATAAGTTCATATTACCGTGACTGAATAACAAAATTTAAAATTTTACACTGTCACATAAACATGAGACAATATAAAATTTTCAAATCTGCTACATTATCTTGACCATGAGATCATTACTGAACTATCCAGATAACAGTACATTTCCATTTTTATTACAGATATATATATTTATGTATTTCTATTTTTTTATTCGAATTGTTATTTACCATGTTTTTAGGACAGATGTCCATGTTCGGTTTATCTAACCGGAATGTTGCTCATAAGAGCGTTTTAAATGACTTCGTAATGAAACCGTGTACGTAAATCAGTACACATTCAGATTTCGCTTCACTAGTGGTGAAAGCAGTTTATTTTATTTTTTACTTATTTATTTTTTTTTTCTCAGCCACACAGCTCACACACCACCAACACTCGCTAAGTGTGTGGGACTACATGATTCAATCTTATGAAAATATTTTTGTTAAATCCATTCTTACACAATAACAAATATATTATTTAAGCATTTTAATCATTTCTATCCTACGTATAGAGAGGTAAAATTCCTCACATTTAATGCAATAACACTGAAGTGTTTATCAAGTTATTTATCCCTTTTAGAGTAAAAAAACATTTATTATGGGGATTCTCTACTCCTTGCTCAAATAATTCAAGAACATTACAGTGTAATACTCGACGTAAAAGCTTATAAACTAATACATACATAATATTATCAAATTATTACTGCTAATTATTTTATCATAAACATTATATTTACAGTTATGGGGTAGTGCACTTGCACTTCTGATTGGTCCTTTGTATCACTTCGTTTTTTCTTAGTCCAGGGGACCGAGTAAGATACTCTGCAATAGGTCTTGTGCGGATATACTTTCATATTATACTGGTAATCTTTTATGATTTTGGGCGTTCCGTGAATACTTCGAGGTATCCGGATAATAATTCTGTTAATCGTGTAGCCTCTTAAGCATTAATGCAAGTTGCCTCCTGTACTTTCTCTTCTATTTTTGTGACGATGTCACTCACGTTGCTGGGCGCATCGTTATTTCGGTTTTTGTGACACATCTGTGGGTGCTTATAATCCAACACTAACAACTGATGTTTGCTGACAGGAAGATTCATTTTTCTCATCAGCGGAAGGTTCGCACCGATCTCCCGATTCAGCATTAATGTTATGGGTCGCTGTTGGTACTTACGTGCACATGTCCCACGGGCGAGATCAATTGCAGCTTCCCTTTCCCGAAGGAGCTCAAGACCCAGAAGCACCGGTACTGACAAGTTATCCATTAGTAGGAACGTGCATAATAAGTGATCATTTCCCAAGGAAACTTCCACCTGTGTCTGGTATTTTATACTCTGTGCCTTTTTTCCCAATGCCCCTATAACCTTACAAACTGCAACCAGCAAAATCGGCAATCTCCGATACCTTCTTGAAAAACAGCGTGTTTATAACTGATACATTCGCACCAGTGTCAACAGAATAATAGTTGTTATACCATTTACAGCTCCGGTGACACTTGCTTGGATATTTTCCCTTTGTGGATTATCAGAGACAGCAGGTTACTGATATAGCTCATCTTCGATCCTGTTGCCACCCTGATACCGTATCATGTTTATATTTTGTTCTGTCGACCTATTGCCTTCATTGTTGGCCTCGGTCACCTGGCGAAGGCCTACAGAGACCGAAATTATTTTGTTGGCGTCTGAGTGTTTTGTTTCCGAAGGTACCTCCACTATTCTAACATTTTGTGAGTTTTCAGTCGGAGGAGGCCTGCTTGGATCCCACCACGGTGGATATTGATTGCTTGGTATAGGTATAGCCTGTACATAATTTATTGGCTGACCTGAACTGATAGAATTTTGCTGCGGCTGCCAATGACTTGGCCCTGGCTGTTGCCAATATTCACTGTCGCCCCGCATATTTTTAGGCTTGTCTTTATATGGACTGTCTGACCTGTTGTCATTTCGTCTCTTTCGGTTGCTATTGTTATTGTTTGGGTTTTCATTGTGGTACGGCCTCCGATTACCATTCGGTTGTTGGTGTTCTCCAGCCTTTAGATAATTACAGTTATTATTATTAAGATAACCAAAATTTTGGTTGTATGGATTCCTACTACTACTACTACTATTACTACTTCTACTACTTTTATTATTATTATTATTTCTTTACTTTCTCAGACGTTAAGTCTGGTTAAAATGGAAAGTGACGCGGACCTTCATCAAGCGTCACTTCCTTTTAACTGCACAGCACATGTCATATTGCATTTAGGAACTTTAGGGTAATTGAACATGTATCAATAATTACGGATTTCTGTAGTTGTATATACAAGTTTGGATGTAGCTGTATTGCATTGATGTACTGGTGGATATTGTGTGGTATGACTCCTGTAGTTGATAATTGGTATAATGTTAACTTTATCCTGATACCACATGTCCTTAACTTCCTCAGCCAATTGGATGTATTCTTCAATTTTTTCTCCTGTTTTCTTTTGTATGTTTGTTGTATTGGGTATGGATATTTCAATTAGTTATGTTAATTTCTTCTTTTTATTGGTGAGTATGATGTCAGGTTTGTTATGTGGTGTTGTTGTATCTGTTATAATGGTTCTGTTCCAGTATAATTTGTATTCATCATTCTCCAGTACATTTTGTGGTGCATACTTGTATGTGTGAACGTATTGTTTTATAAGTTTATGTTGTAAGCTAAGCTGCTGATGTATTATTTTTGCTACATTGTCATGTCTTCTGGGGTATTCTGTATTTGCTAGTATTGTACACCCGCTTGTGATGTGATCTACTCTTTCTCTTTGTTGTTTGCAAAGTCTGCATTTATCTGTTGTGGTATTGGGATCTTTGATAATATGCTTGCTGTAATATCTGGTGTTTATTGTTTGATCCTGTATTGCAATCGTGAATCCTTCCGTCTCACTGTATATATTGCCTTTTCTTAGCCATGTGTTGGATGCATCTTGATCGATGTGTGGCTGTGTTAGATGATACGGGTGCTTTCCATGTAGTGTTTTCTTTTTCCAATTTACTTTCTTCATATCTGTTGATGTTATGTGATCTAAAGGGCTGTAGAAGTGGTTATGAAATTGTAGTGGTGTAGCAGATGTATTTATATGAGTGATTGCTTTGTGTATTTTGCTAGTTTCTGCTCGTTCTAGATAGAATTTTCTTAAATTGTCTACCTGTCCCTAATGTAGGTTTTTTATATCGATAAATCCCCTTCCTCCTTCCTTTCTGCTTAATGTGAATCTTTCTGTTGCTGAATGAATGTGATGTATTCTATATTTGTGGCATTGTGATCATGTAAGTCTATTAAGTGCTTCTAGATCTGTGTTACTCCATTTCACTACTCCAAATGAGTAGATCAATATTGGTATAGCATAAGTATTTATAGCTTTTGTCTTGTTTCTTGCTGTCAATTCTGTTTTCAGTATTTTTGTTAGTCTTTGTCTATATTTTTCTTTTAGTTCTTCTTTAATATTTGTATTATCTATTCCTATTTTTGTCTGTATCCTAGATATTTATAGGCATCTGTTTTTTCCATCGCTTCTATGCAGTCGCTGTGGTTATCCAATATGTAATCCTCCTGTTTAGTGTGTTTTCCCTTGACAATGATATTTTTCTTACATTTGTCTGTTCCAAAAGCCATATTTATATCATTGCTGAATACTTCTGTTATCTTTAGTAATTGGTTGAGTTGTTGATTTGTTGCTGCCAGTAGTTTTAGATCATCCATGTATAGTAAATGTGTTATTTTGTGTGGGTATGTTACAGTAATCTTATATCCATAGTTTGTATTATTTAGCATGTTGGATAGTGGGTTCAGAGCAAGGCAGAACCAGAAAGGACTTAATGAGTCTCCTTCGTATATTCCACACTTAATCTGTATTGGCTGTGATGTGATATTATTTGAATTTGTTTGGATATTAAGTGTGGTTTTCCAATTTTTCATTACTATGTTTATGAACTGTATCAATTTAGGATCTACTTTGTATATTTCCAATATTTGTAGTAACCATGAGTGTGGTACACTATCAAAAGCTTTTTGGTAATCAATGTATGCGTAGTGCAGCGACCTTTGTTTAGTTTTTGCTTGATATGTCACCTCTGCATCTATTATCTGTTGCTCTTTACATCCTCGTGCTCCTTTGCAACAGCCTTTTTGTTCTTCATTTATAATTTTGTTCTGTGTTGTATGTGTCATTAATTTCTGTGTAATGACTGAAGTTAATATTCCACATATTGTTGGCAGGCATGTTATAGGGCGATATTTTGCTGGGTTTGCTGTGTCTGCTTGATCTTTAGGTTTCAGATAAGTTATTCCTTGTGTAAGTGTATCAGGGAATGTGTATGGGTCTGCAGTGTAATTGTTAAATAATTTAGTTAGGTGTGAATGTGTTGAGGTGAACTTTTTTAGCCAGAAATTTGCTATTTTATCATTTCCAGGGGCTTTCAAATTGTGCGTAGAATTAATTGCTCGGGTGACTTCATGTTGCAAAATTATCACTTCAGGCATTTGTGGTATCATCTTGTACGAGTCTGTTTCTGCTTGTATCCACCGTGCGTGTCTGTTATGTTGTACTGGGTTTGACCATATGTTGCTCCAGAAGTGTTCCATGTCTGTTATGTTTGGTGGATTGTCTATTTTAATGTGTGTGTTATCTATTGTCTGGTAAAATTTCTTTTGGTTTGTGTTGAATGTTTGGTTTTGTTTCCTTCTATTTTCACTTTTTTTGTACCTTCTAAGTCGTTTGGCCAATGCTTGTAATTTCTGCTTCTTTTCATCTAATTGCTCTATCGCTTCTTGTTGTAAGATTTTACCTAACCTTTTCCGTTTTTGGTCTGATATTTCATTTCTTATAAATTGTGTTAGCTGTCCAATGTCTTTTCTCAGTTTTTCTATTCTGATCTGTAGCCTGTGTTGCCATGCTGGTTTTGTGGGTTTCTTCTGTGTGTTGGTTGGTTCTGATCTCTGCCTAGTGTGTATATTTAGTGTAGTGAGTGCTCCTATATAAATCAGTAGTTGTAACTCTTCCATAGTTGTATTTTCATTGATTTTGTTCTGTATGATTGTGTTGATAGTTTTTATTGTTGTTTCGACTTGTGGGTTATTTGGTGGTCTATGCAAGAATGGTCTAATGTCTGTATTTGTGTCTTTTTATTCTATATGTGTCAGCTGAAATTTTTCTTCTATATCTAACATGTGTGTCACTTCGTGTTCTATTTGTGCTTGTTCTGGTGTTTGTCTTAAGATTTCGTTTTCCTCTGATTGTTGAATTGATGCGTGTTGTTCTTTGTTTGTTTGCTCTGGGATGTTTGAGTTACTGTATTTTCTTCTTCTTCTGATGGTACATTATTTTGTTCCAGTATTTGTTGTACTTTTATGTTTTCTAATTCTGACTGGGGTATCCTGTTATTTTTGATTATTACACGGATCTGATCAGCTAGTTGTTGTCCTGTTAAAAATTTTAATTCTGGGTATCTGGTAATAAATGTTGTGTATACTTGTGATCTGTATCCAGCTGTGTTGATTAGCTTTTATTTTTCTTTGGAGTACCTTCGCCCCTATTTCCATTATTTCCATTCCATGAATTTTTTCTACTAGGTCTATTATTATTGCTGATCACGCCAGAATTTTTTCTGGCGTCTTCTTGCACTAGATCCAGAAAATCAGTTACAGACAGAAATTCTTTCAGATCGGTGTCTGTAACATTAAATAATTTTTCTCTAATATGTATGGGTAATCTAGCTTTTAACACTCGCAATAAGTCTCTGGTGGTTACTGGCTCATCCCAGTACTGGGTCATGTTAACATATTTTTAAAAGTACTTTCTTAAGGAACCTGACTTAGGATTGCACATTTCTGCATTGTAAACAATTTTACGGAGTCGCTCTTGAGTAGACGCTGACCAGAATTGATCAAGGAACGCCTTCTCAAAGTCGTGGAAAGTCTTGCAAGTTTCTGCTGCGTTTATTGCCCAGAGCGACACATCACCAGAAATATGTGAAACCACAAATTGTATTTTCTGTTCTTCCGACCACGATTTTGGAAGAACACTTTTGAAGTTTCGAATGAAAATTACTGAATGTATGTTTTTCTTGCTTTCTTCGGTAAATATTTGAAACTGTCTATGCTTAATTAGGCTTTCTTCATGCATCAAAGTAGTTAAGTGCATAGAGTTGCTATCATTCGCAGGTGGTGTGGTTACTTTATTACAAGTACATTCTATTCCACTATTATTGTTCCTTGGTGTCACATATTGCTCTGGTAATATCGGTTGATTACCAAAATTTGGTCTTCCTTCTGGTGCATTAAAATTCGCCGTCAGATTATCTGCGATCTTTTGCCTGTCAGTACCAGTGTTGTCATTACTGCATACTGTCAGATTTTCAAAGTTTTGATTTTTAGAGCTCAACACCCTGGCTACTTCTGTTCGGACTTGCTTTCGGATTTCCGAGGGAATGTCCTCCTGTATTGTTTCCACAGCGGTAGCCAAGGCTTTGAATTGGTTCTCTAGTCTATCTTTTTCACTTTGAAGATTATTGACCTGAACTGGAATGTTTGTTAACGGTTCAATAGTGGTTTTTACTGCATCGATCTCCTGCTTAAAATGGGTAGTAATAGCATTAGCACGATCGACCAACACTTGATTTATCCTACGTACAATTTCTTTATCTCTTTCCAGAAAAATATTGTTTATATTTTCCATAAATTTCTTTTCCTTTTCTTGGTCCCTGAGCTCCTGTTGCTGTTTTTCTATAAGCTTTTCCTGTCTACGTTTTTCCTATTTCTGCTGACGTTGTCTTTCACGCTCCTGCTCTTTAAGCTCGTGTTATTTTTCATGCTCCTGCTCTTTAATAGTAAACTTTTCAAATAATGCTGTTAGCATATCCTGTATGGACATAGCTTGAGCATTGCTAACTTCTGCCCCTTGCCCAGAAGAAATATTGTCATTAATTCCTAACTGGTTGAATCCAGGAGTGTCAGTTTGTTTTGGCAACTCCTCGGTTTTACTATCACTCGGGACATGAGTTTCTAAATTATCATTCATAATTAAATTTTCTAATAATTCAACAGAAATATGGGTAGATTGTTCTACCTGAGACTTTGATGTCATCTCTCCATCAGTATGCTCATTCGGTTTATTTTTCTTTTGTTTAACCATTCTATCACCAATATAGCACAAGAAATATATAAATCACTGACAAGCACCAGTTGACACAAAATGATCTTATAACTAACACATATACACAAATAACACTTAAAAATATTATTCTCGCAGCCAGAACATTCAATTATTACTACTTGTGGCTGGAGGTATTGATTTTAACTTCAGATTGTACCTGCTGTGTATTTACTGGACATGATGAACTGCAGTGATTGTATGAAGTTGCTCCTGTGACTCGCGTCAGCACAGATACAGATCCGTACAGCAATTTGGTAGGACGATGTCAATGCTCATGAAACAAGTAAGTATATTATGATTAATAGTTTGTTTTGGTACTCGATCACAATTTCCATTATTAAAATGAATAAATGTGCATTGGTGGCCCCACGTTGGGCGCCAGTGTGGCGCTCGCTGTGTTATTCAGTGGTTTGGTATTTTACTAATTTCTAAATGGAAATGATAATCTTATTTTATTACATTGAGTAATTACTAAATAATTTTTCTCCCGGCTAAAGATTTGATCAAGTTGCTAAAGAACTCCAAGTTAACGTCGTGTTAAAGTGTTGTCTGTAAGTTGTGTAAGTGTCACTAAATCACAGTTCATACAACGGATTCTATACAACTATGGATTATGATGGAAGCAGTTATCTTCAGCAAAAGATCATTAAAACCACCGAATATCAGCCGCGCACAACACTGACGTATGTTACCTGAAACAACATTCTTCGCAACTCGTACGTAATTAATTTCGGCTCCATACATCAGCTACAAAAGTTTGTTATAACGATCGTGCTATGAGCACTGTTTTTAAAGAACCAATCTGATTCGAATCATTTTCATTAAAATGAGTTCGGAACCACCGGTGCACATTTATTTTTACACATTTGTATTACGTTCGGCATTTATGTCTGCAGAGTTGCGTAATTTGAATTTGCCGCTGAGATAATTGTTAAGATGGCGGCAGGCAATTGATAGAGACTTTCTATTGTTAGACCAAATAAGTAAGTATTTGAAATGATTATTAAATTCTATAAACTATACTTTCATATTGTGCACTATTTAGACCTCATGAAGCAAACATTTGATTTGTTTCTAAGGAAAACACAGACAAAACCGCGATACAAATTGCTATCGTCAATGGCTGCGCTCCTTGCAGCGGAAAGAAATAATTAACACAGATAATGCTTACTGAGAGAGGAATTAAAGTTACAAATAATTATTCACTCATATTTATAATGATAATAAACTCTATTTTCAAGTAATAATTAACAAATAATTACAATTTCTTAACAGACCTCAGTTTGATATGGGTCCGCAACTTACAAAAGCCAACCAACAAAAGGTCAAAAAAAAAGAAGAGAAACGCAGATCGTAAAAGGAATTTACAATTAGCATTGTCTTTGTATAATACACATCGATATGTCCAATTACATCATAGAATACTATATAAATAATTAATATTTATCATCGTTTTCATTATTTTTTTATATGTCGAATAGATAATGTTTATAACTGTTACAAGCATAATTTCCTCTCGCCGCACTGTAGCTAAAAATTTATCTCGTGGATGTTACACTCAGAACATACGTTTTAAAAGACAGTGATGAGTTATTCGCAGAGGAATTACAGAAAAGCTTTGAACGTGTTGCTCATAGAACGGCCGTTAGACATCGAGGGAATAGTGCACTGATGTAATAGGTTGGATTCTCAGCAAACTACAGCAGTTTTATGAACGCTGGCAGTTTGCTATATAATAGGAAACATGAACCTCTAACCTTGCAGTAGCGTGATATGAACTCTGGGAAACACATCGTCATAGGTGGAGGCGCTATTATCGAGAAACTGCCATTCGAACTTCGTATCCACGGATATAACTTTTGTGGACTCCAAACAAAATTGAAGCGGCGCCTAGCTCATGGTGACAAGGGAAT
Organism: Schistocerca cancellata; assembly: GCF_023864275.1. Lineage (NCBI taxonomy): Eukaryota > Metazoa > Arthropoda > Insecta > Orthoptera > Acrididae > Schistocerca > Schistocerca cancellata. The sequence continues at coordinate 613,429,030 of NC_064626.1, forward strand.
TAATAACCAAGACAGTGCATACAAAGTACACGATATTGCTTTCGCTACAAATAAAGATCGTCGCAGAACAATTATTAATTTATAAACCTAGACAGATGCGTCAAAGGATTTATATTGTTACAGGACAACGTATTACTGGATTCATGGTCGAGAGAGCAATGTGTGCCAAACTCGAATTTGATGCTGAAATAACATTCAAGCAGATAATGAATGCCCCCCTCGCACACTAAAGAATAAAAAAATACGCGATGTTTAAAAAACTGCGTCGAATCAGTGGTGACAGCAACGAAATGTGCCCTGAGGCAGAAAGAAGAAAGGAAAGGACGTGTTAAAATGTCCAGGGTTCTATCAATAACAACGACATCTGGTAGAATCATTCCGTTTCCGGTCCCTGCATTTGCTGAGATATCAGCCATCGGTTAATTAGCTAGGAAAGCCGCTGCCGTAACTCAAACAGTAAAAGATGTCTGGAACGGTGAGATGTAATTACAAGAAGATCAAAGGCATGATATAGCCATGGAGGCCAGCGCTATCAGTAGGGCCTACATTTAAAACCGTGCACGAAAGGGCTTCGATTGTATACAAACAAAAATCCCATAGATATACTATCGGATAGATCGCTTACAAGCATAGATCTGCTTAAACTTAAGGAACGTTGCCATCCGTAATCTCTGAGTGTCTGAATTTTTGAAGCTCTTGAGAGCACATCTTGCATTTTTCACTGGACCGACTCCTCGCCGAATACTGAAGACTAACTTTGTGGAAAACAGATACCCCTTAAGGAACCATAGTGACTGGATTTTATATGCATTAAATGATTACTAAAGTTGAGGAGTTCGCCCAATTCTAAGAATATATGTAACTTGCGTCAACGTAGTGCGCTAAACCTCTCCCTAATGTGCATTCCAACACTCCATCCAGTAGTCCTGAGCTCATTAACTCCAACTGCCATGTAATGAAAATGAATGGAAGGCACGTTTCGAATTTTTATCCTCTTGATCAGCCGTTCTGAAATCTGATACAGTTCAGGTTGAACACTTTACTATAAGACTTAGGACCAAATTCAGTATATGTTTCGGGTGGCATTCAGTGGGAGATAGAGAATGATAGGCATTGATTGTTCAAAAGGAAAAACGCAATTTCGAGAAGGTCTACGTTGTATGGCGAAAGTTCGTCCCACAGTAAACTCAGTCACCAAAATTTAGACGGTGTCAGTATTTTACAAATAGTACACGGCTTTTAAGGGGACAGAAACAAAAAATATGTATCTGGCAGAGAAAAAAGCCAAACTGTGCTTACAGCATTGACTGGCTGGAAAGCCGAAGGTCGAAATGTTTAATATTTTATTTGAGTTTTCTGGCCTTGTTTTCAACTGGCGTAAAAAGCAGGTTTCCACGTAAGTCAGCAATGTTTATACATACAGCTGTAGTCCGAAGGAAGCGGCTGTCTTAAGACTCTAAAGCAAAGTTTTCCAACCTTTTTGAATACAGCATCCATTTCTAAGCAAGTTCTAGAAACCTACCAGAACCGTAATGAAATTATGTCAGTGATTGCAAAGGCAAGGTATTTCATTTTCTTTCTACGAATATCCTTAATGATTGAGAATTCAAGTACTCTCTGCAAGGTAGTCGCAGCGTTCTGCGTACAGTGGTATGTTCTTTGCCGCCGTGGAGGCGTGGGGAAGAGAAGGGGAGAAGGGGTCAGCATTCGCCTAGGCACACACTTTCGCTCTGTGCTGTCAGTTGTGCGAGCACGCCAGCGAGTACAGACATGATTCGTGTGTTTGCGTTTCTCTCAGATCAATAATAAAATGGACAAGTTTCTCAAAAGGATCTGCGCAGCCCTCCACGTTTGGTGCAAGTGGCAGTGGCGGAAGTGAATCAAAATCGAAGAAAAGTAGAGTTCATGAAAACAGTTATTAGAAGTGTGGTTTTGCTGGTGTGAATAATAATCCTCAATGAGTAATTTGCGACGAAATGCTGTCACGTATGAATATGAAACCACCATAGTGTATGCAACATTCCATGCAAGCGGATAAACCGTTTGATGTCTTGGAAGGAAAATTGAAAGCCCTTAACCATTATTCATATAATAAAATATTATTGTCATTAGTTGATTAGAATAATATTATGTTATTCATTATTTATTTGTCTTTCTGATTTAACGATATTTTTATCTGATTTTATGTATCCAGTGTCAACTAGAAAACCACTGAGTCGCATACCGCAAAGCAGGGAAACCGCATACCTATGCAGAGAATCTTATTTTGCCAACAGTCCAGGATATGGCTGAAATTATATTATGTAAGAAGGAGGCAAACAAGTAAACAGCATACCAGTTCCTGACAACACCACTGAGCGCAGAAAACGATATGTTCGGTGACATTCGATAACAGTCGAAAAATTAAAGAAGATTCCGCATTTTGCTTTGCAGTTTGATGGATCTACCAATGTTTCGGATTGTGCGGAATTTATGGTATTTGTGTGCTTTGAAGCAAATGAAAGTATATCATGGAAGACATTTTATTATTCAAAGCACATCCTGCGAATACTACCGGCCAGTGTTTGTACGATATGCTTTTAGAAATCACTCGCAACTACGCGATTGATTGTATAAAATGTATCGCCATTTGTAGTGAATGTGCTAAGGCTATGACTGGCAACAAAAGGGGGCTCGTTGCGAAATGAAAATCAATAATGCCAAATGTTTCATGGACACACTGCTTTCTCCGTCGACAGGCTCTGGCAGCCACTGTTTTATCTTCTGATTTAAAAAATGTGCTTAAAGATGTGACCAACAGGTTGAAAAAATCAGCCAACCAGTCGCAAAACGAAGGTTTCATAGCCATTCACGTAGGTTTCGATAATTTTTATAAGCATATCTTCTTCAAAAGTAGTGGGCCTTGTTACATCACATGATGGTACATTACATTAGCTGAAGCCGTGCGGCTCTTATCAAATACAGGGTGAAAAGTATTTAAACCGACAAACTCTGGGAGGTTGTAGGGGACATCAAAACAAATATTTTTCCCTAAAGTCATTTTTCCCTATGAGGAGTATTTAAACTGGTAGAGGAAGATTTCTCTGGCGGCAAATTAATTAAACCAACAAACACTTTTCCATTTTTTATGACCAAGAGACAACAACTAGCTAGCAGATCCGGCCCAATTAAACAGTTCCCAACAACACCGACCCACACATTAACGAAGAACCGACCTCACTTGATGAGCGCTAGTAACTGTGGCATGTGGGTTATCCTCACTCCAACCATGCGAATTGTGCATGTTGAAGACTCCATCACCCTCGAACGTTGCTTCATCGGTAAACAACACAGAGTATGGAAATGTAGGATGCATTTCACACTGCTCCAGGTACCACTGCGAAAGCTGTGCCCTGGGTGGATAATCAACTGATTCCATGTTGTGGACACGCTGTAAGTGAAATGGACGTAACGATTGCTCTCGAAGGACTGTTCTTACATTCGTCTGATTCGTTCCATGTTACGTGCAATTGCACGAGTGCTGATTGAAGGATCCCGCTCCACATGCAGCAAGACAGCTTCCTCAACTTGCAGCGTTCTTACCGAGCGACGGCGTCCTTGTCCAGGTAATCTGCTAAATGACCCGGTCTCATGCAGACGTTGGTACACAGCAGCAAAGGTCGTATGATGCGGGATACGGCGATTAGGATATTGTTGTTGATAAACTCGCTGTGCAGATCGTCCGTTGTGGTGCGCTACGTAGTACGCACCAATCACATCTGTGTACTCACTCCAGGTATATCGCTACAATAGTAAACAAAGACAATGCACTACTGCACTGGTGGACAGCAGTTGCCTGCAACTGAAGAGCGTAATACGCCCTCTAACAACTGAAGTTCGTAATACGGCGTCTAACAACTGAAGAGCGTAATACGATCTCCACCGGTTTAAATAATCTTCGCAGGAAAAAATGACATTAGGGAAAAATATTTGTTTTGATGTCCCCTACAACCTCCCAGAGTTTGTCGGTTTATCGGTTTAAATACTTTTCACCCTGTATAAAATTGACAAAAACAAGAATTATACCAAGTCATTTACATAGTGGCCAGATTACATATAGCGTACTTCAGAATGAATGTTCACTAGTAGGAGTAAATGTACCATCTTTTGGTGTAACAAGGCCCACTACTTCCGAATAAGATATTTTTAGAACTATCGAAACTTAGGTCAAGGACTAATAACGTTTGTTTTGCAATTACTTGGCTGATTTTTTCAATATCTTCAGATTTACACAGTTGTGAACTTCATTAACGGTAAAGCGCAATGAAAGATATGGTACTGGCCGTACTGCAAACTCTGGTTGCACCATTTAAAGTGATTAAACTGAAGTCACTCCTACGAACGTGACCCCCCATGCTAGACTTAAGGCGGATCCGACCCACAGGATGAAACACACTGGTGTAGAACTTAAGGGGGAGGTGGGCAGGAAGGGGAGGGGGGAGTGAAGGGGAGGGAGTAAGAATTTCTGGTTCATACGGCAAATTTGTTTGAAGGGACATTGTCAGTCATCAGCTGGAGAAGGCTATGGTCGACAGCTAAGGAGTTGGTGACATTTTTTCTGGACATAAGGGAAAGTCTGAGTGTAAATCATGAATACTCACGAGAGTATCACTTCTAAAATGTACCCTACATTGGATTCGCCAAATCAATAGGTTCAGTACTATCTGGGAAAAGACAAGCTCTCTGGATGAAGCCAAACATTGAGATTAATTTACGAAATTGCATGAATGCAAGCAATTGTTACGAGAAGAACTTTTTCAAACTGATAATAATAGTGTGTTTGGAAAAACCGTGCAAAATGTGCGACAGATGCGGGGAGTGACTAGCAGCAAGCCAGGAAGGCAGATATGGAGCAGCTGCTTTAATTTCCAAAGAAATTGTCGAAGGAGTTTTATTTTAACGAAAATTTAGTTGCCATTGAGGTGAGCAGACTGAATGTAGTCTTCGACAAGCTCAGTAGCAATGGCCGTTTTGGATGTTTTGTAAACTATTATTTTCAATTTCCATTATGCATATACTGGGTGAGGCATTTAAAACTGTTTGTCGGAATATTTGGCGAAATACACATCGGATTAAAAAAAGTGGTAATAAACGTTGTTCACCTCGAAGAGGGACATCCATTAACATAACGCTCGACCCCCCTGCACCACCTCTAGAGGCGGCAGCGGGGGATGGTGAAATCTTAAATAGGAACCCTTATTTTTAGTACAGATTTGGATTCTCCGTGAAAAAATATGGAACTTTTGTGTGAAACACTTCATTCGTTTCATGATAGATAGCGCTGTAATCGGCAAACTTGGAAACGAGTTGACAATTGTTGTAAGACGATACTATCTCAAACAAATACACATCCCATTCAGACAAACGAAGTACTTTTTTGATATTTTTCATAATACTATCATATGACACCTCCCACAAGCGAATGAAGCACAGACCGTGATCATGCGCTCAGTCTGTGGTCAGACTCTGCATGATACAATGATTCAGACTGTACACCTCTATTTTCGCTTAGCATCTGTGCCTGTCCTGCCTGCCTCTCCCCCACCCTCACCTACCTTGGCTTCACCATTGACAGCCACCTCACGTGGATCCCTCATTTCCGCTCTATCCAATCCAAAGCCCACACCAGTCTCCAACTCCTCAAACTCCAATCTGGCTGGACATGGGGGTTGAACTCCTTTACCATCCTCCACATCTACAAATCCTTAATCCGTCCCATCCCCTGTTACGCCAGTCCTGCCTGGATATCCGCCCCCCTCCCCCCCCCCCCCCCCAGATTTTATAAGTCGCTCCAGATCCTCGAGCACCATGCACTCCACCTCGCCTTCTGTATATTTCTCCCATCCCCCACACGATTCCTCTACGACGTGATTCCTTTCCCCCACCTGCTCCTTTCCCTCGAACATACCCGCATCCTCTACACCTCACGCCGACCTGATCCCCCCCCCCCCACCCTGGTTGCTCCTTTCCTCTCCAACCCCTGCCCGCTGCTGCGCCTTCACCGTTGTGTCCCCCCTACCCTCCACTTCTACAGCTTTCATCTCCTTTCCCAAGGTGGCTTCCATCAACTCCCCCTCCTGGATGATGCCCTCTCCCCCTCCATTTATCCCTCCTATCAGCTCTGATCCTCATCTCCCCCTACCTCCCTCTGTCCTTTTCCCAGGCTCCCTCTCGCCCCCTTCCATCCTGTTTCCTTTTCCCTGCCTACCCTCTCTTTGACTCCTTTATCGCCCCTCCCCCCCCCCCCAAGTCCTTTTCATTTCCCTTCAACTGCGTTCCCCACTCAATCTCACGTCCACCCTGCCCCCTCCCCCCTTTCTTGTGTCCTCTCCCTCTATCAGGTCCCCCCTTTCTTTGATTTTCCTTTCCTCCCCCCTTTTTCCCCCTCATTTGTCTGTGTCTGTTCAGTGTTGTGTGTCCCCCTTTTTAAGTGCTGCAAACAGAAACCAGACTGTCACCGTGTTCTTTAATTGTGCCTGTCTAATTACTATGTGTTTTAATCAGCGTCGCCCACCCTTCGTTTTTCATATTTTCTCCGCAATTTTTCACCGTGTTCGTTTTCAAGCCGTCACTGTTTTATCACCTGCTTTGTTATATCTCCTAATTATGTTTTTCCACTTTTCTGTCGGCTGCAGAGCGACGTATTACGCTTCTGACAGCTCCCCCCCCCCCCCCCCCCCTCCTCTGGGGGCGGATAGAAATCCAATAAAGAAAAAAAAATACGCATCTCGTCGCAATTGTTCCACGATGTTAACGATTGCACAGAGGGTCGATATCATTGCCACGTACTTTGAGGCTCATAGATATGTTGACAAAGTTCGTCAAAGGTATGCTACTTTGTTCTCTGATAGGAATGTTCCATCTGCGACGACGTTACGCAGTACTGTCCACCTGTTTACTCGCGGCCTGTGACAAGAGAAAATAATACAATGAATTTTCTAGCTGCTGCTATTGCAACTCCTCACATTAATTCTCGGCAAACTGTGCGAAGTTCAGGAATTTCGCAGAGAAGTCTTCTACGCATATTGCATGCACAAAAATGGCCTCCATTTTATTTATCTCTGCGTCAAGAACTCCATGGTGACGATTTTCACAATCGCCTGAATTTCTGCAACTGGATACAGGAACGACTGGCAGTCACTGATAATTTCATTCCACAGACACTTTTCCCCGATGAATCAAATTTTACAAATCGTGGTCAACTTGTAACACCGAAAATGCAGGATGCATGGCACCTGCTACCGATACATAATTTTTTCGCTGAATTGTATGTAAATATTTGTAATTTAAATGCTTTCTTTTAATAAGTAAGAACATTGTTTCACTGTATGTGTAAACTTACGTAGAAGTCTGTTGACACTTCGTTGTATTTATCTGTGTCTTACTGAGAAACTTATAAGCTCTGGGGAAAAGCCAAAAAAATTGTTATTTGCATCGACTAGCAACGATAATAGCAGTGCTTGTGCATTGTAAAATCTTTGGGTAGGGAGTTGCGCGGAGCGCACGGAGAGAGGGAAGCAGGTTCCAGCACTTGCAGTGTGCGTTAAGTGTGGTGTTAACGCTCTCGCAGTAGAGTGTACCATTTTGGCAGCATCATGTACGCACGCCGGCCAGATGTCTAGTAGCAGGAGTAAGGACAGTGGACAGGCGGAAGAGGCTGTATTAATTACGATTGCCCTTTCTTGTAATTAGCCGTGCTCCACAAGATGCTACTGTCTTCAACAACAGAAGCAGTTCCAGCAACACAGATTCGTCGTCGGCTCCGAGTTTCGTCATATGCACAGTACTGAAGTAAGACTGTTCACTGGTGAGAAGTATTAACGGCTAACCCAACAACAAAACTGGATGTGATTTGACTGATAAAATTTATTTAAATGATAATCAGTTAAACTCACGGCGATTGTGTCCTCATTGTCCTCAGACATTGTTACCAAGTAGGATCCTTGTTCCCTTTTTCCTTATATGCTAACCGAGTGTCATAAGAAACAAATTGAATAGTTACAGTCAGTTTATTAATGAATAATTTCACTTTTAACAATTTTAGCCTCAGTCTACTTTCAATTAACTGTTGTACAACAGAGACTTCAGTATATGCGTAAAGTAAAGCAATTTCATTTTTCAAGTTTGAGAAACAATCACTGAAAATAAATCCAAATCTAAAGAAATTCACAAAATTAAGAGTGCGGAAGTTTTATTTATTTTACATATAGCTTGGAGCACATGGCTGTTTGGTTTGGTACGTATTCTATTATTTATTTCTCTTCAAGTCAGTAAAAAAAGGCTCAGTTGCTCTTTTGTTTTTTTTTTCTAAATTTCTTTGATGATGTTACGTTGAGGTCACTGAAAGTCATTGTTCACGTAGCGAAGTTCAATACTAACATACAGTTTAATTGCATATTTTCAAATCATTACTCTATTGGTTTTTTTTTCATAATTTAATGACAAACATAACGTAAGCGTGACTTCTCAGTATCTTTATCATTACATATTCACTTAAAATTAGTGTCAAAAAAACTTGACAACCTTCAGTTGCCACGTCAGTGTTTTACAATACATGTTTTTCTTTAGCTTGGAGCACATGGCTGTTTGGTTTGGTACGTATTCTATTATTTATTTCTCTTCAAGTCAGTAAAAAAAGGCTCAGTTGCTCTTTTGTTTTTTTTTTCTAAATTTCTTTGATGATGTTACGTTGAGGTCACTGAAAGTCATTGTTCACGTAGCGAAGTTCAATACTAACATACAGTTTAATTGCATATTTTCAAATCATTACTCTATTGGTTTTTTTTTCATAATTTAATGACAAACATAACGTAAGCGTGACTTCTCAGTATCTTTATCATTACATATTCACTTAAAATTAGTGTCAAAAAAACTTGACAACCTTCAGTTGCCACGTCAGTGTTTTACAATACATGTTTTTCTTTCCCATCATCTTGTACAGGATTTTGGATGTAAATTGCCCTAGTGGACTGGCGACCGTTAATTATTTCCATTTCGTTCATTAGTGAAACATTTGGATTCATGATCAGTGGTACCCCTTTTCTGTCCAGTGTTTTTCGCTAGGGAATGCACAAAAATCTTTCATTTTTCCAAATTATAGCTCTGTTCGGTTTAATTACATTTAATTTTAGTAGACTTTTCCATCAGAAGGATCTGTTTTACACTTTCCTCCTACTTATCGGTATTATTTCTTCGGGAAAGATAGCCTTATCCAATTAGTAAAAATCCATTAGGCATACACGCGATCCACGGTCATATTTTATATCCCAAGCAGGATAGGCCGAGTAGTAATGGGGAGGTTACAAACTGAATCGACATAATATGCATTATTCGTCAGTGGAGAATCTCCATTGCGTAAGGCGAGTTCAACACCCATAGCGTGTCAACGTTTGGTGCGGTATTTTAGGTACGCAGGTAATTGGCCCATACTTCATAGAAGGTAATCTCACTAATCAAATGTACAGTGGAATTGTGGACAATGTTTTACCCATACTAATGGACCATGTTCCACTTAAAACGAAACTGGATACGTGGTTTCAACACGATGGATGCCCGGCGCATTATTCACGACTAGCTCGAGAAGTTTTGAATCGAAACCATTCGGGTCGATGAATTGGACGAGGAGATCCTCAAACGTGACCCGCACGTTCACCTAGTTTGACTTCTGCCGATTTTTTCCTGTGGAAATGACTAAAAGAGATAGTTTACATGGATGTACCAACAACCCCCGAAGATATGTGGCAGTGAATTAGCAATGAATGTGCAAACATTAGCGCAGAGACACTAATACATGTCGGGGTACACAGAGATACAATGAGCATTAGAAACAACGAACAACATTTCGAACATTTGCTGCACTGAAACATTTGTGAGAGGCAAGGGGACTCACAGTAATCAAGCACCCCGAGATAGTGAGAGGCAAGGGGACTCACCAAAATCAAGCACCCCGAAGGCAACACATTACTGCTACGTCCACGTCGTTGTTCCTGGGTAACGCCAAATGTAGTCTAAGAATGCATTGCGGGAGGGTGCACGATGTCACATGATAGCATTTTCCCAAATGAAATAATGTACTTTGATTTTCCTGATCGGAGTGTATTTTTGTGAAATATTACCGTTTTGCAACAATTGCCACCCCCGTATTCGTGTGTGCCGATTACAGCGCGGTCTTTGATGAAAAGAAATAAATGTTTCGTACAAAAGTTAATATTTTTTCACGGAGAATCCAAATCTACAATGAAGGATAGTGGTTTCTATTTAAGATTTCAAACTCACCCCACCCCCTTCCCCCCCGGGGATGGTGCAGTGGTGCAGGGGGGGGGGGGTGTTATGTTAACGGATGTCCCTCATCGAGATGAACAACGATTTTTACCACTCTTTTTTTAATCCGATATGTATTTCGCCACATATTCCGACAAACAGTTTTAAATGCCTCATGCTGTATATCAAACAAGTTTACAGCAAATCATGTAAAACTGTGCTAAAAAGACGCAGATAACTTAATCTATCACTCACAACGCCAAATATCTACGAGGAGAGCAGGAATGACATCCCTACATGTTTTGGAATTTCGAGTTTCCCTGTGAATAACAGATACGATATTCCATCGATGAATAAAAAAGAGAAGACGCCGCCAGAGGAAGGTGCAGTGGCGATTAGGCCAATTTAAGGGGAACCGAATGAACGTTGCCCCCTCTCAGCGATCGGGTGTCAAGCGGTTTGTGTGGCGACCGCGAGTAGTTAGCGCCTCGGCGTTGTGGCCGATAAGATCCTTGGCTCTCTGCTACTTTTGGAATGTTGGTCAGAGCGGGTTACTTCATGTCCTGTGTTGGCTGGATCAGTGGACATTGCCCTCTGTAGAAACTCTCTCAGTGTGTTGCTTGGGCACCTAACTGCACTTGGATTTGGATCATTCTGAAGAAGCCTGGGCCGACTGTGGCGCCGGAACGGTTTCCTATGAGCCACTCCCAAGGGAACGAACGCGTGGGGTACTGGTGGATATGGTCGACCGATTTCAGACAATGGTCGGGTGGTTGTTGACGTATGTTCCTACTCCCTGGGAATTATGATGAGCATACGTACAAATACAGTCGTGGGCGAGCTGTTCTAGGCGCTTCAGTCTGGAACCGCGCGACCGCTACCGTCGCAGGTTCGAATCTTGACTCGGGCATGGATGTGTATGTTGTGTCCTTAGGTTACTTAGGTTTAAGTAGTTCTAAGTTCTAGGGGACTGATGACCTCAGATGTTAAGTCCCATAGTGCTCAGAGCCATATGAACCATTTGAATTACACTCCTAACTATTATAGTTTACGTGTGAAAGGGCTATTCTCTTACTTTCCATACTGGTTGTCCATCATCGTCTGTAAAGTAGTTATTGTGAACCTTTAAAGTGATCTCATTCAAGTTATTTTAATGAGTATTTTTTACTATTAAGCCGTCGGTGTGCAGTAAGCAGCACATAACGTGATTTCAGAGCGCGATTCACTTTTTCCAAATTTTCACCAGTGTATTTTGGTGTCGTAATTTTCTTCTAAACATGGTAATTAGTAATATATATGTTACAGGGTAGCTTGAGTACACATGTGGTTTATATTGTGAGTTCCGCTAAAAAGGTCTTGAATAAAAGAAGTGGTTAATCCTAAATTGCTTGCTCTCTCTGTTAAACGTACTACAGTGAGAGACTAAAAGCTCAGATGGCCCACCAGGTTGAGTGTTTTTAACAAACAACAGGAAGAAGTAATTTTGGTTCTACACAGGCACCTTGTCTGCACGACTATTTGTTTTGCTCGTAAACTTGTCTTCAGCTCCGAGCGGGGTAGGCGCGCGCTCTAGGGCGCCTTGCCACGATTCGCGCGGCTCCCATCGTCGTAGTTTCGAGTCCTCCCTCGGGCATGGTGTGTGAGTTGTCCTTGGTGTAAGTTACTTTAAGTAGTGTGTAAGCCTAGGGACCGATGGCATTAGCAGTTTGGTCCCATAGGGACTAACCACAATTTTTTTGTCTTCAGCCTATTTACTTGGATTTGTTTTACTTACCAGTGGATGTCGAATTACTTCCTGTTAATCATTTCTGTAGTTTTTTAAACCTTAAATTTGGAATATATTGTTAAGTGCCACATTCCTGATCTTATTAAACATCTGTGTCAAGGCTTGAAATTTGTATCAAGATTTCAGAAAACTTTTCTTAATATCTTTTTCTTAATTTTTTTTCTTAAAGGATAGTTTAGAGGTTTCGTAAATTCTACCACCAGTTATCTTGTTTCCAAAAGAAAAAGCCACTAGTAAATTAAATTCTGGTGGTAGTTGCTGAGATCTTTTAGATCTTTCTGATGTGACAATAAAGTGGTTTAATTTTTATTAAATTTTTTATAAAATTATGACCCAGTATCCTACCACTCAATATCAGCTCCCTAGCTCATTTCAGACAGGTTAACCATTGATGATTACTGTTAACGTGCTGTAAAATCAATCAAAGCAACATGTTGTGTCTACTATTAAACAACACTGAGTTTACCTGCACGGTATGATAAATGTTGTGTTGTTGTTGTTGTTATGGTCTTCAGTCCTGAGACTGGTTTGATGCAGCTCTCCATGCTACTCTATCCTGTGCAAGCTTCTTCATCTCCCAGTATCTACTGCAACCTACATCCTTCTGAATCTGCTTAGTGTATTCATCTCTTGGTCTCCCTCTACGATTTTTACCCTCCACACTGCCCTCCAATGCTAAATTTGTGATCCCTTGATGCCTCAAAACATGTCCTACTAACCGATCCCTTCTTCTAGTCAAGTTGTGCCACAAACTTCTCTTCTCCCCAATCCTATTCAATACCTCCTCATTAGTTACGTGATCTACCCACCTTATCTTCAGCATTCTTCTGTAGCACCACATTTCGAAAGCTTCTATTCTCTTCTTGTCCAAACTAGTTATCGTCCATGTTTCACTTCCATACATGGCTACACTCCATACAAATACTTTCAGAAATGACTTCCTGACACTTAAATCTATACTCGATGTTAACAAATTCCTCTTCTTGAGAAACGCTTTCCTTGCCATTGCCAGTCTACATTTTATATCCTCTCTACTTCGACCATCATCGGTTATTTTACTCCCTAAATAGCAAAACTCCTTTACTACTTTAAGTGTCTCATTTCCTAATCTAATTCCCTCAGCATCATCCGACTTAATTCGACTACATTCCATTATCCTTGTTTTGCTTTTGTTGATGTTCATCTTATATCCTCCTTTCAAGACACTGTCCATTCCGTTCAACTGCTCTTCCAAGTCCTTTGCTGTCTCTGACAGAATTACAATGTCATCGGCGAACCTCAAAGTTTTTACTTCTTCTCCATGAATTTTAATACCTACTCCGAATTTTTCTTTTGTTTCCTTTACTGCTTGCTCGATATACAGATTGAATAACATCGGGGAGAGGCTACAACCCTGTCTTACTCCCTTCCCAACCACTGCTTCCCTTTCATGCCCCTCGACTCTTATAACTGCCATCTGGTTTCTGTACAAACTGTAAATAGCCTTTCGCTCCCTGTATTTTACCCCTGCCACCTTCAGAATTTGAAAGAGAGTATTCCAGTTAACATTGTCAAAAGCTTTCTGTAGGTCTACAAATGCTAGAAACGTAGGTTTGCCTTTTCTTAATCTTTCTTCTAAGATAAGTCGTAAGGTCAGTATTGCCTCACGTGTTTGATAAATGTTATATATTGGAAAATGTAAATAAATCTGCTTGAGGCCACTACTGCCTGAAAAATGATGATGATTGACTTCATGGTAACTAATGTAAGTGCTTGAAAATGTAAATAATTTAAATACCTGAGAGAATGTAAAAAGTGTGTGTGTGTGTGTGTTGTGTGTGTGTGTGTGTGTGTGTGTGTGTGTGTGTGGAAAATGTAAACTGAAGATTGTAATTGTAATTTCTGTCTGTTGCTGTAAATTAGCACTTAGTCACCACCACGTTTGTTATCTATGTGAATTCACATACTGGTACTCCTTTCTGACTGACTACATTAGACTCCAAGAAAATATGTTCTCGTTATCTAGAGTTCATCCGATTTAAGTAGGTTTTTTACAAATGAGAACTTTATTAATTTAGTTTGTGATCACGAAATGCCCATCACAGTTACTCAGTCAGTAAATATTTGAAAAAATGTAAAAACGTTAAATGTGTGAACAATGTAAAAATATTAAAAGTAAAAACATTGTGTGATTTAAAGTCTGAATATTTCTTGTTGTAGCTGGAGTGTATGTAAATCTGGGCTGTCAACCAAGTGTGCATCTAATTTTCTTTGAAATGTTATCAATTTGTACAATAAATTATATACACTATGTGATCAAAAGTATCCGGACACCTGGCTGAAAATGACTTACAAGTTCGACGCGCCCTTCGTCGGTAATGCTGAAATTCAGTATGGTGTTGGCCCACCCTTAGCCTTGATGACAGCTTCCACTCGCGCAGGCATGCGTTCAATCAAGTGCTGGAAGGTTTCTTACTGAATGGCAGCCCATTCTTCACGAAGTGCAGCACTGAGGAGAGGTATCGATATCGGTCGGTGAGGCCAGGGCACGTTGTCGGCGTACCGAAACGTCCCAAAGGTGTTCTATAGGATTCAGGCCAAGACTCTGTGCAGGCCAGTCCATTGCAGGGATGTTGTTGTCGTGTAACGACTCCGCCACAGTCCGTGCTTTATGAACAGGTGCTCGATAGTGTTTTAAACAAATAATCGCCATCCCCGAATTACTCTCCAGCGGTGGGAAGCGAATAGGCGCTTAAAACATCAGTGTAGGCCTGTGCTGTGATAATGCCACGCAAAACAACAAGGGGTGCAAGCCCCCTCCATGAGAAACACGACCACACCATAACTCCACCGCCTCCGAACTTTACTGTTGGATCTACACACTCTGGCAGAAGACGTTCACCGGCCACTCGCCATACCACACCCTGCCATCGGATCATCACGTTGTGTGCCGTGATTCGTCACTCCGCACAACGTTTTTTCACTGTTCGATCGTCCAATGTTTACTCTCCTTCCACTAAGTGAGGCGTCGTTCGGAGTTTACCGGCGTGACGTGTGGGTTATTAACAGCCGCTCGACCATGAAATCCAAGTTTTTTCACCTCCCGCCTAACTGTCATAGTACTTGCAGTGGACCCTGATGCAGTTTGAAATTCCTGTGTGATGGTCTGGATAGATGTCTGCCTATTAGACATTACGACCCTCTTCAACTGTCGGCGGTCTCTGTCAGTCAGCAGACGTGGACGACCTGTACGCTTTTGTGCTGCGAGTGCCCCTTCACGTTTCCACTTCACTATCACATCGGATATAGTGGACCTAGGGATGTTTAGGAGTGTGGAAATCTCGAGTACAGACGTATGACACAAGTGACACCCAATCATACAGGCGTATGACACAAGTGACACCCAATCATACAGACGTATGACACAAGTGACACCCAATCACCTGATGACGTTTGAAGTTCATGAGTTCAGCCGAGTGCCCCATTCTGCTCTCTAACGATGTATAATGACTGCTGAGGTTTTTGGGGGTGTCCGGATACTTTTGATCACATAGTGTATATAGTAAAATTTTTTGTTTCAGTTTTTCCTTCATCGTTCCATCAGTAATATTTTATAAAGAAAGGAATAGAATTTGCTGATAATGACGCAGTACAATACTTGACAGGAACATAAGTGGAATATAAAACAGAGGGAGAGGAAGAGATGAAATTAAATGATGAGACAGACGTAAGGTGAAATTTTCTGACAAGACAGTACCTAATTTGACATAGACATTAAGTATAAAGGCAGAGAGATATGAAATACAGAGACTGAACATTACATAACGTGTGTGTGTGTGTGTGTGTGTGTGTGTGTGTGCGCGCGTTTGTGTGTTGTGTGTGTGTGTGTGTGTGTGTGTGTGTGTGTGTGTGTGTGTGTGTGTGCCGAAATTTTTTGATAAACTGCGCTGTTAGGAAATATTGTAAAGTGATTGGATACTTTTGAACATGGCGGGCTGTCGTAAAAACAATATATTGTACAGTAATTGGATGTAAAATTTTCTACGCCAGAGTCATCTTGCATTTTTAAGTGTTTGTGATCTTTTTTAACTCCGAGAGCGATCTATAACTTTTAAATTCGTCGCCATCTGCCATCTTGGATTTTTTAATTACCCACAATCCACAATCTTGATGTTGTCACTGAAAGATGCATGTGGCTTGTGACATGACGATATCACAGGTAAGATGGTGTAGCTTGTGACGTCACAGATGTTTTTCCACTCTTGCCCACAAGACCCGGCAGGGACAGCTCGGGAACCAAAACACCAGCAAAAGGCGCGTCCGCAGGGGTCTCCTCGACGCCACTGTCCATGTACTGTCAGCTAACAGCCACCCATGGGCTTGGCTCCAAGTTCCATCCGTTCCCCTGCTCGCCCCAAGGCTCTTAGAACAGCAGACCGGGAATCAGGCACAGCTCGACAATGCGCACCTACTGCTTTCAACGCCACTTCTCCCGGCTCTCTCACCAAATTCCTACCAGTACGCCGCTCGGCAGTCAGGCAGCAGTAGCCGACCGAGACAGACGCAGCAAGAGGGAAGGAACCGCTTTTGTGACATTTACGAATTCGTAACCAGGAGCGAATTTTATTATATCATCTGTGTGCTTTAATAGTTTAGCTTCTTGAGTTTCTGATTGAAAATTTAATATCTAATAGCCACAGTTCTCGCGTATTCGTTTGCGTCGGAAAGTAAACAGATTTTGTGACATATTACAAGTTCCTAATCAGGGGCGAATTATTTAGTTTTACCTGAGTGCTTCGATAGTTAGGTTTTTGAATATCTGCGTATTATTAGACATAGTTCCTGCGCTTTCGTCGGGGTCTACAGTAGAGTTGCGCAGCACGTGTCTGTCTGCATAGTTTAGTTTTTGACGGTCTTTAGTATGGACAGGGACTGCGATTGTTGTGTGCGGATGCGAGCCGAATTGGTGACACTTCACTCTCGCCGTCCATGGGGATCCAACGGACGTCCAGTACGTCCGAGTCCTCCGCTTGGCCACACCGGTGGCCAACCCCGGTACTGCTCCCACTGAGGCTGACCCCTCATCTGTGGTCGAGTGGGAGGTCGCCCTGGGGTGAAGCAGGCGGCGAAAAACTTACCAGGCGGTTGCACGTAAGGCCTCCCCGGTTTGTCTGACAAACAGGTTCCAGGTGCTGTCTGTGGCTGACACTGTCGCTGAGCCATATGCTGTCACCTGTCCTGTTTCAGAGGAAACCTCTCAGCCTACGAGATCCGAGCAATCACAGAGGGCGGGATTATTGGTATTTGGAAGCTCCAACGTTAGGCACGTTATGGGTCCCCTTAGGGACTTGGCTGACAAGAAGGGAAAGAAAACCAATGTGCACTCAGTGTGCATACTGCTTTCACGTAAGGCCTCCCCGGTTTGTCTGACAAACAGGTTCCAGGTGCTGTCTGTGGCTGACACTATCGCTGAGCCAGATGCTGTCGCTTGTCCTGTTTCAGAGGAAACCTCTCAGCCTACGAGATCCGAGCAATCACAGAGGGCGGGATTATTGGTATTTGGAAGCTCCAACGTTAGGCACGTTATGGGTCCCCTTAGGGACTTGGCTGACAAGAAGGGAAAGAAAACCAATGTGCACTCAGTGTGCATACTGGGTGGAGTCATTCCAGATGTGGAAAGGAGTCCCCCCGGATGCCATGAAGAGCACAGGGTGCAGCCAACTGCAGGTGGTTGCTCACGTCGGTACCAATGATGTGTGTCGCTTTGGATCAGAAGAAATTCTCTCTGGTTTTGTGTGGCTAACAGAAGTGGTAAAGGCTGCCAGTCTTGCTTGCAAGATGAAAGCAGAGCTGACCATTTGCAGCATAGTCGACAGGACTGATTGCGGACCTTTGGTACAGAGCCGAGTTGAGGGTCTGAATCAGAGGCTCAGACGGTTCTGCGACCGCGTAAGTTGCAGATTCCTCGACTTGCGTCAAAGGGTGATTGGGTTTCGGGTTCCGCTGAATAGGTCATGTGTCCACTATACGCAGGAGGCGGCTACACGGGTAGCAGGGGCTGTGTGGCGTGGACTGGGCGCTTTTTTGGGTTAGAGGGTCTCGGGAAAACACAAGAAGGGCTTCAGTCACAAAGGGTGCAGGTCGAACACAGAAGGAGTGTAGATACAGGAACCATCGGTATAACAGTTGTAAATTGTCGTAGCTGTGTAGTATACTACGAATTGCTTTTCTGAGGTCTAACCATCACAGTTGTTAACAAATGAATCAAATGGCTCTGAGCACTATGCAACTTAGCTTCTGAGGTCATCAGTCGCCTAGAACTTACAACTAACCTAAGGACATCACACACATCCATGCCCGACGCAGGATTCGAACATGGAACCGTAGCGGTCGCTCGGCTCCAAACACGGTAGGCGGTGGCGTGTTTGTTGCTGTTAGTAGTAGTTTAAATTGTCGCGAAATTAAAGTAGATACTTCCTGTGAGTTAGTATGGGCAGAGGTCGTTCTTGGTAACCGGAATAAAATAATAATAGGATCCTTTTACCGACCTCCCGATTCAGATGATACTGTTGCTGAAAGGTTCAAAGAAAACTTGAGTTTGATTTCAAACACGTACCCGACTCATACGATGATAGTTGGTGGTGACATTAATTTACGCTCAATATGTTGGGGAAAATACATATATAATTCTGGAGGTACCCATAAAATATCATCCGAAATTGCGCTAAACGTATTCTCTGAAAATTATTTCGAGCAGTTAATTCATGAGCCCACGGGAATAGTAAACGGTTGTGAAAACACGCTTGACCTCTTAGCAACAAATAATCCTGAGTTAATAACGAGCATCAAAACCGATTCAGGAATTAGTAAACACAGGGTTGCCGTAGCGAGATTGAATATTGTAATCCACAAATCCTCCAAAAATAAGCGAAAAATATACCTATTCAAAAAAGCAGATAAAAATTCACTTGACACCTTCCTGAGAGACATCTCCACTCATTCCAAATTAATAATATAAGTGTAGACCAGATGTGATTTGAATTCAAAGAAATAGTATCAGCAGCAATTGAGAGATTTATGCAAAATAAATTAACAAACGACGGAGTTGATCCTCCTTGGTACACAGAACGGGCCAGAACACTGTTGCAGAAACAACGAAACAAACAAACCAAATTCAAACAGTGGCAAAATCCCCAAGATTGGCCATCTTTCACAGAATCTCGAAATTTAGTGTGGACTTCAGTGCGAGGTGCTTATAACAGTTTCCACAACGAAACTTTGTCTCGTAACCTGGCAGAAAATCCAAAGAGATTCTGGTCGTATGTAAAGTACGTTAGAGTCAATAAAAAATCAATGCCTTCTCTACGCGAGTAAACACAGCCTTCCGAAATGCCTTCACAAAAGAAGACGAAGTAAATATTCCAGTATTCGAATCGAGAACAGCTGCCAACATGAGTAACGTAGAAGCAAATATCCTCGGAGTAGTAAAGCAATTTAAATCACTTAATAGAAGTAGGTCTTCAGGTCCAGACTGTATACCAATTTCGTTCCTTTCGGAGTATGCGGATGCATTAGCTCCATACTTAACAATCATATACAACCGTTCGCTCGACGAAAGATCCGTAACCAAAGAATGGAAAGTTGCACAGGTCACACCAATATTCAAGAAAGGTAGCAGGAGTAATCCACTAAATTACAGGCGCGTATCGTTAACGTCGATATGCAGTAGGATTTCGGAACATATGTTGTGTTCAAACAATATGAATTACCTCGAAGAAAACCGTCTATTGATACACAGTCAACATGGGTTTCGAAAACATCGTTCCTGTGAAGCACAACTAGCTCTTTATTCGCATGAAGTGTTGAGTTCTATTGACAAGGGATTTCAGATCGATTCCGTCTTTCTGGATTTCCGGAAGGCTTTTGACACTACCACACAAGTGGCTTGTAGTGAAACTGCGTGCTTATGGAATATCGTCTCAGTTATGTGACTGTATTTGCGATATCCTGTCAGAGAGGTCACAGTTCGTAGTAATTGACGGCAAGTCATCGAGTAAAACATATGTGATTTCTGGCGTTCCCCAAGGCAGTGTTATAGGCCCTTTGCTGTTCCTTATCTATATAAACGATTTGGTAGACAATCTGAGTATCCGTCTTAGGTTGTTTGCAGACGACGGTGTCGTTTATAGACTACTAAAGTCATCAGAAGATCAAAACAAATTGCAAAACGATTTAGAAATGATATCTGAATGGTGCGAAAATTGGCAGATGACCCTAAATAATGAAAAGTGTGAGGTCATCCACATGAGTGCTAAAAGGAATTCGTTAAACTTCGGTTACACGATAAATCAGTCTAATCTAAAAGCCGTAAATTCAACTAAATACCTAGGTATTACAATCACGATCAACTTAAATTGGAAGGAACACATAGATTGCGTTTTATTGGCAGGACACTTGGAAAATGTAACAGATCTGCTAAGGAGACTGCCCACACTACGCTTGTCCGTCCTCTTTTAGAATTCTGCTGCGCGTTGTGGGATCCTTACCAGATAGGACTGACGGAGTACATCGAAAAAGTTCAAAGAAGGGCAGCATGTTTTGTATTATCGCGAAATATTGGAGAGAGTGTCACAGAAATGATACAGGATTTGGGCTGGAAATCATTAAAAGAAAGGCGTTTTTTCGTTGCGACGGAATCTTCTCACGAAATTGCAATCACCAACTTTCTCCTTCGAATGCGAAAATATTTTGTTGACACCACGATAAAATAAGTAAAATCTGAGCTCGTACAGAAAGATGTAGGTGTTCGTTCATTCCGCGTGCTACACGAGATTGGGAATAATAGAGAATTGTGAAGGTGGTTCGATGAACCCTCTGCCACGCACTTAAATGTGATTTGCAGAGTATCTATTTGATGTAGATGTAGACACAAGACTCCTTGGCCATTCTGCACTCACTCACTTTTCGACACTGATGAAGCTGTCCGCATTTGCCTTGACGCTTCTCGTGCTCTCTGAAGCAGTGGGTTGACACCAGCAGTCTTCCCCCCTGCGGGTCCGGGGTAAGAATAGGCCCGAGGTATTCCTGCCTGTCGTAAGGGGCGACTAAAAGGAGTTTCAACCGTTTTGGCCTTCCATGTGATGGTCTCCCTTGGGGTTTGACCTCCTTTTTTCAAAATTCTACAGAAGTACGAGCCTTTTGGGGAAGGACGCCTTATGTGGTGTATCACTGGTCCTCAGTGCACTAAGACCTTAGCACTCAGCATTGTAACAGCATTGTAACCACACCCACTATTCCTCAAATTGCGCCTAAACGCCTGATGGGTTGTACAAGTTCCGCCCATAGTGCGTCCCTATCTGCACCTACGATCATGATGGACTTTCCATGGCACCCGAAATCCAGCACGGTAGCCAGCCCGTTGTGGTGGGGTCGTCATGTACCCTCTAGGTTGTAGCCCCCTGACAACACAGGGATCGTACTGCCGATACCTGAGCTGCACCCTCCCCATGTCAGCCAAGGAGTAGATGCCCATCTCCTTGGGGCATCAGGACTTCCGGCAACGGTCATCCTGCCAGGTGGCCCTTGCTGAGGCTGGGTGGCGCCCGTGGGGAGAGCCCCTGGTCGGAGTGGGTGGTGTCGGGGCGGACGTTTCGCAGATGAAACGTCAACATGTATCAGGTCGATCTGCGGCCGAGTCTTTTAAAAAGAAAGGTACTGTCTCTGGTTCTGGTTCTCCTGCCCTTTCCCCCTTGGCCACTCCCTGGGAGGAAGGACAGGCCCGTCGGCTTGGGGCGAAGTACTTCCCCCACTATTTAGTCTTTTCTCGGACCAATGGGGGGACGTTCGCCACCTCCAAGCCCATGTTCTTTGTGCAGCACATCGAGGACATCTTCGGGGAAATCGAGGCTCTCAGTAAAATCCGTTCGGGGTCCGTTATTATAAAGACCACCTCCGCCACACAGTCGGCGGCGCTCCAGGCGTGCGACCGACTAGGGGACATCCCAGTGTCCATTGTCCCGCATCTGGCACTGAATAGGATGCAGGGGGTTATTTTTCATCGGGACCTTCTGCTGCAATCTGATGAGGAGCTCAGGGCCAACCTGGAGCGCCGAGGCATGCATTTCGTCCGGCGAGTCCAGTGCGGCCCCAAAGACCATCGCATCGACACTGGGGCCTTTATCCTCGCCTTCGAGAGGGACGTTCTCCCAGAGAATCTAAAGGTGATGTGCTACCGGTGCAACGTGCGACCTTATGTCCCGCCTCCTATGCGCTGCTGTCAGTGTTTGCACTTTGGGCACATGTCGTCACAGTGTGAGGCTGAGCCCCTTTGTGGCGATTGTGGACGTCCTCTTCGTGAGGAACATACATGCACCCCACCACCTCAGTGCCGCAATTGTCCTGGCATCCACTCGCCTAGATCTTTAGACTGCCCCGCGTATCAGATGGAGAAGAAGATTCAAGAATCAAAAACTTTGGATCGTCTCTCTTATTCTGAGGCCAGGAAGAAGTATGACCACCTCCATCCTGTGACTTAGACAACTTCGTTTGCCTCAGTCGTGTCCACTCCTTCCACAGTATCCTCACCCCTATCCTGTCCCCCCTCCACCTCCTCACCCCATCCGGGGTCTATGCCTCCGCCTCCCAAATCCCTTCCTTCCAAATCCTCCTCCCTCGCGGCCCCTGCCCCCTCTGCCCCAGGGGCCACCCTTCCTCCTCCACCCCCTCCGCCACCTGAGAAGTGACCCTCTTCTCAGGCATCCATCGGGGAAACGTTCCGGACCCCGGCTTCCGAGGTCCGGCGTTCCAAAACGGACCCCGCGCATGAGGACCTTCTTCGGGTCCAGCCCACCATCCCCGTGCCTCATTGGACTTCCAAGAAGGCCTCCAAGAAGAAGTCTTTATCCCCCTCTCCACCCCAGCGCGTTTCGTCTGACGCTCCATCCGTGAGTCGCTGCTCCCGGCTGTCATCAGTTTCGCAGGGACGCTCTGCAGCCAGGCACTCAGCTGGCCTCTCGTCGGCGAATGATGCTGCCCCTCCTACGCAACCCAGGAAAGTGGCCGCAGCTGGCGACGACTCGATGGAACAGGATCCGCCTCCCGCCGGTTGTAGCGTTGTTCCCTCGAAACCTGGCCCTCCGCGGCCGTCGAGGTGACCAGCTCTTCACCCGTTTCGTTCCCCCTTTTTTCTGAATAGTGATGGCTTTGTTACATTGGAACATAAGAGGTATTCGATCTAATCGGGAGGAATTACAACTGCTCCTCCACCTGCACTGTCCGCTCGTCCTTGTTCTCCAGGAAACCAAGTCGCGCCCAACTGACCGTATTGCTTTTATCCACTATACCTCAGAGCGGTCTGACCTCACCCCTGTGGACAGTATTCCAGCTCATGGTGGGGTCATGTTGCTCGTTCGGGACGATGTCTATTACCATCCCATCCCATTGACCACTCCAAGCAATAGCTGTCCGTATTACTCTTTCTGCCTTTACTTTTTCTGTTTGTACCGTCTACACTCCATTGTCATCCGCAGTTAGTCAGGCTGACATGATGCACCTGATTGTTCAGCTTCCTCCGCCATTTTTATTGTTTGGCGACTTCAATGCCCATCATCCCCTTTGGGGCTCTCCTGCATCCTGTCAGAGAGGCTCCCTCTTGGCGGATGTCTTCAACCATCTCAATCTTGTCTGCCTCAATAGTGGCGCCCCGACTTTCCTCTCGGACTCTACTCATACCTACTCCCACTTGGACCTCACGATCTGTTCTACCACTCTTGCCCGTCGGTTCGAGTGGTATGTCCTTTCTGACACCTATTCGAGTGACCACTTCCCCTGTGTCATTCGTCTCCTGCACCACACCCCATCCCCACGTCCTTCGAGATGGAACATACTGAAAGCTGACTGGGGACTTTACTCCTCCCTGGCGACCTTTCTGGACCACAATTATCTCAGTTGTGACAGTCAGGTCGAATACCTCACGGCTGTTATCATCAATGCTGCCGAACGTTCCATTCCTCGTACTACCTCTTCTTCGCATCGCGTTTCCATCCCCTGGTGGAATGGGGCTTGTAGAGACGCTATCTGTGCTCGACGACGTGCTTTACGCACCTTTCGCCGCCATCCTACGTTGGCGAATTGTATTGGATACAAACGACTCGGATCGCAATGCCATAGAGTCATCAAAGACAGCAAAAAAGCTTGTTGGGCCTCTTTCACCAGCTCCTTTAACAGTTTTACTCCCTCTTCTGTCGTCTGGGGTGGCCTGCGCCGGCTGTCGGGCATTAAGGCCCACTCCTCGGTACCTGGCCTGACTTCAGGTAATGAGGTCCTTGTTGATCCTGTGGCTGTCTCCAACGCCTTTGGCCGCTTTTTCGTGGAGGTTTCAAGCTCCGCCCAATACCACCCTGCCTTCCTTCCCAGGAAAGAGGCAGAAGAGGCTCGGCGACCTTCCTTCCACTCGCTGAATCTGGAATATTATAATGCCCCCTTTACTATGCGGGAACTCGAACGTGCACTTGCACTGTCCCGGTCCTCTGCTCCGGGGCCAGATGCCATTCACGTTCAGATGCTGGCACACCTTTCTCCGGCAGGCAAAAGCTTCCTTCTTCGTACCTACAATCGCGTATGGACCGAAGGTCAAGTCCCCATACATTGGCGTGTTGCCGTCGTTGTTCCTATACCCAAACCCGGGAAGGATAGACACCTTCCTTCTAGTTACCGCCTCATTTCTCTTACAAGCTGTGTCTGTAAGGTGATGGAGTGCATGGTTAACGCTCGGTTAGTTTGGATTCTTGAATCTCGATGGCTACTTACCAATGTTCAATGCGGCTTTCGTCGCCGCCGCTCCGCTGTTGAACACCTTGTGACCTTGTCGACATTCATCATGACCAACTTTTTGCGAAAGCGCCAAACGGTAGCCGTGTTCTTCGATTTGGAGAAGGCTTATGATACCTGTTGGAGAGGAGGTATCCTCCGCACTATGCACAGGTGGGGTCTACGCGGTCGCCTGCCCCTTTTTATTGATTCCTTTTTAACAGATCGAATGTTTAGGGTACGTGTGGGTTCCGTATTGTCTGATGTCTTCCTCCAGGAGAACGGAGTGCCTCAGGGCTCCGTCTGGAGCGTAGCCCTTTTTGCTATAGCGATCAATCCAATTATGTATTGCATTCCACCTAATGTCTCAGGCTCTGTTTTTGTCGATGACTTCGCGATCTACTGCAGTGCCCAGTGAACATGCCTCCTGGAGCGCTGCCTTCAGCGTTGTCTAGACAGCCTATACTCATGGAGTGTGGCAAATGCCTTCCGGTTCTCTGAAGAGAAGACGGTTTGCATCAACTTTTGGCGATACAAAGCGTTCCTTCCGCCATCCTTACATCTCGGTCCCGTTGTTCTCCCATTCGTGGAAACAACTAAGTTTCTAGGGCTCACACTGGGCAGGAAACTTTGTTGGTCTCCGCACATCTATTATTTGGCTGCCCGTTGTACACATTCCCTTAATGTCCTCCGAGTTCTTAGTGGTTCATCTTGGGGAGCGGATCTCACTGTCCTGCTTCGCTTGTATCGGTCCATAGTCCGATCAAAGCTGGATTATGGGAGCCTCGTCTACTCGTCTGCTCGGCCATCCCTCTTACGCCGTCTCAACTCCATCCACCATCGGGGGTTACATCTTGCGACCGGAGCATTCTACACTAGTCCCATCGAGAGTCTTTATGCTGAAGCTGCCGAATTACCATTGACCTACCGGCGCGACGTACTGCTTTGTCGGTATGCCTGCCGGCTGTTGTCAATGCCCGACCACCCCTCTTATCAGTCCTTCTTCGCCAACTCTCTCGACCGTCAGTATGGGTTGTATGTGTCTGCCCTGCTGCCCCCTGGAGTCCGCTTTCGTCGCCTGCTTCGACAATTGGATTTTGCCCTCCCTACCACCTTCAGAGAGGGTGCGAGCCCGACACCACCTTGGCTCCAGGCTCCGGTTCATATTTATCTCGACCTCAGCTCGCTCCCGAAGGAGGGTACTCCGGCTGCAGTGTATTGCTCACGGTTTGTCGAACTTCGTGCGCGACTTGCCTGTCACACCTTTATTTACACTGATGGCTCCAAAACTG
The DNA here is from genome assembly GCF_023864275.1 of Schistocerca cancellata. Classification (NCBI taxonomy): domain Eukaryota; kingdom Metazoa; phylum Arthropoda; class Insecta; order Orthoptera; family Acrididae; genus Schistocerca; species Schistocerca cancellata. Next base: position 613,455,193 of record NC_064626.1, read on the forward strand.
ACGATGGTGTCAGCTGTGCCTTTGTCGTCAGGACCGTCACCTTTAAATACCGGCTCCTTGACCAGTGTTCCAGCTTTACGGCCGAGCTTTTTGCTCTTCATCAGGCCGTTCAGTATGCCCGCCGCCACCGCCATTCATCGTATGTACTCTGCTCTGATTCACTCAGTGCTCTTCAGAGCCTTGGAGCTCCATATCCGGTCCATCCCTTGGTGCAACGGATCCAGCAGTCCCTCCATTCTTTTGCTGCTGATGGCTCTCCTGTCAGCTTTCTGTGGGTTCCCGGCCATGTAGGAGTGCCTGGGAATGAGGCTGATGATGCTGCAGCCAAGGCTGCAGTCCTCCTGCCTCGGCCAGCCTCCCATTGTGTCCCGTCATCTGACGTTAGTGGGGTTGTTTGTAAGAGGCTTGTGTCCTTGTGGTGGGATACTTGGTCATCACTTCAAGGAAACAAGCTCCGGGCAGTAAAACCGTTCCCAACTGCTTGGACAACCTCCTCCCGACCATCTCGGCGAGAAGAGGTCCTTCTGACCAGGTTGCGGATTGGGCATTGCCGGTTTATCCACCGCTACCTGCTCTCCGGTGACCCAGTCCCGCAGTGCCCTTGTGGTCATGCATTAATAGTGTGCCATGTTTTATTGTCGTGTCCCCGTTTTAGTCAATCTCGTGTTGTACTGTCTCTGCCATCTACTTTACAGGATATTTTAGCTGATGACGCTCGAGCAGCTGCTCGTGTTCTTCGTTTCATTACTTTGACTGGCTTGTCCAAAGACATCTAACTCTTTCACTTATTTTATCTGCATCTTTGTCAGAACTTTCTGGTGTCCCCCCCTCCCCCCTTGAGTTTTACTAGATTCTATGCGCTCTAACAAGTGTGACTGGGCGCTAATGACCTCAGTAGTTGAGCGCCCTTAAACCCCAACCAAAAAAAAAAAAAAAAGAAAAAACCTCCAGTCTTGCCGGCCTCTCTCTGGTGCGGCGGCAGAGGGAGGGGGGGAGGGGGGGGGGGGTACGAGACTTGAGCTGTGCAGCGAAATTGTAGCACACTCATTTCAAATAGCTGAAATGTTGTGAAAATCAGATAGTTCTCCTTGATCATTTGTTTCCTGTATGTGATGCTACATTAACTTCCGTCTCATTTTTAAATACTTAAGCCTTTTAAGACTACCAGATTTCCATTGCAATTTGCATATTTTACTAATTTCTGATATCCCCCAGTTACAATGTTAGACTGTGAAGTAGACCCATGTAATTCATTACAATGGTGGTTGATATATGCTTTGTTTCCTGAGATAAACAACTATTTAATTATTTCGTTTAAACAGACAATGTATCATACGTCACTGGCCAGTGTTCGTTTCTTCTCGCTCTTCTGTGCTACAGTGTCTATTTTACTTGTAGCTTTGTGAAATATGATCATTAGTATTCCAAGGATGGGATAGGATAGTTGTTTTGATGGTTTTTCTATAGTGATCTCGATGTTGTATCATCTTAAAAGGAAAACGGGATATGTTTTTAACTGATCTATTTTACCTTACATCCATTGGTTATGGTCTATGCCCTAAACCGGTAGGTGATATAGAGGTTAAATAAAACAGCTGGTGGTTAAAATGCATTTTATAAGGCGTGTTATCTGTCTCTTCTGCCTTTTTTTATCTTAAGTCATGCAAAGCTCTAATACTCGGTTTCATGTCTCTTCCCTGTTGACACCTGTCTTCTTCTATCACGTCATCAGACAAGCACTAGACCTCACTGTACTCTTTCCACCTATCTGCTCTCCCCTCTGCAATTAACGGTGGAATTCCCGTTGCACTGTTAATGTTTCCGCTGTTGCTTTTATTACACTGAAGGTTGTTTAATGCTGAGTCAGTCCTCCCTTTTTCGATTTCTTCACATTTTTCCCATCAGCCTTTTCATCTTAGCCCCCCTGTACTTCCTACTTTTTGTAATCCTAAGTGACTTGCAGTTTTGTATTTCTGAATTTCCCTGAACAGTTTTGTACTTCCTTCTTTCGTCAGTCAACTGAAGTATTTCTTTTGTTAACCACGGTTTCATCGCAGTTACCTTCCTTGTACCTATTTTTTTCTTTCCAGCTTCTGTGATTATCCTTCTTAGAGATGTCCGTCTCTCTTCGACTCAACTGCCTACTGAGCTATTCATTATCGCAGTATCTATAGCTTCAGGGAGCACTTCATTCCTTAGTAACTGATGCTCCTAATTAGTCTCTCAAACTTCAGCCTGCTCTTCATCATTACCAAATTGTGATCTGAGTCTATATCTGCTGCCAGATACGTTTTATAATCCAATATCTGATTTGGAATCTCTGGCTGACCATGATGTAACTGGAATCTTCCCGTGCCTCCTGTCCTTTTCCAAGTATACCTACCACTCTTGTGATCTTCGAATAGAGTGTTCGCTATTACCAACTGAAATTTATTGCAGAGCTCAGATAGTCTTTCTCATCAATCATTCCTGCTACCAAACCCATATTCTCCCGTAACCCTATCTTTTACTTCTTCCCCTACAACTATATTCCAATCCCGCATGACTCTTGGAGTTTCATCTCCCTTTACGTACTGAATTACCTGTTCAATATCCTCATAAGCCTTCTTTATCTTTTCATCTTTTGCTTGCGACGAAAGCATGTATACCTGAACTGTTGCTGGTGTTGGTTTGCTGTCGATTCTGGTGAGAACAACCCTATCACCGAACCGTTCACAGAAACTCACCCCCCTGCCTACCTTCCTAGTCAACGCAACCTACTCCCATTATACCATTTTCTGCTGTTGTTGATATAACCCTATATTCATCTGACGAGAAATCCTTGTCCTCTTTCCATTTCACTTCACTGTTCCCACTATAAACTGACCCTTAACGTTTCCTTTTTCCGATTTTCTAAGTTCCCTACCACCTTCAAACTTCTGACATTCCACGCCCCGATTCGTAGAACATTATCCTTTCGTTGTTTATTCAATTTTCTTCTCATGCTTAACTCTCCCTTGGCAGCCCCTCCAGAAATATTTTGCCAATGGAGATCATGACACATGTCCTGTGGATATACTTTTTTTGGGGGGTGGTCATCAGTCTTCTGACTGGTTTCAAGTGGACTGCAACGAATTTCTCTCCTTGCCAACCTCTTCATCTCAGTGTAGCACTTGCAAACTACGTCCTCAATTATCTGCTGAATGTATTCCAATCTCTGCCTTCCTCTATGGTTTTTGCCCTCTACAGCTCCTTCTAGTACCTTGGAAGTCAGTCCCTGATGTCTTAACAGGTGTCCTATCATCCTGTCCCTTCTCCTTGTCAGTGTTTTCCACACATTCCTTTCCTCGACGATTCTGCACAGAACCTCCTCGTTCCTTACTCTATCATTCCACCTAATTTCCAACATTTGTCTGTAGCACCACATCTCAAATGCTTCGATTCTCTTCTGTTCCGGTTTTCCTATAGTCCATGTTTCCCTGCCATACAGTGCTGTGCTCCATACGTATATTCTCAGAAATGCCTTCCTCAAATTAAGGCCTATGTTTGATACAAGCAGACTTCTCTTGGCCAGGAATGCCCTTTTTGCTAGACTGCTTTAATTGTCTTCTTCGCCCCGTCCTTCATTAGTTATTTTGCTGCCTAGGTAGCAGAATTTCTTAACTTCGTCTACTTCGTGACCATCAATCCTGATGTTAAGTTTTTCGCTTTTCTCATTTATGCTACTTCTCATTACTTTCCTCTTCCTTCGATTTACGGTCAGTCCATATTCTGTACTCATTAGACTGTCCATTCCATTCAGCAGATCACATACTTCTTCTCCACTTTCACTCAGGGTAGCATTGTCATCAGCGAATCGTATCATTGATACTCTTTCACCTCGAATTTTAATTCCAGTTCTGAACATTGCTACTTCGATGCACAGAATGAACAGTAGACTACATCCCTGTCTTACACCCTTTTTAATCCGAGCATTTAGTTCTTGGAAGACCGTTCATATTATTCCCTCCTGGTTCTTCTACATATTGTGCATAATCGCTCTCCCTATAGCTTACCCCTATTTTTCTCAGAATTTCGAACATCTTGCACTATTTTACATTGTCGAACGCTTTTACCATCTCGACGAATCCTATGAGCGTGTCTTAATTTTTCTTTAGTCTTGGTTCCATTACCAACCGCAACGTCAGAATTGCCTCTCTGGTGCCTTCACCTTTTATAATGGCAAACTGATCGTCACCTAACACATCCTCCATTTTCTTTTCCATTCTTCTGTACATTATTCTTGTAACCACCTTGGATGCATGATCTGTTAAGCTGATTGTGCGATAATTCTCGCTCTTGTCAGCTATTGCAGTCTTCGGCATTGTATGGACGATATTTTTCAGAAAGTATATTGCCAGACTCATAGAATCTACACACCAACCTGAATAGTCGTTTTGTTGCCACTTCCCCTAATGATTTAGAAATTCTGATGGAATGTTATCGATCCCTTCTGCCTTATTTGATCTTAAGTCCTCCAAATCTCTCTTAAATTCTGATTCTAGTACTGGGTCCCATATCTCTTCTAAATCGAATCCTGTTTCTTCTTCTATTACATCGGACAAATCCTCCCCAACATAGAGGCCTTCAATGTACTCTTTCCACTTATCCGCTCTCTCCTCTGCATTTAACAATGGAATTCCCGTTGCACTCTTAATGTTACCACCCTAGCTTTTAATTTCCCTGAAGGTTGTTTTGACTTTTCTATATACCGTATCAGTCCTTCCGACTATCATTTCTTTTTCGATTTCTTCACATTTTTTAAGCAGCCATTTCGTCTTGGCTTTCCTGCACTTCCTATTTATTTCATTCCTCAGTAGCTTTACTTCTGTATTCCTGAGTTTCCCTGAATATTTTTATACTTCCTTCTTTCATCGATCAGCTGAAGTATTTTTTTTACCCGTGGTTTCTTCGCAGTTACCTTCTTTGTACCGATGTTTTTCTTTCCAGTTTCTATGATTGTCCTTTTTAGAGTGTCAATTCCCCTTCTACTGTACTGCCTACTGGACTATTCTTTATTGCTATGACTTCAAGTGTACCTCGTCATTCCTTAGTACTTCCGTATCCCACTTCTTTGCGTATTGCTTCTTCCTGACTAATATCTTAAACTTCAGCCTACTCTTTATCAATATCAAATTGAGATCTGAGTCTATATGTGCTCCTGTGCACGCCTTACAATCCAGAATCCGATTTCGGAATCTCTGTTTGAACATGATGTAATCTAACTGAAATCTTCCCGTATCATCCGGTCTTTTCCGAATATAGCTCCTCCTCTTGTGGTTCATGAACAGAGTATTCGCTATTACTACCTGAAATTTATTACGTAACTCAATTAGTCTTGGTCCTCTCTTATTCCTTGTCTCAAACCCATATTCTCCTGTAGCGTTTTCTTCCACGCCTTCCCCTACAACTGCATACCAGTCCCCCACGACTATTAGACTTTCATCTCCCTTTGCATATTATGTTACCCTTTCAATATCCTCAAATAATTTTTCTGTCTTCATCTTCACCTTGCTACGTCGGCATGTATACCTGAAGTATCGTTGTCGGTGTTGGGTTGCTGTCAATTCTGATAAGAATAACCCTATCACTGAACCGTTCACAGTAACACAATCTCTGCCCTACATTCCTATTCATAAGGAATCCTACTCCCATTATACTATTTTCTGCTGCTGTGGATATTACCCTGTCTCATTTGACCAGAAATACTTGTCTTCTTTCCATTTCATTTCATTGACGCATACTGTATCTAGATTGTGCCTTTGCAGTTCCGTTTGCAGGTTTTCTAGCTTCCCTACCACATTCAACCTTCTGACATTCCACTCCCAGACTCTTAGAACGTTACCCTTTCGTTGATTATTCAATCTTTTTCTCATGGTCACCTCCTCCTTGGCAGTCCCCTTCCGGAGATCCGAATGGGGATTATTCCGCAATCTTCTGCCAATGGAGAGATCATCATAACACTTTTTCAATTACAAGCCACATGGATACACGTTAGCGTCTTTAATGCAGTGGTTTCCATTATCTTCTGCATCCTCATGCCGTTGATCATTGCTGATTCTTCCGCCTTAAGGGAGATTTTCCCACCCCGAAGGCATACACATTATGTATCTTCAATCCAGTGGTTTCCATTGTCTTCTATAAACTCATGCCGTTGATCATTGCTGATTTGTCTGTCTTTTAGGAGCAGTTTCCCGCTCCAGGGGCCAGAGAGTACCCTCAATCTCTGTCCGCTCCTCCAACCTCTTGGACAAAGCGGTTGGCAGAATGAGAGTGATTTCTTGTGCTGGAATTCTTCGGCTGCCTTTGTTGACTTTTTTTTCCTAAATTTAAGCAGTGACATGATTCACGCCCAGGATCGCAGACCTCTTGATTGCTCATCTAAGACGCTACTCCTAGACCACGAATACTTAAACTTCATATGTATCATCCATTCAAAGGTGTTCTCGTTGGGAGATATGAACAGGCGAACAGGACAAGAGATGACCTCCAAATAAATTAAAATACTGAATGTCGTGTAGACGTTCTTTTGTGTCTTCAGTGCTGTGTTTCTCGTTCCTTCTGCATACATTTTCCGTAGACCACTGCTGATTCCTCTGCATTTACCAGGCGGTTTCTAAAACCAGGAGCAAGAAAGGAAATGCCTTGGGTCGTATGTAACTTTATAGCGTTATCCTGCATGCGATTATTTTTATTGTTACTTATTTTTTTTAAATTTCTTTATCATTATTCTTAGAATATTCTTAGTTCCAACAAGAAAACAACGTATGACTGTCTTGTATAATTTCGTCGGTTTTTAATTGACAACAGAGGAAAAATAATCTTAGCAATTCTAATTTTTGTGAGATAAAAGTTTTCAATTAAGAGAAAAATAATTAATTTCTGACTCTATGCCCAATGACTGCATAACCGAATGCAGCACCATTATGATGACGATACGAAGCAATTTTCTACCCAGACTTACCTTGCTGATTGGAATTTACGACTGCAATAAGGTTATTTGATATAACATTCTCACACACCATCTCTTCGTATAATTGTTGCCCCTCAGAGAGGATGAAAGGGAAGCAGTGGTTGGGAAGGGAGTGAGACAGGGTTGTAGTCTCTCCCCAATGTTATTCAATCTATATATTGAGCAAGCAGTGAAGGAAACAAAAGACAAATTCGGTGTAGGTATTAAAATCCACGGAGAAAAAATAAAAACTTTGAGGTTCGCCGATGACATTGTAATTCTGTCAGAGACAGCAAAGGACTTAGAAGAGCAGTTGAATGGAATGGTTAGTGTCTTGAAAGGAGGGTATAAGATGAACATCAACAAAAGCAAAACGAGCATAATGGAATGTAGTCGAATTAAGTCGAGTGATGCTGAGGGAATTAGATTAGGAAATGAGACACTTAAAGTAGTAAAGGAATTTTGCTATTTGGGGAGCAAAATAACTGATGATGGTCGAAATAGAGAGGATATAAAATGTAGACTGGCAATGGCAAGGAAAGCGTTTCTGAAGAAGATAAACTTTTTAACATCGAGTATAGATTTAAGTGTCAGGAAGTCATTTCTGAAAGTATTTATATGGAGTGTAGCCATGTATGGAAGTGAAACATGGACGATAAATAGTTTGGACAAGATGAGAATAGAAGCTTTCGAAATGTGGTGCTACAGAAGAATCTGAAGATTAGGTGGGTAGAGCACATAACTAATGAGGAAGTATTGAATAGGATTGGGGAGAAGAGAAGTTTGTGGCACAACTTGACTAGAAGAAGGGATCGGTTGGTAGGACATGTGTTGAGGCGTCAAGGGATCACCAATTTAGTATTGGAGGGTAGCGTGGAGGGTAAAAATCGAAGAGGGACACCAAGAGATGAATACACTAAGCAGATTCAGAAGGATGTAGGTTGCAGTAGGTACTGGGAGATGAAGAAGCTTGCACAGGATAGAGTAGCGTGGAGGTCTCCATCAAATCAGTCTCAGGACTGAGACCACAACAACAACATGCCACTTTTTGTTTCTTTTACCCAAGCACTATGCAATGTACAAACGAAATGCTTAATCTCAATGACTGAGATGTTATGAGAATACTCTGAATAACTTGAGGATCAACCGCAAAATACACTGATGAGCCATAACTTAACTACAGCCTGCTTATCATGTACTGGTCCACCTGCGGAACGCAAAATAGCATCGATTCTGCGTGTCATGCATTGGACAAGTCCTTGCTGAGTGTCCAGAGGTATTTGGCACCTGACGTCTACGCACAGGTCACGCGACTACCGTAAATTAACAGCCCGTAGTTCGTGGCGCGCAACTGGCTCCCAATAGCTTCCTAAATATTTACATTTGGGTTCAGAACACTCGAATCTGGTGCTAAGATATCAATGTGAGTTTATTGTTATGTCTCTCAAATTACTGTAGCACAGTTCCGAGCGTGTTCACTGACAGCTATCCTAACGGAAGGTGCCATCTCCGTTGTGGAAGACATCAACCAAAAAGGAATGCTGCTGGTCTGTTGTGATGTTTACATAGTGCGCAGCTGTCACGGTGTCTTCGATTTCTACCATAGGTCCTGCGGAAGCCTAGGTAAACGTCGCTCAATGGATAGTACTGTCCCCCCCTCCCCCCTCCCCCCCCCCCCATGCTTGCGACAGTGGCGTGGTGTTTCTTTCGAGCAGCTCTATGCCTTGTTGACAGTGTATCTGGTGACGACCACCGATCGGATGTAACAAGGTAAGTTATTCATCCGACCAAGTGACACGTTTCCATTGATCCACGTTCCAGGCTCGATAATCTAGAAACCAATGTTCAACAACGTGCGCTGAACGGTGTCCTGAAGACCAGTTACGCCTATGCCAGAGTTGTACAATGTCGTCTGCTCTGACTCAGATAGCCGCTTAACCTACTTTTCAGAACGGGCAAGCCTCCACCCTCCACATTCTTTGATGAGCACCTTGTAGCCCACTCGTAGTTTCACTGGTGCCTGGGCATAATAAGCGGCCCTTTGTCAAAGAACTTTATGTCAGTAGATTTTCCCATATGCACCCCCTACTATGATTCTCCGCTCGCCCATGGTCCTCCTATACACTTTCCTTGCAGTATCAAATGCCGACTGCACCACCTGGCAACATCCTATCTTGCGATGGCCAGTTGTCGTGAGGATATGGCCCATTAAAGTAGGCGTGTCCTTGCTTTTGCTCCACTATAATCGGGTCCTGCAATTTTATACAAAGGCAGTATAAAATGGTAGAGTGGAATCGGAGTTTTCTGAGCTAAGTGGTGTTACAAAATTTTCACCTGTCATACCGTATACAATACAACATTTAACTTTATACCCACAGTTTCCCGATCTCAAAGATGTAGTTAATTGCATAGGAGTTCATTCTCTGCCCGCATTTTATTCTTGGTTTGTTTTAAAAGGGACAAATGCTGGTGTCTCAGCGCCGTATTTTACATTCTCGTTTCCTAGCCTTACTCACGAACGAATGGACTAAAACATGGTGTCGTGTACTAATATTCTGATTGGGTTAAATTCTATTGTCACGAAAATTTGTTTTAATCACTTATTTAATTTTTTCCTTGCGCTTGTCTGATTCTTTTAACGTCTTTCTACACATATTCGTTGTCGGTCGTCATAATACGATGATGCAATGGATCAGCAGCCATTGTCGCAGCCTTAAGTGCTTATTGCGCGTTCCAAAAACGAACCTATCTTCATTCAGCAGCCAGAGCACGAAGTGCGATGTCACTTTTGAACGTCATTTTTATTACAATACGAATTCTGATGCAAGACTTTCAGTTATCTTTCCACGGCCAAACATTATCGTGTTAAAGGTGGACCGACAGCGCAGGCTTTGACGATTTCAATTCCCCTGTCATTATAACCGCACTTTTTACTTATTCTTTACAACTAATATTCAAAAAAAATATCATTCAGAGGTAGAGCTATTAGACGTACGGTCGAAAGTCTGGGCTATTAGCAAGACGACTAGAAAGACATAAACAAAGATGACGAAGAGTGTCTCATATAATAGAAAATTAGATAAAAGTGTGAAATTAATTGTGTGTTTTCGCATATAGACGTAATTTAGAGTAATCCAATGTTGCTGTCCAATCACCAAACATGCTGTAAAATAAATGTGTCACAAATAAAACCAAGGTACTGGATTGTTTTATTGATACTGGTAGAATAATTTTCAGGTAGATATGGAATTTGTGAATTTTTATTTCAGGATTAGATGTACAAAGAAGGCACCAAGAAGATTCATTTGAATTATACATATAAAGAAACCACAAGACTGTAGACCATCTGAAATACAGATATCCCAAAGTCAATACGAAGTGCTGCTATCTGAAGGGATTAGGTAAGCAGAGAGCGCACAACGATGTCTGGCGCATCGGGCACGGTTTCCTTGAAATCTGCGTACCGGCAGCAGTACGAGTATCCCTTCCTCGTATTATTGGCGTCCCAGGACAGCCATCTGATACTGCGGCACATGTCTTTGCAGACTATGTAGTCAGAGGTTAGGTTGCGAATGTATGGGTTATTTACGCCTAGGAGCACCACAGCTTCCTTAGTGAACGCATTGTACACGATCTTCCAGAAGATATTCGGCACTGGAATGTACCTTCTGCCATGAGCATAAAGGTACAACTCCGTCTCGACTTCATTCGCATTGGGCAGCGTCGTGATGCCGTGAGTGCCCGTGTAGATTTCCAGGTTGACCAACGTGTTCTGAGCATAGGAACGTACGTCGTTCTCCATGGTGTTCCAGTTGGCACCGTTGAACGATTTCCACTGCGGCGCGGCGTTCACGTAGAAGTACGTGGCGTTTTGCTGTATGCGGAGCATGAAATCGGACCTAGCGGCGAGGTGTCCCCTGGTAAGGAAGTTAGATTTAGAAATGTACCTGTTCGCTCTGGAACCCAGTAGTGTGGTGAACGTATTGACCTGCGTATTGAAATTGTACTGCCTCTGCACGTCGATGTTCCCGAAAAATCTGCCGTCCAACCACGTGGACGTGAACGAACCGTTTTGCTTGCCCCCTATTTCGGCGACCATTGTGAAACTGACGTAGACCGTTTTGTAGCAGCGATTATCGAAGCAGACATCAATGAGTGTGTAGAAGTCTGAGCGCACCTTGTAGCCAAGTCGGATCATCTGGTACTGACGTTTGCTGCCACACTTTCTGCCCGTCACCTGGGCCGATTGCTCTGGCGGGGACAGGCAGTCGAGGTCAGCAAAGGCGTATCGCTGTTTTTTCACTTTGAAAGTGGAGGCCGAAACGCAGGAGGCTCTTACTTGCTGCCCATTGATGCGCCGGAACCTGCTGCCAGGACACGCCAGGGTGATTTTCTCGTTATAATTGAGCGAGATTATTCCCGAAGAGTCTGGCTTCACGAAGCCGTGCACGTCTTTTCTGCCACTGCGGTTTAGCAGTAGTGGCTGTGGGTTGGGCGTCACGGAACTGTTATTCACGTCCAACAGGCAGCCTGCAAATTTGAACAGAAAATTCATACTGGTTGCACCGATACATTACACTCGCAACAGGTTTTTAAAACGTTACAGTACTACAGCCGAAGTGTTCGTACACAATATTTCATAAGTTTGAAATTACTACGTTAAAACATGTGTCGTTCATATGAGAAAAGTATCACAGTAAGTGAGATCACGAGTCCATTGTTCTGTAATGCGCAATTACAAAAAAAGTTGGTCCGTGGTCTATTCCTAACGTTGCTACATCTGTACACAGAGCAAGCAAAAATGAAATCAAGGACTAATTTAGAAATTAGAGTAAAATTCAGGATGGAGAAGTAAATACTAAAAGCTGATGATATTGTAAATCTAATAGAAATGACAATGGTCTTGGAAGGTCTTACGTCTTACAGGCGTTGATTTTTATCACGCCTATAAGCAGCTAAAGGTCTGTTATTTCATTGTAATTTCATTCTTCAAGAGCTGTAAGATCACCAATGGGATCGGACATGTCCGAAAGGTTCACTGGCCAATGATCTTCTTCAGCCGGCCGGGGAGGCCGAGCGGTTCTAGGCGCTACAGACTGGGACCGCACGACCTCTACGGTTGCAGTTCGAATCCTGCCTCGGGCATGGCTGTGTGTGATGTCCTTAGGTTAGTTAGGTTTAAGTAGTTCTAAGTTCTAGGGGACTGATGACCTCAGAAGTTCAAAAAAATGGCTCTGAGCACTATGGGACTTAACATCTGTGGTCATCAGTCCCCTAGAACTTAGAACTACTTAAACCTAAGGACATCACACACATCCATGCCCGAGGCAGGATTCGAACCTGCGACCGTAGCGGTCACGCGGTTCCAGACTGAAGCACCTAGAACCGCACGGCCACACCGGCCGGCACCTCAGAAGTCCCATAGTGTTCAGAGCCATTTGAACCATTTTTTGATCTTCTTCAGTGCGGATGCACTCAAATTGCCCGAACTCTTACGAGAATCGGTAGATTGACTGCCATTTGTAATGAATATAGTGGGCAGGGGCACTACAAATGTAGTGTGCGGACAGCAAGTTGGACATATGGGTCTCACGGGGGCGTGCCAGAGATCAGTCCCTGCAGTCGCAGTGTCCTCTGTGTCCTCGATGGCTAAGTCGGATAGAGCGTGTCCCATGTAAGCAGGAGAGCTCGGGTTCGCGTCCCTGACAGGGAGCAGACAATTTCAACTGTAGCCATTGATATTCATCAACGCCTGTAAGCAGCTAAAGGTATGGATTTCATTGTAATTTCATAATGGAGTGTATTATATTTAAGTCACGGAATTAGATTACGAAATGGTAAACATTAAAAACAGTTGAAGAGTTTCGCTATTTAAGGAAGCAACGTAACTGATGACGGCAGAAGCGAAAATAAACTCGACACTGACAAAAGCACTGAAAAAGAGAAACATGTAAACATCGATTATAAATTTGTTATTGAATCTTTTGTGAAAATTATTTATCTGGAGTGTAGCTTTATAATATTATAAAAGTGAGACGTAGACGAAAAACAAGACAGACAAGAGAAAAATGGAAGACATATTGTTACAACATGACTTACACGTGTGTTACATTACGGCGATTCTGCCTCTCTCTCCTCCGTGCATTTAATGATATGTTGATAGTTTGATGAAGTGAAGTGTATATTGACGGGTTCGATACAGAACAGTTGTTACTGGATCACCAAAAATACGATTTATTACTTAAAACATTATTCATCTCAAGCACTTTTTTAAATTTCCACAATTTAGCAATATTCCACATGCCGCCACACGACACTGATCGGTTCACACTGAAACTCAAAAGCTAACAAGCGCGGCGCCGATTATTATATAAGAAGCGAATTACCAGTTCCATCGGAACAATGCCTGCAAGCACATCGTCTGAGCTCCACCCGCCCCGACTTGGAATTACAGAGTGTGACTCCCTCCACTCGACTAAACGGTCTAGTCCAGCAACAAAAATTACACGGTATTCAAGGCACTGTCAGCGAGCGACGATTATTTCGGAGTGGTGCCTCGGCAAAACCAGAGGTATCTGCAGTATACTCCTACACTGTGCGATAATGCACATCAATAAATTTACGACCCTATGTTACATGATAAATATCTTGACGAGTGACAGTATAAGAACCCCATATGGTGCTCACAAGGGAACCTCCCCATCGCAACCCCCTCAGATTTAGTTATAAGTTGGCACAATGGATAGGCCTTGAAAAACTGAACACAGATCAATCGAGAAAACAGGAAGAAGTTGAGTGGAACTATGAAAAAAATAAGCAAAATATACAAACTGAGTAGTCCATGTGCAACATAGGCAACATCAAGGAGAGTGCGCGCTGAGGAGCGCCGTGGTCCCATGGTTAGCGTGAGCAGCTGCAGAACGAGAGGTGCTTGGTTCAAGTCTTCCCTCGAGTGACAAGTTTATTTTTTTTCTTTCAGATAATTATCAAAGTTCAGGCACTCACACATAATCAACTTCGCTCTCCAAAATTCCAGGACATGTTCAGATTTGCTTGGACATATGCAGGATTTGACAGTCTACACACGGAAAAATTTGAAAACGTTAAAAACATCTGTTTTGACAGAGCACAGGGAAAACTGTGCGACTGTGAAACTGTTGCATTCATTTGTTGCAGTTTATGTGACAAACTCTAATGCTTTCATCACTTTTTTGGGAGTGATTATCACATCCACAAGAAAACCTAAATCGGGCAAGGTAGAAGAATCTTTTTACCCATTCGCCAGCTGTACAAGTTAGGTGGGTCGACAACATATTCCTGTCATGTGACGCACATGCCGTCACCAGTGTCGCATAGAATATATCGGACGTGTTTTCCTGTGGAGGAATCCGTTGACCTATGACCTTGCGATCAAATGTTTTCGGTTCCCATTGGAGAGGCACGTCCTTTCGTCTACTAATCGCACGGTTTTGCGGTGCGGTCGCAAAACACAGACACTAAACTTATTGCAGTGAACAGAGACGTCAATGAACGAACGGACAGATCATAACTTCGCAAAAATAAGTAAAGAAAACTTTTCACTCGAGGGAAGACTTGAACCAAGGACCTCTCGTTCCGCAGCTGCTCACGCTAACCACGGGACCATAGCGCTCCTGAACTCAGACTTTCCTTGATGTTGCTTATCTTGCGCATGGACAACTCAGTTCGTATATTTTTCTTATTTTTTTTCGTAGTTCCACACAACTTCTTCCTGTTTTCTCGATTGATCTGTGTTCAGTTTTTTAAGGCCTAACCACTGTGCCTACTTATAACTAAATCTGAGGGGGGTGCGATGGGGAGGTTCCCTTGTCAGAATAACACTGAATATTGGATATGTAGGTTGGTTAACGAATGAAGATGTCTTCATTGAATCAGAGAGCAAAGAAATTTGTAACGCAGCCTGACTAAAAGAAGGATTAGATAATACATATGTTTTTGGATGGGATCCGCCTTTAGCATAACATAATTTTGTTTTTTATCCCAAACATGTTTCACTGCAGTTGCAGCATCATCAGTGGGCTTTATTTTATGGCTGTCAGACATAAAGAATCTCCTTTACTGTTTGTATATATGTAAATACTAGCAATTACAGAGTTTTGAAGAAAGACATAAAATTATGAATTCATACATGGTGTGATTTTCCTGATTTATTCTGTTTTTACAGTGACTGTTTTCTTTCGCAGTTCGTCATCTGCAACCATATACAATTTAATGTAGACAAATTATTTAAGCAAAAATTACGATTTGGAAACTGTTACGGCTATGCCTGAAATTAATTAATTCTATGTGGAAGGTTTCATGCATGTGTGTGTGTGTGTGTGTGTGTGTGTGTGTGTTTGAGACTGACAGTTAAGCAGTCGAGTGATCAGGCAAGGGACTTGCAGGTTAGGGCGGCATCCCTGTGTTTAGAAAGCAAGTATGTAGACTTGGGGCAGGAAATTTTAAGACGTAATGAATTCAGTGACACCGAGCGCTCTGAGCCCCGAAGTCTAGGCAGTTTGCCATCCGATCACTTTGCTAAGTTATTCAATCCGATTGTGTGCTTCCTAATCAGTATTTTAGAACTGTCTGTGGACAGTTCAAATCAAGTGCAGAAAGCCTTATGGCTGCTTTTGAGGTTTGACTCTCATACTGATGCCTGCCCTCGCTTTAATCTTTAGCAAAAGGGATATTGGGTACTCTGGTTTCAGAAATCTTGAGACATCAGTATTCTATGGGGTGGTTGAGGGCAATTATTATAGGCAGAAAGTTGTCGACACATATGTTCAGTGAGCTTGAGCGGAAGTATTATTGGCAGGTTCAGACATCGTCGGAGATGTTGAGCCAATATATGGAACAAATGTTCACAGCCATGCTAGTCCTCGGAATGTCCATTACTGAGTCTGATAGCGCTTTGAACATGTTGGAGGGCATGTGCCCCAAGGATCGATCACGTTTGCTGTTTGTTCACCATCCCACCAACTTTGGTGAATTGCAATAACTCTTAGATTCTATTGAGGCGCTCACTTATGGTGATGAGCAGCGTAGGGTAGATGTAGGTTTGGCACTGGTGCCTTATGTTACCAGGGGTGACAAACCCTCTCTCAAGCGTTGTTTTCGTTGTTGCCTGCATAGCCAACTTGTACACAAGTGTCAGGCTGTGCAGGCCCCGAGGCCTAACGGCTGACACTGTGGGGGAGGCGGGGCAGGGAGGGGGGAAGAGGGGTGCAGGGTTCGTACATGTCAGAGATGGTCACCCCTTGGTGAACACATATTCAAGCTGCGACAAGGTCGTCGCTCCCTTATGTTTGTGTCCATGTCGGACAGCAACCTCTGCGAACATTATTGGACTCCAGCAGTAATTTTTTATTGCTTGACTATAAGTGGTATTTGGAGTTTGCCATGTGTATAAATTATCTCCTGTGTGCCCCTGCCCTCAGAGATATCATGTGTCCAATCTGCAAGAGTTCCCTCTGGTTGGGGAGGTGCACATTAGCTTGTACATTTGCAATTTTTTCTGCTTGAGAGATTGCAGGGCACTCTCACTTCTGATTCGGTGTAGGGAATACGATCTACGGCGATTTGACTTCATTCATTGTGATTTAATGGTGGGCAGCAGTTTATGGTCTTGTTTGCGTGCTCTAGGGAAAGAAACACGGTAAGATTTACCTGCGTTCAAAGGAACAGTGTACCAACTTAAACGACTGCAGTAAAAGCGCGGCGTTGGTGGGGCGACAAACCGCGTTTTTTCTGGAGAACGGTGAGGAGACATTTCCAGACGGGCCGTGCCGCGGCCGCATTGTGCAGAAACTCATTAAGCTTTGGCGTCAGACGTCCAGGTATACGGCCTAGCACCGAAAAGTCGCCGACTGCACATTGTAGGCCTTGTTAGTGAGCAAGCCGCCAAAAGAAATGAAACGATCTGCGGATGTCCGTGGGACAGGAAAACTGGGGCCCAAATGTCCACACTCTGTTTCAAAACATCTTTTGTCAATGTGAGTTTATGGCCGTTCTTTGCAAACTTTGAAATGGATGCAACAGGGGAGATAACAAGCTGTTTATGGAGGGCTGTGCTTCCACCCTGTGTTGTGTTAGCAAATGACACGGCAAACATGTGGGAAAGAGCCCGTGAAGCTGATTTTTTTTCCATTTTCTGCCAATTAACTTTAAGTCTCTGATTGGTCAAATCGGTTTGCAGTGCAAAGACCATTCACCGAGCTTAGAATGCTGGGCTCCAGCTCGTGATTGGCTTGTGTGGAAATGGGGGAAATAAAAAAAAAAAAACAGAGAAATGTGCTTTTAGAACCGAGCTGACGAGGAAATGGGGAGAAAGGGAGATCAGCACTCTTTTACAAGCCTCTTGTACTAACGCTTCACTAGTAAAGGCAGGTCTCTACATAAACGGTGAGACTTGTGTCCTTTGCTAGAGCGCGACTTAGAGCCTGTGCCAGTCACCTTCTGAACCATCAGAGGTACTGCTTATATCATCACGGTCACAACGAGTGACGCGTGGGTGTACTTATTTGTCTTGAGTCGGCCGTCTAAACATTTGATGTATTCCGACACGCACAGTCGTGGCACGGAGTCATATTGCTTTGGTAGACCAGCAAATTGGTCCACCTGCACACTGGAATCCATCAGGGTTTCAGAGGCTGTTAGGGAGGTACCTGCATTTTGAAGTAACCGAACACAGGACCGTGTACTTGCATTTTTCGGGAACGCGCATTTAATAACAGATTTCCGCCATCCATGACTTCAGTCGCCGAACACATCATAGTGCGCCGCCTTCACCAGTAGGTCAGTAAAGTATTCGCTGCTGCAACATAGGGCTATAATATCTATTTCTCAGCACCCTGTTCTTTCGAACCATATTCTTCCTTTTTTTTGTATGGTGGAATATAGATGCTTGGTGGTGGCGTAGTTTGATGCCATAACCTGGATTCACGTGTATGAGGTGAGATAAAGCGAGCAGTGTTCTGGTTAGTGTCGTGTGTCGATCCCCAGCAGATGATTTTGTCCACCATAGATCCCATTTTAGTAAGGTTTTTGTTAAATAAATATTTTTTGTATGATGATTCTTTAATAATTTTGTTGTCTTGTCTTGTTTAAGATCAATAAATCAATTGTGAATTTGACTACAACTTCTCCCTGAGTTCTGATTAACAGTTCCTTCGCATTTTTTGGCGGTCTAGATCAGAAACATAAGGAGTAGCTTCATCATTTGGTGTCCACTGCGTGGATCGTTTACTTCATTAACCGTAATCTTCTTTCATGGTTAATCTCCTGGTTGTAAAGGACCTAGCAGTTCAACGTATTGCTCAGTTGCGATTTTTTTCAAAGAACTGAGTTGGTCCTTGATTTTGCTAGTCGTGCCTTCTTTAAATTCTCGCCAGGTGAGAAGATAGCCCTCTGTTATTGTCGCCATCCAAGCGTCATTAATTCTATAACTTGTGAGACTGGGGAGTTTGACATGGTTCATCTTCAATTGGAGCAGGCCACGCATTTGTTGGGTCTGTTGGGAGAGTTTCCTGATGTTTTGTCCAATAATCTAGGAGTGACTTGTGTGATCCTATATGATTGATGATGTTCCTGTTCAGCAGTCTCCTTATCGACTTTCGCCCCCTAAAATGAAAATCTTGAGGCTTAAGCTGGATAATACGTTGTAGGGTGGGGTTATCAGGCCTTCTCCTTATGCCTAGTCGATTTTTCTTGTCCCCAAGGCTTAGGGTCAGGACTACAGAGCAGTCATGAATTATAGGCTGCTGAACGAAAAAGTTGCTTTAGAGTCAGTCCCCTTGCCTCAACTTCACAACTATTTCACATGGTTCTCTGAGGTGAAGTGGTTCACTCTGTTTGACTTGAATCAAGCCAATTATCAAATCTCTCTCACCAAAAAATCTAAGCATGTCACAGCCTTTTGCACTGACTGGAATCTCTATGAGTTCAATAGGGTACCATTTGGGTTGGCCACTGGAGCTGCTGTTCTTTCTCGTTTGTTGGAACATGTCTTGAGGGACTTGCTTTCGTCTGTGTATTTAATTACCTGGATGACATGGTCATTTATAGTGTTTCGTTTGAGGAACACCTTTCCCATCTTAGACAGGTGTTGTCGAGCTTTGTGATGCTGGATTGACCGTCAAGAAATCTAAGATTATTCTCGCCAGGAGTCAGGCTTCATTTTTGGGTCATCTAATTTCTACGGATGGCGTTAGTATCGACCAAGAGCGAATGAAGGACTTGAAGAGGTCCCCAACCTACAACTAGGAAGGAGGTAGCTACGTTTATTAGAATGGCCAACTATTTCCGCCGGTTCTTTCCAAATTTTGCTCAGGTTGCTGTCTCTCTTAATAACCTACCCAGGAACGGAGTAAATTTTGTGTGGGGCGAAAGCCAACAGTGTGCTTTTGAAGCTATTAAGACCCCTCTCCCCGGTGTTGGCTGTGCCCAACTTTGGCAAGAGATTTATTGTACAGACCGAAAAAACACAGGGACTGCTGCGGTTCTCCTCCAGGAGACCAAGGTCAAAGACACTGTTTACTTTTGCGTAAGGAGTCTGTCCGGACCCAAATTGAATTATTCCAAGTATGAATGTGAGACATTGGCCATTCTAGAAAAGTTCCAATTCTATCTGGAACATAGGGAATTCGATTCAGAGACCAATAATCAGGAGTTAAGTAGGGTGCTGACCAGACCCGGGAAAACTGGTAGAATTGCGAGGTGGGCGTTCCAGATTTCGACGTTTCATTTTAAGGTGCGCCACATTAAAGGTTCTGACAATCAGGTAGCCAATGCACTCAGCCGCATGTTTGAGGAGGAAGATACAACTGAGGGAGATAGAGCCGATGGCTCTGATGAACTTGATTGTACTGCTCTGGGCGAAGTGCCACAGTTATTTGCCGATCTTAAAAGTAAGCAGGGCCAGGATCCACTGTAGGGAACGATTAGTGGGCAATTTTCCAGGAAGGAGGTGCTCAGCTTTTCACTGAAGAATGGTATATTGTGTAAGCAAGTGGGTGAACCCGGGGAATTCAGGTTTTGCTTGCCTCTTTAGTTAATCCCCTCCATCTTTCATTACTACCACCGTTCGCTGGTGGGTGGACATTTAGGCCTGTACGAGTCCTTGGCGAAGACCTGGCTGTCATTGTACAGGGATATCTGGCGTTTGGTTAGTGAGTGCGACTCTTGTAGAAGGAACAAACTCAATGACAACTCGCCGAGGGCGCTATTATGATCAGAGCGCTAACTGTACCCTATGGATAAAATCTTTACTGATTTTATGGGCCCCCATCCCCGTATTAAGAAAGGAAACCATTATCTCATTGTGGTCGTTGACCCATTTTCGCGATTTGTTTGGCTCGTTCATAGCCAAGGGGTTACTGCCGCTATTACTACTGGACACCTCACTAACATCTTCTCCTGGTTTGGCACCCTTAAGGCTCTGGTGAGCGATAACACTCTAGCATTTGTTTTTAAGCAATTTAAACAGTTCTGTTTTCGCAATATCGTTACGCACATCATTACCACGCCATATTATCCTCAGGCGTCCTTCGTCGAAAGAGTGAACCATAATCTTAAGTCGTCCTTTATTATATACCATGATAAGTCCGCAAGGAAATGGGATACTACCCTCCCTTGGCTCAACTTTGCGTTTAATATCGCTCAACACAAAGCATCGAAAGCTGATCCTGTCGCCCTTCTGTTGTCATATCCCCTCAATTATCCACAATCTAATTTTTGGAATATTAATGATCTTCTGCCAGCATCTGTCACTCCTGATATCCTTAAGGAAAATTGCCAGTGGGTTAGGACAGATATCAAATCAGCCCATCGTTGACAGGCAGAGCGCTATAACCAGGACAGACGTCCCTTTGAGCATAATAGGGGGTTAAGATCTTTGTTAGGAACTACCCGGGATGATTCCAGGATGGCATTAGACTTGGTAAGTTCACCCTTCCTTTATCAGTCCATGTTCAATTGTTTTGGTTCTAGGGCCGGTTAGTTTGCTGGTCAAGGATTTAGCCACTAGCAAGAGCCTCAGAGTCCACCACAGTCAAGTTAAGCTGGTTATTTGATCTTTTTGCCCTTTCTCTGGGTGCGGAAACCCAAGCGATATCGTGGCACCCTTTTTCAGAGGCGGAGAACCTCGAGCGATCGCGTGCGGGGATCCATCAGTTGCCCACTACACCACATCATCAACACGCCACACTGCCCAACGCCCAAATCAACGAGGCCCGCCAACAACGAGACCACACCTCCGTGCCGGGGCGGAAGGCAAAATACCACCAGCTCGGTGCGAATCCAACTGCCGAGCCGAGCGCGCGCGGCCCCCCGCGAAAAACGTTCCAGAGGGCAGCAGCCGCCTCAGCGCCAGCGCAGGCCGAACCAGACGGAAACAAAAATACAAGTCGCTATCAATAGTGCCGGATACGGAACGCGCCAGAGAAATGGCACAGTGGGAATTTAAGGAGATAGGACCTGGATAACCAGAGGTTGTACAGAGTTTCAGGGAGAGAATAAGGGAACACTTGACAAGAATGGGGGAAAGAAATACAGTATAAGAAGAATGGGTAGCTTTGAGGGATGAAGTAGTGAAGGCAGCAGAGGATCAAATAGGTAAAAAGACGAGGGCTAGTAGGAACCCTTGGGTAACAGAAGAAATATTGAATTTAATTGATGAAAGGAGAAAATATAAAAATGCAGTAAATGAAGCAGGCAAAAAGGAACACAAATGTCTCAAAAATGAGATCGACAAGAAGTGCAAAATGGCTAAGCAGGGATGGCTAGAGGAAAAATGTAAGGATGTCGAGGCTTATCTCACTAGGGGCAAGATAGATACTGCCTACAGGAAAATTAGAGAGACCTTTGGAGAAAGGAGAACCACTTGCATGAATATCGAGAGCTTTGATGGAAACACAGTTCTAAGCAAAGAACGGAAAGCAGAAAGGTGGAAGTAGTATATAGAGGGTCTATACAAGGGCGATGTACTTGTGGGCAATATTATTGAAATTGAAGAGGATGTACATGAAGATGAAATGGGAGATACGATACTGCGTGAAGGGTCTGACAGAGCACTGAAAGACCTGAAACGAAACAAGACCCCCGGAGTAGACAACATACCATTAGAACTACTGACAGCCTTGGGAGAGCCAGGCCTGACAAAACTCTACCATCTGGTGAACTAGATGTTTGAGACAGGCGAAATACCCTCAGACTTCAAGAAGAATATAATTATTCCAATCCCAAAGAAAGCAGGTGTTGACAGATGTGAAAATTACCGAACTATCAGTTTAATAAGTCACGGCTGCAAAATACTAACGCGAATTCTTTACAGACGAATGGAAAAAGTGGTAGAAGCCGACCTCGGGAAAGATCAGTTTGGATTCCGTAGAAATGTTGGAACACGTGAGGCAATACTCACCCTACGACTTATCTTAGAAGAAAGATTAAGGAAAGGCAAACCTACGTTTCTAGCATTTGTAGACTTAGAGAAAGCTTTTGACAATGGTGATTGGAATACTCTCTTTCAAATTCTGAAGGTGGCAGGGGTAAAATACAGGGAGCGAAAGGCTATTTACAATTTGTACAGAAACCAGATGGCAGTTATAAGAGTCGAGGGACATGAAAGGGAAGCAGTGGTTGGGAAGCGAGTGAGACAGGGTTGCAGCTTCTCCCCGATGCTATTAAATCTGTATATTGAGCAAGCAGTAAAGGAAATAAAAGAAAAGTTCGGAGTAGGTATTAAAATCCATGGAGTAGAAATAATAACTTTGAGGTTTGCCGATGACATTGTAATTCTGTCAGAGACAGCAAAGGACTTGGAAGAGCAGTTGAACGGGATGGACAGTGTCTTGAAAGGAGGATATAAGATGAACATCAACAAAAGCAAAACAAGGATAATGGAATGTAGTCGAATTACGTCGGGTGATGCTGAGGGAATTAGATTAGGAAATGAGACACTTAAAGTGGTAAAGGAGTTTTGCTATTTGGGGAGCAAAATAACTGATGATGGTCGAAGTAGAGAGGATATAAAATGTAGACTGGCAATGGCAAGGAAAGCGTTTCTGAAGAAGAGAAATTTGTTAACATCGAGTATTGATTTAAGCGTCAGGAAGTCGTTTCTGAAAGTATTTATATGGAGTGTAGCCATGTATGGATGTGAAACATGGACGATAAATAGTTTAGACAAGAAGAGAATAGAGGCTTTCGAAATGTGGTGCTACAGAAGAATGCTGAAGATTAGATGGGTAGATTACATAACTAATGAGGAGGTGTTGAATAGGATGGGGGAGAAGAGAAGCTTGCAGCACAACTTGACTAGAAGAAGGGATCAGTTGGTAGGACATGTTCTGAGGCATCAAGGGATCACCAATTTAGTATTTGAGGGCAGCGTGGAGGGTAAAAATCATAGAGGGATACCAGGAGATGAATACACCAAGCAGATTCAGAAGGATGTAGGTTGCAGTAGGTACTGGGAGATGAAGAAGCTTGCACAGGATAGAGTGGCATGGAGAGCTGCATCAAACCAGTCTCAGGACTGAAGACCACATCAATAACAACATTAACGTCTAACTTTTAGGAAACATTTACGGATCTCCGTATGTTGTTGTTGTTGTGGTCTTCAGTCCTGAGACTGGTTTGATGCAGCTCTCCATGCTACTCTATCCTGTGCAAGCTTCTTCACCTGTGCAAGCTGCTTCCCTTTCATACCCCTCGACTCTTATAACTGCCGACTGGTTTCTGTACAAACTGTAAATAGCCTTTCGCTTCCTGTATTTTACCCCTGCCACTTTCAGAATTTGAAGGAGAGTATTCCAATCACCATTGTCAAAAGCTTTCTCTAAGTCTACAAATGCTAGAAACGTAGGTTTGCCTTTCCTTAATCTTTCTTCTAAGATAAGTCGTAGGGTGAGTATTGCCTCACGTGTTCCAACATTTCTACGGAATCCAAACTGATCTTCCCCGAGGTCGGCTTCTATCAGTTTTTCCATTCGTCTGTACAGAATTCGCATTAGTATTTGCGCGCTGTGACTTATTAAACAGATAGTTCGGTAATTTTCACATCTGTCAACACCTGCTTTCTTTGGGATTGGAATAATTATATTCTTCTTGAAGTCTGAGGGTATTTCGAGTGTCTCATACATCTTGCTCACCAGATGGTAGAGTTTTGTCAGGACTGGCTCTCCCAAGGCTGTCAGTAGTTCTAATGGTATTTTGTCTACTCCGGGGGTCTTGTTTCGTCTCAGGTCTTTCAGTGCTCTGTCAGACTCTTCACGCAGTATCGTATCTCCCATTTCATCTTCATCTACATCCTCTTCAATTTCCATAATATTGCCCACAAGTACATCGCCCTTGTATAGACCCTCTATATACTACTTCCACCTTTCTGCTTTCCCTTCTTTGCTTAGAGCTGTGTTTCCGTCAAAGCTCTTGATATTCATGCAAGTAGCGAGCCAGTGGGTGTGTTGGACCTTCCATCGAGCTACGGACCCCTTGAAGATGTCTCCCGCAGTCGGAGACGTAACGTTGGGAATTGACACAGAATTCATCAACCGACCACGGCATAACAGCCCGGATAATTATAATGGACATGATGTTTCCGGCCGTGAAAGTCTACATTTTAGTATTTGCAGCATCACTTAACATGACAATTTCTGTCACGTGTTTCCAGCATAAGAACGTACATAATATCACCTGGGTGCCACCAGACAACAATACTAGTAACCAAACTGATTATATATTAATAGGTACCAGGCATGGCACTGATGTACTAGCCTGCCGTATTTTGAGAGATGCTAATGCGAACGCTGATTATTATCTATTCCAAAAACTACAGGGAGAATTTAAAATGCACTCAAAGTTAAAGGAGAATGACAAAATAAGTATATCTCAGAAGAAAGATCAATATCCGTAGAAAGGAATTTCAGCCAAAAATAGCACAATACAGAGGACAAAATAGTGAACTGATAGCATCACAAGAAAGAGTATTACATGGTTGGGCAAAGTAGTTTAAGGAATTATTATATTCAGAGAATGCTGAAGCATGGGACCTAACTGAAAGCCAACAAGTGGAAGAAGATAGCAGATGATGTTGTGGTGTATCGAGAGGTTGTAACAATGGAAAATTGTATTGAAATGCAGGAGGATCTGCAGCGAATTGACGCATGGTGCATGGAATGGCAATTCAATTTCAATGTATACAAGTGTAATGTGCTGCGAATACATAGAAAGAAAGATCCCTTATCATTTAGCTACAATATAGCATGTCAGCAACTGGAAGCAGTTAATTCCATAAATTATCTGGGAGTGCGCATTAGGAGTGATTTAAAATGGAATGATCATATAAAGGTGATCGTCGGTAAAGCAGATGCAGACTGAGATTCATTGGAAGAATCCTAAGGAAATGCAATCCGAAAACAAAGGAAGTAGGTTAGAGTACGCTTGTTCGCCCACTGCTTGAATGCTGCTCAGCAGTGTGGGATCCGTACCAGATAGGGTTGATAGAAGAGATAGAGAAGATCCAACGGAGAGCAGCGCGCTTCGTTACAGGATCATTTAGTAATCGCGAAAGCGTTACGGAGATGATAGATAAACTCCAGTGGAAGACTCTGCAGCAGAGACGCTCAGTAGTTCGGTACGGGCTTTTGTTAAAGTTTCGAGAACATACCTTCACCGAAGAGTCAAGCAGTATATTACTCCCTCCTACGTATATCTCGAGAAGAGACCATGAGGATGAAATCAGAGAGATAGAGCCCACACAGAAGCATACCGACAATCCTTCTTTCCACGAACAATACGAGACTGGAATAGAAGGGAGAACCGATAGAGGTACTCAGGATACCCTCCGCCATACACCGTCAGGCGGCTTGCGGAGTATGGATGTAGATGTAGATGTAGATGTAGATGTAGATGTAGAAGAGGAAAATGGGATGCCCTCGTTGCAAGAGTGTCAGCTAACAATCCAACCATAAGTCACCTGGCCATGATGACGTGCCAGCTGAGCTTATTAAATGTGGTAGAGAACATCTAGTTAGATGTATGCACCCCCTGATCTTAGATACCATATATTTATTGTGATTCCTGAGTTTCTCCCGGCGTATTTGATAATCAAAATATCCACGGGTGTGCTGCCGGTCTATAGTGTCCAACGGGCACAATATTTCGGCGATCATACATGTCGCCATCATCAGGTGAACTGACGGACTGAGCTCCTGTGAACGTGCCGGCACGGAGATCCGTACGCTATGGCTGCTCAGAGGGAACCGGGTCCGGTCGCGGCGGCGGCCTATTTAAATACCCTCCGCCCGCGGCGCGCTTCCTCCGCCGTCCGCGCCCCGCGCCACGGTCGCCCGGTGGAACAAATTGTGACGGCGTCTGAGATGACGTCGGTGTGGTGGCTCTGTCCGCCGTGGTCGTCACAACTATACGTTTGCTCGATTTACTCTTGATTAACCCAATCGCTGGTTCCCAAGCCTTGCTAAGATTATAGCCACAGTCACGGTTTATGAGGTCGTCATTGGTGCGAATTTCGATGGCCTCTCTAACAACGCTGTCCCAGTATCTCGACGTCTGTACCAGAATCCTCGTGCGGTTATACTCCATGGCGTGATTTTCCGACAAACAATGTTCAGCGACCGCCGACTTGCTCGGATACATCAGTCGAGTGTGCCTCTGGTGTTCACGGCATCGATCCTCGACGGTACGCATCGTTTGACCAATATACCACTTGCCACATTGACACGGAATCTGGTACACGCCGGCCTTCCTCAAACCGAGGTCATCTTTGGCGCTCCCCACCAGTGCACGAGTTTTATTTGGAGGACAAAACTAGTTCCGACCTGGTGTTTCTTCAGAATCCGGGCGATTTTCCCCGAGAGTGCGCCTGTGTATGGAATAAATGGAGTGCCTACCTCCTCTCTCTTGACTTCATCCATCTCAACAGGTTGTGCTGCAGTGGTTGGGCGGAGAGCACGTTGAATCTGCCACTCTGACTACCTATTTTTTCGAAATACAGTTCTCAGGTGTTCCAATTCCTGGGGTAGACTCTCTGCGTCAGAGATAGCGCGCGCCCTATGTACTAGAGTTTTAAGTTCCCCGTTCCTCTGTGATGGGTGGTGGCAGCTGTCTGCGTGCAAATACAGATCAGTGTGCGTTGTCTTCCGATACACCCCATGACCTTAGGGTGCCGTCAGCCCTTCTTTTGACCAAGACGTCAAGGAAAGGTAATTTACCCTCCGTTTCAGTCTCCATAGTGAATTTGATGTTGGGGTGTATGGAGTTTAGATGTGTAAGGAAGTCAAGGAGTTTATCCATACCATGTGGCCAGGTCATGGGGTGTATCGGAAGACAACGCACACTGATCTGCATTTGCACGCAGACAGCTGCCACCACCCTTCACAGAGGAACGGGGCACTTAAAACTCTAGTACATAGGGCGCGCACTATCTCTGACGCAGAGAGTCTACCCCAGGAATTGGAACACCTGAGAACTGTATTTCGAAAAAATGGGTATTCAGAGTGGCAGATTCAACGTGCTCTCCGCCCAACCACTGCAGCACCACCTGTTGAGATGGATGAAATCACGAGGGAGGAGGTAGGCACTGCATTTATTCCATACACAGGCGCACTCTCAGGGAAAATCGCCCGGCTTCTGAAGAAACACCAGGTCGGAACTGTGTTTTGTCCTCCAAATAAAACTCGTACACTGGTGGGGAGCGCCAAAGATGACCTCGGTTTGAGGAAGGCCGGCGTGTACCAGATTCCGTGTCAATGTGGCAAGTCGTATATTGGTCAAACGATGCGTACCGTCGAGGATCGATGCCGTGAGCACCAGAGGCACACTCGACTGATGTATCCGAGCAAGTCGGCGGTCGCTGAACATTGTTTGTCGGAAAATCACGCCATGGAGTATAACCGCACGAGGATTCTGGTACAGACGTCGAGATACTGGGACAGCGTTGTTAGAGAGGCCATCGACATTCGCACCAATGACGACCTCATAAACCGTGACTGTGGCTATAATCTTAGCAAGGCTTGGGAACCAGCGATTGGGTTAATCAAGAGTAAATCGAGCAAACGTATAGTTGTGACGACCACGGCGGACAGAGCCACCACACCGACGTCATCTCAGACGCCGTCACAATCTGTTCCACCGCGCGACCGTGGCGCGGGGCGCGGACGGCGGAGGAAGCGCGCCGCGGGCGGAGGGTATTTAAATCGGCCGCCGCCGCGACCGGTCGAAGAGAAAATCCCAACACCCAATCCCTAATCCAGTTCCTTCCCATATAACACCACTCATCTCGCCTACCCCAGGCAAGCACCAGACACATTCACAACAATTCATCACATATCACAGACACCAAAAATATATAGAAAAACACACACACACACACACACGTACACAGGGGAGTAAAAGCCAAAAGGCTACAAACTCCCCCTCACACTTCCCCAAAGAGGGGAATGTATTAGATGAGAGCAGCAGCGACCGGACCCGGTTCCCTCTGAGCAGCCATAGCGTACGGATCTCCGTGCCGGCACGTTCACAGGAGCTCAGTCCGTCAGTTCACCTGACGATGGCGACATGTATGATCGCCGAAATATTGTGCCCGTTGGACACTATAGACCGGCAGCACACCCGTGGATATTTTGATTATCATATATTTATTGATTTTAAAGCAGCATATGACACTATAAAAAGAAATAAGCTTATTGAAGCCATGAATGAAATGGACAATCACAACAGTTAATACCCCTCGTAACTTTGACTATGGGAAAAGTTGTATGTTAAGTATTGGATACAAGCAAATTTAACACCAAGTTTTGAAACTAACTGTGGACTGAGGCAAGCGGTGCACTCTCATGTATGCTTTTTAACTTAGCTCTAGAGAAGGTAATAAGGACAGCTCAAATCAATAAAACAGGCACTATGTTCAGTAGAATGGTGCAGACGTTTGCCTATGCAGATGATATGGATATTATTGCAAGAACAAAACTAGCTTAAAGAAACATTAGGGCACTGGTGGAAGCACCAACAGAAATAGAACTGGAAGTGAACTTCAATAAAATGAAATACATACGAATAATACGACCAGAACTAAATACAATGTTAGAAATTGACCAGGTGCAAATAGAAACTGTTAGTGAGTTTGTCTGTCTGGGGATACTGGTAACATCACAGAACGCTATTAGTATGGAAGTAAAGCGGCTCATTCAGCTAGTTAGCCGGCCGGAGTGGCCGTGCTGTTCTAGGCGCTACAGTCTGGAGCCGAGAGACCGCTACGGTCGCAGGTTCGAATCCTGCTTCGCACATGGATGTGTGTGATGTCCTTAGGTTAGTTAGGTTTAATTAGTTCTAAGTTCTAGGCGACTGATGACCTCAGAAGTTGAGTCGCATAGTGCTCAGAGCCATTTCAGCTAGTTAATATACTGAGGAGACCAACGTCAGGGGACGCCTCCACACCTCGTGTCCGACCTTCTTTTGCCCAGCGTAATGCACCAACTCGACGTGGCATTGATTCCACAAGTCACTGGAAGTCCCCCGCAGAAATATTGAGCCATGCTGCCTCTCTAGCCGTCGATAAGTGCGAAAGCCTTGTCGGTGTAACATGTTGTGCACGAACTGACCTCTCGATTATGTCCCTTAAATCTTCGATGAGATTCATATTGGGCGATCTGGCTGGCCAAATCATTCGCTCGAAATGTGCAGCATGTTCCTCAAACCAATCGAGAACATTTGCGGCCCAGTGACATGACATTGTCGTTTGGGAACGTGGGTCCATGAATAACTGCAAATAGTCTCGAAGTAGCAGAACATATTTCAAGTCAATGATCTCTTCAGCTCGACCACAGGCCCGAGGTATTGCAGGTAAACACAGACCACACCATTATGGAGCTACTGCCAGCTTGCACATTGTCTTGTTGACAACTTAGGTCCATCGCTTCGTGGGGTCTGCGCCAATTGAGACAAACAATTCTGTTCGGGGAACATGCGCAACTGAGCATTATACCAGAGATTGAAAATACCGCTTCGTTTGCAAAGTTCTTTTTTTCACACAAGACTGGTTTCGGGCTCCTATAAGCCTATCTTCATGTGTCGTAACTCCCTGCTCTGCGCTGATAGGTAGCACACCGCGCCTACTACACGTCCACCGTGGCGCTCGGGGGTTACAGCACCAAGTTATGACACCTGAAGATGGGTTTATAAGAGCCCGAAACCGGTCGTGTGTGAATAAAAAGAATTTTACAGCTGAAGCGGTATTTTCAACCTCTGGACTTATCAACTGAAATCGGTACTCATCTGAGACCCTACGTCAAACCGACAGGTTCGCGAGCGCATGAGATGCTCAGCAGACGTTCTGTTAGCATATCCACTCGCGACGGTCGTCTGCGGCCATAGCATCATAACATCAAATTTCGCCTAACGGATACGTTCGTCGTACGTCCAACACTGATTTCTATGGTTGTTCCACGCAGTGTTGCTTGTCTGTTATCACTAACAACTCTAAATTAACACCGCTGCTCTCGGTCGTTGCGTGAGTGCCGTCGGCCTCGGCGATATTAGTGGTGAGAGGAAATGCCTGGAATTTGTTATTCCCAGTACTCTCTTCAGCCTGTGGATCTCAGAAAACTGATTTCACCAACGATTTCCGAAGTGGAATGTCCAATGCGTCTGCTCCAACTACCATTCTGCGTTCAAAATTTGTTAATTCCCGTCGAGCGGCCGTAATCACGTCAGAAAGCTTTTCTACGAATCACCTGAGTGCAAATGCCAGCTTCACTTTTTTTTTTTCTTTATTGATTTTCAATTCCCCCCCCCCCCCCCGAAGGGGGCGGGCTGGCAGCAGCTTACTACGCTGCTCTACAGCCTACAGACTTTAAAAAAAAAAAAGGAAGAAGAAAGAAACAAGGAAAAACAGGCGATAAAACGGTGATTTAAGGTGTAAAATGGCGTAAAAATGCGGAAAGTTAAAACAGAAAGCAAAAGGGGTTGGCAATGTTGATAAAATACACAGGAATCAGACAAGTAACATAGTAGACACACAATTTAAAAACATGGAGACAGTCTGGTTTCTGTTCGCAAGAGATAAAAAAAATCACACCCAGCGACAGTATGATGGGTGTTCGCTACACTTCCCAAAAGACACAACACGGAACACTCACTGGAAAAACACACCGTAAAACACTGCACGAAAATGGCGGCACAAATATGGCACTCCCGATCCAAAGGCAGATTGGGGGGGGGGGGGGAACTGGAGGAGGGGGAAAAACAAGGAGGGAGGAGAGGAAAAAACGAAAAGGGAGGGGGGAACCAAGGAGGGAAAGGACTAATAAAGGGGGAGAAGGGCAGACGCGAGAGGGAATGAGAGGAGGCAGAGGAGGGAAATGTAAAAGGACTCGGGGGTGTCAGCTTCACCAATGCCCTTCCCTTTTATAGCTCGTGTCGCGATGCTGCCGACATCTGTATGTGTGCATATGGTCGAATCATTGTAAATGCGGTTATGCGCTGGCCTCACAACTTAAGTCCAGAAATCTATCCAGAAGAACAAAGTGCCAACTATATAAAATTTTAATACGTCCAGTATTAACATATGGCTCAAAAACAAGCACACTGACACAACTGTGTGAAGAACTAACAGAATGTTTCGAACGAAAGGTCTTACACAAAATCTGTGGGCGACTAATGAAGATGGAGCATGGCGTAGGCAATATAATTTTGAACTTTATGTATATAAAAGTTCTTGAAATCACAAAGTTCATTAAAATAAACCACCTGAAATAGGTCTGCCATGTTTGTTGAATGGAACATGAGGACCCAACAAAAATAACGGTGCTACAAAACCCAGTGGCACGATGAAGCACTGGAAGACAGAGACTTCGGTACTTGGATGGCATATAAGAAGTTTTAAAAATTATTGGTGGCACAGGCTGGAGACGCAACACGCTGGAAACGGACAAATGGAATGATGTCCTAGAGTAGTTGTAGGTCCATTAAGGGCCGTAGAACCAGGAAAAAGAAGAAGAAAAAGTCGAAATCTTCTCATGGAAATGTTTTGCAATTTAAAATCTGATTTCGAAATTGTCTCAGCATTATTTACTTTATCTGAAACCTTCCGATAACGTCAGGTCTCTTACATTCTTCCTACATGATTCTGAAACAAAGAGTTCACATTGTCTAAATTACACTCTGTGCAAAATTCTATGAGGTGCCTACCACTGTCATTCCTTACACCCGAGTCCATGTTTCCCTACTGATTTTTTGTCCCTTCCTTTTCCTACTATCGAATTTCAGTCCCCCAAAAAATTAAATTTTCATTTTCCTTAATTATGTGAATAATTTTATTTTATCTCATATTTCAGTCACTGCGGAGCCAGTTAGCATGTAACCTTGTGCTGCTCAGGTCAGTATTGGCAGTATATGTATCTTGGCTACTATAATGGGTTCACCATACCATTCGTAGTGTTCGCCTCCGTAGATTAGTGGCGAGCGCGAATGATTGCTATGCGAAGCACCCTGGACCGGTCCTCGGCACAGATTTTGAGGGTCCTGCTATCAGAGCTGGCGCCAGGAACAGGCACTCGTGAGACATTATTCTGAATGTCTCGCCCGAAAACTACTTCGAGCAGATAACTGGGGAACCACCTCGTGAAGGTAACGTCTTAGGCCTCCAAGCAACAAACACACCTGAACTAATCGAATTAGTTAACGTAGAGGAAAATATTAGGGGCCATAAGGCTGTGACGGCAACCAAGACTACGGGTTTTCTAAGTAATGTTAACAAAGGTAGATAGATATTATTGCTTAGCGAGAGTGTACGGAAGTAAATTGCAGAGTATCTGAGTAGCCAGTGTGGCGTCACCTGGAAGCCCATCTAATGCATGACGCGATTTATTCAACTGATATGAATGATGTTTTGCAAAAACAGATATAATGTCTGAAGGGATACCGCAATCACTGGTTATACAATGTTACTTAATCCGTCTTGATTGCAAAAATGTTTATTCACATGACCGGTTTCGGTTCCTCTAGAACTATCTTCAGATCTGCAATTTCGGTTACAGGAGTAACTACTTAAACCTAACTAACCTAAGGACATCACACTCATCCATGCCTGAAGCAGGATTCGAACCTGCGACCGTAGCGGTCGCGCGGTTCCAGACTGTAGCGCCTAGAACCGCTCGGGAGGGGGGGGGGGGTCGAGTTGGCAGACAATATACAGGGTGCGGATGTGTTCAAGGAAAAGGAGAAGGTGGGGGAAGGGGATGAGGTCGTAGAGGATGCGCGTGGGGGACAGAAGGCGGATACAGAAGGCGAGGCAGAGTGCATGGCGCTACTTTCGTCGCTGCCCCTGAGGCAAGTGACCAACTGCACTTAGCTCACAGATGAATTCACCAACGTCATTACATTCTTCATTCGAATTGTAATATTGCCCACAGTTGCTTTACAGGGTATTTTAATTCCTTCTTTGCAACCATATGAAAATGTGTCTTTGTCATCAAATGCGATTTCTTTTATTGAAATAAAACATCATCAGTCGTGGTATATCAATAAAAAGAAAGGTTTTCGCGAAAAACAAGCATTTCCTTGTAGTTGCATAGATGGAATTATAATATTCTCAATAATCACCAACGTCAGTTAAAATTTAGCACTTCTAATTACTGTATGAAGAAAAGTCGTAGTTAAACGTTGTTACCAAAAAATCTCGAAAAGTGATTGCCCGAATTACTTCAAACTATTACAGAATACTCAAATCAACTTTCAGAGGACATAGGCGTCACAGTTCTTAAATATATATATATATATATATATATATATATATATATATATATATATATATATATATATATAAAGGAAATGTTACTAGCTAAAATCTCAAAAAGTTCTTGACTGATTCACTTCATACTTCTGCACGATACTCTAATAAAAGTTTTGGCAGAGATAGGCTACAAATTTTATTAATACACTCCTGGAAATGGAAAAAAGAACACATTGACACCGGTGTGTCGGACCCACCATACTTGCTCCGGACACTGCGAGAGGGCTGTACAAGCAATGATCACACGCACGGCACAGCGGACACACCAGGAACCGCGGTGTTGGCCGTCGAATGGCGCTAGCTGCGCACCATTTGTGCACCGCCGCCGTCAGTGTCAGCCAGTTTGCCGTGGCATACGGAGCTCCATCGCAGTCTTTAACACTGGTAGCATGCCGCGACAGCGTGGACGTGAACCGTATGTGCAGTTGACGGACTTTGAGCGAGGGCGTATAGTGGGCATGCGGGAGGCCGGGTGGACGTACCGCCGAATTGCTCAACACGTGGGGCGTGAGGTCTCCACAGTACATCGATGTTGTCGCCAGTGGTCGGCGGAAGGCGCACGTGCCCGTCGACCTGGGACCGGACCGCAGCGACGCACGGATGTACGCCAAGACCGTAGGATCCTACGCAGTGCCGTAGGGGACCGCACCGCCACTTCCCAGCAAATTAGGGACACTGTTGCTCCTGGGGTATCGGCGAGGACCATTCGCAACCGTCTCCATGAAGCTGGGCTACGGTCCCGCACACCGTTAGGCCGTCTTCCGCTCACGCCCCAACATCGTGCAGCCCGCCTCCAGTGGTGTCGCGACAGGCGTGAATGGAGGGACGAATGGAGACGTGTCGTCTTCAGCGATGAGAGTCGCTTCTGCCTTGGTGCCAATGATGGTCGTATGCGTGTTTGGCGCCGTGCACGTGAGCGCCACAATCAGGACTGCATACGACCGAGGCACACAGGGCCAACACCCGGCATCATGGTGTGGGGAGCGATCTCCTACACTGGCCGTACACCACTGGTGATCGTCGAGGGGACACTGAATAGTGCACGGTACATCCAAACCGTCATCGAACCCATCGTTCTACCATTCCTAGACCGGCAAGGGAACTTGCTGTTCCAACAGGACAATGCACGTCCGCATGTATCCCGTGCCACCCAACGTGCTCTAGAAGGTGTAAGTCAACTACCCTGGCCAGCAAGATCTCCGGATCTGTCCCCCATTGAGCATGTTTGGGACTGGATGAAGCGTCGTCTCACGCGGTCTGCACGTCCAGCACGAACGCTGGTCCAACTGACGCGCCAGGTGGAAATGGCATGGCAAGCCGTTCCACAGGACTACATCCAGCATCTCTACGATCGTCTCCATGGGAGAATAGCAGCCTGCATTGCTGCGAAAGGTGGATATACACTGTACTAGTGCCGACATTGTGCATGCTCTGTTGCCTGTGTCTATGTGCCTGTGGTTCTGTCAGTGTGATCATGTGATGTATCTGACCCCAGGAATGTGTCAATAAAGTTTCCCCTTCCTGGGACAATGAATTCACGGTGTTCTTATTTCAATTTCCAGGAGTGTATATAAGGCATATGGATATGTATATAAAATCTATACTACAGTAAAAAGACAAGTTGTTTTTTAATGTTGTTACCAAAATTCTCGAAAAGTCCTTGTGAGATTTACTTCAGATTCTTGCACGATGCTCTTATAAACGTCCGGGCGGACATAGGCTACACATTTCCTTAAAATATATGATATACAAATATATATGGGTGCTTGCGGTGTCCAGGTCACTGTGCGCCATGTTTTATTGGATTGCGTTTTATTTTCTTACCAGCGGGTCGCGGCTGACTTGCCAGCGGACCTGCCATCTCTTTTAAGCAACACTCGGACGAATGTGGCTAAAGTTTTAAAGTTCTGTGCCCTGTCAAATGTTTTTACAAAGATTTTAGGGAGAGGATTTTAAT
The DNA here is from genome assembly GCF_023864275.1 of Schistocerca cancellata. Taxonomy (NCBI): domain Eukaryota; kingdom Metazoa; phylum Arthropoda; class Insecta; order Orthoptera; family Acrididae; genus Schistocerca; species Schistocerca cancellata. The sequence goes on from NC_064626.1 coordinate 613,490,947, forward strand.
TTGCTAACTGTGTGACAAGCTCGCCCATATTTTATGTAAGTGGCCAGCCAATAACAATTTCCTGTGACATTCTTGTTGCTATGTTTCCCCTTTCCTTAGGTTTTACTTTCTTATGTAGCATTTTCCTTCTTTTCCTGCTTTCTTTGAGTGTGTGCTTTAGTTTTCTTAGGTGTGTCCACATTCGTTCCTTTTAATGTGTGTCAGGGCGCTGATGACCTCGATGTTGAGCGCCCATGAGCCCCAACACACCACCACCACCACCACTGTAAGAGGGGGAAATGTTGCTAGTAAAACTATCCAAAACTTCATGGCCCATTTACTTCAAATTATTACATACCATTCTAATAAACATTTGGACAGACATATGCTGCACACTTATATGTTATATAAATGTATTTATATGTGTATGTAATATATTTACAGGAAATGTTCTTACAAAAGTTCTTGACGGATGTACTTGAAATTTTTACATGATATCTAAGGAGCATTCAGACGGATGTAGACTGAATAATTTTTAAAGTACAATCTAGAAGTTTTCTATTAAAATTGACTGCGAGTATGATACTGTTGTCTTATGCTATGCTGTGAAAATGTGCGGTTACTTTTTTCCCGTAGTCAGTTTTAACTACAATAGCAGTGCCCTGAAACATAAGACAAATTGTTTCTCTTAGACATATTCTTTCTCCTTATATATGTAATTGAATAAAATTATTTACAAAACTATGAGCTGTTTTGTTTTCTTCCTCGGAGTCGTTTTTAATAGAAAACAGGAAACTTGTATTTATGGCTAATCGACGTATGGTTAGAATACTACTACGGAATATGAATCGTCCGAAAATTGTGATCCTACTTGCGCGCAGTTTAAAACTAAGCGAAATAATGTCACTGAAGTTACTGTCCTCACGGATGCAGCAGCAAGTGATATCTGTCATACCATTTACCCATTCATTTTAAGCAATTTCAATTCCCTATCAAGGATTCATTGGCAATAACAATAGACAAGGCTCAAGGTCAGAGAGAAAGGAGAAGAGGAAATGACAGGGGGGGGGGGGGGGGGAGAGGAGATGAGTGTAGAGAGGGGAGGAGGAGATGGACAGAGAGAGAGAGAGAGAGAGAGAGAGAGAGAGAGAGAGAGGAGGAGGTGATATACAGATATAGTGGAAAAGAGAGATTAGAGATTAGAATGTATATCCAATTGCCATTCATATTTAGCAATTACAAATCGTTGCCGGGTTCGCTAAGCTTAAATTATTATTGTCTCTCTAAGTGTTTTTGTTTGTTACTGTGCAGGAAAACTACAGTCACTAAGAAGTTCTTAAATTTAGAGAGGCCTTCGGATTCGGCTGTTATCTGGTAGATGTATATTATCTCATCATACGGCTAAGAACCGCGGGCCGCATGAACACTTGATTCGGGCCGCACGGAGCCGGCGGCCCGAATCAAGTGTTCATGCGGCCCGCGGTTCTTAGCCGTATGATGAGATAATATACATCTACCAGATAACAGCCGAATCCGAAGGCCTCTCTAAATTTAAGAACTTCTTAGTGACTGTAGTTTTCCTGCACAGTAACAAACAAAAACACTTAGAGAGACAATAATAATTTAAGCTTAGCGACGACCACTGATCCACACTGTTGCCCCTGCACCTGCTGACGAGGCCGCTCACCCTTCCTTCAGGAAACGTACGTTAACAAGACCTCTCCAGAGATATCCCTCCGCGATTGTTGCACCTATGCTACGGCTACCTTTATTACTGAGGCACGTGCGTGGTCCATGGTTGTTTGGGGGAGAGTGAAAGCGTATAGACGGCAACCAATCGAAAGGCCGATAGTTCTGCATTTCTTCATTCACAGTGGTAACGTGTCCATGAAATTTGTTATATCTTAGTCTGTATATGGTTCAAATGGCTCTGAGCACTATGGGACTTAACATCTATGGTCATCAGTCCCCTAGAACTTAGAACTACTTAAACCTAACTAACCTAAGGACAGCACACAACACCCAGCCATCACGAGGCAGAGAAAATCCCTGACCCCGCCGGGAATCGAAACCGGGAACCCGGGAGTGGGAAGCGAGAACGCTACCGCACGACCACGAGATGCGGGCTTAGTTTGTATACGTGCAGCCTGTATATACACTCCTGGAAATTGAAATAAGAACACCGTGAATTCATTGTCCCAGGAAGGGGAAACTTTATTGACACATTCCTGGGGTCAGATACATCACATGATCACACTGACAGAACCACAGGCACATAGACACAGGCAACAGAGCATGCACAATGTCGGCACTTGTACAGTGTATATCCACCTTTCGCAGCAATGCAGGCTGCTATTCTCCCGTGGAGACGATCGTAGAGATGCTGGATGTAGTCCTGTGGAACGGCTTGCCGTGCCATTTCCACCTGGCGCGTCAGTTGGACCAGCGTTCGTGCTGGACGTGCAGACCGCGTGAGACGACGCTTCATCCAGTCCCAAACATGCTCAATGGGGGACAGATCCGGAGATCTTGCTGGCCAGGGTAGTTGACTTACACCTTCTAGAGCACGTTGGGTGGCACGGGATACATGCGGACGTGCATTGTCCTGTTGGAACAGCAAGTTCCCTTGCCGGTCTAGGAATGGTAGAACGATGGGTTCGATGACGGTTTGGATGTACCGTGCACTATTCAGTGACCCCTCGACGATCACCAGTGGTGTACGGCCAGTGTAGGAGATCGCTCCCCACACCATGATGCCGGGTGTTGGCCCTGTGTGCCTCGGTCGTATGCAGTCCTGATTGTGGCGCTCACGTGCACGGCGCCAAACACGCATACGACCATCATTGGCACCAAGGCAGAAGCGACTCTCATCGCTGAAGACGACACGTCTCCATTCGTCCCTCCATTCACGCCTGTCGCGACACCACTGGAGGCGGGCTGCACGATGTTGGGGCGTGAGCGGAAGACGGCCTAACGGTGTGCGGGACCGTAGCCCAGCTTCATGGAGACGGTTGCGAATGGTCCTCGCCGATACCCCAGGAGCAACAGTGTCCCTAATTTGCTGGGAAGTGGCGGTGCGGTCCCCTACGGCACTGCGTAGGATCCTACGGTCTTGGCGTACATCCGTGCGTCGCTGCGGTCCGGTCCCAGGTCGACGGGCACGTGCACCTTCCGCCGACCATTGGCGACAACATCGATGTACTGTGGAGACCTCACGCCCCACGTGTTGAGCAATTCGGCGGTACGTCCACCCGGCCTCCCGCATGCCCACTATACGCCCTCGCTCAAAGTCCGTCAACTGCACATACGGTTCACGTCCACGCTGTCGCGGCATGCTACCAGTGTTAAAGACTGCGATGGAGCTCCGTATGCCACGGCAAACTGGCTGACACTGACGGCGGCGGTGCACAAATGGTGCGCAGCTAGCGCCATTCGACGGCCAACACCGCGGTTCCTGGTGTGTCCGCTGTGCCGTGCGTGTGATCATTGCTTGTACAGCCCTCTCGCAGTGTCCGGAGCAAGTATGGTGGGTCTGACACACCGGTGTCAATGTGTTCTTTTTTCCATTTCCAGGAGTGTAGATTAAGGCTGTTGATGATTCTTGCATTACTGCCTATATAAAAAGTTCCTAACTGTGACTGTAATCTTAATGCATCCTACATCTACATTTATACTCCGCAAGCCACCCAACGTTGTGTGGCGGACGGCACTTTACGTGCCACTGTCATTAGCTCCCTTTCCTGTTCCAGTCGCGTATGGTTCGCGGGAAGAACGACTGCCTGAAAGCCTCCGTGCGGGCTCGAATTTCTCTGATTTTACATTTGTGATCTCCTCAGGAGGTATAAGTAGGGGGAAGCAATATATTCGATACCTCATTGTAATCTCCCCACGGAAATTTACCCTCTACCACGCAATAATTAATAATGGTCAACCAAATCATCCACATTTATTCACTTTTAGAAAGTATCTGATTTGATTTCTAGTAATATATGCGCCGACAGCCCGTCGACGCCAAGGTATTTTTCTAGTAAGATTATTCTTTGGAATAACAAAGATACATAGATGTATACTCCATGGTTATTATAGAGAGAGAGAGAGAGGGAGTACAGCTTCGGAAGTATCTGTCGGAAGATTGTCGGGTTGCTAAAAGAGATATTTGCTCTTCTTCTCGCTAAAACGAGGTAGTAAAGTTTGTGCCACTAGCGTGTTATTGGTGGATAGAGAAAAACGGTAAACGAAAATTTCGTAAGACTTGGAATCAACAGAAAACGGAACATGTAATGGAGATGGATTGAATATACTATTTTCCTCAGAAATAAGGTTTGTGCCCCTTTTATTCTAGAGTGAATGACGAATGAGTTCTCTGTCTGAATCATCGATGATTGTCTTGGCCCTGTAATTAGTGGGGAAGTTCCAGCTGTGACGAAGAGAGCCTGCAGTCTCCGAGTTTTGATAAAATCGTCCAAAAAGGCTTCGTCCACATCTGAAATTCTAAATCTGTCGTAAAAATGAACGAATTGTTCAAACGATCGATTTTTCCCAACTGAATGCAGCGCTTAGCAATAATAACAAATGTAAAGATCTTTCCCAGCAAACCAGCCGCTGAATATTAAGATGAAGGGCTCCACCAGAGATTCTATTGGGCTGATTCCACGTAAATAAAATAATATATTTAAAACTGTACACAGATAAAAGACAGAGAGAGAGAGAGATATAGACAGAGAGAGAGCGAATGAAACTCGAGAAAATACTCAGAATCCTCAATTAGCATAATTGTTTGCCTATCTTATCACGGATAAGCCCAAAAGATAAAACAGGAGGCCCTAACTGTATTGTACCGATTTATGTGTGAGAGTGAAGGGGTAATAAAGGCGACAGATACACCTCTGTACAGACAAAACATTACACCAAGTTAGCGGCAAGCTGCATTCACATACTTACATCAATTACAGTAGAATTCATTATATCATCCAGAAACGCACCATCTCGAAACCTGGACAGCAAGCTACACCGCGATGCAGAGCGCCTCTCTTGCAGAGTCTGCCACTTGAGGTTGCTAAACATCTCCGTAACGCTATCACGCCTACCAAATAACCCTGTGACGAAACGCGCCGCTCTTCTCTGGATCTTCTCTATCTCCTCTGTCAACCCGACCTAGTACGGATTCCACACTGATGAGCAAAACTCAAGTATAGGTCGAACGAATGTTTTGTAAGACACCTCCTTTGTTGATGGACTGTATTTTCTAAGGACTCTCCCAATGAATTTCAACCTGGCACCCACCTTACCAACAATTAATTTTGTATGATCATTCCATTTCAAAACGTTCCGTACGCATACTCCCAGATATTTTACGGAAGTAACTGCTACCAGTGTTTGTTCCGCTATCATATAATCATACAATAACGGATCCTTCTTTCTATGTATTCGCAATACATTACATTTGTCTATGTTAAGGGTCAGTTGGCACTCCCTGTACCAAGTGCCTATCCGCTGCAGATCTTCCTGCATTTCGCTGCAATCCTAAAATTAAAAAAAAAAATTTTTTTTAATGGTTCGAATGACTCCGAGCACTATGGGACTTAACAGCGGAGGTCATCAGTCCCCTACAGCTTAGAACTGCTTAAACCTAACTAACCTACGGACATCACACACATCCATGCCCGAGGCAGGATTCGAACCTGCGACCGTAGCGGTCGCGCGATTCCAGACTGAAGCGCCTAGAACCGCTCGGCCCATCCTAAAGTCACATTACATTGGAAAGAAGTAATACAAAGTAATGATAAAGTCACGGAGAGAGTATATAGGCTTTGTATTTAGGACAGTTGAAGACAGTAAGCGAATGGACGAGGAGAAGAAACTGAAGATTATCGATAAGCTAAACCAAGTTTTCATAAGTACGTTCCCCGTATGTCTGGAGAGGTAGTAGTTAAAGAGCAGTGTGTGTTGCCAGTTTACGGTAATGAGACACGAGCGGTTAATGAGAAATAAACAAATTGGCTGAGGGAAGTGCTGTCTTGCGCGTTGAGGAAGTACTGTACCTAGTCGAGGACGCTTGGAGGCGACGCCAGCCGTCCATAGCGCGAGCGCCAGCAGCAGCGGCAGAGACATTGTGGAATCTGCACTGAGCACGCCGCCGCCGCCGCCGCCCGCTTATACTTACTTCTTGGTGAAATTCCGAGAATCTCCCTCCCTAGAAGACGCACTCGCCATTTTCCTTCCTCCAATTGTTCATTTTCTTTGGCATGTATCCCGTAATGTCGCGGGATCAGCATTTTAATCTGGAAGTGGTATAGGACGGCCGGATGGCGTTTCTGTCGCCACCCTTCCTTCCCCCGAACACCCTCGAGAAGCAGATTGTGTATGCCATGTGTTGCTGCGTCTTCTACATGGTGGTTCTAAAGTCTCGATCCATTTCTAAAAAGTAATCGGTACTCATGCAGTGGACCAAAACCCAGCCAAGGATTCCAAGATGACTACGCGCAACAAATGGTTGTAATTCTTACGATATATTTTCGAACAGTGTTGAAAATTTTCTAGACGCTTTTATCTGTTTTCGAGATACAGGGGTTCAAAGTTATCCTGCTTGCACAAGTATAATATGCATGTAAAATGAGGTGAGAGGCGAAAACGTAGTTTATAAAGTGACGTAGCACGGATAAATATGATATAAAGTGTCTCCGTAACCGTCAGGAAGGTTCTGGAAACACCACGTTGTAGTACTGAAGCACGTGCAAAATTTTCTATGCACGTAAAATCAAGTCTGAGGTGCAAAATTAGTTCTGAGTTACTGTAAATTCACATAAGTAAACTACCAAAATTTTACTTAGCCATCAAAGTTTTTTCTCATGAGTGGTATGCCCTGCTGTGGCAGGGAAAAGAAGGGAATCAGAGGAAAAATACTTCTATCAGAGCACGAAAAAGGTGAACATGCTCCTCTTTATTAAAAGACTTTAACCTGAAAAGCTGCCTCATTCTATCTTCCTCAACTGCTTTAAACATTTTCGCAAAAAAATATTGGCGTGCGAACATATTCGTGCTCATTTGTTTAACAAACAACATCGCCTCCCAGTCCCACTAGCTGTCCTAACTGTAACTCGCTCACACCCACTAGTGCATCGCTGTAAGTCTGTCATGCCCAACCATTCCCATTTGCACATTCTCACTCGCTCATTCAGCGCAATTCATTGTCATTATCATTCTATGTGTCACTGCCTTCTGTCTCACAGCCACAGTCGCCTTCGTTCGGCCCTGCTACGACTGTCTCCTGGCACTGTCTCAGTCTCCGCGTCGTTGTCCCTCAGTGCTACTATCTCATTCATTCCTCCCCACTGCTGCTCTCTCTTCTCACTGTCACTAACTCTCGTCGTCATTCTCGTAGACTCTGTCTCTCATTGTCAATGGCTCCCACCCACTTCCACTTTCTCCTTCTCGTTATTCCTCTCCCGTTGGCACTCTCTCCTTCACTCTTTTCCTAGCACTGTTCTCTCACTGTTTACTGTGTTCCACTGTCACTGTGTCCTCTGTTTCTCTCGCACTGCCATTATCTCCTTCGCTCTTTCTATATTCTTGCTCATAAATTAAGGATAATGCTGATACATGGTGAAACAACGCTCTGGTGAGCGGTTTGCGGGTTCAAATCACTTCGGGGTACGACCATGCGGTGCATTTGACCTGCGGTCGTCGCACGGTGGCGCTGGCGACGGTCCACATATGCAGAGGTGTGTTGGTGCAGAGTCACGCGGGATTAGCCGCGCGGTCTGCGTCGCTGCAGTCATGGACTGTGCGGCTGGTCCCGACGGAGGTTCGAGTCCCCCCTCGGGCATGGGTGTGTGTGTTTGTCCTTAGGATAATTTAGGTTAAGTAGTGTGTAAGATTAGGGACTGATGACCTTAGCAGTTAAGTCCCGTAAGATTTCACACACATTTGAACATTTCTTTTTTTTGTGCAGCAAGTAAGTGTGCAGACGTTTTGACGTGCTAATGGTGACTTTGTGTTGAAAATGACTCAGATAATACACATTGATGACGTTATGAGGGGTAGAATACTAGGGCGATTGGAAGCTGCTCAAACACGGCAGGTCGTAGCACGGGCCCTTCGTGTGCCACAAAGTGTGATCTCAAGATTATGGCAAAGAATCCAGCAGACAAGAAACGTGTCCAGGCGCTACATTACGGGACGCCCACAGTGTACAGCACCACAAGAAGACCGATATCTCACCATCAGTGCCCGCAGACGGCCACGGAGTGCTGCATGTAGCCGTGCTCGGGACTTTACCGCAACCACTGGAACAGTTGTCTCCAGACACACAGTCTACAGGCGACTCAACAGACGTGGTTTATTCACCCGGAGACCTGCAAGGTGCATTCCAATGACCCTTGCTCACAGGAGAGCCAGTAAAACCTGGTGTCAAGAACACAGTACATAGTCATTGGAACAGTGGTCCCAGGTTATGTTCACAGACGGGTCCAGGTATAGTCTGAACAGTGATTCTCGCCGGGTTTTCATCTGACCTGAACCAGGTACCAGATACCAACTCCTGAAAGGGACCTGTATGGAGGTCGTTGTTTGATGGTGTGGGGTGGGATCATAATTGGTGCACGTACACCCCTGCATGTCTTTGACAGAGGAACTGTAACAGGTCAGGTGTGCCAGGACGTCATTTTGCACCTGTATGTAAGCCTTTTCATGGGTGCAGTGGGTCCTATCTTCCTCCTGATGGATGATAACGCACGGCCCCACCGAGCAGCCATCGTGGAGGAGCACCTTGAAACAGAAAATATCAGGCGAATGGAGTGGCCTACCTGTTCTCCAGACCTGAACCCCATCGAGCACGTCTGGGATGCTCTCGGTCGATGTATCGCTGCACGTCTTCAAACCCGTATGACACTTCAGGAGCTCCGACAGGCACTGGTGCAAGAATAGGAGGCTACACCCCAGCAGCTGCTCGACCACCTTATCCAGAGTATGCCACCCCGTTGTGTGGCCTGTGTACGTGTGCTTGGTGATCATATCCCGTACTGACGTCGGGGTACATGCGTAGGAAACAATGGCATTTTGTAGCACATGTGTTTCGGGACAGTTTTCTCAACTTATCACCAATACAGTGGACTTGCAGATCTGTGTCGTGTGTGTTCCCTATGTGCCTATGCTATTAGCGCCAGTTTTGTGTAGTGCCACGTTGTGTGGCACCACATTCTGCAATTATCCTTAATTTATGAACATGAGTGTATATCACAACCACTGTCTAATACCTTCCAGTACTTACTGCTTCTCCTTCTCTTTCCCTCTGCCATTGTCTCCTTTCTCAACATAAAAAAGTGCGAATACGATATCCTCACATGCCACTATTTTTCCAAAAATTTTTAAAGCTGCTCAGGAAGGTTAACTGAGGCACCTCACTTTTCAGTCAGATTCTTTTAATAAAGAGGAGCACATTCCCTTCTTTCTTTCCGATAGAAGCATCTTTCCGCGGGTACACAATTACAATCCATTTCTGTGATAACGAGTTAGATGTACCAAAATCAACAATTTTGAAACGTTTACACATCACGCTAAAGAAAGAAGCGCACAACGCTCAGGTGCTTCACAGATTAGCCAAAATCGCGATTTCACGGAAGCTGCATACAACTGATACCTCATGTATCACATTTTCTTTACTGTCTAGGCCACATTTCACATCTGCGAAAATGTTAACGAACGTAACTGCCGCAAATGAAGTAACGAGTTACACGACGCAACCACTGAATGGCAAAAAGGCACACCCAAAATAATGTTTAAGTTGGACTCACAGAGACTACGGTATATGAATCCTTCGTTTTTTCAGAAGAGAAAATTTCAGGAAACATTTACCTAGTCGCGCTGGAGCAATTCCTGGAACCACAGTTTCACCAAGAAGTCATTGCTGTAACAGTTGCATTTGAGCACGGTGGAATTCCCAATCATCTTGTTCTCATGAGAAGGGAATACCTAAATCGGAGATCCGTTAAGAGATGGACAGGCAGAGTTTATGGCGTTAATTTGATGTGACGCTCTTGGATTTTTGAGCTTGGAGACACGTGAAGTCAAGGATGCGCAAAACAAAGGTAAAGAGCTCGATGCCTGTTGCAGCTTCGGCCATCATACGAGATACACTTCAGAATTTATTCAAGTCTGCTATCAACTATGGAAGCAATGCATCGAAATGAACTGCAATAAAAGAGTATATATAGACTAACAATCAACACACTTGCCTTTTATGCAAGTATATTTCGTAGAAATGGCTCCTGTAGTACCCGTGTGAAAGTGTGAGAACGTTTGCGAAATATTTGCAAATCTTATAACTGAGGCAAGAATAGGGTAACAGCCCGGTATTGATCTGTGGGATGTGGGAAACCGCCTAAAAACCACATCCAGGCTGGCCGGCACATCGATCCCCGTCGTTAACCCGCCTGCCCGGATTCGATCCGGGGTCGAAGAGCCTCTCCTAATCCCGAAAGCGGCGTGCTAACGCGCGCGGCTATTCGGTCGTGTCATATTGCTTCATTCTACGTGTAATTATCCAGCAAAAATAGTGTGAAGGTAAAATTATATAAACTGGAGCTCACATGGAAGCTTACCACCAATCGTTCTTCCCGCGCACCATTCACGACAGGAACAGGGTTGGCAGGTGGGGAGTGGGCAGTCAGTAATACTCAAAGCACCATACACCATAAGATGGCCTACGGAGTATCGATGTAGATGTATTACATGAGTTGATAATCTTCGTTCTTACGTGTCATCTACAGAAAGTTTGTAAGTAGCCAAGGCAGAACAACGAGGGACTATAATTCAGTTACCTGTGCAGTGTATTGTAATTACAAGCTCTTTCGACGTAATTACAAACGTTATAATGCCCTAAACGTTACACGTTCACTAAGGGTTTTTTAAGTGGTTGGCATACGACAGCCAGCTGTGTGAAATACGTTAGCAATAAACCAGTGGCAGCTGGCATTGTCGGCTCCCTCTCAGTGAGCCGTTGCAGTGCGGTACGCATGTAAGTTTCGTATAATGTGCAAAGAAAGTAGTCGAAAGAGGGGCTTAGGGTAGACTCCGTAAAGATATACAACGCCACTGATTTCTCAGAATATTACGAGATTTTTTAGATTTTTATAGGGTATAGAGACTTTAAACTCAACAATTTTTACAAGTTAATTACTGGAAAAAAAAACTTTTTTTCCGAAGTTCATAAGTATTAGACGCAATGCGACACACACTTTTGGAAAGATCACTTGTCAAATGAGGTACTTTTGTAGTCATTCCTGTGAGTCGAAATATTATATGACCACATTTGCTGCTTGTAATAAATTTCGCGACAACTAGTAACCTTAACCGTGAGATACCAACAAATTTAAATCACACTGTAGCTCAGACGAGCAAAAGTCGGGAAGGGAGTCAATATTGGCCTATTTGAAGAAAAGCGTTCTCTGACATACACTTAAAACGATTCAAGTTAAGAGTATGACCCCTAAATCTGAATTTGTAAGTTGATCCACCCGAAAGTGAATCCAATGCCTCACCCACTGCGCCACACCTCTCGATACCTCGTGATCCATATCACGTAAAACCACAGCTTCATCTCCTTTACAGCATGTCACTACGTAGCTACAAACAGGCCAGACATTATCGACAGTGTCAGTACAGTCAGTGACTAGTGACCATGATGTCGTCGCTATGGTTACTGAAGTTAACAAATCTATCAGGGCGGCTAGAAGAGTATTTACGCAGGAAAGAGGAGATAAGCGGTTGTTAGCATCCTACTTAGACAATGAATGGACATCATTTAGTTCCAATATGACAGACGTAGAGGAACTATGGGCGAAGTTTAAACTGATTGTAAATCACGCCCTGTTGAAATATGTGCCGAGTAAGTGGATTAAGGACGGAAAAGACCGACTATGATTTAATAACAAAATCCGGAAAATGCTGAGGAACCAGATATTATTTCACACTCTTGTCAATAAATAACTAAATAAATAAAAGAACTTGGAAATGTCGACAGACATAATGATCTGACGGATAGGATGAGCAGCAATTTGTGACGCTCTGGGAGCTTACTCTAAACTTATAAAAATGTAAGTTTATTGCAGATGAGTAGGAATAACAATCCTGGTACGTTACTGAAGTGTTTGTGGTGTGCTGTTTGACACAGTAACCTCGATTAAATATCTAGGAGTTACGTTGCAAAGCGATACGAAATGCAACCAGCATGTAAGAACGGTCGTAGGGAAGGCGACTGGTCGATTTCGGTGTATTGGGAGAATTTTAGGGAAGAGTGGCTGATCTATAAAGGCGACCGCGTATGTACCACTCTGCAAACCATTCGTCTGTACTGCACGAGTGTTTGAGATCCCCACCAAGTCGGATTACGGAGTACAACGAAGCAATTCAGAGGCGTGCTGTTAGCATCGTTACCAGTAGATTCGAGCAACACGCGAAGGTTACGGAGACGATTCGTCTAAAATGAGAGTGTGTGGATGGAAGACAACGCTCCTTTTCGAGAAACACTATTGAGACAATTGGAGAACCCACATTTGCAGCTGACTGCAGAATGTATAGCATATCACGTTGTACTAAGAGCTACGAGGTTTCTGTTCACCAGAGTTCTTATTGTCTGTATAGTAGTCATCTTTTTCGTCCAGTGCGGCCGGCCGGTGTGGCCGAGCGGTTCTAGGCACTTCAGTCTGGAACCGCGCGACCGCTACGGTCGCAGGTTCGAATCCTGCCTCGGGCATGGATGTGTGTGATGTCCTTAGGTTAGTTAGGTTTAAGTAGTACTAAGTTCTAGGGGACAGATTACCTCAGATATTAAGTCCCATAGTGCTCAGAGCCATTTGAACCATTTTTTTCGTCCAGTGCGTATTGTGCTCGCTGTTACCAGTCATTTGTTCGTTATCGATTCTCTTACAAGGAAAGAAAGATATTGAGACTCCGTATCGGCCATGATAGATGTAATTTTTAAGTAAAATTGGACCAAGAGATTGTCATCATTATTATTCAAAACTTATATCGTGCTTTCTGTATTATAATAGAGGATACAAATAAAAGTCGACTCTTGCTTTTGATGACACTTATTACAGCGCCCGTGCCGTTATTTCGCATTGGAAGAGTCACTGTTTTTTCATGCCAGGATAAGAATTTTGTGACATCATTCGTACTGGCAGCAAATGGTGCTTCTATATCGAGAGCGTGTAATCGGAGATGATTTTAATTGCATCTTTTCCTGCTAATTGTTTCGAAATTTCAACAACACCAACCATTATCTGCGCAATCGAGCGAGCCTTGCACCATGCTCTGCTGTCTGCAAACCATTTAAAAGATCATTTAACTTGAAGAATAGAGAGGTATTCTTGAAATGGTTCTACTACCGCCAAAATAAGGACTACGACAATAAGATAAAGGAAATTAAGTCTCCTAAGGAGGCATATAGACTATTGTTTTTCCATCACTTCATTTGCTATTGGAACATGAAAGGGAATGACTGGCAAGGGTGTAATGTACCCTACACCATACACTATTCAGTGAGTTGCGGATTATGTATGTAGATATACGATATTATGCAGATGGTGGAGTGCGTTCGTTTATTACAACACAATACAAACGTAAAACCGTTGTTGCTGAAAGGACGCCACGGCTCCACCAAATTGAATATCCATTGGAGTCCTACCGGAACCGCCTGTTAAATTTGTCACCGATTATTGTCCTCTGAAAACCGAAAATTCTGTCAAGTAGTTTAAGACTGAGAATTCACTAATGTCAGAATAACTGGTTTACCAACATAAAGAAAAATCCACAGAACGTATTCAACAACGTAGCGTTTTAGACTATTTGTGCGCGGTTTTTAACGAGAGCAAGTACCAATAAAACGAAAAATATAAGTACAAGTTTATATCCCAAACTAGCTCAGGATATGAGAAGGAGATTGAGGAAATTTAAGTTTAAATAAAAGAAATTATTCAGATAGTTAAGGGAGGCGAAAATTTAACAGTAGCTTGGAGACTGGAATTCGATACTAGGGAAAAGAAGAGAAGGAAAAGTAGTAGGTAAATATGGACCGGGGGAAAGGAATGAAAGAGGAAGCCTCCTGGTCGAATCTTGCACAGAGCATAATTTAATCATAGCTAACACTTGTTTTAAGAATCATGAAAGAAGGTTATATACGTGGAAGAGACCTGCAGACACCGGAAGGATTCAGATTAATTATATAATGGTAGACAGAGATTTAGGTACCAGACTTTAAACTGTAAGATATTTCCAGAGGCGTATTTGGAGGCTGACCACAATTTATTAGTTATGAACTGCAGATTAAAACTGAAGAAACTGCAAAAAGGTATGAACTTAAAGAGATGGGAGCTGGATAAACTGAGAGAACCAGAGGCTGTAGAGAGTTTCAGAGAGAGCATCAGCGACCGATTGACAAGGACATGGGAAGAGAATACAGTAGAAAGGGCAGCTTTAAGAGATGAAATATTGAACACAGCAGAGGATCAAGTAGGTAAAAAGACAAGGACTAGTAGAAATCTTTGGGTAACACAAAACATATTGAATTTAACCGATGAAAGGAGAAAATATAAAAATGCAATAAACGAAGCAGGCGAAAGGAAATACAATCGTCTAAAAATGAGATCGACAGGAAGTGCAAAATGGCTAAGCAAGAATGGCTAGAGAACAAATGTAGGGAGCTAAAAGCAAGTATCACTAGGGGTAAGACAGATGGTGCCTGCAGGAGAATTAAAGAGACCTTTGGGGAAAAGAGAAGCAGGTGTATGAACATCAAGAGCTCAGATGGAAAACCAGTCCTAAGCAAAGAAAGGAAAGCAGAAAGGTGGAAGAAGTATATAGAGGGTAGGGGATATGTACTTGAGGGCAATATTATGGAAATGGAAGAGGACGTAAAGGAAGAAGAGAAGGGAGATATGAAACTGCCTAAAGAATTTGACAAAACACTGAAAGACTTAAGTCGAAACAAGGCCCCGGGAGTAGGCAACATTCCCGTAGAGCTACTGATAGCCTTTGGAGAGTCAGCTACGACAAACTCTTCCATCTGATGAACAAGATGAATGAGACAGGCGAAACACTCCCAGACTTCAAGAAGAGTATAACAATTCCAATTTCAAAGAAAGCAGGTGCTGACAAGTGTGAAAATCACCGAACTATAAGTTTAATAAGTCACGGCTGCAAAGTACTAACACGAATGCTTTACAAAAGAATGGAAAAATTGGTAGATCAGCTCGGGGAATATATATATATATATATATATATATATATATATATATATATATATATATATATATGGAAATGTCGTGTGGCTAGGGCCTCCCGCGGGTAGACCGTTCGCCTGGTGCAGGTCTTTCGATTTGACGCCACTTCGGCGACCTGCGCGTCGAATATATATAATTTCCAGAACGTCTGACTCATCTTCGCCCAGCCCAAACACCTAAGGATAGAAACTTGAAATTTGGAGAGAATGTCGTTCTTAGATTGTAGGTGTCGTTTAAGAAGGGATTTATTGAAATTCAACCCCTAAAGGGATCAAATAGGAGATGAAAGGTTTTTTAAAAAGATATGTCACTATTTAGGCAATTTTGGAGCTAGAACTAGGAAAATTGGTATTTGGTTTCTCGGTCAGAATTAAATGTTTCAGCGTTTTTGGAAATATTAGTGTTAGGGTGGTGAAATAGCGGGTGAAAGTTTTTTTAAACAACATCCAAGAAAACTGGTATTTGATTTCTTTATCAGAAATGAATAATACTTGTTTCAGTTTTTTTGGAAAGTCGGCACTCTAAGGGAGTGAAATGGCAGATGAAAAGTTTTATGAAATTATTCCATTATGAAAGCATTTTTAAAATAAAATCTATAAAAAATGGTACTTCTCTGTTACGGGTAAAAAAAACAAGAAACGCTAGAAAGTTTGACTTTAATAGTTATTTGGAAAGTTGGCCACTGATTCTGCTGTGGTGTGCCTCCTCAAACTCTGTCTGATATACACTACTGGCCATTAAAATTGCTACACCAAGAAGAAATGCAGATGATAAACGGGTATTCATTGGACAAATATATTGTACTAAAACTGACATGTGATTACATTTTCACGCAATTTGGGTGCATAGATCCTGAGAAATCAGTACCCAGAACAACCACATCTGGCCGTAATAACGGCCTTGATACGCCTGGGCATTGAGTCAAACAGAGCTTGGATGGCGTGTACAGGTACAGCTGCCCATGCAGCTTCAACACGATACCACAGTTCATCAAGAGTAGTGTGACGTCATAAGCGAGTGACTGTGTAGATCGCTCTCGAAGTTTTTATATGTTTTTAGGTTTCAGATACATATTTTAAAGGTTTTTGTGATATTATTTACTATATAAGTGACTTATTAGAGGTTTCTTCATTCACCTCTGCCTTTCTTGTGTTGTGACCTGATATTTGTGAGTGTTTCGTATCGAGCAACGTAACCTCTTACCTGTGTTTACATTCCGCGCTGACCAGTTGCAGCTGTAGCGGGGCATCGAAAGCTAAGTACTAATTAATTGTTTGTGTATAGTGGTTTATTTAGGAACTTTAGTAGTCTTCAATCGGTGTTTTTTGTGTTTTCTGGTGAAATAATTTCAGAAGAACCTTTTGGGAACTGTTTTCAGCTTCGTTACTGTGTCATTAGACGTTTGATTCTCTTTCTGTATTAGTCTTTTGTTATATTCACATTTGTTGTTTATTAATACTGTTAATAATAGTAGTTACTTCCCTTGTAGAGTAAATTTGTGATTATTGTAGTCAGGTTTTTAACATCTTATTGTAGTAGCGGAACATAGAAAAAGTAAGATTTTACCATGAGTGAGAAGTGTGGGCTTTGCCGTAGGTTCGTGAGTAGTGGATTGCGGTGTGAGACTTGTTCGAAGTATTTTCACTGGGGGGGAATGCAGTGGGGAAGCCAGTGGGCATTCTGGTGAGATCCTCTCCTGGAACTGCAGGTTATGTAGCAAGAGTAAGTTGATAGAGGAGCAGGAGCGTAAGATCTGTGCCCTTCAGGTGCAGTTGAAAAACGCTCAGGAGGAGCTAGATAGGATGAGGAGGGAGAAGGGGGTTGGGGAATGGGAGCTGGCTGTTGGCAAGAGATCTGCCAGGAGAAGAAGATTTTCAGATAGTTTTACTATTGGTGTTTACAATAGATGTGACCAACTGTCAGAGCCTAGTGGAGAGGAATCCCTAGCAGCTGTAGATGTAGGAAGTATGCAGCAGACCTCAGTAGTTACGGTGGCTAGAACAGTTGCAAAGTCGAAGAGGAAGAAGAAGATTCTGCTGTTAGGTAGTTCTCATAGCAGAGGTGTAGGCCAGCAGTTGCAGGAAGTGCTGGGGAGTGAGTACCAGGTCACCAGCATTGTGAAGCCTAATGCAGGATTGGCTCAGGTGACTGTTAACATAGGGGGGTTATGTAGGGATTTTACTAAAGAGGATCAGGTAGTGATTGTGGGTGGGGCTGGTAATAGTATTGATAGGGATGGGTTGTATGACATAGATGGTGACCTGGAAAAGATAGCCACTCAGACTGGCAACACGAATGTGCATTTCGTGGAACTGTTTCAGCGTCACGATTGGCCTCATCTTAATACAGCCGTTAAGCGTAATAACATGAGACTTGGGGGTGCGCTGATGACAGAAAGCATGGGTCACATTTCAGTGGTGTCGGTGGAGTCTATCAGCAGGACGGGTTTCACTAGACACGGCCTGCACCTCAACAGGAATGGGAAGGGAAGGTTGGCAAACCTTATAGGTGACAGCATAGGTGGGGTTGGTGGGATCACTCATGGGAAACTTCCTGCAGTAGTGGGTGTTAGAGCTGCACCTTTTTTAGATTGAAGTCAGCTGATAGGTATTTCTGCTTAAGGGAAGTCTCTCTAACAAAGGAACCACTTTTGACAAAGCCTAGGTATCCGAGTAATGAGGGAATTAGTATATTTCATCAAAATATACAAGGTATTAGAGATAAAGTTAGTGAACTGCTTATAGATGTTGACCCTGAAATTATTGGTATATCGGAACACTTCTTAAATAAGGAGATAATTCAGAGGCTTCCTTTACCAGGATACAGGTTGGCTGGCGGCTTTTCGAGGAGCTCTTTGCGGTGTGGGGGAGTAGCCATGTATGTGAAAAACGGCATCCCATTTGAGTCAATTGATGTTTCAAAGTACTGCACTGAAAAGGTGTTTGAACGTTGTGCAGGTGTGGTTAAATTCAATGGAGTTAAACTTCTAACTGTTGTTATTTATAAATCCCCAGACTCCGATTTCACAACATTTTTGCTAAAGCTGGAGGAGGTTCTTGGTTCACTTTATAGGAAATACAAAAAGTTAGTTATATGTGGTGACTTCAATATTAATTGTATAAGTGATTGTGCAAGGAAGAGGATGCCGGTTGACCTCCTTAATTCATATAATCTTATGCAAACCGTATTCTTTCCAACGAGAGTGCAAGGGAACAGCAGAACAACCATAGACAACATTTTTGTTCATTCCTCATTACTAGAAGTGCATTCTGTTAGCAAAAAGGTGAATGGCCTTTCAGATCATGATGCACAATTTTAACTCTAAAAGATTTTTGTGCTGCAACACGTGTTAAATATAGTCATCAGCTGTTTAGGAAATCTGATCCAGTTGCTGTAGAGACCTTTGTAAACCTTATCAAGGAACAAGAGTGGCAAGATGTTTATAGCGCTGATACAATAGACGATAAATATAATGCTTTTCTCAAGACTTTTCTCGTGCTCTTTGAAAGTTGCTTTCCGTTAGAACGTTCAAAACAGGGTACTAGCACAAACAGGCAGCCTGGGTGGGCTGACTAGAGGGATAAGAATATCTTGTAGAACAAAGTGGCAATTATATCAAAACGTTAGAAACAGTCAAAATCTAAATGCAGCAGCCCATTACAAACAGTATTGTAAGGTGCTTAAAAATGTTATTAGCAAGGCAAAAAGTATGTGGTATGCAGACAGAATAGCTAAGTCTCAGGATAAAATTAAAACCATATGGTTAGTCGTAAAGGAAGTGGCTGGTCCGCAGAGACAGGTTGAGGATATAGAATCAGTGCGTAGTGGGAATGCCCGTGTTACTGATAAGTCGCATATATGTACAGTATTTAATAATCACTTTCTGAATGTAGCAGGTGAACTAAATAGAAACTTAGTCCCAACAGGGAATCATATAGCGCTCTTAGAAAAAAGTGTTCCGAGACTGTTACCTGAAATGCTCCTCCATGATACTGACAAGAGGGAGATTGAGTTAATAATTAAATCACTAAAGACCAAGAACTCTCATGGGTATGACGGGGTATCTAGCAGAATACTGAAGTATTGTTCTATGTATGTTAGCCCAGTACTTAGCCATATCCGTAACTTTTCCTTTAGGAGTGGTCGGTTTCCTGACCGGTAGTGAAGCCACTTTATAAAAAGGGAGACAGGGATAATGTTGACAATTATAGACCTATTTCTGTGCCATCGGTGTTTGCTAAAGTTATCGAGAAGGTTGTATATACAAGGTTACTGGAGCATTTAAATTCACATAATTTGCTGTCAAATGTTCAGTTTGGTTTTAGAAATGGTTTAACAACTGAAAATGCTATATTCTCCTTTCTCTGTGAGGTTTTGGACGGATTAAATAAAAGGTTGCGAACGCTAGGTGTTTTCTTTGATTTAACGAAGGCTTTTGACTATGTTGACCACAAAATATCACTGCAGAAGTTGGACCATTGTGGAGTAAGGAGAGAAGCTTACAATTGGTTCGCCTCTTACTTTAAGAACAGAAAGCAGAAGGTAATTCTCCACAATATTGAGAGTGGTAATGATGTTCAGTCCCAAGGGGGCACTGTTAAATGGGGCGTTCCCCAAGGATCGGTGCTGGGGCCATTGCTGTTTCTTATTTATATAAATGATATGCCTTCTAGTATTACAGGTGATTCAAAAATATTTCTGTTTGCTGATGACACCACCTTGATAGTGAAGGATCTTGTGTGTAATATTGAAACAGTAGCAAATAATGTAGTTCATGAAATAAGTTCGTGGCTTGTGGAATATAATTTGATGCTAAATCACAGTAAGACTCAGTTTTTACAGTTTCTGACTCACATTTCAACCAGAACCAATATTTTGATCAGACAGAATGGGCATATTATAAGCGAGACGGAACAGTTCAAGTTCCTAGGCGTTCGGATAGATAGTAAGCTTTTCTGGAAAGCCCATGTCCAGGATCTTGTTCAGAAACTAAATGCTGCTTTATTTACAATTAGAACAGTATCTGAAATAAGTGACACTTCAACACAAAAAGTAGTCTACTTCGCATATTTTCATACGCTTATGTCGTATAGTATTATTTTTTGGGGTAATTCGTCTGATTCAAAAAGGGTATTTTTGGCTCAAAAGCTGGCTGTTCGAGCTATATGTGGTGTAAGTTCGAGAACCTCTTGTCGACCCCTATTCAATAGTCTTTGAATTCTGTCATTGCCCTCACAGTATATATTTTCTTTAATGTCGTTTGTTGTTAGCAATATTAGCCTATTCCCAAGAGTTAACAGCTTTCACTCAGTTAATACTAGGCAGAAACCAAATCTGCATGTGGAATGTACTTCCTTGACTCTTGTGCAGAACGGAGTGCAGTATTCTGCTGCATCAATTTTCAATAAGCTACCACAAGAACTCAAAAATCTTAGCAGTAGCCCAAACTCTTTTAAGTCTAAACTGAAGAGTTTCCTCATGGCTCACTCCTTCTATTCTGTCGAGGAGCTCCTGGAAAAGCTAAAAAATTAAGCAAATTCCAGTGTTACATTGTTGATTTTCTTTATTTAAACTTAAGATTTGTCACCTGAATATGTTTTTTTATATTTCATTTTATCTGTTTCTAATATCTTGTTGTAATTTCATCTATTGACTCGTTCCATGACCATGGAGACTTCTCCATAATTTGGTCCCACGGAACAATAAATAAATAAATCAAGAGTAGTGACTGGGGTATTGCGATGAGCCAGTTGCTCGGCCACCATTGACCAGACGTTTTCAATTGGTGAGAGATCTGGAGAATATGCTGGCCACGGCAGCAGTCGAACATTTTCTGTATCCAGAAAGGCCCGTACAGGGCCTGCAACATGCGGTCGTGCATTATCCTGCTGAAATGTAGCGTTTCGCAGGGATCGAATGAAGGGTAGAGCCACGGGTCGTAACACATCTCAAACGTAACGTCCACTGTTCAAGGTGCCGTCAGTGCGAACAAGAGGTGACCGAGACGTGAAACCAATGGCACCCCATACCATCACGCCAGGTGATACGCCAGTATGGCGATGACGAATACACGCTTCCAATGCGCGTTCACCGCGATGTCGCCAAACACGAATGCGACCATCATGATGCTGTAAACAGAACATGGATTCATCCGAAAAAATGACGTTTTGCCATTCGTGCACCCAGGTACGTCGTTGAGTACACCATCGCAGGCGCTCCTGTGTGTGATGCAGCGTCAAGGGTAACCGCAGCCATGGTCTCCGAGCTGATAGTCCATGCTGCTGCAAACGTCGTCGAACTGTTCGAGCAGATGGTTGTTGTCTTGCAAACGTCCCCATCTGTTGACTCAGGGATCGAGACGTGGCTGCACGATCCGTTACAGCCATGCGGATAAGATGCCTGTCATCTCGACTGCTAGTGATACGAGGCCGTTGGTATCCAGCACGGCGTTCCGTATTACCCTCCTGAACCCATCGATTCCATATTCTGCTAACAGTCATTGCATCTCGAGCAACGCCAGCAGCAATGTCGCGATACGATAAACCGCAATCGTGATAGGCTACAATCCGACCTTTATCAAAGTCGGAAACGTGATGGTACGCATTACTCCTCCTTACACGAGGCATCACAACGTTTCACCAGGCAACGCCGGTCAACTGCTCTTTGTGTATGAGAAATCGATTGGAAACTTTCCTCATGTCAGTATGTTGTAGGTGTCGCCACCGGCGCCAACCTTGTGTGAATGCTCTGAAAAGCTAATCAATTGCATTCACAGCATCTTCTTCCTGTCGGTTAAAATTCGCGTCTGTAGCACGTCATCTTCTTGGTGTAGCAATTTTAATGGCCAGTAGTGTATTATCCAGGCGAGTGGTAGCGAGTGAACAGTTGTTGAGAGCTGTCAGACGCAGCCTGCGGTATAGAGAAGCCGCGTGACAGATGAGGTCGCAGCCTGTCGTGTCTGTGCTATAGTCCAATCCAAAAACGCTTACTTACGCGGAATTTATCACTTACCACCATCATCACCGATAACAGCTCGCAACAGATGAAAAAGAAATTCACTGTTACGATCACGTTTAACGCTCACATTTAGCAACGGCGTTCAGAGTAGAGCGCACACAACACCACTGAACGCTCATTGGCTGTCTGAGTAAGTGTGGCAAAGGTACGCAGTACAAGCCTAAACTCGACCGCCATCGTTCGTGACACCCAACAACAGTAGCGCCAGAGAAGACATCGGTAATAATTGAGGATTTTTTTTAGTTTGCTTGCGCACTGGAAGGATTTTGTCAGATTTGTGTATACACGCTGAGAGTAATATTCGTATGTTTATTGTGTTCAGAGAGGTGATTATTGGTTATAGACCTTTTGGAATAATTAAAGTTGTTGTATATCACTCTTGCGAGAAAAAGGAAAGGTCCAAGTAAAGCTTGTCAGCGTTTAAACTGTCAATTTTCAGAATACAGTAAATTAAAAGTTTTCATTGGTTTCTTTCATTTTTTTACATCGTTTAAGGCCTGTTGACCAGACCCCTCCTGATCATTCAGTTTCTAATGTCAGTGGTTGTATCAGTAGTTGTTGCCATGCATTGCACTTTGCATGCACCACCGTATTTATTTTGAATTATTGTAGCATGTTTCTGGATGCAGAATATTCACGCAGTTGCAGCGAGAAGACGAGGTAAGTTGCCTGTCGCACGCAGGAGCATTATTGTATTAATCGGTAGATGTTAGATAATTTTTTTTTTTTTTACATTCGCAGTCAGATACAAGAGAATTTGTTTTTTCATGATTTGTTGGAAGAGTAATAAATTTCTTTCTCTCTGTCTCTGTCTCTCTCTCTCTCTCTCTCTCTCTCTCTCTCTATCAGAATAATAATACTGTCAGAGATGGAGATTTACACATTTCCATACGTCTTTCACTAGAACAATAACAATTTCAAACATTGAATTAAACAGTTTTCACGCTATTCGTCCGATCACCGTCTGGTCTATGTGCAAACACGTAGGGTTCGTCTGGTGCAGAGCTCCATGTTAGACAACGCGCGGTGGACGGTGTACTCCTTAACACTTGTGCGAACTACCAACATTGTACCTTCTCGTGAGATCTGACACAGATCGTCGCGTGTCATGCTTTACATGGCAGGCAAGCCTACCAGCTACTCCGTTTCCGAAGTGATCCTTTTCTGGCATCGGCCATAAATATCGGCGTTCTGTCAATGTTGTTTATGTCTGTCGATTTCCTCATTTGCGTCTCGTATCGTCGAACGATTCCTCATTCTTCTCGGCTACGACAGTACAGTTTCCATTTCACGTCATGTGTCCCCAATGGCAGCAGGCGGCGTTTAGTCCCACGATCGGCAGTGATCGTAATGTTTTGGATCATCAGCCTGTAACGCCGGAAACGCATATCCTCCTATTCCCATCTATTGTTCTGTAAATTTTTTCCTTATTTTTTTTTGCCTGAAGATATGAAATTTCTTGTCTTTATATATTGTAATTGTTTATATATTTTTCCATCAGTCTACTGACTGGTTTGATGCGGCCCGCCACGAATTCCTTTCCTGTGCTAACCTCTTCATCTCAGAGTAGCACTTGAAACCTACGTGCTCAATTATTTGCTTGACGTATTCCAATCTCTGTCTTCCTCTACAGTTTTTGCCCTCTACAGCTCCCTCTAGTACCATGGAAGTCATTCCCTCATGTCCTATCATCCTGTCCCTTCTGCTTATCAGTGTTTTCCACATATTCCTTTCCTCTCAGATTCTGCGTAGAACCTCCTCATTCCTTACCTTATCAGTCCACCTAATTTTCAACATTCGTCTATAGCATCACATCTCAAATGCTTCGATTCCCTTCTGTTCCGGTTTTCCCACAGTCCATGTTTCACTACCATACAATGCTGTACTCCAGACGTACATCCTCAGAAATTTATTCCTCAAATTAAGGCCGGTATTTGATATTAGTAAACTTCTCTTAGCCAGAAATGCCTTTTTTGCCATAGCGAGTCTGCTTTTGATGTCCTCCTTGCTCCGTCCGTCATTGGTTATTTTACCGGTTAGGTAGCAGAATTCCTTAACTTCATTGACTTCGTGACCATCAATCCTGTTGTTAAGTTTCTCGCTGTTCTCATTTCTACTACTTCTCATTACCTTCGTCTTTCTCCGATTTACTCTCAAACCATACTGTGTACTCATTAGACTGTTCATTCCGTTCAGCAGATCATTTAATTCTTCTTCACTTTCACTCAGGATATCAATGTCATCAGCGAATCGTATCAATGATATCCTTTCACCTTGTATTTTAATTTCACTCCTGAACCTTTCTTTTACTTCCATCACTGCTTCCTCGATGTACAGATTGAAGAGTAGGGGCGAAAGGCTACAGCCTTGTCTTACACCCTTCTTAATACGAGCACTTCGTTCTTGATCGTCCACTCTTATTATTCCCGCTTGGTTGTTGTACATATTGTATATGACCCGTCTCTCCCTACAGCTTACCCCTACTTTTTTCAGAATCTCGAACAGCTTGCACCATTTTATATTGTAGAACGCTTTTTCCAGGTCGACAAATCCTATGAAAGTGTCTTGATTTTTCTTTAGCCTTGCTTCCATTATTAGCCGTAACGTCAGAATTGCCTCTCTCGTCCCTTTACTTTTCCTAAAGCCAAACTGATCGTCACCTAGCGCATTCTCAATTTTCTTTTCCATTCTTCTGTATATTATTCTTGTAAGCAGCTTCAATGCATGAGCTGTTGCCGGCCAGTGTGGCCGTGCGGTTCTAAGCGCTTCAGTTTGGAACCGCGTGACAGCTACGGTCGCAGGTTCGAATCCTGCCTCGGGCATGGATGTGTGTGATGTCCTTAGGTTAGTTAGGTTTCAGTAGTTCTAAGTTCTAGGGGACTGATGACCTCAGTAGTTAAGTCCCATAGTGCTCAGAGCCATTTGAACCATTTGAACCATGAGCTGTTAAGCTGATTGTGCGATAATTCTCGCACTTGTCAGCTCTTGCCGTCTTCGGAATTGTGTGGATGATGCTTTTCCGAAAGTCAGATGGTATATCGCCAGACTCATATATTCTACACACCAACGTGAATAGTCGTTTTGTTGCCACTTCCCCCAATGATTTTAGAAATTCTGATGGAATGTTATCTATCCCTTCTGCCTTATTTGACCGTAAGTCCTCCAAAGCTCTTTTAAATTCCGATTCTAATACTGGATCCCCTATCTCTTCTAAATCGACTCCTGTTTCTTCTTCTATCACATCAGACAAATCTTCACCCTCATAGAGGCTTTCAATGTATTCTTTCCACCTATCTACTCTCTCCTCTGCATTTAACAGTGGAATTCCCGTTGCACTCTTAATGTTACCACCGTTGCTATTAATGTCACTAAAGGTTGTTTTGACTTTACTGTATGCTAAGTCTGTCCTTCCGACAATCATACCTTTTTCGATGTCTTCACATTTTTCCTGCAGCCATTTCGTCTTATCTTCCCTGCACTTCCTATTTATTTCATTCCTCAGCGACTTGTATTTCTGTATTCCTGATTTTCCCGGAACATGTTTGTACTTCCTCCTTTCATCAATCAACTGAAGTATTTCTTCTGTTACCCATGGTTTCTTCACAGCTACCTTCTTTGTACCTATGTTTTCCTTCCCAACTTCTGTGATGGCCCTTTTTAGAGATGCCCATTCCTCTTCAACTGTACTGCCTACTGCGCTATTCCTTATTGCTGTATCTATAGCGTTAGAGAACTTCAAACGTATCTCGTCATTCCTTATTTCTTCCGTATCCCACTTCTTTGCGTATTGATTCTTCCTGACTAATGTCTTGAACTTCAGCCTACTCTTCATCACTACTATATTGTGATCTGCTCCTGGGTGCTCCTTACAATCCAGTATCTGATTTCGGAATCTCTGTCTGACCATGATGTAATCTAATTGAAATCTTCCCGTATCTCCCGGCCTTTTCCAAGTATACCTCCTCCTCTTGTGATTCTTGAACAGGGTATTCGCTATTACTAGCTGAAACTTGTTACAGAACTCAATTAGTCTTTCTCCTCTTTCATTCCTCGTCCCAAGCCCATATTCTCCTGTAACCTTTTCTTCTACTCCTTCCCCTACAACTGCATTCCAGTCGCCCATGACTATTAGATTTTCGTCCCCCTTTGCATACTGCATTACCCTTTCAATATCCTCATACACTTTCTCTATCTGTTCATCTTCAGCTTGCGACGTCGGCATGTATACCTGAACTATCGTTGTCGGTGTTGGTCTGCTGTCGATTCTGATTAGAACAACCTGGTCACTGAACTGTTCACAGTAACACACCCTCTGCCCTACCTTCCTATTCATAACGAATCCTACACCTGTTATACCATTTTCTGCTGCTGTTGATATTACCCGATACTCATCTGACCAGAAATCCTTGTCTTCCTTCCACTTCACTTCACTGATTGAGCCTTTGCATTTCCCTTTTCAGATTTTCTAGTTTCCCTACCACGTTCAAGCTTCTGACATTCCACGCCCCGACTCGTAGAACGTTATCCTTTCGTTGATTATTCAATCTTTTTCTCATGGTAACCTCCCCCTTGGCAGTCCCCTGCCAGAGATCCGAAGGGGGGACTATTCCGGAATCTTTTGCCAATGGAGAGATCATCATGACACTTCTTCAAATACAGGGCACATGTCCTGTAGATACACGTTACGTGTCTTTAATGCAGTGGTTTCCATTGCCTTCTGCATCCTCATGTCGTTGATTATTGCTGATTCTTCCGCCTTAAGGGGCAATTTCCCACCCCTAGGACGAGAGAGTGCCCTGAACTTCTATCCGCTCCTCCGCCCTCTTTGACAAGGCCGTTGGCAGAATGAGGCTGACTTCTTATGCCGGAAGTCTTCGGCCACCAATGATTATTTATCGAAATTTAGGCAATGGTGGGGATCGAACCCGGGACCGAAGACGTTTTGATTACGAATTAAAGACGCTACCCCTAGACCACGGATATAATGGTTGTGTGTTTCGTAAATATTATTTGTATTTTTACGCTTGGTCTTGCCTAGGGAAAACTATGCTATCGAACGATTACATCGATAGGCCGTTTGGAGAACCAAAGTGTTTAGGATCTTGGGTGTGTTAACTCTGCCGCGTGGAGCGCGGGCAGAGCAGAGTCTGGCTCGAGTAGGGCGGTGGAGCAGGTGTGTTGTGTGACGCTCCGGCGAGTTGCCGGCTTTCGGGGTTTGGCAGCATGTAATTGCTCTCGACTTGCTATGATAGTTTCTGGGACGGTGTCGCGGACGGGAAACATTAGCTGGCACACATCAAGAGCCCGTTTCGCCTGGTGACCGTGTCGAGAAGAAGGCGCGCCAACATCCAGCTTCTGCAACAGGGACGGACGACAATAAGTGATTGTCGCCACCTCCTCGATCGACGACTTCAAACCTTCAATCAACCAACAAGGAAGACTGAAAGCACGTAAAGTTTTAGAACTGTGTGGCAGACCTCAGCTTTTCAAACTGTTCCATTTGCATCACTAAAATACAGCAACTTAGCATGAATCTTTGTTCAAATGGTTCAAATGGCTCTGAGCACTATGGGACTCAACTGCTGAGGTCATTAGTCCCCTAGAACTTAGAACTAGTTAAACCTTACTAACCTAAGGACATCACAAACATCCATGCCCGAGGCAGGATTCGAACCTGCGACCGTAGCGGTCTTGCGGTTCCAGACTGCAGCGCCTTTAACCGCTCTTTGTTGCTCATTGTCCCAATTGCATTACCAAGCAGGGTCACTTCCTTTTCCGAAATGAACCCGTGTGTCGTTAATATTCAAACGCCTGCATTAAAGTAATATCATTCCATTTCAATGCTTTAATTTCAAAATTCAGTTAAAGTATTCATGCCTGGCTACAATATTTAGATTACACAAGCACAAATTAAGAGTGCGAGTTTTGTTACCATATTTTAGCTTACCTGTGACTGCAGCTCAGCTTGGTACGTACTAAATTTTACTATTGTTAATTGTTCAAAATCATTTAACTCAAGTTCAAAGTTAAATCTCTTATTTCTAAATTGCGTAGATTCAAGTTGCTTTTGAGATGATTGTTGAGGTAGCCCAAGACTAACCTTATTTTATTTAATTATGTAGTGCTTCAGAAACAAAGTTCACTATTAATTTCAGTCACTGAATTAACTTTCAGTTTTCCGGTTTTATTAATTCTTTTGCTAAATTAAGTCAGAGTGTAGCGAAATTTATTACTTCTGACAAACATTCAGTTTTCACACAACACGTGTCAACCTGCAGTTGCCACGCTTTTAATGCTAATTATACAGGGCTATTACAAATGATTGAAGCGATTTCATAAATTCACTGTAGCTCCATTCATTGACATATGGTCACGACACACTACAGATACGTAGAAAAACTCATAAAGTTTTGTTCGGCTGAAGCCGCACTTCAGGTTTCTGACGCCAGAGCGCTCGAGAACGCAGTGAGACAAAATGGCGACAGTAGCCGAGAAAGCGTATGTCGTGCTTGAAATGCACTCACATCAGTCAGTCATAACAGTGCAACGACACTTCAGGACGAAATTCTACAAAGATCCACCAACTGCTAACTCCATTCAGCGATGGTATGCGCAGTTCAAAGCTTCTGGATGCCTCTGTAAAGGGAAATCAACGGGTCGGCCTGCAGTGAGCGAAGAAACGGTTGAACGCGTGCGGGCAAGTTTCACGCGTAGCCCGCGGAAGTCGACGAATAAAGCAAGCAGGGAGCTATACGTACCACAGCCGACGGTTTGGAAAATCTTACGGAAAAGGCTAAAGCAGAAGCCTTACCGTTTACAATTGCTACAAGCGCTGAAACCCGATGACAAAGTCAAACGCTTTGAATTTTCGGCGCGGTTGCAACAGCTCATGGAAGAGGATGCGTTCAGTGCGAAACTTGTTTTCAGTGATGAAGCAACATTTTTTCATAATGGTGAAGTGAACAGACACAATGTGCGAATCTGGGCGGTAGAGAATCCTCACGCATTCGTGCAGCAAATTCGCAATTCACCAAAAGTTAACGTGTTTTGTGCAATCTCACGGTTTAAAGTTTACGGCCCCTTTTTCTTCTGTGAAAAAAACGTTACAGGACACGTGTATCTGGACATGCTGGAAAATTGGCTCATGCCACAACTGGAGACCGACAGCGCCGACTTCATCTTTCAACAGAATGGTGTTCCAACGCACTTCCATCATGATGTTCGGCATTTCTTAAACAGGAGATTGGAAAACCGATGGATCGGTCGTGGTGGAGATCATGATCAGCAGTTCATGTCATGGCCTCCACGCTCTCCCGACTTAACCCCATGCGATTTCTTTCTGTGGGGTTATGTGAAAGATTCAGTGTTTAAACCTCCTCTACCAAGAAACGTGCCAGAACTGCGAGCTCGCATCAACGATGCTTTCGAACTCATTGATGGGGACATGCTGCGCCGAGTGTGGGAGGAACTTGATTATCGGCTTGATGTCTGCCGAATCACTAAAGGGGCACATATCGAACATTTGTGAATGCCTAAAAAAACTTTTTGAGTTTTTGTATGTGTGTGCAAAGCATTGTGGAGTTATTGTAGAGCTGTGAAATCGCTTCAATCATTTGTAATAACCCTGTATGTGCATTAACCTTTCTTTTTGAGTTATTGTAGTAGTTGTCCATGGGACTGGCGACTGTAATTTTCTCCAAATCTCAAATATCTAATTAACGCCAGTTAATTGTTGACATAACGACCGCACATTTACTTTCTTTATTAACTTTACCCTTTTTCAAAATTAATTTCCACAAATTTCATTTGCATTTTTCCTTTCATTTATATATAACCCTTTCCTCCCTCTTTACCGACAGATTAACTTCGGTGACGATTGCATTTCCCAAATTTCCATTAGGTACACGCGGTTTACTTTTTCACTGTCATTAAGGTCGATAAGTGAGGGGGAGGTTACAAGCCTTGAAACAATACATGTAATGTTCACTTACAAGCCCACTTATGTTACGTTAAAAGAGGATCTATACTTTCATTAAAAAACTGGCCAAGTCCAAGTAGGACTCGGTTTACGTAAGTTGTAAGAGAAGATTTAATGAAAGACGAGTATTTCTTATTCACGTACTAAAACATGACTGGAACTTACATTTTATGTTTGCACGCAGTAATACTTTTCTGTTATGCTTTTGAAGGATAAC
The DNA here is from genome assembly GCF_023864275.1 of Schistocerca cancellata. Taxonomy (NCBI): domain Eukaryota; kingdom Metazoa; phylum Arthropoda; class Insecta; order Orthoptera; family Acrididae; genus Schistocerca; species Schistocerca cancellata. The sequence continues at coordinate 613,521,416 of NC_064626.1, forward strand.
GAATGCAGTGCAAGTTCTAATAGCAAATAAATATTTTTATGCGATATAATTATATTTAACAATTTTCGGATTACTTCTACTGTGAAATTTTCGGATTACTTCTACTGTGAAACTTTGCTTCTTGTCAAAGTTAATGATATAGCCTAAAGATTTTGATGAGTGAGTATGCGAGTGTCAAAATACACTATGTGATCAAAAGTACCTGGACACCACCAAAAATATACGTTTTTCATGCCACCTGCTGATAGGTACTCCATATCAGCGGCCTCAGTAGTTATTAGACAAGGTGACAGAGCAGAATGGGGCGCTCCACGGAACTCACGGACTTCGAACGTGGTCAGGTGACTGGGTGTCACTTGTGTCACACATCTGTACGCGAGATTTCAAGCTCCTAAACATCCCTAGGTCCACTGTTTCCGATGTGATAGTGAAATGGAAACGTGAAGGGGCACGTACAGCACAAAAGCGTACAGGCCGACCTCGTCTATTGACTGACAGAGAGCGCCGACTGTTGAAGAGGGTCGTAATATGCATATTGTGTAATAGGCAGACATCTATCCAAACAGGAAATGAAATGAGTAGCGGGTACCCTCCGCCACGCACCATATGATGGCTTGTGGAGTATGTATGTAGATGTAGATGTATGAGGGATGTTCAACAAGCAATGCAACACATTTTTGTTTCTAGGCCATTTTCGGTTAAAAAATTTGGAATTTGTTCTGGAACATCGTGGAATATTCCCACTTAGCCCCTATAGTTTCATGAAGGTGCGTTACGTGGCGGCGCTATATGTAGCTATCAGAATGGTGTTTGTCTCGGAGGCGCGTTCCAAGCAGAGAGCTGTCATTGAGTTTCTTTTGGCGGAAAACATATCATAGCAGATATTCATAGATGCTAGCAGAAAGTCTACGGATACCTGGCAGTGAACCATAGCATGACGAGTCCTCGGGCGAGGCACTTATCACCGCAAGAAGATCGCGAGCCGGCCGGTGTGGCCGAGCGGTTCTAGGCGCTTCAGTCTGGAACCGCGCGACCGCTACGGTCGCAGGTTCGAATCCTGCCTCGGGCATGTATGTGTGTGATGTCCTGCAACTTGCGGTCTCTGTCATTCGAGGTGATCAACTAATAATAATCGAACACCTCGCTGCACAACTAGACGTCTTTATTGGTTGTGCTGACAATCTTCGTCCTTAAGTCAGGCTACTCAAAGGTGTGTGCTCATTGGATTCCTCGCTCGCTAACAGAAGACCATAAAAAGCGACGAAAGATAATCTGTGCAGAATTTCTTGCGCTTTACGAGCCTGATGGTGACAATTTTTCTTCGAAGGTCACCACAAGCGCGAAACATGGGTTCATCACTTCGAACCGGAAACAAAACGGCAATCCACGGAGTTGCTCCACACTACCTCTCCTCCGAAGAAAAAGTTCAAACGCGCACCCGCAGCCGGTAAAGTCACCACGACGACCTTTGGGACTCTGGAGGAGTTATTCTGTTTAATGTTCTCCCTCTTTATGTAACGATCAACTCTGAAACATATTGTGCTACCCTCAGGAAACTGAGGAAACCACTTCAGCTTGTCCGTCGCTACAAAAATGCATAGGAACTACTTCTTCATGACAACGCGATCTGCGCATCCAAGCGGAACTCACAAAACTTCATTGCAGACCGCATCAGAATCCACTGCAATTACTATGACAGTTACGAGGGAGCTGAGAAAACTTGGATTTTATGGTCGAGCGACTACTAATAAGCTACAAATCACGCCGGTAAATGCAAACGACGCCTCGCTTAATGTAAGGAGCGTAAACATTGGCCGATTGAACAGTGGAAAAACGTTCTGTGGAGTGACGAATCACGATACACAATGAGGCGATCCGATGGCAGGGTGTGGGTATGGCTAATGACCGGTGAACGTCATCTGCCAGCGTGTGTTGTGCCAACAGTAAAATTTTGACGCGGTGGTGTTATGGTGTGGTCGTGTTTGTCATGGAGGGAGGCTTGCACCCATTGTTGTTTCGAGTGGCACTATGACAGCACAGACCTACATTGATGTTTGAAGCACCTTCTTGCTTCCCACTGTTGAAGAGCAAGTCGGGGATGGGGACTGCATCTTTCAACATGATCGAGTATCTGTTCATGATGCAAGGGCTGTGGCAGAGTGGTTACATGCCAATAACATCCCTGTAACGGACTGGCCTGCACAGAGTCCTGACCTGAATCCTATAGAATACCTTTGGGATGTTTTGGAACACAGGCTTCGTGCCAGGCCTCATCGACCGAGATCGATATCTCTCCTCAATGCAGCACTCCATGAAGAATGGGCTGCCATTCCCCAAGAAACCTTCCAGAACCTGATCGAACGTATGCTTGCGATAGTCGAAGCTGTCATCAAGGCTAAGGGTGGGGCAATACCATACTGAATTCCATCATTACCGACGGTGGGGCGCCACGAACTTGTAAGTCATTTTCAGCCAGGTGTCCAGATACTTTTGATCACATAGTGTACGTGACATGAATGACCCCGTCTCTTGTTTCCAATCATTTAGAGGCTTAAATTTTTTACACCGCCAAGGAACCGCAGACCTTAGTACGTGACATAAATTTCAACTTGAAATGTCCACCGGTTCCTGAGAGAAAGTGTTCTCAACAGTCGGGCAGACAGACAGGCAGAGAGGCGGGCGAATGGACAACAAAGTGACCCTACAAGGGTTCCGTTTCAACGGATTGTGGCACGAACCCCTGAAAAAGAATGCAGCAGGAGAAGTATCCCAAATGCCGTTGGCAGCACTTTATGTAAGTCGTCCGAGAACAGCCTATGTCGACTAGATTTCGTAACTGTAGTATCGTACCGTACGGACAGCCAAAGATGTATTTGGCATCCTTTTCTTCATCGCAAGGTAGCTTCTGTAGTTAGATTAGATTAGTACTTGTTCCATAGATCATGAATACGACACTTCCTAATGAAGTGGAACGTGTCAGGTTAATAAAAGGTGTCTATACAAGATATTACATTACGCAAAATATTACATGACACTTAATATTTTTAATTTTTTTTGGTGAGGGTTGGGGAAATTACCCACTTACTATATCCAAAAATTCATCTAATGAATAGAAGGAGTTGCCATTAAGAAATTCTTTTAATTTCCTTTTAAATACTATATGGCTATCTGTAAGACTTTTGATGCTATTAGGTAAGTGACCAAAGACTTTTGTGGCAGCATAATTTACCCCCTTCTGAGCCAAAGTTAGATTTAACCTTGAGTAGTGAAGATCATCCTTTCTCCTCGTGTTGTAGCCATGTACACAGCTATTACTTTTGAATTCGTTCGGATTGTTAATAACAAATTACATAAGTGAATATATATTTTGTGAGGCTACAGTGAAGATCTCTAGCTCTTTAAATAAGTGTCTGGAGGATGATCTTGGATTAGCTCGAGCAATTATTCTGATTACTCGCTTTTGTGCAATGAACACTCTTTCACTCAATGATGAGTAACCCCAGAATATGATGCCATACGAAAGCAGATAATGAAAATAGGCGTGGTAAGCTAATTTTACTGAGATGTAAATCGCCAAAATTTGCAGTGACAATAATAGCATAAGTAGCTGAACTCCAACGTTTCAGCAGACTTCAGTGTGTTTTTCCAGTTCAACCCCTCATCAATGAATACACCTAGAAATTTTGAATATTCTACCTTAGCTACCGATTTCTGATCGAAGTCTAGATTTATTAATGGTGTCATTCCATTTACTGTGTGGAAATGTATGTACTGTGTTCTGTCAAAGTTTAATGAGAGCCCATTTAGAGAGAACCACTTAACGACTTTCTGAAAAACATCGTTTACAATTTCACCAGTTAATTCTTATCTGTTGGGTGTGATAGCTATACTTCTATCATCGGCGAAAAGTACCAGCTTTGCATCTTCGTGAATATAGAATGGCAAGTCATTAGTATATATTAAGAACAGCAGAGGACCCAAGATCGAACCTTGCGGCACCCCGTTCTTGATTGTTCCCCAGTTTGAGACATCACCAGTTTTTTGCATATTATGTGAATTGCTTATTTCAACTTTCTGCACTCTTCTAGTTAGGTATGGTTTAAACCGTTTGAGCACTGTCCCATTCACAGTACTTGAGCTTATCTAGAAGTATTCCATGATTTACACAGTCAAAAGCCTTTGAGAGATCACAAAAAATACCAAAGGGTGACTCCCGGTTACTCAGAACATTTAATATTTCATTAGTGAAGGTATGTATAGCTTTTTCCGGTGAAAAACCTTTCTGGAAACCAAACTGACATTTTGTTAAAACTTTATTTTTACAAAGGTGTGTAGCTACTCTACAATACATTACTTCTTCAAGAATTTTGGATAAGGCAGTCAGAAGAGAGATTGGGCTGTAGTTGTTGACATCAGACGTATCCCCTTTTTTATGCAGTGATTTAACAATGGCATACTTCAGTCTATCTGGGCAAATACCCTGCTTCAGAGAGCTATTACATATGTGGCTAAGAATTCCACTTATCTCTTGGGAACAAGCTTTTATTACCCTGCTGGAAGCAGTTGAACGTGAGACGCATTTCACTAAAACATGACTCGCGTTTAACAGCGCTCTTCACAGAGAATAGTTACAGTGTTTTGGTTGGATGGCATCCTCGAGTTCGACGTCAAGATAGTTAAGGTAGGACTGAATTTTCGACACCGTGTCCCTCAGTTTATCGTAGGTCCGCATGAGATAATGAAGGACAGTGCGATCGCCCCGATTTTGTTAGGTCAAAATTTTAAAGTTTCGTCAACCTGGAAGTTTTTGGAGACGTAGCAGTGGCTAAGTTGTAACGAAGACACGATGGCTCTTTCAAGGAACCACCCACCATTTTCCTGCAATAATTTAGGAAACCAAGAGGCATGTAAAGCCGATGACTGAATTATGCTTCATCCGAATATGATGGGCACAGCATCTTAGCCAATAATAGCTCGCTCGGCATATCGCGGTTCCTACTCCCTGCAAAATTACATCGCCCATCAAAGACTGTGGGGTAATTCCACAGGTACTAACATATGAGACACAACAGTTGGTACATAACTAAGATGAGAGTTTTCTTAAGATAGGCTTCAGACTTGTTATTGTGAATTAATGCAACCTTGTAAAATTTATTCACTTTCCGAGAAATTAAGTTGATATGGTGTTTCGGTGAGGAAGAAAGTGAAAAGTAGGGTTTCACAGCCCGTTGTCGACGAGGACTCTAGAAACAGAGCACAGGCTTGGACTGCGGAAGGATGAGGGAGAAGCTCGTCCTTGTCATTCTCAAAGTAACCCTCTCGGCGTTAACCTTACTAAGAGGAGTTCCACAATGCAAGCTGTTTAGTATTTACACTGTCTATTCTTTGTCGAAGAACTGACTGACGTTGCCTGCGCACCACCTTGGTCTCAGTTCAAGATCTGAAGTGAAACGGACTCTTCATTCGAATAAGTTAACGACTGTAATGATTAGCTGTATGTTACTACACACATGATTGAAAACCGGGAAACAATGAATACCGTAAACTTCCTCCTCTCTCCTGTTTACTTAGATATTTTTTAATAACCGCCCCTTTCGTCAGTGACTGTAGGAACTTTGTTTTCTAAAAATTTGTAACTGCTATTATTATTACCACTCCATTGACCACCCTAGGCTACAACCTATTTGCTTCAATACCCGTGAGTCTACCCTGAGGTTGTGTCTCCATTTTTTTCTTTAGATGGTCCTTTTATACTAGTTGATGATTTATTCCTTACAATTTTCATAATCTCCCCTTCGCCCATCCTGTCTGTGTTCGTTCAATTCATGCCTTTTCTTAGGAACCTACTCTTTAATGGAGGCCGCCTTACATCTTTCACTAATGCTTTCACTTCTCTCTCTATCCCTCAGCGTCTTCCGTGCAATCCTTCGAAGAATTTTCATGTCTGTGGTTTCCAAAAGTCTTCTAGTTTTTGATATTTCAGGTCTTGTCTCAGCTGTGTGCGTCATTGGTCTCAGTATTATCTTGTTTATTCTTGCTTTTGCATCCTTTCCTATATGTTTGTTTTTTCCAAATAGTATCATTTAAACAACCTGCCACTTTGTTTGCTTTTGTTATTTTTTCTCTAAATTCCTTTTCGACATTTCAACTAGTAATAAAAGTCCAAATGAATGGAGAACTCTTATTATTATTCTCATGTGCGAAACAGAAGGTAAGAAAGACCTGTCCAATTACAGAGGATAAATCTACTGAGTTCAGTTCTTAAACGTATAACAAAAATAATATAAGATAAAGTAAAAAAAAATTAAAAATGCGACCCTTGCAGAGAGGCAGTATGGTTGTGGAACAGAGAGGTCATGCACAGATGCAGCATTCATTTTTAGGTTGTAGAGAAGCCCATTGAATAAAACAGATCAGCTTATCTTTGTTAGATTCACTTACAGAAGGCTTTCGATGGGATTCAGTTAACAGGTGGGATAGATCTGCTCCACAATAGGAGGATTCCTACCAACTTCATAAAAACAATCGTAGATATTCATTCCAACAGATACATCCAGCTTAACTAGCCGTTTAGCAGTTAATAATGGTACTAAACAAGTGAGTCTGGGCGCACTACTAGTTAATATATTCGTGGAAGAGGTGATAGAGAAGCTACTGGCTGATATTGTAATAGAATGGGAGCTCGAAAAAACAAAAATCGTTTGTTATGCTGACGATTCAGTCTGCTAGCAAACAGTGAAGATAACCTGTAGAAATTTTCACATATATTTAATATGGCAGCGAAAACTATAAATATGATCATATCCACTCAAAAAACTAAATATCTGTGTACCAATTACATGGAAACTGGCATTTAATGGAGAAATCATCCCACAGGTACTGACATTTAAATATCTTCACTAACATTATCATTTACTTGTATGTTGATATCTGATATCTTTCCGTATTCCAGTGGTTTTTTATCCTTACACAAATATGTTAAATATTAGCCCTTGATCCTCGTTATGTCATACACTTTCAACATTTCTTCTAAATCTTTTCTCTGCTTTCGTATTATTCTCCTAATTTGCTCCTGTAGCCCATAGAACTGACATTCTATATATTTTTTAAAATCTTTCCCAGTCTTTTATGTTTAAAACGATTCACTAGTGATTTTGTCTCATTATGAGTGCTTTTGTAACCTTCATAAGACTTTTGTGTTTTCAGTGATTTATGTTTCGTATAGGCACACTTCTTCTTTTACACATTTCTTTAACCTCTTTGCGAAACCATTGTTTCCTGTTCGTTTTCCACTCGTGCTTTATAGCTCGTGTACCTAACACTTTTTGAGCTGCTGCTTCAATGATTTGATTTTCTTCCAGCCCTGATCTACTTATCCTCTGCATTAATTGGATTCTTTCTTATTTTCTCTGCTAATCGTTTCTCATACAAAATTTTTGTAGATTCATTTCATAATTATTTTTTTCTTCTTTTTTATTTTTTTCTTCTTTTAAGATCGATTCTTTAGCAGTCTTATTCCTTCCTACAAGCAATCTGATTTTTGCCATGACCAGACTGTGCTCACTTCCAATGTTGGCTGAGTTTAGAATGTTATCATCTAGCACTGACTGAGGATGTATGTTCCTATTTGTAGCAATGTATCCCAGGGTAGATTTATGACCTCGTCTTTTCTGAAAAGTGCATTTATAGAGGGTAATATTTATTCTCAGTTCGCTACTTGAGCATAAGTTGATGATAATCTCACCATTATCATTTAGAAAGTCTTCCATAAAGCTTTCTTTAACTCCATGGATGGTGCCATTTCCATTACTAGCATTAAAATCCCCATTATCACTGAAAATTCGTTTGAAGGTATCAGACTGATAACTTCTTCTAATTGCTCATAGAAGAATCTTTTTCGCCCAGGTTTACAATCCTCTGGGCTATACAAAGAGATAATGTTCATTTTGTGATTAGCTAGTTTGTTTACAGATGTGTATTGGCACCTCTCAATAAGATTTCTGTATTTCTTGTGGATAAGTATCCGTAGTCCAGCCTTACTTCTATCTCCTTCTCGACTTCACTGTAGCTGAATAGGTACTGGTCATACTCTTTCTGTCCTTTCCGAGCACAGTATTTGGTACTCTAAGCAGTGAAATTTCACCTCCAGTAGATCGCTGGCCTGGCAGTCGGTGGATTTGTTTTCAAGATTTTCCTTTCCCTGGTCTGGCTGCTTAGGAGCCCAGCCTGCCTCAACAGCCTTTGTTTCGGATTTCTGGCATCTCCTACCATTTGATGTTCCCGCACGATTAATGCTGCAAGGCAGGAGGAAGCGCTGATTTTTTTCAAGGTTTTCTCCCCTTAACCTGAATGTCCGAGCTAAGGACATAAAATGAAAGTCTGCCTCGGAACCTAATACCTGAAATTCTTGCTTAATTTAATTTGGTGTACCACCCTATTTTTAAATAAATGTGATTTACAAATATGCATTCGTATCTGATACGTTTGTATCTATTTCTATGCTCTGCGCCTTACTGATCTATGGTTTCTTGCGGTTCTAAAGTAGATTAGGATCGACTGATTCTGTGTAATTCCCTCATAATTCTATAAAATAATTTAATTTTTAGTTTCATTTGGTCCTTGGAAAATTTGTTTTCTATTTTTGTTCTGAAAGAATGTGTTAAGGGCAAAATGTTTTTTCCAGAAATTGTAGAAGTATATGACACTGGCCTTTCTGGCATACCTGACATTTACCACTGCAGAATATTTATTTATTTCTGTTCTACATTAGCATAGATTGTCAGCCTCTAAGATTTCATTACATGTTAGCATTCACTTGTTTTTCCTATGTGTACCAAAGTATTTATCCATCGCTTTTGTAAACACTGGCACCTTGAGGAACTGTTTGAATGTACCCACTTGGCGATATTTCTTAGACAACAGTCTCATTTGTATGAGCTGAAAAAGTATTTCCTCGTAACGTCAGTGATAGCCATTAGTATTCAATGTACTTTCCGCGTACCATACGTCGAGGTAGTGGACTGAGGAAAGCCTATCAAAGCATCTACTAGAGGAAAAGCTACGACATTGAACGATGTACAAGGTCACGAACTGCAAACTGCGTTTAAGATGTTATTTTTGTTGTCAATGTCACACCAATGATAGCAGCTATACGCAAACGAACGTATTAAAGAAGCACCGATTTACAACACAAGAAAGGTTTCATACCTTCTGGCTCGCTCTATCATCCAAAATCGTTTTTCAATTACTCTACAATGGTTTAGAATATATGACACATAACCTTCTACATTTTCGCAGTCTACTATCTTCCGACAGATTTTATGATGTCGTCTGCTGTTTTCCCCTTCTGTGCCGACCTGGTTTCGATTTCCAGTTGTCCCATTTTTTTCAGCTTTATTCTGTTCCTCGCAGCGTTAAATTATTGGTTATTAAATTGAAACATATTGAAACAGTTCACTTTTAAGCAAAATTAATATATTCAATCTGCATATCCCAGCCTAATCATTCAAAATCCTGTTAATATTTTCCATTTCGACGTAGATTCTACATACAAATGACAAAAACCTGTTAGGTTTTCCTAAGTAGACATGATGCTTCTTGTTTTTTTATGTTCTATTATTATTGCTATTGCTGCTGGTACTATTATCATGTTTGTTTTCAACACATTAAATTACTTGTTTCTTCACTACGTAGGTAACAATGTGCTTTACTTTGCTAATGGCTTAGGTCTAACAATATCATGAAGACACTTTATCCTATTTCCTCTTTATACGCTTAAACATTGGTTTAGCAGCGATCGCCAAACCGTCGACCGCGGGGACATTTTCGGTAGATCGCGGGAACGCTCAGACTGGCTAACCTGGATTGTTCCACCGAGCTCAGACTGCACTCACGACATGAACTGCTTGTTCCTCCTGCGCTACTGCCATTGTTAGCCAAGAATACTACTTGATCGTCTGCTGCCTTCATTATTTCATCTCTCAAAGCTACCCATTCTTCTTCTACTGTATTTCTTTCCCCCATCCTTATGTATCATTCCCTAATGCTCTCCCTGAAACTCTCTACAATCTCTGGTTCTGTCAGTTTATCCAGGTTCCATCTCCTTAAATTCCCACCTTTTTGTAGTTTCTTCAATTTTAATCTACAGTTCATAACCAAGAGGTTGTGGTCAGAGTCCACATCTGCCCCTGGAACTGCCTTACAATTTAAAACCTGGTTCCTAAATCACTGTCTTACCATTATATAATCTATCTGAAACCTTCCAGTATCTCCAGGCTTCTTCCATGTATACAACCTTCTTTCATGATTCTTGAACCAAGTGTTAGCTATGATTAAGATATGCTCTGTGCAAAATTCTTCCAAAATTCTACCAGGCGGCTTCCTCTTTCATTCCTTACCCCCATTCCATATTCACCTACTACGTTTGCTTCTCTTCCTTTTCCAACTATCGAATTCCAGTCACTCATGACTATTAAATTTTCGTCTCCCTTTACTATCTGAATAGTTTCTTTTATCTCATCATACACTTCCTCAATCTCTTCGTTATCTGCGGAGCTAGTTGGCATATAAACTTGTACTACTGTGGTAGGCATGGGATTCGTATCTGTCTTGGCCACTATAATGCGTTCACTATGCTGTTTGTAGTAGCTTGCCCGCATTCCTATTTTTTTATTCATTATTAAATATACTCCTGCATTACCCCTATTTGACTTTGTATTTATAACCCTGTATTCACCTGACCAGAAGTCTTGTTCCTCCTGCCACCGAACTTCACTAATTCCCACTATATGGAACTTTAACCTATTCATTTCCCTTTTTAAATTTTCTAACCTACCTGCCCGATTAGGGGATCTGACATTCCACGCTCCGATCCGTAGAACGCCAGTTTTCTTTCTCCTGATAATGACATCCTCTTGAGTAGTCCCCGCCTGGAGATCCGAATGGGGGACTATTTTACCTCCGGAATATTTTACCCAAGAGGACGCCATCATCATTTAATCGTACAGTAAAGCTGCATGCCCACGGGAAAAATTATGGCTGTAGTTTCCCCTTGCTTTCAGCCATTCACAGTACCAGCACAGCAAGGCCGTTTTGGTTAGTGTTACAAGGCCAGATCAGTCAATGAAAAGGCTGCTGCCTCTCTTCAGGAACCACATGTTTGTCTGGCCTCTCAACAGATACCCCTCCGTTGTGGTTGCATCTATGGTACGGCTATCTGTATCGCTGAGGCATGTAATCCTCCCCACCAACAGCAAGGTCCAAGGTTCATGCGGCCGGATTAAATACATAAACAATAATATATAAACAAATTAAATAAACATATATCAAAGGAATAGCAACAAAAGGTAGGCCAGTAGCTAAATGTCTCTGTACTTTGTAAAACACAGTAAATATTTAACCAATTTCTTCATGAATGGTATATATCGGATATACACAAAGACATAGATGAATAAATATGTTTATAAGCATGCTGCTACCGTTTTTGGCCTGACGCGATCGATAGTAATCGACCATTTTGACCTCCAATAACTCATGTACTATTTAAGTTACATGCCTGTAATTTACACCAATTTAGGCTTATGATAATAGCTTTCTAAAGACATGTCGATTGACAAAATCGGATGAACCGTTTAGTTTTTGGAAATTCGTTGCTGCGTGTTACTTGTATGATTTATCGTCAGATACTAAACTTTAAACTAATAAAGATATTGGAAATCTGAATACACCATCAGAATCTTCGTGCAAATAATGGTACAGTACTTGTTTCTTTGTGAGGTATCATGATTCCTCTGGCTACTATTAATTTCTGTACGAACTGTGAAATGTCTGCCATTAAGGTTTCACAAAGTCTGCCATCTTTGGCACTCGCACTGCCGGTCTGTCTCCTCCATTGTCACAGCGTCACATGGAATTCCCAGCCAAGCGGCCGGTGGACCACGCGCTGGGGCTACCCCTCATGCTCAGATAACATTTGGCACCACGTGTTTGCTGCCGGACCGTGGCCCGCGAGAGGCCCCCGCGCGTCCACACCAACTCCGAACTTGGAATATTTTCGGGGTGCCACAACTCGCCGTTACCTCACAGGGTGAAAACTGTAATTGTTTCATAACTTAAATTCTGTTGTTGACCTATAAACAAATATAAATTCTGTCATTATTACTAACATTTGGAAGAACCACCTACAGCATTCTTGAAGTATTTCAAAATGGTTCAAATGGCTCTGAGCACTTGGGACTTAACATCTATGGTCATCAGTCCCCTAGAACTTAGAACTACTTGAACCTAACTAACCTAAGGACATCACACAACACCCAGTCATCACGAGGCAGAGAAAACCCCTGACCCCGCCGGGAATCGAACCCTGGAACCCGGGCGCGGAAAGCGAGAACGCTACCGCACGACCACGAGCTGTTGACTTGAAGTATTTATTTGGCTCTATTCGCAAATATATTAGCAACGCTAGCCCTTCATTAATTCCAAAGTAATTACCAGGTTTGACAAAACTATTTTGTATAGCTATATCTGTTAATTTCACCATTTAAACAGGTGCACTACTGGCCATTAAAATTGCTACACCACGAAGATGACGTGCTACGGACGCGAAATTTAACCAACAGGAAGAAGATGCTGTGTTATGCAAATGATTAGCTTTTCAGAGCATTCACACAAGGCTGGCGCCGGTGGAGACACCTACAACGTGCTGACATGAAAGTTTCCAACCGATTTCTCATACACTAACAGCAGTTGATAGGCGTTGCCTGGTGAAACGTTGTTGTGATGCCTCGTGTAAGGAAGAGAAATGCGTACCATCACGTTTCCGACTTTGATAAAGGTCGGATTGTAGCCTATCGTTATTGCGGTTTATCATATCGCGACATTGCTGCTCGCGTTGGTCGAGATCCAATGACTGTTAGCAGAATATGGAACCGGTGGGTTCAGGAGGGTAATATGGAATGCTGTGCTGGATCCCAACAGCCTCGTATCACTAGCAGTCGAGATGACAGGCATCTTATCCGCATGGCAGTAACGGATCGTGCAGCTATGTCTCGATCCCTGAGTCAACAGATGGGGACGTTTGCATGACAAAAACCATCTCCACGGACAGTTCAATGACGTTTGCAGCAGCATGGACTATCAACTCTGAGACCGTGGCTGCGGTTACCCTTGATGCTGCATCACACACAGGAGCGCCTGCGATGGTGTACTCAACGACGAACCTGGGTACACGAATGGTAAAACGTTATTTTTTCGGATGAATCCAGGTTCTGTTTAAAGCATCATGATGGTCGCATCCGTGTTTGGCGACATCGCGGTGAACTCACATTGAAAGCGTGTATTTGTCATCGCCATACTGGCGTATCACCTGGCGTGATGGTATGGGGTGCCATTGGTTACACGTCTCGGTCACCTCTTGTTTGCATTGACGGCACTTTGAACGGTGGACATTACATTTCAGATGTATTATGACTCGTGGCTCTACCCTTCATTCGATCCCTGCCAAACCCTACATTTCGGCAGGATAATGCACGACCGCATGTTGCAGGTCCTGTACGGGCCTTTCTGGATACAGAAAATGTTCGACTGCTGCCCTGGCCAGCACATTCTCCGGATCTCTCACCAATTGAAAAACGTCTGGTCAATGGTGGCCGAGCAACTGGCTCGTCACAATACGCCAGTCACTACTCTTGATGAACTGTGGTATCGTGTTGAAGCTGCATGGGCAGCTGTACCTGTACACGCCATCCAAGCTCTGTTTGACTCAATGGCCAGGCGTATCCTGGCCGTTATTACGGCCAGAGGAGGTTGTTCTGGGTACTGATTTTTATTTTTTTATTTTTCTTTTTTTTTATTTCTCAGGATCTATGCACCCAAATTGCGTGAAAATGTAATCACATGTCAGTTCTAATATAATATATTTGTCCAATGAATATCCGTTTATCGTCTGCATTTCTTCTTGGTGTAGCAATTTTAACGGCCAGTAGTGTTTTATGTGAGCTTCACTGCTTTTCATGAGTACTTCAAACTCTGGCACTGTGTTGCAAATGCTTTGGCAGTTTACTGTTAGGATTTTAATGCTCTCGCGTGTGGGAGCATTTCTTTCGATCTTACACTGATACTTCTGGGTTTCCTACAGCTATTGTTATCTGGATTGGATCTTGTGTGCACCCACCATACAGTCAGCTACTTGAGTAGCAGTCTCTGATTTGTTGTGCACACCTGATGTATTTAGTGATACCCACAGTTCTCAACCGTATGGTGCAAGTCCAGGAAGTTGAGCCTAGCATGTCACAGAACCTTCGAAGTCTCTGGTTCAGTCCTTCCTCTTGACTCAGAACCAAAGGGACACAATTAGTTCTGGGGACAATGCTGCAAATTGTGAGTTTCATTGAAACTCCATGCACAAGGCAGGTCTTCTCAACCTTCTCTGCCAGTTGCTGGAATGATCAAAGAATGACCTCAGAGCCCAGACAACAGGCATCATTAGTTCCTATGTGCGCCACAATCTGAAGTTGGTTGGTTGCACCTTTTTCCCTCAATGGCTGCTGGAATAGCCTCATCCACAAGCTGAGTGAGGTCCCCAGGCATACATACTGAGTGCAGCTGGTGTCCTTTCTTGTTCCTTGCTGCCATTTACCTTATGTTTGAACTGCCAATGATTAATAGACTCCTATCCTTTTTTGTTTGTCTCCTCCTGACAGAATAAGTTTCCCCAAAACAGATGTGAGCCCCACTGGCTCAGTTTCAGTTTCAGTGAAAGATGGCACCTCAGACTTGTTGGTTAGGGAGATTGGTACAATACCCTGAGTCCCCCCTGGTCCCCGAACATCCTGTGCAAGGCACCTAGCTCTACCATTGAAAGCCAATGAGTAATGATAGATCCAGTACCTTCTGCAGAGGCAACAAGATCCACAGGATCAGACAGTATTTCAGGTACCTTTGGTACCAGGGCCACAGGTACATAACTCCCTAGAGCTCTTCCAATACAACAACTCACGACAGCTGCCAATCGTTTGCTAGTAATCAGGACGATTTCCAGCTGCTTACAAATGTCAACTACATCATTCCGCATTTGAGAACAGCATTCACAATAGGAGTGCATTTTAGCTGTTGCACGGCTACAGTAACTAAATCACAAATGCCAATTTACTACAAATTAGATTATGAGCAGGACAATGATAACTACCAAAAATTCTCAATTTTTTTTTATTTGTGTTGATGTACAATGAAATTCAAAGGTCCTTTGGAGTAACAGTGAACCACAAATGCTGATTTGCTGTGAAAGAAATTATGTATCCAAAACCCTCGTACTAGTAACTTATGACAATATAGTTTGTCCAAAAATTCTCAGAAATAACTTATTTCTCATGTAATTATGCAATGAAGTTAGAGAAAGATTATTTTGAACGAGGATAAGCCTATGGTCCTCAAAAATTTTAAAAGAGCACAATTTAGTTTGAGCCTACAATTGATGGTAACAGTACTAGTTTATCACAGCACCCATAAATGTTTGAAATTTCACAATATATCATGGTACAAACGGCTATTGATAAAATCAATGAAAGATTGCGCAGAAGAAATGACGAACAGTAACACAAGCGAATACAGAACTTTAAATCGGTACATGATCTTGTACAAGCAGTCTCACACAAGGCAGAATTCCTAAGTTGGCTTTTATACATAAATAAACATGTGTATTGCATGGATTTTTCACTTAGCTGATTATGTGCACACTTCTACGCTGGAGTGCTGAAGGAGGACGCTACAGCATAAGTTTATCTCGGCCAAATCACTAAAATGTGCAGCACCTATGTTACATATCTTCAGCCTGTTGCAGCTAACAATGCCTGTAACTTTTTTCTTTTGTTTGTACTCATTATTCTATAAATGAAGAAGTTAATTAAATAAATCAGTAATAGGGATACAAAAAAACTGTATTGTTATTGTTAAGTAATTACATAAATAAAAAAATGTTAGTATTAAAGAACTGCTTTATTGGAAGAATGACTACCCTAATTAATGTTCTTGTAGGCAAATTTTAAAACCAAAAGTATGTGAGAAAACACATTAAATTAAATGAAGTGGAAGACAAATGTGGAAGGTCTTGTAATTTTGTTGAAAAGGAAAATGTTAATAAGAATCCTCACTGTAATTATGCCTATTTTAATTGTCAAGCAAATTTAAATGTAAATTTTGTAGTTAAATTAGTAGGATTATAAAATTGTAATTATATTATAAGTTTAAGAAAGAAGTAAACATTATTTTTGTTGTCAAAAAGCTATAAAACTGACCATTGCTGTGACCAAGGGTATCACTCAGTAAGTCTGTTTTTTTCAGTGTTGGCAGCATTTGTTTTTGTACAATTCTTTTTAAGGAAAAGGGATGAAAATTGAGAGAGGTTACATTTTAAACTTTATTTCAAAAAATGTTTCAGATTTACTTAGGAATAGAATACATACTGAAAAGAAACGACGTCATGGCATTTGCAGTGAACAAGAAGAATGATATGCCAAATTATTCAGCAGTTATCAACACCTCTGATTCATCAAATGGTATTAGGCTTACCATATTTTTTGGGTCCAACCAAGGACATATTAACATTTTTTGGTTCCAGCCAAGGACAGATTTTCGAAATTAATTAAATCCTAACAGTTTATTGACACATTAAACTTCATTTATTTGTATCATTATACTTTTCACTTGATTTGACTTTTTTCAGACATGGTTTCTGTACAAAGTAGTTTGAACAAAATTACTAAAATAGATCTGTGTAAATCACACTGGAATTTATGAACACATTTTCATTCCCCGTTCTCTTCAAACCATTAAAATTAATTAGTGTTATCAGCAGTACAACAAACCAAATTCACTTCAAGTTTATATTTCTTTTACACACTGCTAAAGACACTGAGTCGAAATTTGAGCAGTTTCACCTGACACTTTATTGAAATTTTAAAAGTTTAACTTGTATAGTCTCCTCCAGACTAAAGTATTTTATAAATTATAAGAACAGGAACAAGATTTACTTCACTTTTGTTTGAGCTGTCCATCATTACTGTTACATAATTAATGTTTTCCAAAAAAAGCAATACATTATCATTTATAAATTATCAATTATAAATTGTGAAATAACATTACCCATAATTGCCTCAGTTTCAGCTCTAGTAGATAAAAGTTTTTGGTCATCTAACTGTTTAGATGTGCAGTCTGATGTTTTGAAATTGACTTCATGTCTATAGAAGTATAGCCTTTTCAGCAGCACACTTCTGATCACAATTCCCATCTTTGGCTTTAAAAATCTTATATGACAGCTGAAGTGGTAGCATTAGTGGCACTCTCATTTTTAGCTATTTTGATGTAGTCTCTAATGTCACTGTTTCCTTTATGTGCAACACAAAATTCTCCAGTACAAAATGTCCAATAAGCACATTCATTCTTACTGTCATAGTACAATTTCAAAAAATTATTTTCATATTGCAGGTCAACATTAAACACACACTTTCTCTTGTACACTGCTAAAGGATGAGGCAAAAACAAGAATCGAGACAAATAAAATTATCAAAAATGTATGGGTGAGTTACTTCACACATGAAAACAGCACAAACACATTGCCCCACCAAATGACTAACAGTAAGCGAAAAGGTTAACTGAGAGAAGCGTAACTATAAGAGAATGTTTAAAACTAAGATCTTGAACATATAGGTCTAAAATAAAAAAAAAAAATGTTCATCATAAAATTGTTGAACCCCATATATTTTTGCAACCCTAGATATTACCACAGACAGTTCTGAAAAAACCAGGACTGTCCAATGTAATCCTGGACATTTGGTAAACCTACGTAGGGTCAACAAAGCATTTCCAGCTCCAAACCTTCATTCGCAAGTAATGCTGTGTTATAAAGAGGACATTGCAAATTGTGATGTAAAACTTTCAATTAATTGTGAGCAATAATGTTTCAACTGTAAGCAGGGTTCAGTATTTATTGATGTACATTACTCTTTTCTTTGAAAAATAGCAATGTAACCAAGATAATATAAGCTCCCAATAGGAGATAAACAGCTGCTATTTAGTGTAATGACTACAGAGTTGCTTTTCTTTAAGTAGGTGCATTCTATATGATTTACTTGATTAAAGTTAGCTGGCATGAGCATGAGTTGAGTAGCATTAAGCATTTTAATGATAGTTTATTGTCAGCACAAAAGTTTTACAATTTGCTTCTGTTCTGTTAATGTATACCTTGCCTCATTCCACATCTTTGAAAATTCTCCTTCTGGAGAGGATCTAGAGAACATGACGAATGTTGAGGATTGTTTTTGAAGCCATAAAGAGTTTGGATACTCTGCTGGCATCATCGTGAAATTCCTCAGGATGTTCCACGCATATTTCTTCCTTCAGTTAAAATGGTGACTTCAAATCGAACTATACCACCTCTGCATCTTCATTAGCAACAATATTTAATATTGCTGTAATAATGGCATGCGAAACAACTAGACTAAAGGTTTCATGATGGTCAATGTCCTCACATTAACTGAAACCCCAACCAGCAAGTGTACCTTTTATAATGATGAAGTTTTCCATCAATACATTGTTTGACAAAAAAAAAAAAAAACATTCTCTGCTTCAAGAATCCACCACAAAAATGTCTATATTTGATGTTGATTTGATCTGAAAATAATATCAGAATTTATCCAACAAGTTATGGCTGAAACACAATTTCTCTTCTGTGAATGACTTGTCAAGTAACTTTTATTCATATTTGACAAATACTAACATTTTCAGCATAAGCAACAATTCTAATATTTTTTATTGTGGTCTATTGTCGCATTTGTCTTTGTAATGATTACCAGCTCCACTAAAGTTATGAAAATCTCAGGTCCATTGCAGTTGCAGAGTAACCCTTGAAGTTTATGAACTGTGCACAGCCTTCGTAAGTTCATAATAATTTTAAGTAAACTTGTAATCAATATAAGGCAAATGAGAGAACAAGCTGCAATAAAATACATTAGAATGATGATTCAGCTGTCACAGATTTACCTCCACTTGACATGATGTCAAGCTTTGACAAGTTTGTAGGCAACAGTGACTGCTTGTTATCCTTCTGCACCACTTTTTTACAGCACATGTGTATAGCATTTGGGCCCAGAAGTATGCAGCCTGTACATATCAGCATTCTTCGATGTGAATAACTGAAACAGAGTCCACACACTTTCAGAACTCAATAATTGGAAATTGCCTTGAGCCCTACTGGCAATTCTGTCAATTCCATTCAGAATTGTCCCACAAAAATTAAATTTATTCTTTCACTTCTGCTGTCCAGTTATCCTGATCTAGTAATCTGACTTTTTTGTTTGTTTTATGGTAGAATAGTTCCTTAGAATATACATTTTTGTTAACATACAGATTATAATTGCGTTTTCACATCTGAAACATCACCTCTGTGGATATCCGTTTGTTCTTTTGATGTTCAGCAGTTCTGATGGGGCTGTATTGATAACATTGCATTACCAATGTGACATAATACATGAACTTTTGTACTGTGATGATGGTTATTAACCAAAACTAGTAGGGATAATGAAGGCCATATATAATGCTGTATCTCGTGCATTTCGTAAAATAAAAGGCTAGAGTAATGGTCCACAATTTATCCAAGAAATGAACGGTATATGACAGATAAAAATATTCCCAAAAATGCACTTTGCAGTGATTAGAAATAGATAGATGTATATGTAATCATTGCAAGATTTTCAAATTTGAAGTAGAAGTAAACAATACCTTTCCTTCTATAAATTAATATGTTTATTTAATGTTTGGTGTAAAATTGGTTTAAAGCCAACAAAAAATTAAGAAAAAAGTTTTTTTTAATGTCTGAAGAAGAGAGAAGTTTGTTCAAAAAAACATTAAGTAAATTTATTTTTTTTTACAAAATATAATTGTTAAATACTAAATCACAAAACTGAAATACATACAAAGGTAAAATACAGAGAGTAAAGGGATACATATTTCTGCAGAGAAATGTAATGAAAGTAGAAGGAAGCTATGAGGATCAGTAGATTGGCTACCGAGAGATCAGAAACTTTCAGACTGTTTTTGAATACTTATGAAACAATAGTGAATTTAAGTACATAACCTCATAACTAATATCAAGATTTCATAAAAAATATCAGGATCAGCACCATAAAAATAAATTCTGTTTTTTACACACAAAAACTCCACATAATAAAATAAGAAAAAGTTATTTGTACACTTCTCTTATCTGTTAAGCTCAGACCTTCTTAGATTAAAGTGAAAAAATAAATTATGAAGTAGTCTGTATACAAAAAATTTTGTCTACCTACAGTCATTTTTCTTTAAAAATAGATGAAGGGCTTCTCACTCACAACAAACTGCAAGCCAAATGCAAAATTTACAAAGGTACTCTTCTGGTTTCCTTGAAGTAATAATTAAGTTCATAAGATACTAAAAAATAATGAGTCTATACATTTCAACCACAGATGCCATCTTCTTCTGCTGCTCTTAGCAAGGAAGAGAAGATGCCCATAGACCTACTAAGTAGTTGTGTAGGTGTCCCATCTTCAACAATGCGGCCAGAATCCAAAACTAGGATGCGATCACAATTCAGAATTGTCCTTAGTCGATGCTATACAAAAAAAGAAAGGTATGGTTTAAATGATGACAACAGCTATGGAAATAAAAAAAGTCCAGAGCAAGAATACGGTAATGGTCAGAATTCCTGTGTTTTTGTTTGTTATACTAAATCAGCAGAGTACAATGGGTAAAAATGGAAAGAAATAAGAAACTAAACAATACTACTGAACTGATACAGGCTTTAGAAAATAATGCCAATTTTGATGAAGAGTAAATAAGGAGTATATATTTTTCTTAGAAGGGAGATTCCATTGTAAAAACTGTGTCAATAAACATTGAGAAGCAAATTACAGTTAAGTTGATGTCAATATAAACACTTAAAAATAGGAAAAAATATTACTTTCCAAGCTCTCAAGAGTTCTTCTGTTCCTTCCTAAAAGAGAAATGAGGGCTTAAGAGATATTGGCTGGTGAAAGTTGAAAATTTGGGGTGGATCACTCAGACTCAATCTAAATAAATATTCATTTTGAAGTACATGGAACTGCATGTCAAATTTTCTTCACATTCCAATGCCTCTCCAGAACCTGACTAATATAATCTTGTCTGTACAGTCCCTGCAAGTGTTTTATAGAGTGGGCTGAATTATATTTGTAAGTTCTTTACTTAAGGGGGGATATAATGGATTTTGGTCCAAAAAATCGATTTTTCAAAAATATTATTTTCTCGATCTACATAGTTTAAACTATGTTGTGTGTGATTTTTGTCATGATAGCAGCTTTAGATATGCTTTTAAATTGTTAAATTGATTCACTCTGCACTGGCGACCACGCCCACCTTTTCTTGCATTTGGGAAACTGCTTGTTTCAGTGGAATTTTTGTCAGTGTGAAGGCTGTTTTCTTTCGATGTCTTTGGCTGACATCTATATCTTTGCATGAAAACTTTCTTGTATGTGGTTTATTATGTTTTGACAATACTAAATCATATTAGTATACGTAAGGTTGAATTCGCAAACCTTTACGTGGAAGTCAAGATTTATGCATAATGGGTCATGGAAAAACTGTTTAGGAAACGGAGGTTTCATGGAAATCGTTTTGCCAACAAAAAAGAGGAAGCAGCTTGAAATGAATAACATAAGCTCTCAGGATCAGCTTCAAAAGTTGGGACAGGAGAGTTGTACAAGTGTGTGAATGATGTTGATATGGATGCCACAGGTTTCAGACTTGTTGATTTAGAGCTTCTCTGCCAGACTATAAAGTTTTCATGTTCATGTGTTAGCTTTAAAAATATGGAATGCATGATTGTTGTTGCAGAAAAAAGAGTGTAAAAAAACTTGTGATTTTTAATTAATTTGTAATTCATGTGGCTATGAGATTTCATTTTTCTCCTCCAACAAAACTAACACTGGTACCTATGAAAGCAATTTTAGGTTGGCATATGCTCTGAGATGCCTTGGACAGGGCAGGGAAGGAGGTAATTTATTGTATGGTTTTCTGAACATGCTTCCACCTTGTGCAACGTTTGAAAAAATACATAAAGAAATGTTTGATGCTGTATGCGATATTGCCAAAGTTCTATGAAAAAAGTAGTGAAGGAACTGGTGGACATAAACCAAAAAGAAATAGATCCTGGAGTAGATAGATATTCATGACAGTGAATCTCCTACAAATGTTACTGACCTGTGTGTATCTGTAGATGGGACCTGGATGAAAAGGGCTCACACATCTCTGTATGGAGTTGCATCTGTTATTGGTATTGATTCAGGTAAAGTTTTAGATGTACAGGGTGTATACGTCCCAGGAAATCCAGGAAAAACCCAGGAAATTTTTCATCTGTGAGAGAACCGGAAAAAATGGGAATTTTTCATGATTTTAATTTTCAGTTAAATTTTTGTAATTTTGACTGGTAAGAACTGATATTCTAACATTATGTATCTTTATCCCACTACTGCAGAATAATACTGCAGAAATCAAACATAAACGAGAGAAAAATACCAAAATAAAACTTGAGTTGCAAAAGAAATGTGGCATTTACAACAACAAAGCACCTGCACACACAAGCGTCTGCCAAGGGCAAAATGAGTCGAGGGCCTAGGAAGAAGACTGCATTAATTCGTAACAACAAACTGTTTATGATGAGCGTGAAGTCTCAACTGTTTTACATTAGGTTGATTTGAGCAGCTGCCAGTGGACTCTGCGCATGTACAACTCAGTCACATATGAGCTTTATCTTCTCTGGCTACTTGAAGCCAGATGCTAAATGCAAAAAAATTTTCTGGCGCACCTAAGTTGCCAGATTCATGCATGCGCAGAGCAGTCTGAGTTGTAAGGGGGGGGGGGGGGGTTGTAGTCTCGACTTCTTCCTGTACAGTTCCCACATCAAATGGAAACAGAATGGATTTCTGTGGATGGGAGCCATTAGGTGAATTAAAATACATTCACATAATTATGGAAGGCTGAAATATATCATTTGTTTCAGTTTTCTGATTTTATTTCATTTCCACGGTTTTGGCAGTCAAGCAACAATCGCCTTGCAGAACAATGAAGTTATTTTCATCGGCCTGCTAGAGAAAATTGGCTTTTATTAATCTTTTCTACCGAGGCAGTCAATTTGTTTGAAACAAAGCATTTCATTCCACAGTATAGGCTAATTTCAACTGTTCACTGAATTTCAAGTGCACGTTTTCATCTTCTGGTATGCATGGCATTTTGCTATAATACAGAACCAAACAAGAGATAGTACAGTACCAGCGCCCTAAGAAAATTTTCATCCCGAAAACCACTCAGGAAAATTTAATATCAGGTTGGGGCTTACTTTATTGTGAATCTGGACATACGAGTGTGCACTTCAAGTCGAATTATACAGGGCATACATAAAGTCTGGGAACACTTTCAATTATTTATTGCACAAGCACTAAACATTGTACAGATGACATACATATTGCTTTTTGAAGAGATAACCTGGAAAGTTTTTTTTACAAACATTCGATATGAAAACCATGAGTGACCGGCAGACATCAATACGGTAATCGAATTCTTGCCATACCCCTCCCAGCACGGCTTCGTGGACTCTGACAGTCGCTTCCCATATTCTCTCCCGGAGCTCTGCTACATCACGTGGTGGTGCGGTACATACACCAGATCTTTAATATGTCACCACAGAAAAAAGTTATACGGAGTGAGATCTAGTGACCGGGGAGGCAATTTCATGAAACAGCTGTCCCCTTCTGTAGCACGGCCAATCCATCAATGCGACAGCTCCATGCTTAGGTACCCACGAAGTTCACGATGAAAATAGGGTGGAGCCCCATCCTGCTGAAAGATGAACAGAGAATTCAATTGCATTTGAGGCATCAACCATTGCTGCAACATGTCCAAGTAGGAATATCCAGTGACAGTGCTCTCGGCGAAGACGAATGGCCCGTACAGTTTTCGACGTGATAAGGCACAAAAAACATATACCTTTGAGGATTCACTCTCAAATTCAATGCATTCGTGTGGATGCTTTGTACCCCAGATTCGACAATTATGCCTGTTCACTTCCCCATTAGTGTGAAAAGTGGCTTCGTCAATAAAAATTGAGCGATCAACAATGCCATCCCCATCCTCATTCAATTGTTGCAACTGTGAACAAAACTCAAAACGCTTGTCTTTGTCGTCGTCATTGAGCTTCTGCACTAGCTCCAATCTGGCTGGTTTCATAGACAGCTTCTGTCGCAGGACTTTCCACACTGACATTGGAGCCATTTTAAGTTCATGGAATGCACGACGCACCAATTTCTTTAGACTCCTTATGAATGTCTCTCGTACGCGCGCTCCACATTTGCTTCACTCACATTGGGACGTCCGTTTCTCTTTGCCGGGCTCAAGCAACCCGCCGTAACGAATTTGTTGTGCCAGTGGTAAATGGCGTTCCTTGTTGGTAGCTTCTTACCATACTTGGTTCTAAACATCTGTTGAACAGCTGTAGCACACTTGTTTTTGTCGAACTCCAACACACAGAAAGTTCAGAAAGTTCGCTCCATACCTGCACTCGCCCTGTTTGCGACCAGCGCTATCGGCAAATTACCAAACTACACTGTGATGGTATACATGAAAAAAAATCTTTCAGGGTTTCTTTTAAAAATGACATATGTATGATATCTGTACAATGTTTGATTCTTGTTCAATAAATAATTGAAAGTGTTCCCGGACTTTATGTACACACTGTACATATTTGTATGGTTTACCAACTACTGATGCTCTTGGAGTCTCCTCTGATGTCCTGTTTCTTTATGACTTAATGTAAGATATATTATGGTGCGTTTAAAATTACTTGTGACTTTTGACGTTTGCGCGGGTAACAACAATTGCGAGCCAACTTACCCTGCCACGCCCGCGACGGTTCATCTGGTAAAGGGCCTCTGTTTGCCACAACATGAATAAACAATACCACGTGGCGTCATGCATAATATGCATGGATGTTCATCAGCTCTCGTAATATAGTCGAATTTGTGGCACAGAAATGTTCTGTAGTCATCAGGTATTGTGAAGAAGCGTTTTGTGATAGCGTTGCATTAATAACAACGGCACAGTACATCTGAATAAGAAATTTGCAATAAAAGGTCGTCCAGGATCACCGTTCAGCTCCAAGAATGCAGTGGAGGAAAGCAGATACTTTGCTCTGGTTACAAAGAAATGTTCCATGAGATTAAGTTGGACCTAGCAAGTACAAGGGGAAGTTAATAGAACTTGTAGTTCTGTATAAGCCAAAACTTCATGCTACCAGGTCTACGAACTGCCGACCATAAAGGGCATGGTTCCAGCAGGCTTCTTCCTTACCATGCTCATTTAAACCTTACGGAGTATATGGGTCTAGGTGAAAAGTGATTTGGCAAAACACAACAAGAGTTTAAGCTCACTGAGACTGAATAGCTTGAGTTGTCAGCCATATCAAAAAGGCAAGATGAGACATTGATTCATGAAGAAGGTCTGTGATGGGTTTCGAGGAATACTTGTCTTGTTGCGATGTTAAATCAAAACACAGCAGAGTTTAGAAATATTCATCTCCCAAATTTTCTAATGGACTTAAAATTTCGAAAGAATCCTCAAACAGTGTAACTAACAACTGTACAAGTCAGGTCAATAGTTTATAACAGTCAATTGTCAGTATAAAAATAAACGTGTAACTTCTTGACTTATATTGTTGCAAAAACCCACAGCAATTCTCCTTTCACCAGCTATCGATGCCCTCAATAATTACATTATTTCGCTGTATTCGCTTGAATATCTCAGTAGATATGGAAGTTCATATTAATCATATGGCAAAACACTCTCAACTTTGCGTGCTATCATTCACCAAATCTTGTTTCGATATGTCAAACCATTTATACGATACGAGGAATTTATGAATATTTCATTCTAGTTTTTTCATCGACGCACGAGTTCGTGATGGTGTTCTTAATATACATTCCATTTTCCCGAGATTGGAAACAGACAGCGATCCTTCAAAGTTTAAAGAATAATTCAATGTATTGTCTACATTTAAAACGCAGCAACGTACAACATAACAAGCACAAAACACAAATTCATAGCGACACCTATTTTTGACTGCGAACTACAGATTTCTTGGAGTACCATAGTTTATGTACTATCGAAATATGGCAATAACTATTACCATTAACGAAATGATAGGGTCATCACGAAGCTGACGAATTAAACTATAAGATGTGCGAGAATCAGATTTTATTACAAAATAGTTTGTTTAAAATCGTTTGAGAAAGATTGCAGATGAGCCGGCTTGCACTACGACTTCCTGTTCCCACAGTCAAGCGAGCCTGCTAGGTTCCCGCGCATTATACTGTGGTCATCTGCTGAAGTGCCCAGCTCTCGCTGGCTTGCAACTACGCTTCCCTCCATTCGCTCCATACTAAACTGTCAGAAGTTGCAACTTATTTTAAACACACTATAATGCTTTATACGTACGGGATTTCTACTACCATAGTTGCACAAGCGCAGTAATGCCTGTTCTCTGGCAATTGGTGAAACGAACCTATTTCTAATACGTCTCGGGAAAATATTTTGAATGGTGGCTTCAAATGCGTTACTTTCAAAGATTGGGTGTGAGAATGTACGATGAATTTCGTAAATCACAGAGCGTTTGACTCTCGGCTACAACTTAACAATTTGAGAACTGGAGACCAGAAGTTTATGTAATTATTTTAAATTTTACTGGCACATTTGTGTGATGCATCCTAAAATGTAACACACACAAAATAGACACAAATATTACATGTGAAAGATTAGCTTATCTTGTAGCTTATTAATCTTCAAGATCAATACTATAAGTGAAAGCTTAGCTTTTCTTGTACCTACAGTATGTATATTAATTTAATAATTTAAACTTTTCCTGTTTCTGTGTTGGCACTACTTAACTGTGATGTTGCTATTGGATGACTACATCTCGTATCCTATGCTCTGAATATCTGCTGTCATAGGCTGGAGAGATCACGTGACATGAGTTATGATTGGCCTTAAAGGGCATAATAACAAACTCAATTTCAAGGCTTTGGAAACTATCGTAATTACTAAAACATGCAGCGTATCGTAATAACAGAAATATGCACCGTACTTTTTTTTAAATTTTTTTGCTGGATTTCGTTTTCTAAAGTGGCGCCGGGAAGTTCTACACCAATGATGTATAAAACGTCAACCATTCAATGGATTGATAAGCTTTACAGTTCTGTGGGAAAGTATACTGCCACTTAACACGGAAAAAGTGCATTTTCATCCAGGAAAAAGTGTGTTTCTTCACCAGGAAAAATACGGGATTCTTTTCACCTTGTCCACGTATACACCCTGATGTAGAAATTATGTCTAAATACTGTCACCAGTGTGCAACAAGGAAAATGTCCAACAACAAAGACAGTGAGAAACTGTGGCAAGAGAAGCATGCAGTAGGCATGCTCTAAAAATTATAGTGGCTCAAGTGGTGGCTGCTGCAGTTGTGAGGATGTTCTCCAGATTTGAGGACCAGTATGGTGTTAGATATACTAAATACCTTGGTGATGGGGAATTCTCTTCGTTCAAAGCTGTAACAGATAAAAACCCATACAATACAATAATAGAAAAGTTGGAATTTGTTGGCCACATCCAAAAGAGGCTTGGTGGTGGGTTTCGTTGCTTGCTGAAAGAGAAGAAAGGTGAAGTACTTGAGGATGGAAAACCACTAGGAGGAAAAGGCAAGCTTACACTGAAAGAAATTTATTCTCTGCAGTTATTTTATGGGAGAACTATCAGGAAAAACACACGCAATTTAGAGGCAATGAGGCGTGCTGTATGGGCAGTTTTTTTCCACAAACTACCCACTGACCAAACACCAATGCACAATCTGTGTCTGAAAGACGATTGGTGTAAGTTCAGCAACAGAAATGAGACATACTCACATAAACAGTCATTGCTATAACCTGTTATGAATGCAATTAAGCCCACATTAAGATTTCTTGCAAACTCTGGTTTATTGAGGAAGTGTCTTCACGGAAAGACACAAAATGCAAATGAAGGCCTCAATAATTTAATTTGGATTAGATGCTCAAAAAGGACACTCTGTGGACTTTAAGTACTCTAAATAGGCGTCTATGATGCAGTTACAACAAAAGCATTTTACACCATTGACGAGACCAGGGTGGCATGGCCTTCACCTCAACAGGAAGGGAAAGGGTAAATTGACTGGGGAAATAGCAGAAAAGTTAAAGGGAGGAGGCACTGTCATGAGTGGTAAAATACCAGTGGTTATAGAGTTAAGAAAAGACCCTTTTTTAGGGTAGGGAGGACAGAAAGAAAGCAAATTTTAAGAGAGGTTAGAACTGAGACAAACCTTAAGTCTGAGAAAGAAATCAAAAAACATAATTCCAGCTTATTACATCAGCATAAACAGCTATTAGTTAAGAATTTTCAACAGTCAGTAGATATAACTCTACCAAATTTTAACTCAGTCAATGTGAAATGTCAGCTATCTTTATTGCATCAAAATATTCGAGGACTGAGAAATAAAATTAATGAATTAACTATCTGCTTAGATGGATTAGAGTCTTCAAACCCAGCTGACATAATCTGCTTCTCTGAACATCATGTGACCACTGGTATAGAACTTTTAAGTGTTACAGGGTTTAGGTTAGCATCTCACTTTTGTAGATCAGAAATGGAGAAAGGAGGAGTTGCCACATTCATTAGGAACTGTCATAAATTTAAGAACATAGACGTTCATAAATTTTGCCTAGAACAGCATATGGAACCATGTGCAACAGAATTAGAATTTCACAAAAAATCCTTCATAATATTAAGTGTATATCGAGCACCTGCAGGTAACTTTAATCTGTTTGTAAACCACCTTGAAGCTGTACTGGCCCATTTAACAACCAAAAACAAAGAAATAGTGATTGCTGGTGATTTCAATGTAGATTTCCTTAAAGACTCTCCCAATAAGAACTTATTTGAGTTAGTAACACTATCATTCAACTTAATTCCCACTGTAAAGTTCCCCACTAGGATAGCCACTTGCTCACAAACAGCCATTGATAATATATTTATACAAAAGTCCAATGAACAAAATGATATTACAAAACCAATAGTCAATGGCCTCTCAGACCATGACATGCAGTTCCTTCTGTTAAATGTTAATACTGAACAGGATATAAAATCTGTAGAATCTGATCTCAAGAGGGTAATTAATAAGCCAAAATTGGTTATTTTAGCCCACTCCTCAGAGACATTCACTGGGCTGATTTTTACAGTGCTCATGGCATGAATGAAAAATATAACACTTTTGCTAATAAACTGCTTACCTTATTCGAACACTGTTTTCCCCCAAAACTTACCAAGGTTAGAGCAAACTCTACAAAAAAGACATGTATTACTCAAGGAATAGGGGTATCTTGTAAAACAAAAAGAAAACTGTATCTGTCAATCCGAAACAGTTACGATGTTGATGCTATAGCACATTACAAGAAATACTGCAAAATATTAAAGACTGTGATACGGATGTCAAAGCAAATATATTACAAGGAAAAGATAGTCATATCAGATAACAAAATAAAGACAATATGGGATATAGTGAAGGAGGAGACCGGTAGAACCAGACATGAAGAGGAACAAATAGCATTAAGAGTAAATGATACATTGGTGACAGATGTGTATAGTGTTGCAGAACTTTTTAATAAACATTTTATAACTGTTACTGAAAAGATGGGGTTGTCAGGTTCGGTAGATGCTGCTATGGAATAACTCAGACCAGAAATTTCAAGCAACTTCCATAATATGAATTTGACCCTCACTACCCCAACACAAATAATGTCCATCATAAAATCTTTAATATCAAAAACATCAAGTGAGTATGATGAAATATCAACAAAGTTAATTAAAGAATGTGATTCTGAGCTAAGTAACATATTAAGCTATCTGTGAAACCAGTCATTTATCAGTGGAATATTTCCTGAATGGTTAAAATATGCTGAAGTTAAGCCACTGTTTAAGAAGGGAGATAAAGAAATAGCATCAAATTTCCATCCAATTTCACTGTTGCCAGCATTCTCAAAAATTTTCGAAAAAGTAATGTACAGTTGGCTTTATAACCATCTTATCTCAATGTGGCTCTCCAGCAGGGATACGACTTCCTCAAATCCTGCCCCGAAATGAGATCCATCCTTCATGAAATCCTCCCCACTCCACCAAGAGTGTCTTTCCGCCATCCACCTAACCTTCGTAACCTCTTGATTCATCCCTATGAAATCCCCAAACCACCTTCCCTACCATCTGGCTTCTACCCCTGTAACCGCCCCCGGTGTAAAACCTGTCCCATGCACCTTCCCACCACCACCTACTCCAGTCCTGTAACCCAGAAGGTGTACATGATCAAAGGCAGAGCCATGTGTGAAAGCACCCACGTGATTTACCAACTGACCTGCCTACACTGTGACACTTTCTATGTGGGAATGGCCAGCAACAAACTGTCCATTCACATGAATGGACACAGGCAGACATTGTTTGTTGGTAATGAGGATCACCCTGTGGCTAAACATGTCTTGGTGCATGGCCAGCACATCTTGGCACAGTGTTACACCATCCGGGTTATCTGGATACTTCCCACTAACACCAACCTATCCGAACCCCGGAGATGGGAACTTGCCCTTCAATATATCCTCTCTTCCCGTTATCCACCAGGCCTCAATCTCCGCTAATTTCAAGTTGCTGCCACTCATACCTCACCTGTCATACAGCAACATCTTTGCCTCTGCACTTCTGCCTCGACTGACATCTCTGCCCAAACTCTTTGCCTTTCAATATGTCTGCTTGTGTCTGTGTATGTGTGGATGGGTGTGTGTGTGCGGGTGTGTACCTGTCCTTTTTCCCCCCTGGGGTGGATCTTTCCGCTCCCGGGATTGGGGTGGCTCCTTGCCCTCTCCCTTGGGACCCGCATCTTTTCATCTTTCCGTCTCCTTCCCTCTTTCCTGGCGAAGCGGCCGTGGGTTGCGGGAGCGTGAAATTTTGTGTGTGTGTTTTTTTATTGTGCCTATCTACCAAACGGGTATATATATAAATAAAATAAACAAAGATGATATGACTTACCAAACGAAAGCACTGGCGTGTCGATGGACACACAAACATACCAACAAATTTCAGGCTTTCGCAGCCAGCGGTTGCTTCATCTGTGGGGGGGGGGGGGGGGGTGGAGTCGTTCCGGTCCCAGGGGCGGAGGGACTTGCCTTGGTGGGAGGAAGGGACAGGTGTGCGCTCGCACACGCACACGTGTCCATCCGCACATGCACAGGCACAAGCAGACTACTATATATCATATGTCTGCTTGTGTCTGTATATGATTAATGGAAAATCTCATATAAAGATGTGAAACAAATACTAACAAAGAGATAGAGGGGCTGGCCAGTACTTACCTCAATCAGTACAGCTGATAGATACACATAAAACAGAACCGAAAATTTACGTTCCTAGCTTTCGGAACAAATGTTCCTTCATCGGGGAGGAGAGAGGGGAAAGAAAGGGAAGAAGGGAAAGGAGATTCAGTTACTCACAACCCAGGTTATGAAGCAACAGGGAAAGGAAAATAGGGAGGGTAGCAAGGATGGAGGCATGGTTGTCAGAGGGAAGCCAAAGATATTCTACTGTAAGTACTGTGCCAGCTTCAAACCAAAGAGGATGCATACAGAAGTAAAGAGGTATATAGTATAAAGATAAACACAACTATGTAGGATGAAAATATGCGTGAATGGCTAAAGAGGAAAGGGAAAGAGGAGAAGACTGAAGAGTAAATGGGAGTGAGGTTGTTTAACGTAGGTTCAGTCCAGGGGGATGGCGGGATGAAAGGGTGTATTGGAGTGCAAGTTCCCATCTCCGCAGTTCAGAGGGACTGGTGTTGGGTGGGAGAAGCCAAATGGCACATATGGTGTAGCAGGTTCCTAGGTCCCTAGAATTATGCTGGAGGGCATGCTCCGCTACTGGGTATTGGGCATCTCCTAGGCGGACAGTTCGTCTGTGTCCGTTCATGCGCTCAGCCAGTTTAGTTGTTGTCATGACGATGTAAAAGGCTGTGCAGTGCAGGCATGTCAGTTGATAAATGACATGTGTAGTTTCACAAATGGCCCTGCCTTGAATTGTGTATGTTTTACCAGTAGCGGGACTGGAGTAGGTGGTTGTGGGGGGATGCATGGGGCAGGTTTTGCAGCGGGGTCGGTTACAGGGGTAGGAACCGCTGGGTAGAGAAGGTAGTCTGGGAATATTGTAGGATTTAACAAGGATGTTA
Organism: Schistocerca cancellata; assembly: GCF_023864275.1. Taxonomy (NCBI): domain Eukaryota; kingdom Metazoa; phylum Arthropoda; class Insecta; order Orthoptera; family Acrididae; genus Schistocerca; species Schistocerca cancellata. The sequence goes on from NC_064626.1 coordinate 613,553,787, forward strand.
CGGAGGTTAGGGGGGTGACGAAAGGCAACTCTGGGTGGTGTGGGGAGAATTTTGTCAAGTGATGATCTCATTTCAGGGGTTGACTTGAGAAAGTCATATCCCTGGCAGAGTAATTTGTTGATATTTTCGAGGCCAGGATAATATTGGGTGACAAGGGGGATGATTCTGTGTGGTCTAGGGGTAGGAACATTGTTGTTGGACGGGGAGGAATGTATTGCTCAGGAAATCTGTTTGTGGACAAGGTCTGCAGGGTAGTTGCGGGAGAGGAAAGCACTGGTCAGGTTATTGGTGTAATTGTTGAGGGATTCGTCACTGGAGCAGATACGTTTGCCACGAATACCTAGGCTGTAGGGAAGGGAGCATTTGATGTGGAAAGGATGGCAGCTATCAAAGTGAAGGTACTGTTGTTTGTTTGTGGGTTTGATATGGACAGAGGTGTGGATGTGAGCTTCAACATGATGAAGGTCAACATCCAGGAAGGTGGCTTGGGTTTTGGAGAAGGACCAGGTGAAATTCAGATTCGAAAAGGAGTTGAGGTTATGGAGGAAATTAAGGAGTGTTTCTTCACCATGAGTCCAGACCACAAAGATGTCATCTATAAACCTATACCAGGCCAGGGGAAGCAACTGTTGGGTTTTCAGGAAAGCCTCCTCCATGCGGCCCATGAAGAGGTTGGCATAGGACAGAGCCATCCTGGTTCCCATGGCCGTTCAGCTGATTTGTTTGTAGGTCTGGCCTTCAAAAGTGAAAGTAATTATGGGTGAGGATGAAGTTGGTAAGTGTGATAAGGAACGAGGTTTCTGGAAGATCTTCGGGTGGGCGTTGGGAGAGGTAGTGCTCAAGGGCAGAGAGACCATGAGTATGTGGGATGTTTCTGTAAAGGGATGTAGCATCTATAATGACAAGAAAGGTTTCAGGTGGGAGAGGAGTGGGAATGTATTTGAGGCATTCTAGGAAGTGGTTTGTGTCTTTGATGTAGGATGGGAGTCTGCGGGTGATAGGTTGGAGGTGCTGGTCTACCAGAGCTGAGATACGTTCGGTTGGGGCTTTGAAGCCTGCTACAATGGGACGGCCAGGATGGTTCTCTTTGTGGATTTTGGGTAATAGGTAGAAGGTAGGGGTACGTGGCCCAGGTGGAGTGAGTAAGTCTATGGAAGCCGTTGTGAGGCCTTGTGAGGGACTTTGGATTTTAGGATTTTTTGCAGCTCAGTCTGGATGGAGGGAATGGGATCCTGGGTAACAGCTTTGTAGGTTGAGGTGTCGGAGAGTTGATGCAGTCCTTCTGCCACATACTCCACACGGTCAAGTACGACAGTTGTGGAGCCTTTATCCGCTGGGAGGATGACAATAGAGCGATCTATTTTCAGCTCCTTAATGGCACGGGATTCAGCTGCCACACACCACCTGAAGAAACTATCCACAGTGCTAGTGCAACACCTAAGAAGTGGGGTCCCTCTCCCTATCCCTCACAAACACCAACCACAACAGAACCTTCAACAACCCTCATAGCCAACAAACCTAGCCTAGCCACCCTACTCAATCTCCCCATCCCAGCACATACCCCACACAGATCAAATCTCAACTATAACCACAGTCAAATGCCACATATCACCAGTCCCAATTTAGTCCATGGGAACCAGGATCGCTCCATCCTATGCCAACCTCTTCATGGGCCGCATGGAGGAAGTTTTCCTGAAGACCCAACAGTTGCTTCCCCTGGCCTGGTATAGGTTTATAGATGACATCTTTGTGGTCTGGACTCATGGTGAAGAAACACTCCTTAATTTCCTCCATAACCTCAACTCCTTTTCGAATCTGAATTTCACCTGGTCCTTCTCCAAAACCCAAGCCACCTTCCTGGATGTTGGCCTTCATCTTGTTGAAGCTCACATCCACACCTCTGTCCATATCAAACCCACAAACAAACAACAGTACCTTCACTTTGATAGCTGCCATCCTTTCCACATCAAATGCTCCCTTCCCTACAGCCTAGGTATTCGTGGCAAACGTATCTGCTCCAGTGACGAATCCCTCAACAATTACACCAATAACCTGACCAGTGCTTTCCTCTCCCGCAACTATCCTGCAGACCTTGTCCACAAACAGATTTCCTGAGCAATACATTCCTCCCCGTCCAACAACAATGTTCCTACCTCCAGACCACACAGAAGCATCCCCCTTGTCACCCAATATTATCCTGGCCTCGAAAATATCAACAAATTACTCTGCCAGGGATATGACTTTCTCAAGTCAACCCCTGAAATGAGATCATCCCTTGACAAAATTCTCCCCACACCACCCAGAGTTGCCTTTCATCGCCCCCCTAACCTCTGTAACATCCTTGTTAAACCCTACAATATTCCCAGACTACCTTCTCTACCCAGCGGTTCCTACCCCTGTAACCGACCCCGCTGCAAAACCTGCCCCATGCATCCCCCCACAACCACCTACTCCAGCCCCGCTACTGGTAAAACATACACAATTCAAGGCAGGGCCACTTGTGAAATTACACATGTCATTTATCAACTGACATGCCTGCACTGCACAGCCTTTTACATCGTCATGACAACAACTAAACTGGCTGAGCGCATGAACGGACACAGACGAACTGTCCGCCTAGGAGATGCCCAATACCCAGTAGCGGAGCATGCCCTCCAGCATAATTCTAGGGACCTAGGAACCTGCTACACCATATGTGCCATTTGGCTTCTCCCACCCAACACCAGTCCCTCTGAACTGCGGAGATGGGAACTTGCACTCCAATACACCCTTTCATCCCGCCATCCCCCTGGACTGAACCTACGTTAAACAACCTCACTCCCATTTACTCTTCAGTCTTCTCCTCTTTCCCTTTCCTCTTTAGCCATTCACGCATATTTTCATCCTACATAGTTGTGTTTATCTTTATACTATATACCTCTTTACTTCTGTATGCATCCTCTTTGGTTTGAAGCTGGCACAGTACTTACAGTAGAATATCTTTGGCTTCCCTCTGACAACCATGCCTCCATCCTTGCTACCCTCCCTACTTTCCTTTCTCTGTTGCTTCATAACCTGGGTTGTGAGTAACTGAATCTCCTTTCCCTTCTTCCCTTTCTTTCCCCTCTCCCTTCCCCGATGAAGGAACATTTGTTCCGAAAGCTAGGAACGTAAATTTTCGGTTCTGTTTTATGTGTATCTATCAGCTGTACTGATTGAGGTAAGTACTGGCCAGCCCCTCTGTCTCTTTGTTAGTATTTGTGTCGGTATATGTGCGGATGGATATGTGTGTGTGTGCGAGTGTATACCTGTCCCTTTTTCCCCCTAATGTAAGTCTTTCCGCTCCCGGGATTGGAATGACTCCTTACCCTCTCCCTTAAAACCCCACATCCTTTCGTCTTTCCCTCTCCTTCCCTCTTTCCTGATGAAGCAACCGTGGGTTGCGAAAGCTTGAAATTTTGTGTGTGTGTTTTTTTATTGTGCGGATGGATATGTGTGTGTGTGCGAGTGTATACCTGTCGTTTTTTCCCCCTAAGGTAAGTCTTTCCGCTCCCGGGATTGGAATGACTCCTCTTACCCTCTCCCTTAAAACCCACGTCCTTTCGTCTTTCCCTCTCCTTCCCTCTTTCCTGATGAGGCAACCGTTGGTTGCGAAAGCTTGAATTTTGTGTGTATGTTTGTGTGTCTATCGACCTGCCAGCGCTTTTGTTTGGTAAGTCTCATCATCTTTCTTTATATATATATATATATATATAAACAAAGATGATTTGACTTACCAAATGAAAGTGCTGGCTTGTGTCTGTATATGTGTGGATGGATATGTGTGTGTGTGTGTGTGTGCGAGTGTATACCCGTCTCTTTTTCCCCCTAAGGTAAGTCTTTCCGCTCCCGGGACTGGAATGACTCCTTACCCTCTCCCTTAAAACCCACATCCTTTCGTCTTTCCGTCTCCTTCCCTCATTCCTGATGAGGCAACAGTTTGTTGCGAAAGCTTGAATTTTGTGTGTATGTTTGTGTTCGTTTGTGTGTCTGTCGACCTGCCAGCACTTTCATTTGGTAAGTCACATCATCTTTGTTTTTAGGTATATTTTTCCTATGTGGAATGTTTCCTTCTATTTTTTATATATATATATATATATATATATATATTAATGTGGCAATTTCAGTGCAGTAATGTGTTCATTGTAAATGTGTGTGTGTGTGTGTGTGTGTGTGTGTGTGTGTGTGTGTGTAAGTACAATCTAACTTCTGCACCATTTCAGTGCAGGAAGGTGTTTATTGTAAATAAGTATTATAGTAGTTGTATTACATGTTTATTACCTTATAAATAAATAAAAAACTTTTTTATTTTAAATTCAGTGCATTAGTATTTGTAAAATGACTTTCATATAGTGTTCGTTAAAAAATGATGATCATTCCACTTGGGACCTGTGGAATGGTACATTAGCTTATTTGTTTTAGTTGTATATATTTGTCATGTATTGTTGTTTTTCTGACATGTTCCACATCCTGGAGGACCTCCTCACTACGGATCAATTGGAATGAAAGTAAATCTAATCTAAAAAAAAAGGGTCAAGAAAGCTAACAGACCAGAGCTCTTTAAGCTCACAACAAAATAACTCACAACAAATGAGCCAACGCATATAGTACCTGCAAATACAGGCCAGGCAGATTCGAAGAGGGAGGAAGAGAAACCTGGAGGATGAGGAGTATCAGCATGGAGGATTTTAAAATTGAGGTAAGCTTACTACATCTAGAAGTATGAGAAGAAAATCTTTGAATCTCATTTTCTCTGTTTTACATTATTAGAAGCTTTTTCTCAAAAATTATATGCTTTAATACTATGAAATTTTCGTGAGCTGTTTGCAGCATGTTGCAGTCTCCCTGGAACTAAAAAATATGAGATCCTGCAATTACATTCTGATTTTTAGGTGAGTTAATGTAGAAAAAAAGTTAATTTTAGCTGTGCAAAATTAAAAACTCTGTTAATGATAGAGTTTTTACCATAAATTAATAACTGTAGTTCAGTCGTCTTATAACCTTCTCAGGACACTACAATAAAATTTTCAGATTAATTACATGATTAGAATTTGAGTTATGGCTTTTTATAAAAAAAGACAATAAAAAAATTAAAATTCATATTTCTGGTAAAATATTAATCCTGCATATTTTATTATATTTTTTTGTTAAAACTAAACTCTTTTGCATTACACATGCAAAATTTTAGATTTGTACATTAATAAATAAGGCTGTAATGATTTTTTAAATAAATGTTTACATTTTCTGTTACATCCCCCCTTAAAAATTGACTTTCACTGGATAATTTGCATCTACCTTCAAGTGTCTGCCTATTCAGGTTTCTCAGCATTTCTGTGACACTTTCCTATGGGTGAAATAGACCTATGACCATTACTGCTTCCTCTTTTTATATTTTTATTTATTTATTTATTTATTTTTTAATACGTCCAATAATTTCTGTTATTTCTACTTGGAATGAATGGGTTCCACACACCTGAGCAATATTGTGGGATGGCTTGCAGTCTGCCTTGTAGTCTGATTCTGTTTTTGTAGTACCCTGCCAATGAACCAAAATTGCCACCACCTTTACATATGATAGAGCCTGTGTGATCATTCTATTTCATATCCCTACAAATTATTACACCCACACATTTGTATGGACCGACTGATTCTGGTTGTGAATAACTGGATGTTGCAGTGATTTGATGCTACAGTTCTTTCATTTTGTGAAGTGCATAATTTTCTGTTTCTGTGCTCCAGTTTGAGATGGATCAGCTGTTGACGGCATGAGAGGAGACAGAGGTGAAGGGAAAGTCATCAAAAAGTGTATGGGGAAAAAATTACACAAGGGACAGAATGAAAAAGATGGACTAAATAGCAGAGAAATGCAGTTAACAACTAGGAGAATAGTTTTTAATTGTTTTTATGTTATGTGTGTTACACCACTTCACCAGTAGGAGTTTGACAAACCATTTTCATTGAGCTCTTTAAGTTCACGACAAAATAACTCACAACAAATGAGCCAATGCATATAGTACAAAGTTAGCACAGAAAACATACTGAAAGGAAACTTAAGAATTTGTTTGAATAGTTGATTAAATAGAAAGTCCTATTAAACTGAAAGACTGCAACATATGGATGTAGGTTTTAAATATTATTTATGGCACATCATGTGTGACTAGGCAATCTTTTTCAGGCATGCTGCTGAGTTTCCATGTTCACCTGGACTATATGCTCCTTTTGGGGAAACACTGTGCCAAGCAGACCTGAACAGTTTTCCAAAGAAGCCTTTGTTTATTCAAATTCCTGGTGAAAAATTATGTCTGCATTTTTGGTCATTCATTTAGTTATGTACTATGTTGTGTTGGTCTCAAAATGGGTGCCATTCTTCTGAATAAATGAAGATAGTAGAGAAAACTTGCAGAAATAGTTGGTGAAAGCAGCAGAATAGTAATGTAAATGGCAGAGCAGTGGCCTCTTTCAGTGGAGTCACTGTCACATATAATTGTGAAAATGACAATGCTTCACCACTTATTTGTTATTTAATTCCTTCTGAATACACTATTGCAATTTGAGCTCTGTAGTCATTGTCAGGTGGTTCTGCAACTAACATACACTTTCCAGCATTAGTACATCATTATGACATTACAATGAAAATTCATACAAAGTACAACAGGTAACATACCAATATTGTCCTTTCAAAATAAGTTACATTTCATGTCATGTTATGTGTTGAGAACATCATCTTTCAGACATTCATCTGGGATATTATTAATTCTTGTTTCTACATTTAGACTGACAACTTTGCAGGCATTCTCACTTGGAAGATTTATAAATCACTTCACACAACACTGTGGAGTAAATGTGCTTTATCAGAGATAACACTGTTGGTAATAAGAGCTTCAGTCATAGATAAAAAGTTATGCATCTTAGAGTAAAACAAATCAGGCACATAGTCTGCAAATCCACAGTGCTTATAAAGTATGTGGTTGATTATTATGGATGGCATATGTTGGAATGCCAGACATTGAAGACATGGAACAATATTTCCTTTGAGAGCACAAATGTGAAACAAGTGGTGTGCATGATTTGTCAAACTGGAAACCTTCATCTTGGCTTAGCAGGTTGTCTGCTAATTGCATTCCACTGCTTCCTTGACCATTGAATCCCATAAGGATGACACTGTGGCTATTATCACAACTATCCTGTAATCCATGGAATGGGCAGTGGAAATACAATGTTCAGCCATTCCACATTTATTGGCCAACAGAAGATGGGATTATTATCGGCATGCAATGCAACATTCTTGTGCAGTATGCATTGTTTGTCCTGTGTAATTTTTATCACATGCACAAGGAATTTCATAGATATCAGGCTGTTGTGAAAGTAGATCATCTTTCACAGATTCCAGAAGAGCTGCTGCCTTGGCCGATGGAAGGGAGATCTTCTGGGACACCCAAAAGAGAAATACATTTCCAAACCAGGAATATGTATTCTCTTCTGACAACATAGTACTCTTGTTGCACAATGATCTTAGTGTGGGACGATTCATGTAACTTACTTTATTAAGTCCATATGTACATAAAATTTTCTAAATGAAGAATTATTACTCTGTCAGTATTATGCATTCTTTAACTCTGTCTTTGAATGTGTGGACAGTTTTCCATACATATTTAATGTGGCATGAATCACAATTTATTTCATATACAGCATGTACCCTTCAGATCAGTCTTTTTCATTTTATGTCTTAAAAGTTGTTCTGTTGTTAGTTGTGCACAATCCAATTGAACATTCATTTAAATTTTCTTGTCATACATTTCTAATATCAAGTCTGCCCTGTTTTTATTTTTGATAGTGATTTCTTTTAAAATATTTAGTTCCTTATCTACTTCCTCTGCACTCAATGGCAGACTAACAAGAAGATGTATCATAGCATTGAAAAATGCTCATTTATTGCTGGGTAGATGAGAAGAAAGACTGCTAATGACATGATCAGTGGTGATTGACTTAAAGAATATCCCAATCTCATGTCTCATAATTATGAAAAGGATTGTTGCTGCTCACAATATAGTGGAGATGCTGAGTCACAGATAGGCACAACAAAAATACTGTCACAAAATGAGCTTTCAGCCTATGAGCTCTTTGTCAAAAAAAGACAACAGACACACACATTCACACAAATGCAACTCATACAAACATACCAATCTCATGTATGTTATTTACATTGGAAACATTTAAATCAAAGAAACAGTTAAATCAAAGAGACTGGTGAATTTATTCTATTGTGAAGTTAGATTGGAGATTAGATTAGATTAGTATTTGTTCCATAGATCATGAATACAACACTTCGTAATGATGTGGAATGTGTCAGGTTAATAAAAGGTGTCTATACAATTTTTTTTTGAGCGGGGGGGGGGGGGGGGGGGGGGGGGGGGGGGAGTTGTTGGGGAAATTACCCACTTACTATATCCAAAAATTCATCTAATGAGTAGAAGGAGTAGCCATTAAGAAATTCTTTTAATTTCCTTTTAAATGCTATATGGCCATCTGTCAGACTTTTGATGCTATTAGGTAAGTGACCAAAGACTTTTGTAGCAGCATAATTTACCCCCTGAGCCAAAGTTAGATTTAATCTTGAGTAGTGAAGATCATCCTTTCTCCTAGTGTTGTAGCCATGTACACTGTTATTACTTCTGAATTCGTTCGGATTGTTAATAACAAATTTCATAAGTGAATATATATATATATATATTTAAAAAGAAAGATGATGAGACTTACCCAACAAAAGCGCTGGCAGGTCGATAGACACACAAATAAGCACAAACATACACACAAAACTCTAGCTTTCGCAACCAACGGTTGCCTCGTCAGGAAAGAGGGAAGGAGAAGGAAAGACAAAAGGATTGGGTTTTAAGGGAGAGGGTAAGGAGTCATTCCAATCCCGGGAGCGGAAAGACTTACCTTAGGGGGGAAAAAAGGACAGGTTTACACTTGCACACACACACATATCCATCCACACATACACAGACACAAGCAGACATATATATATATATATATTTTGTGAGGCTACAGTGAAGATCTCTAGCTCTTTAAATAAGTGTTTGCAGGATGATCTTGGATGAGCTCCAGCAATTATTCTGATTACACGCTTTTGCGTAATGAACACTCTTTTACTCAATGATGAGTTACCCCAGAATATGATACCATACGAAAGTGGAGAATGAAAATAGGCATGGTAAGCTAATTTACTGAGATGTATATTGCCAAAATTTGCAATGGCCCTAATAGCATAAGTAGCTGAACTCAAACGTTTCAGCAGATCCTCAGTGTGTTTTTTCCAGTTCAAGCCCTCATCAATGCATACACCTAGAACTTTTGAATATTCTACCGTAGCTACTGATTTCTGATCGAAGTCTATATTTATTAATGGTGTCATTCCATTTACTGTCAAAGTTTAATGAGAGCTCATTTGTAGAGAACCACTTAATGATTTTCTGAAAAACATTGTTTACAATGTCACCAGTTAATTCTTGTCTCTTGGGTGTGATAGCTGTACTTGTATCATTGGCAAAAAGTACCAGCTTTGCATCTTCATGAATATAGAATGGCAAGTCATTAATATATATTAAGAACAGCAGAGGACCCAAGACCGAACCTTGTGGCAACCCATTCTTGATTGTTCCCCAGTTTGAGAAATCACCAGTTTTTTGCATATTATGTGAACTGCTTATTTCAACTTTCTGCTCTCTTCCAGTTAGGTATGATTTAAACCATTTGAGCACTGTCCCATTCATGCCACAGTACTTGAGCTTATCTAGAAGTATTCCATGATTTACACAATCAAAAGCCTTTGATAGATCACAAAAAATCCCAACAGGTGACTTTCGGTTACTCAGAGCATTTAATATTTCATTAGTGAAAGTATATATAGCATTTTCCATTGAAAAACCCTTCTAGAAACCAAACTGACATTTTGTTAAAACTTCATTTTTACAAAAGTGTGAAGCTACTTTGCAAGACATTACTTTTTCAAGACTTTTGGATAAGGCAGTCAGAAGAGAGATTGGGCGGTAGTTGTTGACATCAGACATATCCCACTTTTTATGCAGTGGTTTAACAATGGCATACTTTAGTCTATCTGGGAAAATACCCTGATGTTCACCATTTAATTCTTCACGTATAGAGTCAGTTTTGTCAAGAGAATCCTCAATGAATACCAATGTGTCATTTGCATGTATCTATAATAGCAGATTTTACCTGTTGTCTGTTGGAACTACTGAAAAAGTGTGTTTCTTAGCTATTCGTAACTATATAAGATTCTAACTTAACAGCTTCTGCAATTCAGCAGATAAACTGCAGTTTGTGTCAGTTGGGCTGAGTAGAAGGAGAAAGAGGCAGGTGCACAGGACATGAATGCAATGACACATGGAAATCAGAGCCAGTGAAGTGCCTGGTTCACTCACACAGAACATCCTAATTAGTCATGTCACAAACTTATCCTATCACACTTGAAACTAGAGCCACCTGTGAAAGCAGCCATGCCATAGACCAGATCTGCTACCATTTCATTACAGCATTTTATGTGGGCACTAGCATCAACTCGTTATCCACCAGAATAAATGTGCACAACCAAACTGTGGCCAAGAACGGAACTGATCATCTATTCATCACAACATGCCATTTGGTTCCTTTCTATCCAGTACCAGTCTTTTTGAACTATGCTACCCTTGCAATACATCCTAGCTCCTGTAATCCTTCTGGCCTCCATCTCCACTAATCCACTGCATCTGCATCTTGTATCCAATAGTTTCTCCTCCCTCTTTCATGTCACCCCCTCCCAATCCACACCTCCATGTTATCAATGACATGAATCACATGAACTCTCTGGCTCTGGACCAGTGTGTCATTGCATTCCTACCCCATTTACATGCCACCTCTCTCTCCTGCATTCCTAACTCTCACATCTGCTGCCTCTCTCCAAGCCACCAACTACCCTCCCCAACTCCTCCTCCCACATCCTGCCTCTTTCTACCTCTACTCACCTCACCCAACACAATCCTCACCCCAACCTATCTACTGAACTGCAATCCCAGTATTGTATGTTCAGCCAGCACACTGTAACCATTTGTTTGTTTGTTTGTTGTGCAACACAACATGAAATACAACTAATTTCATAAGAATAATAATGGTATGATACCTATTAAGAGTACACTTGGCATGACTTTTTATTGTGTAAATTGTAATTTCATAATAATGTATTACTGATGAAATATGTACATTAGCTGCTCACTCGAAATTGTAAAGGATTCATATGAAACCCAGCGACGTTTTCATAATTTTTTTTTTTCTTCTTCTTTTATGCCTGTCAACAACTCAATGTTCCTACTACTCAATGAGTTGTCTTCTTTACTCCTAAATTACATATTTACATTTTGTGACAACTTTTCTTGCCATATTTGTCTAATGTTATACTGATTTTGTAACCCAGGTGTTTATACAATTTACAAATAGTCTAAAGTAAAGTACAACTTTCTGGTTAAGTCTTCAATAGTACTCACTACTTGTGATGAGATATGTGGCACATAAACTTTAATAATTGACACAGGCTTACAAACAGGAAACAGAATCTTAATTCTTTCAACATGACAATCATTGAATGATTAAATAATGAATGTTATTGACATTATTGACATGTAACACAACATGAAAGGTAACTAATTTCAAAAGGATAATAATGGTATGGCCCTATTAAAAGAGTACACTTGTCATGACCCTTCATGGTGTAAACTGTAATTTTACAATAAGGTATTAATGCTGAAATATGTATGTTAGTTTCAGAATTACTTGACAGTGACTGTAAAGCTGAAACTGCAATAGAGTATCCAGAAGTACATCAATAACAGCCAAACAGTGAAAGCATTATCATTTAGACAGCTGCATTTCTTTCTACATTCCCTCTAATAAAAATGTGAATAAATTATTACTATTTGTAACTGACTGTTGGTGTACTTTACAGTAGTAGCCTACAGTGGCTGCCTCAGCCTGATAATGTTTAATTTAACTGGTTCCACATCCCTAAAGGCCGCCTGTCTTGATGAGATTTATTAAACACAATGTGTGAATGAGTATCATCCACAAATATTGTTGCAGTTCATATTTTACTTTCGTTTTGAAGAAATATTAATTTTTATTAATGTTCTTGTTTCTGTTGCATACTTGGAAGATAAGAATGAAGTGAGACATTAGTAATAACTCTTTAATGGGACATTCCATTGAAAGTTATGAACAATTCCCAATAGTCATCATGCCTTCTGATTTTATTCAGTATTAAATTATCATATCCAGCTGGTACCCACATGATTTTAAAACTGTCTTACCGCTATAGTAATAACTGTGCGGCCAGCAAACGCTTTCGATGCTGCAGCTAGCAAGGCTTCTTCAGTTTCTGGATCAACAGAACTCGTCGCTTCGTCCATTATCAAACAGGCTGCACCGTGCAGAATAGCACGAGCAAGACAGAATAGTTGCCTCTCCCCAGCACTGAGGTTTTCTCCACCCTCTTGAACTTCAGCATCTGAAAACCCAAAAACATAGAAGAAAAAAATTCTTGCAGTGTTATAAAAATTATTGGTAAATATAGCTTTTCCACTAACAATAATGTACCTCAATTTTACATATCACAAGCACATGAGTGTATAACTCTTCCTAGCAGTATCTTCCATGTCAAGGAAAAATGTGGTCTTTTCACAGAAATTTCTACATCTTCATCTATATCCATACTTCCAAATCACCGAAAAGTGCACAGCAAAGGTTACTTCCTACTGCACCAGTTATTACATCTTCTTCCTGTTCCAATTACGTATGGAGCATGGTACATAATATGGTTTAAACTCCTCTGTGAGTGTAACTAGTTGACTCTTGTGTTTGCAGTCCCTACAGGAGTGATATATGGGGGTCGGCACATCTCTTACACCACACCATTCAAGCTTTCTCAGGAGCACAGAATGATCAATCATGTAGAAAGCTTTTGTTAGTTCCAAGAATAAACCTGAGATTTTTTTGTGGTTGTCCACTGTGTTTATGACATGGTTTATCAGATTGAAAGTGGCTGTTTAGTTGGCTCTGTGGTCTGAATCCATGTTGACATCCAGAAATAATATTATTCTTGTTGAAGAATGTAGTCAGTTGTGAAAGGAACACTTTTTCAATAATTTTTGAAAATTCTGAGAGCAGTGACATGGGCCTATACCCATACATTGCTGATCACCTTTTCTATATAGGGGTATTACTTTTGCCATTTTCAGTTGCTGTGGGTAGACACCACTTGATAAGGATGATTTGTATATGGCTAATAAAGGAGAGGGAATGTGTCTTGATGTTATTTTTATAATATAATCTGGAATATCATTAATATCAGCTGAATAATTACTCTTCAGTGAATTAATGGTATTTAAGAGTTCCGTTGGGCCTACTAGACTGAGGAACATGGATATATTATTTATTTCAATAGATGAAAGCTCTTTCAGTGTTGTATTAGGTGGATTTCCACATTTTTCCTTCACTAATTTTCCAACAACAGTTGCATAATAAGAATTGAAGTTCTTTGTAACTGCCCAAGGAGCAGTGAGTTTCTTGCCATTGTGTAGTGTCACAATATTTTTGTGAGTTGTCTTCATCCTCATAAGATCCTGCATAGCTTTCCACATGGACTTAGTTTTATTGGATGACTTCATAATATATATTTCATTTTCCTTAATTTTTGTGTCTTTTATGACACGTTTCAAAACTAACTTGTAATTTTTGAAATAACTAAGAAACTCAGCTATTGGTATATAACTTTATCAGATATTCAAATCAAAATTTTGTATTTTATATATAATTCTTTTTCCCCTTCACTAACAAGTCAAAATAAACTTAACAACTTATCCCCAGGCTCTTCGGATCTTTCAGGGCATAACTGTTATATGTCTTCCATGTCAAATGATGGCCAAGTGAGAAAAACTCAAAACAGAAGTGGTGTGGTTAAGACAAACACAGAACACACTAACAGTAACCTCCACCCATGGAAGGAATTCAATAATTCACAAGGAATTCAATAATTCATCCCAGCAAATTTTTAAAGGTAATGATCAGCTTTACTTTACCTAATTTTCCAGGATAGCTGCTGACAGTTTCCTTTAGCTGAGCTAGTTCTAAGCTCTTCCACAGTTCAGCATCTGTAAACTGTGCACTTGGATCAAGATTTTCCCTGAAAATATTTTACATCAGGTGATTAAGTAGATTTGATTCAATTTGATTTGAATTTTATTTGGTCCTGTTAAGTCACAGTCTGTACAAATGTTGTACTGTAATGTAGGACACGTCAAAGAATTCAAAAGAGAAGAGAAACAAACAGTACCGGTACTGCAAATAATACACATACAAGGTATATAATTTTACATACATCAGCATACAATATTACAATATTGTTTATAATATGATACACCTTTCATAACTTAAAGCTCTAGAAATTCATTTAAATTACACAGAGTGTGGTTTATCATGAACTGTTTCAGTTTCCTCTTGAATATCTGAGGGCTGTCACTGTCCATTTTATATTCAGTGGGAGCTTATTGCAAATTATTATTCCAGATTGGATAACTTCTTTTTGTACTATATTGAGAGTTATTGAGTCTCTACAAATGCTTTACTTCTGCCTTGAGGCATGACTGTGAATATCACAGTTAGTTTGGAAAAGTTTTTTTTCTGATTACAAATATCACCAATGATACAAATAGCATCAATGAGTGGATGTACTAGCCTGTGAGTGTCAGTATCCTAATGGTCTTGAATAGGTGCCTACATGATGTCCACTTTATAGCACCACAGATCAACCTCACAGCTTATTTTGGTAGTTTAAAAAACTTTCCCACTTTTGCAGTATTTCCCCAGAATATTATAACACACACACACACACACACAAACACACACAAAACTCACATCATCACACCATATTGCATCCCTATATATATATATATATATATATAATAAATAAAAACACAAATGCCTGTCTTTCAACACAATAGCATCTAACAGCATGCACAAATATGTACCACTAATCCAGCATTGTCCAGTCACTTACTCTTATATCATCCTCCTCCCATCCCTACCCCACCAATAGGGACTGTCACCAGTTAGCCACCAGCTCTGAAGGCCGTTTGACATGTCAAAATACCAGTCATTTTTATTGCTTTTCATGTCAGTATCTTCCCATCCTCAATGTCAGTATCTTCCCATCCTCAATGCCATTAGTGAGTGATTGTTTGCCATGCTGAGTTGGAATTTTTGATACATTCCGTGCAGTTTAAATGTCATCCACTTCCCATTCTCATTCCCATACCAACCCCTGTGTGTCACTTCTCATCAGGACTGTTACCATTGAACCAAATAACTGTAAATACCACAAATATAACCCTGTTATTCTCTGTTTTTTTACCATTTTTAAGGTGCCCTATTCCTACCTAATTACGACCTACTAGACTCCTAGGGACGAAATGTCACTAGTTAGCCTAGCTGTACTGAAAACTATAAATTCAACACTAATATTGGTCTTTTCCAATTATTTTAATATTTCACCTTCTTCCCACTCCCACTCTTAGCAGTGTTAGGGGTATCTCCCCAGTGTATTTTTTTTTTTTTTTTTTTTTTTTACTTGCTCTAGACTTTTTAAATGTGCATGTCACCACTTTCCCAATTTTCATTGATTAGGGGTGCTAGGCATGTTTTATCTCCATTGTATAATTTATTACACAGTAAAAGCAAGCTGCATTTAAAATAAAGTGAACTGGAATTGGTCTGAGTGTTCCAGAATTATGTTTTAGATGTAACGCCTTCCTCTTGTGCTGCCATTCCTAGGTGTTCAACATTATCAGAGCTGTGGTTCTTGGTTATTTTTACATGTCATTCTCTTCACAGCCCCATCCCACCCCTGATGGCACCAAGGTTGTATTACCTGAACAGAATATTTTTTGATGGTACTCAGCCTGGTTGAATCTGCTCAAGGGATTGCACAGTTATGCTCACATGCCACCACTTCTAAAATTGGAATTGAAACTCCTCCAGGCATTCCAGAGCTATCATGGAAAACACACACAAACACACACACACACACACGCGCACACACACACACACACACACACACACACACACACACACACACACACACACACACACACACACACACACACACACACACGTTTTGGTTATGCACCAGTTCATAGTCTCAGCCCCTCTGTTATTTAGTAAGTTGTTGCCTTTACTCCTTAAATTATTTACTTTCCACCAAGACATTCCAGACCATATTAAAATTAAATTCCATCAGTGTACTAATTAGGTTACTGCCACTGTGCAAGTGTTATGTTTTAGTGCTGGCTTTCACTTTGAGTTAAAAACGGCAATATAATGTGAGAAATTATTCTTATTGATAATGACTGCATATCATCTGTGTGACACACACTCCACAGAAGTCCATTTTAGATATACGAGGGTTGTCCACAAAGTAAGTTAGGTTTATATTTCTATCTGCAGCAGCACTATGATCGCAGTTCCGAGCATGTGCGGCAGTTACTCTGACTCAATGAGAAGACATGTACACCATTTTCAGATCACTGCTGCCAATGTGTGCTTTTTAGTGCTTCTTTATAATGTCAGCCATAATTGAAAATGCTGCTGCATGTGAAATCAGATCTGTGATTCATTTTCTAAATGCAAAGAAAGTTAAACCAAAGGAAATTCATCGGCAAATCTGTGAGGTTTACAGACAAACTGCTATGAGTGATACAATGATTAGAAGATGGGTCAGATTGTTCAATGAAAGATGTGATCAAGTGCACAATGAAGAATGAAGTGGACACGTGTTTGTGGTTACTGATGAACTGGTTCACACAATTGAAGAGAAGATTAAGCACAACCGTAAGTTTACATTTAGTGACCTTGCTATGGAAGTTCCACATTCTCACGATCATTAATTCGTGAAATTGTCACTGGAAAACTGAAATTTGGAAAACTTTTTTAACATGGGGTACCCAAAATTCTTACTGAACAAAACAAAAAACAATGGATGGGTAGTGCACTTCAGTTTTTGACACGCTACAATGAAGGAGGCGATGGTTTTCTTCCTCGGATAGTCACGGGGGATGAAACTTGGGTATTGTATGACACCCCTGAAACAAAACGGCAATCAATGGAATGGAGGCACATTTCAACCCCAATGAAGATTAAGCCTAAGCAAATCTTGACACCTCAAAAAGTCATGTACACCATTTTTTGGGTCAGAAAAGGCATTTTGCTGACCAAACAATCAATGCACATGGTTACTGCGAGACCATTAAGAAATCGTGCTGCACAATACAGAACAAATGCCAAGGATTACTGTAAAAAGTGCTGTTTATTTCTATGATAATGCCTGACCTCACAAGGCAAATGTAAGCAAACGACTCTCACGGGAATTTCACTGAGACCCATTTGATCATCCTCCGTACAGCTCGGACCTCGCTCCTAGCGACTTTCATCTCATCTTACACCTACAATCTGTCCTTGGTGGTCAACACTTCAGCGATGATTAAGAGCTGAAAGAACATGTTACCATATACACAGGCGGCAACCCTATATGAAGAAGGCATACAAAAATTGTGCCACGCTATGACAAGTGCCTACAAAATTTCGGAAGCTGTATAAAAAAGTATTTTAACAGTTTTAGATTTTTGTACAATAAATTTTTTTCTGTATCTGTACACGTTTGTTTTACATCACCAAACGGACCTTACTTTGTGGATATACCTTGTATAATCGAGAGATGATGATCAATGAACCAGGAAGCGCTCACAGAAAAAAGTGTGTGAGAAATGCTTAAAAACATTTATAGTGAAGTAAATGCTCTATTTATTTAGAAGGAAATGTAAATGACAGTCTGCAGCATGGGAGAAACAACAGAAGAGAAAAAATGAAAATTTTGAACTTATAAATCTGGCAATATAACAAACACATCACTACCAAAACTAAGGAGCTGGACACTTGTCTTATTTGAAGCAGCATAAAATACTAAAATGTTTTCATCCCAGTGGAATCCATCCAAACATTACAGTAGCAAACATGAAAGTATGTTACACCCGCAAGCACCTATAAAAGGTAAGCCATCACATTAATTTAAAAAATAATAAATAAAATGAACTGTACTAGTTTCTGCTGTACACAAATATTTCTGTGCCATAAAATGATACTTAGTAAAAATCAGTTTCAGAAGTTTTCAGAAAACTTCACAGCTAAATAAATAGTAAATTCAATACAGGCATTATATCATAGTATATTCAGAAGTAAGAATAGAAAATCATTTAATCCATCACAGAGGCAGTGTGAGTATAATATAAATGATACTTAAAAAGATATAATAATAATAATAATAATAATAATAATAATAATAATAATAATAATAATAGGTATAATAATCCGGAAAATCAAAAGAAACTTTGAAAATTCTCAGCTTATTGAAATAAAAGAAAATTTCTCCAAAAATAATTCTAGAAATTTTTATCAAACTATTAAACACATACTTCAAGGATATCAGGCACCAAGTATTTATTTCAAAGATGAAAATGGCAAAATGGGATTATATAACAAAGAAAATTGTGAAATTTAATCAAACTTTTTTTAAAAGCTGTTAAACTGTCCGGTTCTAACAGATAAATTAGAATTTACAGTGACACCTCAAAATCTAGAGGAAGATTTCCCACCAACAGAGTTAGAAATTCATGAAGCCATCAAAACACTCAAAAACAATAAAGCAAGTGGTGAAGACACCATTACAGCAGAATTATCGAAGTGGTCAGAACCAAAAATCATAAAGGACCTACAACATTTGAGAACATTTGGAAAACTGAAAAGATTCCAGTTGAATGGAAAACAGCATTAATCCACCCGCTACATAAAAAGGGACACAAATAAAATGTCAGTAATTACAGAGGAGTGTCACTTCTTCCAGTAGCATACAAAATATTATCAAAAATTCTCCGGAACAGAGTGGTAGATACTTTAGACCAGGGCTTCCCAACCTTTTCAGCAGGCGGACCCCTTCTTCAATCAAAAATCCATGGCGGACCCCTAGTCAGTCAAGAGCACAGTAACTTTAAATTTCAGAGCGAAACCCATGGTAACTGAAAGCTTCTTAATGCAAGTGTCATGTTCCAAATGTCCCCACCCCCCCTGCCCCCACCCCACCCTGGAAGTATCAATAGTCTTTGGTTTAGAGATGAATGAAAACAACTTGAAATTAACAACTCAATTTGAATTCCCACTGTATCCAGACACCTACTAGTGGATTTACTTCCTTTGTTCAACACTGCAGCCTGATTAAAATTACTTGGTAATTGAAATTTCACACGATGGAGCTCTCTTCCTCCAAAAGCAATCAACGTCACGTCCAAACTGTTCGCTGTTGACAAGCTGCCGCTTATGGTCTGTTCACTTTCACTATTTGGCTACTGTTGTGTAAGGAGCATGCATATTTTGTAACAGTTGTGTGTGTGTATGTATGTGGGTTGGTGTGTGTGGTTGTGTGTGTGTGTGGTTTTCCGTGAAATCAGAAGAAAAATGTTCAGATGTATGTAAGGTCTTCCTTTGGTCGTTCTCCCTCCTCACTCGTTTCAGCTGGAAACTTCCCTTGGTGTGAAGGCGATGCAGAAACTGCACCCTTCTTCAATGATTCTGACTTCAGCCACCGATCCATGTTAGCAGTAATAAACTGGTCAAAAATTGACTTATGAAACAGGTAGTGCACTGACAAAGCACGTTTAACATTTAATGATGCCTGGGGCCGCATATGTGGCAGCGAGCTCTGTGATTGGTCGACAAAGCTCGCTCCGCGCATGCGTAAAAGGTTTCAGCGCATGTAGCGCCGTGAGCCGGGGCACAAACGACCCCCGTATTGTTGCTAAACAGTCAATCAGAGAAGCTGCATTCTCCGGCACTAAACTGTGTATACGTTCTCACTTAGGAACTGCAAAGGCTGTTTGGGGATACAACCTGAAGTGAAAGTACACAAGCTTTTCACACGAAAAAAAAAATTGTGATGAATTTGATTTTCACATTTTTATTCAATAATTTTACTCATTATTTTACACGATTTGGTGAAAGGTGGCCGCGGACCCCCTAGAAAGAACCAGCGGACCCCTAAGGGGTCCACAGACCACAGGTTGGGAAGCCCTGCTTTAGACGAACAACTGGGAGAATATCAGGGTGGTTTTTGAAAGGGAAGATCCTCTGCAGAGTACATTTTTAACTTAAAGTCAATAATTTGCCATAGAATGTTAACCAGCAAACCCATAATAGTGTCATTTATTGATTTCAAGAAAGCATTTGATTGTATAGACAGAGAAACAATAGATAAGGTCATTAGAGAATTTTGTGTTAAATCAAATTTACCAAATATAATTCATGAAACACTAACAGGTACAATATTTGAAGTCTAATTTATGGGAGAAGTATCTCAGCCATTTAAAATAAAAACTGGGGTTAGACAAGGTGTTGAACTGTGTTCTAGAAAAAATTGTAAGGATCTGGAATTTGGAGCTAAAAAATCATAAAATTGAACCAATAGCTCTGGGAAGGAAAACAAATGGAATCAAGGTAAACTGCTTGGCTTTTGCGGATGATTTTGCAATACTTTCAGAAAACCTGACAGAAGCAGTTATTCAGATAAACCTTCTAGAAAAAATAGCAAATAGAACTGGTCTCAAAATTTCAGCTGAAAAAACAAAATTCATGAAAAATATAAAAAAATGCACCAAAATTCATAGAAACCCAAATAGGTAAAGTAGAGAGAGTAAATAAATTTAAATATCTTGGAGAGACTACACAACAGAATAGACTAAAAAAATCTGCAATAGATGTAAGAATTAACAAAATGGAAAGAGTATATGATTTGACCAAAAATATTTACAACAAGAAACGTATATCTAGAAAAACAAAACTAAAACACTACACCACAGTGCTACAGCCAGAATGTTTATAGGGATCTGAATGCCTAACGATGAACTATAAGACGGACAGACTAGAGGTACTGGAAAGAAGGATTATTAGAAAAATAATGGGTGCAATAAAAATTGCAGATGGTTGGCAAATAAGAAGTAATTAGGAGATCTACATAAATATAGAAAAATATCTGAAGTAATGAGCAAACAAAGATTAACCTTTTTTGGACACCTCTACCAAATAGATGGAAATAGACTAACAAAACAAATACTCCTAAAAACAAAGATTATGTAACTTACCAAACGAAAGCGTTGGTATGTCAATAGATGCACAAACAAACACACACACAAAATTCAAGCTTTTGCAACCACCGGTTGCTTCATCAGGAAAGAGGGAAGGGGAGGGAAAGAAGAAGGGATGTGGGTTTTAAGGGAGAGGGTAAGGAGTCATTCCAATCCCGGGAGCGGAAAGACTTACCTTAGGGGGGAAAAAAGGACAGGTATACACTCGCACACACACAAATATCCATCCTGTATTTCTGGAAGAAGAAATTGGGAATAGCATGGATTACAGAAGTAAGGAAAGATCTAGAAAGAAACAACATCAAAGAATCAGGAATAGCAGAAAGAAACTGTTTTAAAAATAAAATTCTATATTTGGAAGGTTTTCAAAGTAGAAGAAATAAACAATGTGATAAAAAAAAATTGTTTAACTTACCTTATTGATCCACTGAACATAATCACATCTTGAGGAATGACTGACAGCCTTGATCGTAGGACTTGAAGAGGAACCAATGATATATCTAAGCCATCAATTTTTATAGTGCCTTCATGTACTTCAATCATATGGAAGAGTGACATTACAAGTGACGATTTACCACTGCCTGTCCTTCCACAAATTCCTAACTGTTACATGAAACAAATCAACAATTCTTACAATCTACTTAGAAGAATGTTGCTATCAACTACTACACAAACATGAAAACACAAAGGTGGAGGAGAAGATGTTTCTTATGCATTTAGAAAAATATCAGAAACTTGTAATGTGCATGGCAATATTAAAAAATAAGTAATAAATCATACTTTACACTAACAGGAAGCATAAACCACTCAAAGCACAGTGGTGGGGCAGAAAAATTAGCTGAATTCAGTTAATAATAATAATAGTAAACAACATTAGAGTAATGTCAAAAATGTTGACAACTGATTGGAATAAAGAATGTACTAGATTTGTGAGCATCACACAATATGAGACAGATATGGAAAGAACTAAGAGAATTCAAACAATCCTTTCCTCCAGCATTTCCCACTGTACGTGATCCATGGAAAGTACAACATGGGCATGTTAACTATGCAATGTAATTGTGCCACAACAGTAAGGAAAGTTTAATAATTGGCTCTATGTCCTATATACATTCTAGTACTTGTGAAGTTGTAAAAAAAAAAAAGTTGCCAGATTTGGTTTGACAAGTGAGGTAAGCTTAAATAGTCAGAGCTCCTACTCACTAATACTAACTCTGTAACATTCTGGTTGCAATTCAGAACACTCTACAGACCTGACCACAGGAACAGAACATATAACAACACTCACCATTTTGAAATAGCTGTCTCTAGGTATTCCTCAAAATGGCAGTGAAGCTGTAGGGAGGAAACTATCTGTATAACAGTTCATAGGTATGAGAGTCAGTCATATCAAATCAGAAACTCTGGTATCTACAAAAACAACATAGTTTTAATCTAATC
Organism: Schistocerca cancellata; assembly: GCF_023864275.1. Lineage (NCBI taxonomy): Eukaryota > Metazoa > Arthropoda > Insecta > Orthoptera > Acrididae > Schistocerca > Schistocerca cancellata. The sequence goes on from NC_064626.1 coordinate 613,576,529, forward strand.
CCATCAAGACCATTTTCTTATCTTGTCCCACTCCAGTTCTCACACTTTAATTTATGTCTCCTGGTCCATTTGGACCATAATTATAGCCTTAAAAATACGTAACTCCAGAACATTATTGTGCCTGTTCTGTGGCCAACAGGGTACTCAAAAAGGCCCCAACTTAAATTCGAATAAATTTTCAACCAGCCCCCTCTAAAATCTTGTCTAGATTGACTTCAAGACAGTAGTTATACAGATTGTCCTTCCAGCATTTTGTATGGTTGGCTTTTTCTGAGAAATAACAATTATCATTGCATCTGTTTTCTCTTCCACTTACTGTAACCTTCTCTAGTGTGTTGCCTCCTAGCAAGAACTCTCAATCTATAATTTACCATGCTGATGTTCAGATATGTTCTCCTAACATAATGAATGGGAAAACTTCTTTCAAACAAGCCATCACAGCCATGCTGCAGTGATTAGCACTAATGCTACATATTGTTGGAAAATGAACAACTAATCCTGAATCTTACAGCTTATTTGTCAGTAACAATAATTAACAAAATTATGAGCTGCTGTTTGCTGTAGTAATGTTAGAGCTAAATAAGAGGACTTAATTATAGTCAATCCTTCTAAATCAGTAAAAAGATTTTGGAGATGCTGCAAGCTTGGCAGCTTCAATCTAAATACCTCCAATAGTTTCATTGTTTTGGAGACAATGGACAAAAGCAATCATACAAGCTAATAAATTCAAAAGCAAACTATTAGTACAAAGCATAAGTGCAAGCCAAGATTTGAAAGAAGAGGGTTAAGTAAACTGAGAAAACCTTATTGCTAGCGCTAATCATTAAAGGGGGGGGGGGAGTCAGGACCTGGTGTGGAGTAGTTTTAATTGATTATCACAAGGTAATTAGTATTCTAAGCAAATAAAGGGCTTTTTTGGGCAAGAACACAGGAAAGAAAATCATTTTGTTATAATTGGGGGGGGGGGGGGGGGGGGGGGCAGAAAAAGAGTTTGGAGAGTCATCTTAATTGGAAAACTGAGGATGAATCAGAAACATCACTGGTAATCCAGTTTGCACAAATGTGAAACTTGATGTATTTTATCTATCAAGAGAAAATGAGTGCTCTAACATCAGAGATGGTTGTGGAAGCAGTTGGATTCAGCAATGTGAGAGTGAAATAATGGAACATACGAAAATCAAACTGCGCAAAGAACAAGAAAACCTTTACACAATGAATAGTTAATTTTAGGAATTAGTGACTGCAGGTAAGATTGACTACAAATGAATGGCATTCAGATTTACTACTACTGATTTTTTTCTTTCTCTTCTTAATCATTTCCCTGGATACGGAGAAACTATTTTTCTTTGGTGTCTTATATTAACTTATTCTGTTATCATTTGGCTCAACTTATTTAGATATTTGAAAGGGCAATATGGTTCTCCCTTGGTGGAGGTGGGATGAAAGTCTCTGCAGCAGAGATAGTAATATGAACTTAGCTGTAGCTGGATAACACATAGGTATTTTCTTTTGTACACTTACACTTGTGCACTTACATTGCAAACAGCTATTGATTACACCATTCTTTGGTCATGTAAACTCATACCTGTCTTTCATGTTACAGGTATGTGGTGGGATTAACAGAAAAACAGTGAATCTTAATAATAATATTGCAAGCATAGGTTTCAAAGGGAGAGAAAAATTGTGTAAAGAAGTTCCATGAAATTTGTGTACCGAATGAAAAATTCCATAGCATGCCTTCATTGAGAAATTTTGCTCATCTTCTACAACCAGGCTACCCAGAATTTGAAGACCAGTCCAAAATGGCCTAGTAGTGAAATTTTTATATACACTTTGACCTTACTAGCTGCTCTTTTTACAAATTTGTGAATATCCAGTTTCAAGGACTGAGAAGTTCTGTTAGCGGCATGACAAGTAGTAATGTACTGTAAACTGAACTCAGTAGATACAGATGTAAGCATATTTTTTCTATATACCACTGTAGTCAAGGACATATTAATCTTAAGATAATCAATATCTCTATAAAACAAGGAATGTTCAGAAAATAAGTGTATTGTGACCACATATTGTTTGAGGGTTGGCAACAGTGAGTGGTAGAGGGGGATCCTCTGACCAGAACAAGCAACACAGGAACATGGTAGTACTTAAACCCACATTGTAGTGTCCAGTTGCATGAAAGATGTTGGTAGGAAATCCTGCCAAGTGCGAGCTACAGCCTGTGTTCCACTTCCCACTTGTGGAAGGAATGACACCTACTGAAGATTTTTCTTGTATCAAAACTGTTTACAATAAAAGTGCTATGAACAGAATGAGTGTGTTTAAGTGGTTTAGGGAGTTTTGTGCAGTAGAGAAAATGTTCATGATGAACAGAGGAGTGGAAGATTTTCTATTTTGATTGATGAGTTGGTGGAAAAAACAAGGAAACTGTTCATGAAGAGTACTGACTGAACAGTGGATGAAATTTCACGATGTTTCCATAACTCTCCAGAACTCTCTTATATGAGACACTCACAGAAACATTGGGATACTGGAAACTGTGCTAGATGGGTCCCAAAACAGCTGATAGAGTGGCACAAGAAAAATCAGGTCAGTAGCGCCCGGTAATTTCTTGAGCAACTTGGATTGGAAGGTAAGGATTTTCTGAGCTCTGTTGTGACTGGAGATGGAATGTAGATGGTTCACTACACACCTGAGACAAAAAGACTACCTCCACAGTAGTGTCACACGAATTTGCCATCTGCCAAAAAATTCAAAACCACAATTTTGGTCAAAAAAATCATGACCTCATTGTTTTGGGAGCAAAGAGGCATCATTTTGGTTGAATTTGTGCTGCAGGTATTGTGAGACCCTAAAAAACTCAAAAGGGGCATTCATAACAAAAGGAGGAGAATGATGATAAGAGGAGTGTGTTTGTTGCACAATAATGCACGTCCTTACACAGCTTTAGCCACCAATATGCTCTTGGGCTCATTTGGGTGGGATGTTTTGAACTACCTCCAGGATTACCTGTCTTGGCGCCATCAGATTATCATCTTTTCATCTCTCTGAAGGTACACATGAGTGGAAATAAATGTCAACTGATGGCAGGTGCAGAAAGAGGTTCTGAAGTGGGGGAAGGAGCTGGCATGAGCATTATTTGAGGTGGTCACAAAGAAGCTTGTGCCATGGCTTTGGCAATTATATGAAAAAATAGACAACAAGAAGTGTCAATAATATCCTAATTTTTCTTCAACTACACTATTTCTAAAAAATATATTTAAAAAATCTAGTACACCTACTTCCTGAAAGTGCCTCATATATTTGGGCAAGCAGCAGCTGTTTTCAAAGTAGCAGCTTTCTTTCTCATTTTCTTGATTAAATTTAGATAGCATGATTTTTAATAGCACCAAGCATTCGAAGTCATTTGAAGGACTTAGACTGTATCTCTGATCTTTCGTCGTGTTGTGTCAGGGTCAAAATCTTCATCTTCATAAGTAGCATTAGACATCTGTCACACAACCTTATAAGGTCCAAAGTAAGGCCTGAGGAGTGTCTCAGAGAGACCAGCCTTCTGAACAGGAGTGAAGATCCAGACAACGTCACCAGGCTGGTAAATAACAGGGCAGTGGCTCGCGCAAAACCTTCGGCGATCATTTTCTTGAGCCTGAAGCATGCAGAGTCGAGCTAACTGCCGAGATTCCTCAGCTCTTGTTAACGCCTGGCTGATGTAGTCATTGTCCACATCATCAGAATGTAACGGAAACACAGTGTCCATCGTTGTCGTCACCTCACGCCCATGCACCAGGAAAAATGGCATAAATCCTGTAGTGTCTTGTTTGGCAGTGTTGTAAACAAATATCATGAAAGGTGATGAAGACTGTAGCAGCAAGGCAACTTCTAAGATGATCACCACCAGGGTGAACATCAATCATTGGGAGTCAGAGTATGCAGGACCGATGACTCGTTACAGACTAGGAGGATGTAACACCGAGACGCTGTTCTCTTAAGGAGGGAGCAACAGATTTAGTTTCTATGATCACCTTGTCACTTTTTAATATATGCTGTACTCATTCCATATCCGTGAAGGTTCTCCTTCTTGATGGGATCTACAGACCATCATGAATGAATGAACAGTTGTGCATGATAAAAGAGTGTATGTGTGTGTGTGTGTGTGTGTGTGTGTGTGTGTGTGTGTGTGTGTGTGTGTGTGTGTGTGTGTGTGTGTTTGTTGTGTGTTTGTCTGTGCACGCACATAACACTTGGCCTAACAAAGTACAGAGTTCTATTGCAATAAGGGGGACCACACACAAACCCTGAAAAACACCCCCTACCACAACATAGCCTCTTCTGTACTTCAATGTTGGCACTACACAAGATGGCAGATAATGTCCTCCTTTATTCATCAAATCCAAACTATTTCATCAGATTGCTACGAGGTGTAGCATGTTTCATCACTTGTTTGCAATCATTCATTGCCCATGACATCACTCATTACACCACCTCAAGCATTCCCTAACATTGGATACAGAAATGTCAGGCTTATGATGAGCTACTTGACCATTGTACCCCAATCTTTCTTACTCCCTATGCACATTCCAGTCATTGTGCTGGTACACTTTGGAACTCACGAGCTATTCCTTTCAATAATTTCAAGCAATTTTTTTACAGTTCACAATCACACCACCAACAGTTGATTTGAGCAGCTTGAAGTGAGTTTAAATATCCCTGATTAATTTGTTACTTAGATGACATCCAGTAAAAAATAGTCCACATTCAAAGACACTTCACTGGGCTCTCCTGACTGAGCCATTCTGCTGTTACCACTTCTCTATACTCCATGGCTCCTTTTACACTGATAGGTCCACCTGTCACAATATCTAGCAGTCATCTAGGGGTGTCTCGGTACTTTTGATCACATAGTGTATGTAACAAAAGAATGCAGTTTATCAATGAAAGAGAAAATAGGAAATATATTGCAATAAATAAAAATGTGGTTGTAGAGAAGAAGATCCAGAAACTCCAGTATCATTTATTCGCTGTGGATTAAATTAAAATATACATCATAAACATAGTCATTTGAATTCTACAACGAATGAGGGTAAAATTAACATTAGCAAGAATGATGCATGGATAATATATGGAATTAAAACACTATGTGAGCATGACAAACCTCTGCTAAGAACTCTAATTAGCAATTACTGTAAAATCCTCCATTCATTCTTAACCAACACCTCCATTTCAACTCCAAGAAAAAAACTACTTGAATAAACAACAGAATAATCTGGAAAATTATTAAATAATAATAAAAAATTAACAATTAAGCTTGTTATGACATAAAGAATCCATCCTTGCAAGGGTGTTGCATTTTTGTGTCATAAGATTTTAGTTTCCCAAACAATGATTTATGATTCATACAATGAAAGGCCTTAGCAAAATCACAAAGAATATGCCAATAGGATACTTTGTCTTCTTTATCTCTGCCATAACTTATTTTGTTAGAAGTAGCACATTTAAAAGAAAATTTTCTTCATTTTGTAGCCAGGTGCTGTCATTACATATTTATCAGAAAATATTCCTAGATTATGGGTAGATACAGTTGGCATAAGATTGTCATGATTTTTTTTTGGAAACAATATCATATCCAGAACAATTACCAATTCTTACTATCTGCATAATGATTTCGGAGTCTGCTGGTGATGTACACAGTGTCTATCACAGTAAATCTAGTGCCTTGAATCCTCTTGTTTATAACCACTCCCCAATTTATTTTACAAGAGCTACTTCAACAGTGTGATATGAGCTTTTTAATCGTATCTACTTGGATACTCTGCAAATCACATTTAAGAGCCTGGAAGATGGTTCATTGAACCACCTTCACAATTCTCTACTGTTACAATCATGTATAGCACGCAGAAAGAATGAACATCTATATCTTTCCGTATGAGCTCTGATTTCCTTTATTTTATCATGGTGATCATTTCTGCCTATGTAGGTCGCTGTCAAAAAAATATTTTCGCATTCGGAGGAGAAAGTCGGTGATTGTAATCTCGTGAGAAGATTTCACTGCAGTGAAAAAGCCTTTGTTTTAATTATGTCCACCCCAAATCCTGTATCATTTCAGGGACACTGTTTCCCCTGTTTTGCGATAATAGAAAATGTGCTACACTTCTTTGAGCTTTTTTGATGTACTCTGTCAATCCTGTCTGGCAAGGATACCCCACCACGCAGCAGTATTCTAAAAGGGGTTGGACAAGTGTAGTGTAGGCAGTCTTCTTAGTAGATCTGTTTCATTTTCAAAGTGTCTGCCAATAAAACACAGTCTTTGGTTAGCCTTCCCCACAACATTTTCTATGTGTTCCTTCTAATTTAAGTTGTTTGTGTGCTTGATTCCTGTGATTTGTAATTTATATTGAAATAATAGAAGTCCATCTTTGTTATACAATTTGTTCCTTTTGTTTTGATGAAACCTATCAAATAAGGATATTTCAAGGTGATGGATATATCAAGCTGCACTATTTCACTTTTCTAGCAGTTGTTTTAGCTGTTACTATATTTACTTTGCAGCTCTATTTTTTGAAAGACACTGCCATAAAAAGGGATTAGTGAAATTATTGGATGACACTGAGATGGGATGGATACTGTTTTCACCATTCTACTTGCTATAGGCCATAAACAACGTAAGTAGCTTCTTATGACCAAGTAGCCTCTTATGACCATAATTTATATTTAGATTATACTGTGTCTGAGGTGACCAGGTGATGGGTGACGTATCAGTCAAACTTGTGAGTAGATGCCCCTCTCTTCTGACTGACCCTTCACATTTCACAGAGTCTTTTATCCAAAGCTTGTTGTATTGCTCAAAATTTGCATGATACTTACATTAGCCTAAGGAGGTTCTCAAAATATCATCCATATTTTCAGCCTAAACTGAGTAATAAAGAATGTGGTCCAAATTATTTCTTGCACCTCCAAATACAATTACGTGTCTACCTTCACCGAGACCTTTCTCCAAGTGCATAACACAGGTGACATTATGGAATCCTGCACCTGACCTAGAAATACTAGTTAACCAGTAACAACCAGTCAAAGAATTCTGTCCCAGTTCTGATATTTCCCCCATGTGACTACCATCTATCAGTGAGAGTTGTTCTGCAGAGTTAAGTGTTCTGAATACATTTATTATAGCAATTTATATAATTCGTGGATGTGCTGTAACAAAAGTGTTTCTAGCTAAATTCCAATGCATTCTAGAATACCTTCAAAAAGAAAACAAGCACAAAGTTGTGATTGCAGCTGACTTCAAATTAAATATGTTAGTTGTGAGCAGTGATTCCACAAAATTTCATGACTCAAATCAGAAATCTAGTTTCAAGTTAAACTTTTCCAATGGCACTAGGACAAAGAGCAGACCAGTTATTTGCATTGATAAAATTAATACAAACTGCCAACTTGAAAATGCAAATAAGTACTGCTTAGAACTACATATTTTAGAACATTTAATTCTGTTCACCAAACCCAGCTAAATTAATGCATCCAGGAGGATGTATAAAAAGGAATTTTACAAAAGTAATATGGATTTATTCCCAATAAAATAAACGTTTCAAGTTAGAGCACCATAAACTATGGCAAGTTCTTCTTCTTCTTCTTTGGTTGCACAACAGCCCTTGGTGAGCTTTGGCTTCTTCAATGATTTTCCTCCACATTTGCTAATTGTTTGCCACTCTTTTCCACCCTCAGACTCCCAACCTGGTGAGATCCACTATTACATCATCAGTCCATCTTCTTCTAGGTCTTCCTTTTTGCCTAGCTGAATGGATCACACCTTCCATCATTTTCTTTAGAATTCTAACCTCTGCCATTCTCTCCACATGTTGTAGCCATTGTATTCCCTGTGATTTCACAAATGTTACTATGTGCCTACCTTGTATTAGTAGTAGTAGTAGTAGTAGTAGTTTATTCATCCAGAGACAATTTACATTGCAATACCTGTAATTTGGCATTATAGTGTATTCTCAGCGTTCTTCCTTCCTTATTGGACCACAGATTTTGTGTAATATTTTCCGCCCAAAGGTTCTTAATGCATTTTTGTCTTGTTCTGCCACTATCCGTACCTCTGACCCAGATGTGATAACCGGGTAGACTAAGGAGTTATATATTAGTAGTTTTGTTTTTCTTGTGACAAACCTATTACTGAGAAGTTGCATATTTGCAAAGTAAGCTCTGTTTCCTTCTTGTATTTTTTGCCTTACAGCCTTTCCAATACTGTTATCATTTGTTAATAGGGCCACTCCTTTGAAGCATTTCCCATTGATGTTTATATCTTTAGGTGTTCTTGTGACATTATCATACATTCTGCTTTGTTTTCATTTACTGTGAGGCCAATTTTTAATGCTCCTGTTTCCACTGCACATTATGTTCCCTGGAGTGTACTGATATTTCTTCCTACTGTAGCAAGGTAAACTTAAGTGGATTACACCTAGAACTAAAAATTTCTAGAGCCAGAAAGAGAGCTATACAGTGAATTAAAATCACACGAAATTCTAATTTTGTGATGTACATCAAATGCTATAAATCTGTATCCAGAGGAATTGTAGTGGCAGCTAAAAAATGCCAAATAATAGATTCATCCTCATACACAGAAATAAGACAAAAGCAATGCAGTCAGTTGTTCAGTCATAATTAGGAGCCAAAGTCAAAAGTCAATTGATTTTGAAAATTAGACTTTAAAATGATATTGTAATAAATACTGATCAGATGTCAAATTCTTTCAACAAATTCTTTTTAAATGTAGCAAGATCAGATGTAAATATGGCAGCCTGTCAAGACAAAGCAATTTTCTTAAGCTTGGAAACCAACCAAAATGCATCTTATTAACAATTTCAAAAAAATCTCCGAAAGGGATGTGGGAACTGAAATACTGTCTTTAAAAAGAAAACCTCATCTGGGTGGGATGAAACACCTACTTCTTCAATCAAGAATGTGCATAATATCATTTCACAACCACTGTCAGTTACTATAAACCAATTTCTTGAGCAGGGACGTTTTCCAAACATAATGAAATATCCTGAGTTAAAACCTTTGTTTGGAAAGAGATCAACAGAAGATATGGAGAATCACTACCCTATCTCTCTTCTGCCAGTCTTCTCTAAAGCATTTGAAAAGATTGTAGCAGAATAAATTTAAAAATTCCAGCAGGAAAAATGCACCATAAATGTCATCGATGCATTTCCTCAAAAAATATGTTACACATTAGATAAGAGCAAAAAGGTCACAGGAATGTTCTGTGACCTGACAAAAGCCTAAACCGCTGCCTACTTCTTCACAAATTACAGACAATATTATGGAAAGGATAGTTGCTCCTCACCATTTAGTGGAGGTGCTGAGTCACAAGGCACAAGAAAAATACTGTCAGAAAATGAGCTTTCAGCCAACAAGGCCTTCCCCAAAGATGCAGACACAACTCATACATACATGGCTGCTGCCTCTGGCTGCTGGCCTCAGAATGTGTGTATGTTCTACCTCTGACAAAGGCCTTATTGGCTGAAAGCTCATTTTCTGACAGTCTTTTTGTTGTACCTAGCATTTCTGCTGTACGATGAGTAGCAATTATCCTTTTCATAACAGTGTTACATTCCGTTTGGATTTTCCCTTGTTAGATGCATGGAACCAGGGACTCTTTTTCACAATAGTACAACTTTACTTAACAGATAGGAAACAAAGAGTAAATGGAACTTCAAATTCAAGAAATTACACCTCAAGATGGAAAACAATTTCCCAAGGAGTCCCACAGGGTTTGATATTGCATCCATATCTGTTCCTTTTCTACCACTTGCTATTGATGTTCAGTCAGTTTTATTTGCTGACAATACATCAGTTCTATCTGAAAAAGAGATGCTTGAAATAATTCCAGAATGTGTCAAAAATACTTTATAAATACCTGAACCTTGGTTCCATCGAAATGGACTGAAACTAAGGATTAGAATTAAGTGCAATATAGGTAACTTACAGTGATCAGGATATCACAGAAGCAAACCATGTAGTCTTTGGCCTAAATCTTAATAAAAATTTAAATTGGAAGGTATGCACTGACTACCTAGCAAATAAATTCAACAGCTTAGTATTTGCAAAGTGTATTCTGGCAGGTGCCAAAAACACAAGACACCACTGCAACTCCCTTAACATGTACAAAGTTTCGTTATTCTTATATAAATATCAGCGTACATTAAGCTGTTTCTCTTTCAACCACAACTACAGCACTCACCACAGAGAGAATTTTAAACTCCTGACACATTCCTGATACCAGAGTACATGGGTTTAAAAACTCACAGGGTAATAAAGGGGAATAAAATATTTAACATGGAGCCTGATACACTGAAAAGACGCCTCTTTACTCTTCTGATGGAAAAGTGTTGTTATTCTGTTAAAAAATTCATTGAGAACAGTTTCAAAGTTTGAATAAGGTAACTATACATCTTGTTTCTGTATACTGGAAACTGCAGTATGTTTTCAAGTACCAATATCTCAGGAATGTACATAAAATAATGTAAAGTTTCATATTTCTCTTGAAAATCTTTCTTATTGTAAATCTTCTTATCTCTGTATCATATTGTAAGACACAAACAACAGCTTAGCCAAAGTGAAACAAAGTTTATTCTTCTTCTGAGAGAAGTGAACAAAAGTTGAGATTGTAGACACAAACATAGAAACAATTCAGCTACTGATACAAGCAGTTGCTGATGAGAGCAAATGCATACTGCACTGTGTTTATAAAGAGAAGGGCTCCAGCAGATGGCATGGTGAATGTTGTGCCATGTGCATAACTCATGTGGCCCACCACGGGTGGCCTCTGGTGTCTGGCTTGCGCAAATGCTATTGGCAAAATATTCAAAGGGTAGCATGCTGGTGCCATGGCACATATCCAAGTATTACATGCAGAGTTGTAGCAGTCACCAATACATCAAATCAAATGACTTGAAAATTGTTTGTTACAAGATGAATAAAAATCTCATTTCACTGGACTTTGTAATGGTACTTGAATTACATAACCATTGCGAGACCTCACCTCAACCTCTCGATACCAGCAATATTCTAGTGTGTTTCTGTAAAGTAGTTAACATATTTCTGAGACAACATTCAGATTTGATTTCATTAATGTAGAGGTACTTTGATACATCGATATGTTTATATCACAATGATATTATTCTTATGTGTATTCTTTCTTTTGTCATTATGATCTTTGACATACTTGTAACTCTGAGTTTTGGGCGCATAAGCAGTTATTGAAAAGTCTAGTCTTGGTCGTCATATTTAAAAGACACAAATTGTAGTCAGTTTATGAAATGTGAACTTTGACAGTGAGGAAGATATTTTCAAGTGTGTTTTATATTGTGAAGTGATATTGCAACAAAAGTAATAAAAAAGAAGTGTAACTTAAATTCGGAGTGCTGATTACTTTTTTACATCACCATTGTGCTAACTTGCAAAAGTTTAATTTTCAAGAATGGTTTATGAAACACATCTATAAAACTTCTGAATATCGCAGTATAACACCTAGGCCTCTTTGCATCTGAGCTTGGAATCGTCACCACCTAGATTTTCGACGATTGAGCCATGAGTTCACAATGAGACCAGCAAGATCAGCATGGGAAACACAAAAAGATGAGTGCCTAGTTTATCCATTATTTCATGAAATGACTTTATTAACTGTGCTCTAATGACACCTGCCACATAACATAACTTTGTTGTTGCCCGAAAATGCAATATTTAGCAGCGTGAGCAAGACTACAATCATAATTAATTTTTGACTGTTGTGGTAGGGTTGTTGGAACTTCTTAACACTCTCCTTTTTAGCCTTAGTTTGCACTTTACAGCTTGTACTGTCAGACAGTCTCTTAAATTGTTTTGTACCTTGTATGCTTTTTTTAACAGTAGCCACAGAACTAACACTGTCAGGGGTTTTGCCTGAAGCTTCCACACTTGTAGTATTTCCTGTAACTTTTCAGTGATTTGGAAGAGTTGACCATAATCCAGTGTTATGATGTGATTGACGATAATCCAATCTTCCAAACTAGCCCTAAAATTGCTGCTGAAAACTGCAGTTTGTTATGGTGGTAATACTTTCTGGAACAATCTTTACATAGTGAGCACACCCTAAAACACTGTGTAGAAAAATTGTGCAGCAGTCTGCAGTATGTGTTTTCAGTTGGTTTCCACAGGAGTTGAAATCTGTTAGTGACAAACAGCAGGTTATCAAAACAATTTTTAAGGTTTTCTCATTTAAACCTCTTCCTATTCCTTGCTGAATCATACACATCATGTACTGTCACATATTGATCAGAGAATGATCAAGATCATGTGGCAGTGATGTATTTGAAACTGGTGCTCATTGGTGGGTTTTGAATTCAGTGACTGGATGGCTGGAGCCCGAGACTTTAAAAGCTGATTATGGTGGTGTCACATATGCATGTAGCATACAGACAGTGCCAAAATACATTTTAGGAAGAAGAATTTCACACTGTTGAACAATGAAAATAATGGGCAACAGAATCTCAAATCTTATTAAGAGATGGACATTGTGACTATAGCCAGTCATTCATAGACTATTTCATTAATGAAAAATTTGCACACAAAGATATGAATTCCTGAATTAAAGTGTTTTTATTATAACTTCTGATCCACATATATTATCAATATGACAAGATAACTATGTAAAGAGGAGAATGAGCAGTATCAGAAGAGTGTACCAGAAAGTCAGAATCTTAACACAATTTGGAATAAAACTTAGGAACAAGACTTTACTATGATTACTTGTAAACTGCATACAACAGAAGTAATGCAAGTCACACAATATGACAAATATACTAATACAAAATATGTTGTGGCTATATAAGCTGCATCTCACATACTGGTTAATATGAATGTACATTTTCTTCTTGAAACATACTGTAAAATGGGTACCGGTAACCTAAAATGGTGGGGTTACTTGAAATGCTAGTGTCAAGTTTTGCTTCTACATGATTGACAATACTGCTTTGTGGTGTACTTCATTTGTTGTATGTTCAGACAATTTCTGAAATAAATTTGTTATAAACTTTTTAAGCAATTTCAGTCATAGATACATTTCTTAACCCAAAAATTAACTCCTGTAAACTTCTGCTGTAGAATTAAATACAAAACAGTAAAATTAGTGAAACTGTGTAGGTGCCTAACCTCACTTATTGTCAAAATGGCTATAGCAGTAAACTTTCATTAGCTCTCCATCTTTCAGATATATTTTTCATTTTAAATTTTAATGGCAGGTGTAAGTAACTTGAAATGGGTGTTTCAAGTATCCCTATACATTTCAAGTTACCACAATTTCACACAATAACTGTAAACACCATTTCACACTATATTACATGGAATATGGTTATTTTACTTCTTTCTTTTGTTTTAGCCCAAGATCCCAAGAGTGTAGATAACTACTACACGTGCCCAAAAATACAGAAGGTGTTCAGAAGAAATCTAATATTTGGCTTTCAAGTAAATGTAGAGTGGTGTTATTTCATTGAATAAGGCCGCACAGATGCATGGAATCTCTGCAGAAACTCTAAGTGGAGAATTACATGGCAAACATATGAAAAATGTTGGCTGGTCAACAATATTGATTGCCAAGGATTAAAGGTGTATTGCAGAGGGAGTTAAGCTGGCAAGATTCCAGTAACTCAGTTAGATGTTTGTCTCATTGTAAAAGTGTTTTTAGATTGAAGAGGGATTATAGATAAGTGTTTTAGAAAAAAACTATACCTGGCATTGATTGGGTCAGAGGAATCTTTGATAGACATTGATCAGTTCTGTCAGAGTGTTTGTGCCAGAATATAACTCAAGCAAAAGCAGCTCTGACTGCTGAAATGACTGTAGAATATCTTGAGTAATTGAGAGAATCACTGTAAGGGTTGGGTTAAGGTGTAATTGTAAATTATGATGAAACAATCACGAGTGATGAGCCACAAAGGAAAAAAGTTATTACTCACAGGGAATGTAAGCATCCAGAATGAATAACAGTCTAGTTTATCCATAGTGATTAGTGGTTCAGCCTCTGGAGTTCTTCTACCAGGTTATGTTTGATTCAAAGATGAACACCTGTGTAACTTAGGGACGGAAGTGGGCTCTACTGGCTCACACTACAATAGATCTAAGAATGGATGGTTCAATGTCATTGTTTTTGAGGACTGGTTTTGCAGCATTGCCTTGCCATACTTCAAGAAGTTTAACTGACAGTCTCTTAAATTGCTCATTGGTGATAATCTTAGCAACCTCATTTCTTTGACAGTTATCAGTTTGTGCAAAGAGAACAACATTCGTTTTGTTCTACTTCCATCAAACAGTACCCATTTGTGTCAACTTCTTGCTGCAGTATATTTTAGGCCTCTTAAGAGGTCTTGGTGGAGGACTCTTGATGAATATAAGATAAAGTACAGAGGACTCATTCCAAATGACTGTTCCCTTATCTGCTGACGAGATATTTGACTGAATTAGAAAAAAGATGGTTCATCTAAGCAAAATCAGATTGCAAGGTTTGAGGATCATGTGGGATTATGTCTTTGAATACAGTTAAGGTTTTGGAAAACCTGCCAAAAGGAAATGAAGAGACTACACATGAGGAATCTTGGTCCAGCTGCTTAAAAAAAATTTTGGAGGAGTTTAAGAGAGCTGAGACCTCACAGACCAGTGCAAAACATTAAGTCAGCCAGTGCCCACAAGGAAGCTTCTTACTATAATATGAGGGAGAAGTGTGTCAGTGGAGGTCTTTCAGTAACTATAGCATTATGACATAAACAAAACTGTGGCCTTCTGTTTCCAATCATGGTAAACAGAAGAAGAAGAGACTGATTAACCCTCCTGGGAAGCAACAAATTCAATCTGTGCAACATCAGGTCAAGAGAACTAATAAAATGAGAGAACAGAATAAACCACAGGTGATTTGTACCAGCAGTGACACTAACAGTGATACTCATGATTATTCTGCATATGCCCCTAGCAGTGGCATAGACCTTAGCAGTTCTTCTGAGCATGAAAATGTAGAGTACTACTACCAGGACAAGACTGAAGATCAGTTCTGTCAGCACACAACACGTGCAACTGCAAGCACTGAAAATACTAACCACAGTCAGTTAAAGCCAAATGATTTAATCTTGGTGTGGATTAAATATGATGAAGGAACAAAAAACTGACTTTGAAACACTGTGTGGCTCAGATACAATGCATTAATGGTATCAGACAGGTATGAAATTCATGAGAAAGTCAACAAAATAAACTTACATATACTGTATACATTCCCGAAAGAAGATATAGGCTCCATTACCATAAAGAATGTTATCCATGTTGTTACCTCTTTATTTGAAAGAAGAGGACATTAACATTTTCCATTGCAAATATAAGTTTGTAAATTTTTAAGTACTCTGTCATTATTTTGCACTTTCTACTGTATCTCACCCTCATGTACTGTATTTGAAATGTATGTCAATAAGAATTATTCATTACTGTTTCAATTTTTACTCGATTTTGGATTTTAATAGATGAAAATACATTACACATCTTTTTTGTATTTAGTACACTGTTGCAAGTATCCCACAAAAATCAAATTTGCAAAACTGAAAGTTTTCAGTAAAAAGGTAGAGGTGTTTCAAGTAACACCCTGCCATGGGGAAACTTTTAACATTAACATTTTTTGTACAAAAAAGTCATTATAAAGAAATTTTTTTAAAAAAATTTATGGCAATATCTTCACTTTAATGGCATCTGTACCCTAGAATTTATTAAATCAATACTTTTGTAAAGTGAAAAAACTAGACACAGAGGAAGTTCAAAAATGTTTCAAATAACCCCATTTTATAGTAGTAATGGCTAATTACCATCTGAAATGGTTGTTATTTGAGAAATCTATAACCACTATGAAGAAAAAGATTATAAAGTGGGTTTCATTTGTGTATCAAATGTAACAAAGCAATACTTTTAAGGGTACTTTTTATTTATGCAAGAATTAGCATATTAATAAACTGGAATTATCTCATGGACTAAAGAAGATACAGAAAACCATTAAGTGCAATTGAATAAGCATAAATTAAATTGATATGACGCTATTGTAAATTGGTCAATTAATTAAACAATTATAAAATTGTACTATACAGTGTATTTCAGAAATGATGGTCAATATTCATGGATGTGACGGGAATGAGCATTTGAAACAAAAAAGTCAAGTAAACATGGGCTAGTAAGAGCTATGAGCAATTCTTGATCTTTGATACTATGAAACAAATCTCTTCTACTGCAAGCTCTTTGCTTTCCATATTTTGGGAAGTGGTAGTTACGAGCACTTGTTCAGCAGAAGAGTTGTGTTTCAAAGTAGCAAAGATGAAAAAGTGCTCTTAGCTCTTCAGATATGCATTTTAGAGCACATGTTTACTGGACATTTTTTTCCCACTTCCCAAAATATGAAAAGCAAAGAGCTTGCAGTAGGAGAGATTGGTTTCACAGTATGAAGATCAAGAAGTGCTCACAGTTGTTAAGGTATGCACTTCAGTGCCCATGTTTAATTGACTTTTTTGTTTTGAATTATCATTCCTGTCATATCCCTGAATGTTGACCATCATTTCTGAAACACCATGTATATCGTCGCAGAAGAAGCTGAGCGGCACCGTGGTGTAGTGGTTATAATACTAAAGTGTTGCATGGAGGATTGTAAGTTCAAAACTCACCTGGACTGTACAATTTTAATTTCTATATTCAGTTCGAGTACATTCTAGAAGTATCCACAAATGTCAAGAATCATTGTACTGGAATGTTCTGTAGCTGTAAACAGGGTGTTACAAAAAGGTACGGCCAAAATTTCAGGAAACATTCCTCACACACAAAGAAAGAAAATATGTTATGTGGACATGTGTTCGGAAACGCTTACTTTCCATGTTAGAGCTCATTTTATTACTTCTCTTCAAATCACATTAATCATGGAATGGAAACACACAGCAACAGAATGTACCAGCGTGACTTCAAACACTTTGTTACAGGGAATGTTCAAAATGTCCTCCTTTAGCGAGGATACATGCATCCACCCTCCATCGCATGGAATCCCTGATGTGCTGATGCAGCCTTGGAGAATGGCATATTGTATCACAGCCATCCACAATACGAGCACGAAGAGTCTCTCAAATGCCCCCATAAATGAAAGTCAAGAGGGTTGAGGTCAGGAGAGTGTGGAGGCCATGGAATTTGTCCGCCTCTACCAATCCATCAGCCATCGAATCTGTTGTTAAGAAGCGTACGAACACTTCGACTGAAATGTGCAGGAGCTCCACCGTGGATGAACCACGTGTTGTGTCGTACTTGTAAAGGCACATGTTCTAGCAGCACAGGTTGAGTATCCTGTATGAAATCATGATAACTTGCTCCATTGAGTGTAGGTGGAAGAACATGGAGCCCAATCAAGACATCACCAACAATGCCTGCCCAAACATTCACAGAAAATCTGTGTTGATGACGTGATTGCACAATTGCGTGCAGATTCTCATCAGCCCACACACATTGATTGTGAAAATTTATGATTTGATCACGTTGGAATGAAGCCTCATCCGTAAAGAGAACATTTGCACTGAAATGTGGATTGACACACTGTTGGATGAACCATTCGCAGAAGTGTACCCGTGGAGGCCAATCAGCTGCTGATAGTGCCTGCACACGCTATACATGGTACGGAAACAACTGGTTCTCCCGTAACACTCTCCATACAGTGACATGGTCAACGTTACCTTGTACAGCAGCAACTTCTCTGACGCTGACATTAGGGTTATCATCAACTGCACGAAAAATTGCCTCGTCCATTGCAGGTGTCCTCATCGTTCTAGGTCTTCCCCAGTCGCAAGTCATAGGCTGGAATGTTCCGTGCTCCCTAAGACGCCGATTAATTGCTTTGAACGTCTTCCTGTCGGGACACCTTCATTCTGGAAATCTGTCTCAATACAAATGAACCACACCACGACTGTTGCCCCGTGCTAATCCATACATCAAATGGGCATCTGCCAACTCCACATTTGTAAACATTGCACTGACTGCAAAACCACGTTCGTGATGAACACTAACCTGTTGATGCTACGTGTGGTGTCACAGCCAGACACCACACTTGCTAGGTGGTAGCCTTTAAATCGGCCGCAGTCCGTTAGTATACGTTGGACCCGCGTGTCACCACTACCAGTGATTGCAGACCGAGCGCCACCACACGGCAGGTCTAGAGAGTCTTCCCAGCACTCGCCCCAGTTGTTCAAACGACTTTGCTAGCGATGGTTCACTGACAAATTACGCTCTCATTTGCCGAGATGATAGTTAGCATAGCCTTCAGCTACGTCATTTGCTATGACCTAGCAAGGCGCCATTACCAGTTACTATTGATGCTGTAAAACATGTACTGTCAAGAGCGATGTTCACCAATTATGGATTAAAGTTAAGTATTCCAGCAGCTACGTATTATTTTTGCTAGTCTCATTTCCCTGTCCTGTTCCAGACCTCACGCCAGCCTGCGTGAGCTTAAACGCGTGCCTTTCGGCTTCCTCATAGTGGATTGGCTGTCTTGCCAAGCCACAACACTACGTACTGATGTGCTTGATGCTAGTACTAGTACTGTAGAGCGATGAGTTGCATGTCAACACAAGCACCGAAGTCAACATTACCTTCCTTCAATTGAGCCAACTGGTGGTGAATCGAGGAAGTACAGTACATACTGACAAAACTAAAATTAGCTCTAACATGGAAATTAAGCATTTCCGGACACATTTCCACATAACATCTTTTCTTTATTTGTGTGTGAGGAATGTTTCCTGAAGGTTTTTCTGTACCTTTTTGTAACACCCTGTATATACTGTATGTGTTCTAGCTGGAGGCAGTTTGCTCCATGCTCTTGTATGTGCAAGTGCTGAATAAACCTTTGTTAAGTGAAGTTAGTGTTCGTCTTTCATCACACCATCTTCTATGGGACATGATTCTGGTGGAGGTGCTGGGTATTGGAACTTATGATAGCACACATTATCGATTACACAGTGGCTCCCATCAGGCTATGACAGAGCCACTGTTTATGTGGCGAGAAACCCGAGTTCAAGCCCTATTCAACAGACTGCAATCTACTGGAGACAGAAGAAGAAGAGGACGTTATGATGACAGCAACAGTGTGCCACCACATGAGACATCCTTCCAAGCTCTCTGGTGACAATGGCCAAGATCCAAACAAGTGGCTGAAGGTATATGAGCATATAGCCAAATTTAACAAATGGGATGAAACTGTGTGTTTGGCTAACCCATTTTTGTACTTGGAGGGCACTGCCAAGCAATGGTATGAGAACAGTGAGGAGAAGTTCAGAAGCTGGGAAGTGTTCCAGGTGGAACTGAGCAAGTATTTCGGCAACTCACAATCACAGAAGTGCAAGGCTGAAGATAAAGTACAGGGCGCAGCGTTCAGGAGAAACTACAGCATCCTATATTCAAGACATCTTGGAGCTGTGTGAAATAACGGATCCTAGAATGAAGGAGGAAGATAAGGTTGCACATCTCATGAAGGGTGTTGCTAAGGACATGTATCAAGCCCTACTCCTGAAGGAAGTTTCGATAGCAGACAACTACATAAAATGATGCCAGTATATAAAGACAATGCATCAAAAATGAATTACATGCAACAAGTTTGAACGGCTTCCAAACATATTATCGAAGTCTGTGATGGAGGAAGCAACTGATTTCACAAGTGTTCTTCATCAGGTAGTGAAAGAGGAAGTTCAGAAGGCACTTGGATTGCACGGCAAGCAAAAAACCGAGATGCTTCAATAGATCATAAGGGAGGAACAGACATTGAACCCAATCTCTCATCCTTCATTTCCCTTTAAAATGGTGAAAAAGTTGAGACCCAGGTGAAGTTACATTCTAACAATGCCACATGAGGAGCCTGTTTGAGCACCAAGGAAGACTGATATCTGGAGGACCCAGGATAACCAACCAGTGTGTTCCCACTGCGGACAATGTGGTGCACTATTGTCGAGAAAGGCGGTGGATATTTGATGATGCCCGCGCCAGAAGACAACAGACCAATCTTAGCTGATGCCAACTCAGCAACAACGAAGGTGAACAAAAAGATGTGGGTGCAGGAAGATGTAGGTCACAATCGCCGCAAGCTAGCCACTGAGAGGACACTCCCCAACATGCCAAGCAAGGTCTCCATTACCATTTAGAAACTCCAGATAATCACCTAGCTGCTGCAATCTGGGAAACTAAAGGGAGCGACCTTCCTTGAAGGTGAGAAAAATCGTCCGCCTTCGATCACTATAAAAATGATAGGAAACTACGTCGATATCCTCATGGAAGGACATTCAGCCAAAGCTCTTGTGGACTCTGGAGCATCATACTCAGTTATTTTGGTGAAGTACCGTCACCAGTTGCAGAAAACCATATTTGCCGACAGCAATGTACCATTCATGTGGGTATAAGTGACCACACACAGCCCTTAGAATTCATCGTCTTACAAGAGTGTAGTCATAATGTCATTCTCGGATGGGACTTTTTGAAAGCTTCTCAGCCAATTATAGATTGTGGTCACTCTAAGATTATGCTAGATGAGATGAGATACTGTGGACAGGAAGATGCACATCCAAGTGTGTGGAGACTATGTGTACTGGATGAAGTGATCATTCCTGCAGTCAGCGCTAGTAATGTACGTAACTGTCACGGGTCATGCCATGCACCAACCCATGGATCTTGTAGTGAAATGTAAGGGAAGCATACCACTGAAAATAACTTGACCATCCCAGACTCTTTCATCTCATTTAAGAATGGATTCAGTGAATTGTGAATAGTTAACTGTTGCTGAGAACTAAAGATCCTTCCAAGATGCATGTGCAAAGCAAACACTGAGCCATTAATTGAAGAACAGCTGAGCGTCATAGAAACCTCCCATGCTGAGTCTGTAGGCAAAATTAGCACTACCACTACAAGACAAGATCTTCTAGCCTATCACCAGATCTCACTAAGGAACAACAGAAGAGTTCTCTGAATGCTTCAATCCACAGATGAAGAGCAAATGAGACACATCTATTGTGAAGCAGTGGATTAGCACTGGAGACCATCAACCAATAAGCCAGAAAGCATATCATGTGTCAGTAAGGGAACGTCAAATAATTCATGACGAGGTAGAGAAAATGATGAAGAATGAGATCATTCAGCCTTCGCAGAGCCCATGGTTATCACCAGCGGTCCTCATCAGGAAGAAGGATGGCAGTTGGCGCTTTTGTTTTGATTACAGGAAGCTTAATAAGATAACTAAAAAGGATGTTTACCCTCTTCCACTAGATTGTCTGAAGGTGGCTAAGTTTTTCTCAATCATGGACATGTACTCAGGATACTAGCAAATCGAAGTAGTTGAGGCTGATCATAAGAACACCTCATTCATCACCCCTGAGGACCTGTATGAGTTTAAGGTAATGCCGTTTGGTTCCCTGGTGCATGCAGTGTGAGGCAACTGTGATGATGGACACTGTGTTTCCATTACATCCTGATGGTGTGGACGATGACTACATCGGCCAGGTGTTAACCAGAGCTGAGGAAGCTTGGCAGTTAGCTTGACTCCGCACGCTGCAGGCTCAAGAAACCGATCACTGAAGGTATGTTGTGAGCCACCGCCCTGTTGTTTACCAGCCTGGTGACCTCGTCTGGATCTTCACTCCTGTTTGGAAGATTGGTCTCTCTGAGAAGCTCCTCAGGCACTACTTTGGACCTTATAAGGTTGTAAGACAGTTGTCTGATGTTACTTATCTTAAGGAGGGAGCAATGTCGCAGAAGAAACAAGTAGTACCATGGTGTAGTGGTTATAATACTAAACTGTTGCATGGAGGTTGTGAGTTCAAAACTCACCTGGACTGTACAATTTTAACTTCTATATTTGGTTCTAGTATATTCTAGAAGTATCCACAAATGTCAAGCATCATTGTATTGGAATGTTCTGTAGCTGCATATATACTGTATGTGTTCTGGTCGGAGGCAGTTTGCTCCATGCTCTTGTATGAGCAAGTGCTGAATAAAGCTTCGTTAAGTGAAGTTATTGTTCGTCATTCATCTAATTATACCATCTTCTACGTGACAATATGTCATTAACTGCCATTCTAACCCCGAATTGTAGGGGTAGGAGACTGGCTATATAAGGTAGCCATAGGTCACTGCAGGATTTTTGATCTTCATCAGTGGTGGTGAATGGTCATCAGTGAATCATGCTCAGTCAGGTTAATGCAGTGTTTGTTTTGGTTGGCATGCAGCCTCATTCATGAACTGTGGTTAACTTTGCAATAGGGTTAGAAGACAGAAATATTTCCTATATTCAACTTTATAATGCTTATTCAGCTTTATGAATATTGTATCAGTGATTTTAAATACACAACAGTCTACTGAAACATTTTAAAATTTTCAACTATTTAAATACTTAGACAGGAACAAATCAAGATAAATTTATTCAGTAATGCATCACCACCAGTGTTCCAAGAAACATTTTGCTGCAGCAAAATCACTTTTTGATTTGTATGATTGTGTCTTTTTGGGAAACTGAGTTTAGTATTTGGGTGTAGGAAGGGGTAGTGTTGCATGAAACACATTAGCTCAACAAAT
The DNA here is from genome assembly GCF_023864275.1 of Schistocerca cancellata. Lineage (NCBI taxonomy): Eukaryota > Metazoa > Arthropoda > Insecta > Orthoptera > Acrididae > Schistocerca > Schistocerca cancellata. The sequence goes on from NC_064626.1 coordinate 613,599,167, forward strand.
AAATCACTTTCTTAGGCTGAAAATAGTTGATAAGGATAGTTAATGCAACTATCAGACAATTCTTCATACTCTGGAGATTGTATAGATGGCTATTCAAAAATACTGTGTATACGTTTCAGTGTAAGGAATGGTTGTAGTTGATAGATACTGATAAAAGAGACTGATAATCCATTAGCATAAGTCTCATTATATACAGGTTCTCTGTGGGTTTACACCCAACAGGTCAAAATCAAACATTCTAACTGCCAACAAAAGGTAAAGCTCTTCCAACTTTATCCATACAGAAAGGAACAGTCACGTGTTTGAATATTGAGAATCTCAGTTATTAAAGGGAAACAAAACAAGGATACTAAAAATAAAATGAAGTGCATATTGTTTACTGCAAGTGAATGCTGGAACACCTCTTCCAAAGCTTTTTGAATATATCCAGGAGTATTAGTCAAGGAGATATCTCTGTGTGATTTTATTTCATCATGCTAACAAAACCAGTTTAATAGCGGCAAATACATATTTGTTTCTTGGGAGTTACTCTCTTAATTTACTTTTGCATCCCCCTTGAAGTAATGATCCTACCTGATTTCTCTCCCTTCATGATACTAAAAAAATCATCTGTAAGCTATTTTTTTGAATTCTTGAAGATGCATGCTTGCAAAGAGTTCTTAGCAAACTTCCATAAAAGGAGTACTGTTCAGTCCTCATTTAAGTAATTTGGGAGACTATACTGGTTCATACAATGAGAGCTGCTGTACTCTGAGATAATGAGAAGGTAAATTTGTAATATCAGAGATATGTTTTACTTCCCTAGCATATGAATGAATAAGTTTTGCATGAGTGAGACAAGGCATGTCTAAGAGAATTTATTATATATACTGTGAAAAATGTTTTAGTTTTTTCTACATTGATTTTTTTTATCACTAGCATTTGTGAGCACTAAAGATTTCTGTTTTGTTCATCTTCAGAACCGTTTTAGGCATTTGCAAAATGTTTCAACACAGTAAACTTGTCACCACATTCTGTTATCATCACATTTTAATAGTTAAATTATATGTTTTTACTTTCCTCCACAATAACATTTGTGTTCAGACTTTCCCAAAGTATTAGCACATATCCGGTGTGTCTGAGCAACAAAAGTCTGAGTGAGTTGACCTTTTCTTTGATGCAAATAAATCACAGTTCTCCTTTCATCCTTGCTGCCTCCCCTCACAAACCTACTCCCAACCACTGCTACAAAGGACATATATGCATATCCATTAAGCTGTAATTATTTGTGTACTTATGCAGTAGAAGACCATTTGCAGAATATGTTACGTGCTTTCAACATTGGGGAGCATTATTTATGTACTTTTTGTTCTCCTCCCATCTCTCTCACTCTGCTTTTTTTCATCCACCATTCAAAACCTCAATAAACATTGCTTCTTCTAAATATTAGTTATTTGAACAAAAATTAATCTTAATTGCAACTCATTTGACAAAGGTCTTTTACTTACTTTTTGTCCAGCTGGTATATGGAGATTTAAGTTGTGAATAACTGACTGAGAACCAGAATCATATCTCAAGGATACATCTTCGAACACAATATCACCTTCCATAGGCCAGTTTTTTGGTACTTTAATTCCTGTTGTTATAAAATAATAAAAATCATGAATCAGGTTAATGAAGTCCCCTTCATTTAATGAAGGAAATGTTCAGTGCACTCACCTCTATAACGATAGTCTTCTGTTGGAATCATTGCACACTTGTGGACTCTTTCCACTGCACACATGTACATCTCCATGTCAGCAAGAAATTTTACTACCCAGTTTAAATATATAGGAACCAGCAATGTGTAATTTACTGCTAATCCCACAAGTGCTGGTGTGATATAATTTGGATATAGCCATACTGATACTAGGGCAGCAATTATTGCAATGAAAACTATTACAGCACCTAAATAATCCTAGATGAGAAATATAAATAAAAAATGTGTCACACAAATGTATAAACCTGTTGCACCATAATTCATAAATAGTGAATTTAATCAAAGAATGTTAATGTTATATCATCTACAGCAAAAATTCTTTAAATCTTAAGTATAGTTTTTTTTTTGTAACAAAACTTGCAATTCTTTCATTCCTTCTGTAGCTTATAGCTTCAAGTCCATCCATAATTTGAAAGCATATGAGAAATAATATAGTATACCTTTATCCATGTTATTATGAATGACAGTATTAAAAAAAGCATGTGATGCTTGAGCTTCTGTATTTGCAAGTAAAACTATAATGGAAATCCCTGGATGCAACAACACATAAAATAAGAGAAAGGCAACCACTAACCTATGGAGCACAGGAACATGTAGTGGAAGATTGCATTACAGAACTAATTAATAAATTACATGGCTACTTGTAAGCTACACACAACAGATGCAATACAAGTAACAAACATCATGACAATTGTACTAATACATGATGCGCTGTGCCTATATAAGCTGTATCTTATACATCAGTTAAAGGGCAAGCACATTTTCTTCGTGAAACATGGTGTCCAACCCTATTTTCAAATTAGAAAGCAAATGACCCCAGATAAGTTCATTTTTATATACTTTATTAGTGCCCACTGTGTAGAGAGAAATATTTATTGACTCTGGAGTAATGGACCTTGGTCTTTGAGATGGGTATTGCATAGTTCAGCTGAGTTTTACTACTATGAAGTAACAAATATTCCATTACATGAACATTGTTTTTTCTTATGCTTTTCTATGTTCCACACACCAGCCCACTCCCGTATCTTATGTATTATTTCACCCAGGAATTTCCATTATTGTTATAAGTTGGCTCTCTTCCTTCCCATATCATTATATCTCTGTTATTGTCTTTCTTTACTTATCTACAACTCATTGTCCATTCTTTATTCTTTAATATATCTGTACTTTCTTCTCCTCTACAGTAACTGCCTTCAAAACAAACACTTGCCGCCCTCTGTTGGTGAATACTGTTTTCTGTTAAGTGATTGTATGCTCCACACAACTGTCCACTATAGGTGTGTGGTTGCCTTTCCCTTATTTTACATATCTAAATGTAACAGTTTTGTAGGTTTTGTTTCTTCTGCAAAATGATGAGCTGAAGTAGGGACACTCTAGAAGTATTGCAATTTTGATGATTTCCCATTGTCAATAGAAAGGCCTAACATAATTATTTTAAATTTCATGCAAGCCTAGTCAAAATTCTTTTGGGAAATGTGTTGAAGTAAGATGAGTGGAAACACTGTAGTTTTCTTTTTTGCAGCTTCTTCTTCATCTGAAGTGGGTTAATGGAATCGCATTTTGTTAAGATGTGTATGTGGAGGGAGGGGGAGAGGGATGTTCAGCACACTTACAGCCAATACTCAAACAAAGAACATTTATTTCATAATGCAACAATAAGGATTTTCACATGAGATTGTTAAAATGATGTTAATTTTCGAGCTCTAAGCAGCATGGTTATCAGTGTCCTTGCTAAATTAAAACAAATAAAATCATTATCCAAAAGCAGTGATATTGTGATGATATTTTCATGGAAACAAACTTTTTTTATTTATCTTGCTGTATACACAGGAGACCATCATCTGGTAATGTAAAATGTGGCTAATTTTCTAAACAATTCTGAGCTCCAAGACAGGAGATGTCATTCATAACTTCTTTATTCAACTGAATACCTATTACAAATATATGTGGATAAGTAGCTACAGTGAAAAATTAAAGGAAGCAAAATTAAATAGTATGGAGTAGATGAAAGCAAAGTAACATACCCGATTACAATGGACCTGAAGAAAATGAAATTCACACAGTCACATCTGAAGCTAAACACAAGAAACAGAACAACATGAACTGTGGCACAAAAAGTGCAGGTGTATTTAAATCAGCTAATAAAAACCACAGCAAAAAATCTTGCAGCATCCCAGATTTGATGGTGCCTGTTTTGAAATCGAGTAAAATAAACAACGTATCAAATGCAACAGATAAAGAACAAAATGGAACACAGAGTCAAGAAATACCAAAAGAAAAACAACACACATCAGAATCCATCCTGACAACTAAAATATATATAAATCCATTAAAACTGAAGGCATAGCGAAACTTGTAGCAAGATTCAACCAGACCCTCACCAACACTGAAAACTGCAGTAATTTGTCAATGGGGTAACTTTGCAGTTCTCATAGGTGTTCCAATGATATATACCATAATGAAACAGCTGCAGCAACAACAGCTCTGAAGACAATACAGGGCTAGTTAACAAACACAAATGTTATATTATTTAAAATCCTCATGGCTATGATTTAATTGAATCCTCATGTGTAAACAGAGAACCATGTGTAACCAAACCTAACAAGTATTTTGAAACAATTTGCAAACAGTTTAAAAATGTAATTCTTTTAGATATTAAGGAATGTATCAGTTGTAACCATCAACCCTCTGACAAATGTAACTGCTTGAGAACTTTCCATACAAGACATGGTCAAGGGCTAGGTGTATTAGGAAAGAGACTGCTGGCCCAAAAAATATTTAGTATAGTAAATAAATTATCTTGTATTGGCAATTTAGATTGCTTGTTTTGTACCAAGCCGCCTGAAAGGGACACTAAGGTGAGCTGTGAACCAAATATAGGTGGCTTGACTTTGATGTATCAGAATGTACAAGGACTAAGCAACAAAATGTGTGAGCTGGAAGTAATTTTAAACTGTAATTTTAAGGAGGTTTCTGTGCTGTGAGTACAATATTGAAGTAAGAATACGGGCTTTTCTGACCATATGGCTTTCAAAATTATGGTAAGGAATGAGAACAATAAGAAATGCACAGTCACTGAAAAATATGTACAAAGAAGACTTATTAATGCAAACAACATAAGGGTTTTTAATAGTATGCTAAAAAAAATGCAGTGGGACATAGAGTAAACTGATGATGTAGACAAAAAGTATGAAAGTTTTCTTACTGATTATAAGTATTGCTAAGATGTGGCATTCCTAGTAAAAAGAAAGTCAGTGAGAAGACAAATGCATGGGTAACACAAGGGATTAAAAAATGAGCAATCACCCTTAGAAACCTAAGCAAACATGCTAAAATAAATAAAATAATAAAACCATAATATAGGAAATATAGAAGGGTCTATAGGAAAGTTTTACAGATGGCAAAAAGGCTAAGGAATGATTCATACATTAACAAGGGAAGCAATAAATTAAAATCGATTTGGAAGGTTATAAACAATAGCATAGGAAAATGTAAAATCAAGACCCATAATTTCAAAATTAAAATTAAGGGTAAAATGACAGAAGATGCTCAACAGATAGCCAATATATTCAATGAACATAATGTGAATATAGCACCAAACCTAATTAAAAGTCTGTGCAATTCAAACAACAAAAACATAAAAGTACCAACTTGTGAAAAGACAATGTTTCTGCACCCAGTAACAGAATGTGAAATTAGAAATGCTATTAATAAACTAAAAAATAAAATGTCTTCTCGTATTGATGGAATTCCAGACAAGGTAATCAAACATAGTTTTTCCAGTATAGATACTCATCTAACTGACATTAATAATACTTATTTCGGGACAGGGGTGTTCCAATCAAAACTAAAACTCTCAACGATAAAGCCACTTCACAAAAAGGATAGTACAGCTGACATAAATACTTATAGGCCAGTGACAGTATTGTCAGGTTTTTCTAAAGTAATTCAAAGAGTAATGTATGAAACGTTAGCTAACTTCCTGAATAAAAATCAAATACTGACTAATACTATAAAAGGGTTTTGAAAGAACAGACCCACAGAAACGGCAGTCTTCCAATTCTTGAAAATGGTCCTAAATGCCTTGGACAAGAATGAATTAAGCTGCAAGATATTCTTAGATTTATCTAAAGTGTCTGGTCTAATCAGCCATGGATTATTGCTTATGAAACTAGAATTTTATGGGGTCTGGGGACTTGCCTTCAAATGGTTCAAGTCTTATCTCTCTGATAGACAACAGAAAGTGCAAATACGTAATGAAGGCAAAGAGTATCTTAAAAAAAACTTGCTAGGGTTCCATGTTAGGCCCTCTGTTGTTCTTGGTGTATATAAAAGATTTGCCAGGCCATCTGACAGTTGCAGAAATGGTGATGTTCGCTGATGACACTAGCATTTTCATAAAAGGATACATCGAAGATAATCTGCAGCAGAGTGTCTCTAGGGCAATAAATGAGACAGGAAAATGGTTTAGCAATAATGATTTGGTCATAAATAATGCTAAAACGATATTGATGAATTTCAGTAATATTGAAAGTAAAGCTAGAAGAGGAGTAAAAGCTGAGTTAGGGAACTATGTTATTGCACAAGCTTCATACATAAAATTCCTACATATATGGGTGGATGAGCACTTGATATGGGAAAAGCATCTAGAAGTTTGGAGTAAAAAACTAAGTAAATGCTACTATGTGCTAAGAAAGCTTTGGGACTTTTGCAACACTGAATCATTGCTGTGTGCCCATTATGCTTATACAAACAGTTTGCTTAGATATGGTGTGATCTTCTGGGGAAATACAGGTATTGCAAAACAAGCTTTCAAACTTCAAAAAAGGGCTATTAGAATAATGAAAGGGGTTCCCTGTAGAGAGAATTTAAAATAATGACTCTTCCTTGCTTATACATCTATGAATATGTCTGCTTTCTGAAAACTCACCAGGAATTTTCAAAGAGATTATTTTCACAGAGGAGTGCTCTACCAAAAAAGTGTAAACTATCAGCCCAAAATACTTTTTAGTGCATTGCCTGCTACAATAAAGAAAGTTAAAGAATTTCATAAATTCAAGGTAGAACTTAAACAATTTTTACTAGCCACATAGTTTTTATAACATGGAAGAATATCTGAACATGGAAAAGTAATATTATTTATATATACTGATATAAAATATTTGTATTTATTATCCAAGTTTTTTAAACAAATTAAATATAATAAATTATGAGGGTTGCAACTTAAATAGTGGCAACTATTTATTCGCAACTGATACAAAAGTTACATTTTTGCACTTGTTACAGTCCTTCAAAGTAGTCACCAGCATTGTGTAGAACCCATTGCCAGTGATGTGGAAGGTGTAGTATACCATTACTAGAGCCTGTTCTGTTTATGGTGCAAATGGAGCAGTCTACTGCCTGTCAAATCTCTGGAAATGTTCTGAAGTGAATACCACAAAGTGGTTTCTTCATCTTTGGAATCAAATCAAAGTCACAAGGACTTAAGTCCAGGGAGTATGGTGGCTCGTACAGTACTTCCCAGTACCATCGATGGAACAGAGCAACCACAGTTTGTGATGTATGCACCCACGCATTGTTGTGCAAAATGATGGGTGGGTTGTGCAGAAAGTGTCGCCGCTTCTTTCACAAAGCTTGTCGCCGGTGATGCTCCAAAAATGAACAGTAATATGACTTAAGTCCTTGTGAATTTGATTTGAGACTGAAGATGAAAGAACCACTTCATGGCATTTGCTTCAGAACTGTTCCAGAGATTCGACAGGCAATAGACTGGTCCATTCGCACCATCAACAGAACAGGCTCTGCTAACGGTAAACTATGCCTTCCACATAGCTGGCAATGGGTTCCACACAACACTGGTGACTACTTTGAAGGACAGTAACAGGTAGAAACATGTAACCCTTTTGTATCAGTTGTGAATAAATAGTTGCCACTATTTAAGTTCCAACCCTCATATATTGTAATTGACTACATCTATACAATGTACATTGTTAATGGATGAATAAAGGGATTGATTGATTGAACTTATATGGATATAACTGAGAAATAAATTCCTGTTAACCACCTCACTGGTTATAAAAGTGTCCGGGAAAGACATCATATCTGCTAATACACCAGCAGGGACTTAACCTGTAGGATTAGTGACTGTTCTATCTCTTACATTAGGTACAAACACAATCCATTTCACCATAATCATAAACTTCCTGCATGGCAACTAATACCATGGTTTATTTTCACCTAACATTGCAAGCAACAAGAGGCTTAAGCATCGACTGAATAATACTGAAGTGAAAGCTGTTTCAAGCATGCTTTCTAAGATCATTTTTGATAGTCATCACAGTTACTTCAGATGCCAGCATAATCTATGGCTGTGATTGTGGTGTGCAATGGTGATGACACAAGGACTGCTGTTTGAAATCGGTGATGTACACTGTAGAGAATATCAACTGGTGCAATCTCTATCAAATATGTATTACAAATAAATACATCATTCACACAGCTTTTGCTCTCACATTTACTATCACTGATTCTTCTCAGATGTGCATATGCAGCAAATCACCTTGATGCCCCAACATTGTGAGATCACAGCTTGGAATGTCTGTCAGTTCCCAAAGTTCAGAAACTAAAACAATCATTCTGCATGGACTGCCATGACCTACTTCAGGCCTAATATGGTTTTTACAAAGTACAGTCAAACGCAATTTCATCGTCACTTACACTCTGGAATTTGTCCAACTCAAATTCTTTATCACTATGGACCCACTTGATACCTGTCAATAAAGTCAATATGACTAGTAATGAATACAATGGGATGGTTACAAGAATTCCTGTTAGTCACAGTAGCATGCTCCACTGTATACTCCAAGATAATTTTATAACAAGTGTAACAGAATTACTCTTGACTATGTAGGAAGGAATGGCAGTGAGTGGAGTATAATGATAATCTGTTATCACATGCTGTCCAACTGTCCCTCCAGTGACTCATTTGTCCACTGCTTTATGAGCTCCCGCTGCTGTTGAATTTATGAAATGAAAGAAATTATGCCTCTCATCTAATTATACATCAAGATAAAACCACACTGCCTGCCTAGTAATAGCAGCTTCTCCTAACTGAATGATTAGGTTTGTGTTTAATGAAATTTCTTCTTCAAGACTATATAGTTAGTCTTGATGGTAGCAACAGTTAATATATTATTCCTATACCATTGTTGCATTTCATCAAGGGCACCACATGCATGTTCCTTTAACAGCTCTAGAGTTGGCAGAAACCACTACCAACAGATCATGTGGATAGGCAGCTATTTATTTATTTACTGAATGGCAATACAGAGTAACATTGCATAGGATATTAAAATATACAAATATAAAACCATAAGAATACAACATACATTACTAGAAGTTGTGTAATTTCATATTATATTTCTATGAACATTGCATTGACTAGGTAATTTCAGAATTTTGCTTTGATCAGATCTCTCAAAGGTCCTTCATACTTCCTTGTTGGGCACTCTTGCATTATGCGGTCTATAGTGTGGCCAAATTCCCCACAGCCACACATACAGAAATTGTAAAGCCCCACCTATGTTTCATGGAATTGCACTTGGACCAGCCCATCCTTATTCTGTTCAGTCTCGTCCACACATTTTTATTTATTTATTTTTTTTTTTTTTTAAAAAGATTCATTCCCAGATACTCTTGGTTGGAATTTACAATATCTAAAATCCTACCCCCATGAACCATGGACCTTGCCGTTGGTGGGAAGGCTTGCGTGCCTCAGTGATACAGATGGCCGTACCGTAGGTGCAACCACAACGGAGGGGTATTTGTTGAGAGTCCAGACAAACGTGTGGTTCCTGAAGAGGGGCAGCAGCCTTTTCAGTAGTTGCAGGGGCAACAGTCTGGATGATTGACTGATCTGGCCTTGCAACACTAACCAAAATTGCCTTGCTGTGCTGGTACTGTGAACGGCTGAAAGCAAGGGGAAACTACAGCCGTAATTTTTCCCGAGGGCATGCAGCTTTAGTGTATGGTTAAATAATGATGGCATCCTCTTGGGTAAAATATTCCGGAGGTAAAATAGTCCCCCATTCGGATCTCCGAGCGGGGACTACTCAAGAGGACGTCGTTATCAGGAGAAAGAAAACTGGCGTTCTACGGATCGGAGCGTGGAATGTCAGATCCCTTAATCAGGCAGGTAGGCTAGAAAATTTAAAAAGGGAAATGGATAGGTTGAAGTTAGATACAGTGGGAATAAGTGAAGTTCGGTGGCAGGAGGAACAAGACTTTTGGTCAGGTGAATACAGGGTTATAAATACAAAATCAAATAGGGGTAATGCAGGAGTAGGTTTAATAATGAATAAAAAAATTGGAGCGTGGGTAAGCTACTACCAACAGCATAGTGAACGCATTATTGTGGCCAAGATAGACACGAAGCCCATGCCTACTACAGTAGTACAAGTTTATATGCCAACTAGCTGTGCAGATGATGAAGAAATTGATGGAATGTATGATGAAATAAAAGAAATTATTAAGGTAGTGAAGGGAGACGAAAATTTAATAGTCACGGGTGACTGGAATTCGAGAGTAGGAAAAGGGTTCAAGAATCTTAAAAGAAGGTTGTATACATGGAAGAATCCTGGAGATACTAGAAGGTATCAGATAGATTATATAATTGGAAGACAGAGATTTAGGAACCAGGTTTTAAATTGTAAGACATTTCCAGGGGCAGATGTGGACTCTGACCACAATCTATTGGTTATGAACTGTAGATTAAAACTGAAGTAATTGCAAAAAGGTGGGAATTTAAGGAGATGGGACCTGGATAAACTGACTAAACCAGAGGTTGTACAGAGTTTCAGGGCGAGCATAAGGGTACAAGTGACAGGAATGGGGGAAAGAAATACAGGAGAAGAAGAATGGGTAGCTCTGAGGGATGAAGTAGTGAAGGCAGCAGAGGATCAAGTAGGTAAAAAGACGAGGGCTAGTAGAAATCCATGGGTAACAGAAGAAATACTGAATTTAACTGATGAAAGGAGAAAATATTTTTATATATATATTTTTTTTATATTTCACGCAGTAAATGAAGCTTGCAAAAGGGAATACGTCTCAAAAATGAGATCGACTGGAAGTGCAAAATAGCTAAGCAGAGATGGCTAGAGGACAAATGTAAGGATGTAGAGGCTTATCTCACTAAGGGTAAGATAGATACTGCCTACAGGAAAATTAAAGAGACCTTTGGAGAAAAGAGAGCCACTTGTATGAATATCAAGAGTTCAGATGGAAACCCAGTTCTAAGCAAAGAAGGGAAAGCAGAAGGTGGAAGGAGTATACAGAGGGTTTATACAAGGGTGATGCACTTGAGGACAATATTATGGAAATGGAAGATGTTGTAGAAGAAGATGAAATAGGAGATATGATACTGCGTGAAGAGTTTGACAGAGCACTGAAAGACCTGAGTCGAAACAAGGCCCCGGGAGTAGACAACATTCCATTGGAACTACTGACGGCCTTGGGAGAGCCAGTCCTGACAAAACTCTACCGTCTGGTGATCAAGATGTATAAGACAGGCGAAATATCCTCAGACTTCAAGAAGAATATAATAATTCCAATCCCAAAGAAAGCAGGTGTTGACAGATGTGAAAATTACCGAACTATCAGTTTAATAAGTCACAGCTGCAAAATACTAATGCATATTCTTTACCGACAAATGGAAAAACTGGTAGAAACCGACCTCAGCGAAGATCAGTTTGGATTCCGCAAAAATGTTGGAACACGCGAGGCAATACTGACCCTACGACTTAACTTAGAAAATAGATTAAGGAAAGGCAAACCTACATTTCTAGCATTTGTAGACTTAGAGAAAGCTTTTGACAATGTTGACTGGAATACTCTCTTTCAAATTCTGAAGGTGGCAGGAGTAAAATACAGGGAGCGAAAGGCTATTTACAATTTGTACAGAAACCAGATAGCAGTTATAAGAGTCGAGGGGCATGAAAGGGAAGCAGTGGTTGGGAAGGGAGTAAGACAGGGTTGTAACCTGTCCCCAATGTTATTCAATCTGTATATTGAGCAGGCAGTAAAGGAAACAAAAGAAAAATTCGTGGTAGGTATTAAAATCCATGGAGAAGAAATAAAAACTTTGAGGTTTGCCGATGACATTGTAATTCTGTCAGAGACAGCAAAGGACTTGGAAGAGCAGTTGAACGGAATGGATGGTGTCTTGAAGGGAGGATATAAGATGAACATCAACAAAAACAAAACGAGAATAATGGAATGTAGTCGAATTAAGTCGGGTGATGTTGAGGGTATTAGATTAGGAAATGAGACACTTCAAGTAGTAAAGGAGTTTTGCTATTTGGGGAGCAAAATAACTGATGATGGTCGAAGTAGAGAGGATATAAAATGTAGACTGGCAATGGCAAGGAAAGCGTTTCTGAAGAAGAGAAATTTGTTAACATCGAGTATAGATTTAAGTGTCAGGAAGTCGTTTCTGAAAGTATTTGTATGGAGTGTAGCCATGTATGGAAGTGAAACATGGACGATAAATAGTTTGGACAAGAAGAGAATAGAAGCTTTTGAAATGTGGTGCTACAGAATAATGCTGAAGATTAGATGGGTAGATCACGTAAGTAATGAGGAGGTATTGAATAGAATTGGGGAGAAGAGGAGTTTGTGGCACAACTTGACAAGAAGAAGGGACCGGTTGGTAGGACATGTTCTGAGGCATCGAGGGATCACCAATTTGGTACTGGAGGGCAGCGTGGAGGGTAAAAATCGTACAGGGAGACCAAGAGATGAATACACTAAGCAGATTCAGAAGGATGTAGGTTGCATTAAGTACTGGGAGATGAAGAAGCTTGCACAGGATAGAGTAGCACGGAGAGCTGCTTCAAACCAGTCTCAGGACTGAAGACAACAACAACAACGACGACGACAACAACAAGTAGTTGATGCTTGTTGTCCACCTTGTCTTCCATTCTTCACTAATATCAAAGGGTGGCTGTGTGATATTTTCTCAGGCTGGTTGCCAGGACTTCACCTGACTTTGTATGGGTCACTTGTGCCCACATGGATCAGGAGTTTTGCAGTCAGTCAGTGTCATGGAATTTCTTCCACTCTTGCAAAGCTGCCTGTACTTGTCTTAGCTCAGGTGGTGCAATGTTGCTGAGCACAGGTAACCATGGTGTTGTGGTAAATTTTAAGGTACCAGTTATTATCCTCATGGTTTCATTCAGTTGTGCATCGAATATTTTTAATGTGTGAGCCTTAGAACCACATGGGAGCACAATATTGTGGTCAAATAGACCATAGCAATTGTTCCTGGGAGAAAAATTCTTGTTCATGCTCCCCGCATTGTCCCAGACGTGTCTTAACCATGTTGGTCTCAGTTTTAATTGTTTGGCTTTCACATTCAAGGTGTTCCTTGTATGATAATAGTACTGAAGTAGCAAATATTGAAAGCAGCCATTTTGTGTTGCCTTAATAGAAACCTCATTTTGTGTGTCTGCTTCAATTCTTATACGGAATTAGCAACTTTTTAGCTCAACAGATGAAAAGATAATCAGCAGATTTAATTTAAATTCCTTTGTTCACTGCCTTGTAATACATTGCACCAGCCAAAATGCAGCCCCACTGTGAATGTTGTTCTTAAACATGAGATGAACTGGTTGACATTTGTAAGCAGTTGGGAATCACTCTGACCACTATCAAATTATTGACAGCTGCTCTGAATCAGTGTGTTGGAAGAGCTCCTGAGAGTCATGTACCTGTGATACCTGTACCAGATACCTGAGATACCTGTACCAGAGGTTGGTTTGGTTTGTGGGACACTCAGCTGTGCTGTTATCTGAGTGGCCCAGAGGTACCTCAAGTACTATCCTCTCCTGTGGATCCTGCCTCCTCTGCAGAGAGTACAGGATCTGTCATTACCCATCCACTTTACTGCTAGTCGCGTGCCAATTATAAATCTAGGTGTCCTGTACTGGGTGGACGGGGACCACAGAGGACTCAGGGTATTGTACCAATTCTCTTAAACAACAAATTTAGGTGTTCTATTTCACTGAAACTAAGCCAGTGGGACTCACTCCACCTGTTTTGGGGAAACCTGTTTTGTCTGGTGTCAGGAGAAGCAAACGCAAAAGGGTAGGGCTTTATCAATCTCCAGTAGTTCAAACAAATGGCAAATGATGGTACCCCTTAGAAAAATGGCAGCAAGGGGCAGGGAAGGACAAAAGGTGCACTCAGTGTATACCACTGGGGGCCTCATTCAGCATGTTGAACAGACTATTCCAGCAACCATTGAGGGAACAGGGTGCAACCAACTGCAAATTTTGGCGATGTTGTAACAAAGTATGCCTCTCATGTGGGCTTTGAAGTGATTCTTGGGTCATTACAGCTATTGGTAGAGAAGGTTGAGAAGACCAGCCTTGTGCATGCAATTTCAATGAAGCTCACAATTTGCAGTATTGTCCCCAGAACTTATCATGGCCCTTTGGTTCTCAGTCAAGTAGCAGGACTGAACCAGAGACTTTAAAAGGTCTGTGACGAGCTAGACTGTGACTTCCTGGACTTGCGTCATAGGGTTGAGAACAGTAGGATCCCCTTAAATAGATCAGGTGTGCACTACACATCAGAGGGCTGCTACTCAGTTAGTTGACTATGTATGGGGAGCACACAAGGTTTTTTTTTAGATTAGGTGACTCTCCATCCATTCCAGACAACAAAGGCTGTAGGAAACCCAGAAGTATCAGTGTAAGATCAAAATAAATGCCTCCCACAGGTGAGAGCATCAAAATCCTAGTGGTAAACTGCCAAAGCATTTACAAAACAGTGCCAGAGTTTGAAGTACTCATGAAAAGCAGTGAAGCTCACATAATACTAGGTACAGAAAGCTGATCGAAACCTGAAATTGATAGCAATGAGATTTTTGTGGAAAATTGAAGGTTTTATCAGAAGCATAGGCAAATGGGAAATGGATGTGGTGAATTTGTTGCAGTAGACTAAAAACTCAAATCCACTGAGTTAGAAATTGAAGCTGCATATCAGAAACACCACAAAGCCAGAAAGTACATTTAGCTTTAAACTGGTCAAGGTACAGGATGTTACTAATATACTGAAGAAAATGAAGAATAGTTTCAGTAATGATGTTTATGGTTTAAGTTCAGCCATGTTAAAGTGTAACTCAGTTCAACTGCTAGAATTGATAACACATGAAATGAAGTGTCGTGTGGCTAGGGCCTCCAGTCGGGTAGACCGTTCGCCTGGTGCAGGTCTTTCGATTTGACGCCACTTCGGCGACCTGCGCGTCAATGGGGATGAAATGATGATGATTAGGACAACACAACACCCAGTCCCTGAGCGGAGAAAATCTCCGACCCAGCCGGGAATCGAACCCGGGCCCTTAGGATTGACAGTCTGTCACACTGACTACTCAGCTACCGGGGGCGGACATAACACATGTTGTAAACACATGTATATTGGAGGCTCAGTTCCCAAAGGCACTAAAGTTTGTTAAAGTCACTCCAATACACAAAAAAGGCAGCCTCTCAAGTTGTGATAATTTTAGCCCTGTTTCAGTTGTGCCAATCTTGTCTAAAGTGATAGAAACTATACTAAATAATCAAATAGTAAAATACTTTGAAGAAAACAAAATCTTCACTGATAGTCAATTTGGCTTCAGATCAGGGTTAGGAACTGTTAAATCTGCCTTATCACTTTTAACACTGTGTGAAGCAACTAGAAAGCAAGCTAGTGGCTTGGAATAAACTCTTTGATTTATCAAAAGCTTTTGACATTGTGTCTCATGAAATCTTTTTGAACAAACTGCAATTCTATGGCTTTACAGGAAGTGCTCTGGAACTGATAAAATCTTATCTAAGTGATAGATTGCAGAAGGTGGTTTTTAATGGTGCAGAATCAGATTACTTACCTGTGGGCATGGGTGTCCCACAAGGTTTTGTACTTGGCCTAATTCTATTTATTATTTACATAAATGACTTACCAAGTAACACAGTTGGACCGTCAACTAGGATTTACTTATTTTCAGATGATCTTGCAGTCTGTATAGCTGTAGAAACAGCACAGAAGGTGAAATATGAAGCAGACCAGTGTACTGTCAAAGTTGAAAATTGGTGTAAAATACAAGACCTGTATGTATCATGGAATAATAACATTGAATTTGAGCAGAGTTCAAATGCTGTTAATTTCCTTGGAATCTCAATTAATTCAAAATTATCCTGGGGCAGCCATATAGAAAGAGTGGTAAGCAACATTAGCAAAGGAATATTTGCTCTAAGGAAGCTTCGTCTTTTTCTAAATGTGCCAGTGCTTAAAATGGTTTATTTTGTTTTAATACACAGTCACATTTCCTATGGCACAATACTGTGGGACCTCAAAGCAAGGCAGCTAATGTCTTCAAACTACAAAAGAAGGCAATAAGACTGATATGTAACTTGGCAGCCAGAGCTCCCTGTAGGCCAAGCTTTAAAAAATTACAGATTATGACCCTACCATCAATATCTATACTACAGTGTGTAATGCATATTAAGGAAAACTATTCCAGTTATGAACAGTATGACATGTGACATAATTATAACACAAGAAACAAGCAGGACATAGTTTCTTTCCATTGTAACTATAAATATACACAAAAGTGCTTCCTATACAAGTCCATAAAATTTTTTAATGGCATACCCCAACAAATCAGGGATCTTGCAATTCAACAATAAAAAAAAGTGAAGAATTTATTCTTGAGCTCAGCATTTATGAAACAGATAAATTTTTAAGAGAGGCAAATAATATCATATGACTACACTTTATGAGATCACTTTGTATATGCTTCTATATCTGGGTAAGTCTCTAATTGGCTAAATTTACTATGCAATATCAATTTGTACCAGAAGTTTCTCTGTTTTGTATATGCGTGTGAAGGTACTATAATTATTTGTGTAATATTTATATTGTGTAATATTTATCTAGTTTTTGTAATTATTTGTGTAACATTTATACTGTGTAATATTGACTTTCATAATGCCTCAGATGATCTCTGAGGTCTCTACAACAATAAAAATCAAATCAAATCAGATCATTAGGGCAAGACTCAGTATCAGGGATGGACATAAAATTATAACTGTATCCTTCTATTGCTCACCAGACTCATCTCCTGATGTAATCAAAAACTTCAGAGAAAACCTCAGTACACCTGTATGTAAGTTTCCCAATCATATTGTAATCATCAGTGGAGACTTTAATCAGCAATAATTAATTGGGAAAATTACAATTTTGTTAGTCATATGTGTGATAAGATATCTTTTGAAACTTTAGAAATGGCTTCTCTTCTGAGAACTATCTAGAACAGATAGTTAGGGACCCCACTCATGATGGAAATATATTGGATCTAATGGCAACAAATAGGCCTGACTTCTTTGATGTCCACATTGAAACTGGTATCAGTGACTACAACATGGCTGTGGCAACAATGATTACCAAAGTAAAAAGGGCAATTAAAACAATCAGAAAGATATATAAGTTCAATAAACTAGATAAAAAACTGGTAATGTCTTATCTCAACGAGGAACTTGAAACTTTCAGCACAGGTCAGGAGCATGTAGAGGATCTCTGGCTTAAGTTTAAAGAATAGTTGAGCATGCACTGGATAGATATGTACCCAGTAGTACAGTTCACAATGGAAGGCAACCTCTATGGAATACAATCACTATAAAGAAACTTCTAAAGAGATTGCTGACAACAGCTGTAAAACAAAATGTAGGGCTATAGACAGAGAGCTGCTGAATGTAACACATTTGGCTATCAAAAGAGCAATGCATGATTCCTTCAATGACTACCATTGCATAATATTGTCAAATGATCTTCCACAAAACCCAAAGAAATTTTGGTCGCATGTAAAGGCTGTTAGTGGCACCAAATTTAGTGTCCAGTCCCTAGAAAATGAGACAGGAACTGAAATTGAAGGTAACAAAGCAAAAACTCAAATGCTTGACTCCATTTTCAAATGTTCCTTTACAAAGGAAAATCTAGGAGAACTGCCCCAATTTAACTGAAAAGATGAATGAAATAAGTATTAGTGTCAGTGGTGTTCAGAAACAGCTGAAATTGTTAAAATTGAACAAAGCTCCAGGCCCCAATGGAATCCCTATCAGATTCTATACTGAATATGTGGCTGAGTTAGCCCCCTCTTCTCACTACAACCTATCATAGATCTCTTGAACAAAAAACCATGCCCAGTTCTTGGAAAAAGGCACAGGTCTCACCTGTTTATAAGAAGGCTAGCAGAAATGATCCATAAAACTACTGTCCAATAATCTTCACACTGACTTGTAGTAGAATCTTATAACATATTCTGAGCTGAAACATAATGAGGTGTCTTGAACAGAATAACTTCCTCAATGCCAACCACCATGGTTTTCGAAAACATCAATCATGTGAAACCCAACTTACACCTTTCTCACAAGACACACTGAAAGCTTTAGATCAAGGAAATCAGGTAGATGCAGTGTTTCTTGATTTCCAAAAAGTGCTTGACTCCTTACCACACCTACGCTTGTTATCAAAAGTATGATCATATGGGGTATCAAGTGAAATTTGTGACTGGATTGAGGACTTTTTGGTAGGGAGGACACAACATGTTATCTTAGATGGAGAGTCAGTGCCAGATGTAAATGCAACTTCAGCTGTGCCGCAGGGAAGTGTGTTGGGACCCTTGTCATTCATGTTGTACATTAATGACCTTGCAGACAATATTAATAGTAAAATCTGACTTTTTGCAGAAGATGCAGTTATCTATAATGAAGTACTATCTGACAGAAGTTGCATAAATATTTAGTCAGATCTTGGTAAGATTTCAACATGGTGCAGAGATTGGCAACTTGCTGTTGATTTCACGAAACAAAGAAACCTAATTACCTATGACTATAATATCAATGAATGAGTGTTGGAACTGACCAACTTATATACATACCTGGGTGTAACACTTCGTAGGGATATGAAATGGAATGATCACATGTGGCAGACTTCGCTTTATTGGTAAGATCTGGGGAAGTGCAATCAATCTACTACAGAGATTGCTTACAAATAACTCATGTAACCCATCCTAGACTATTGCTTAAGTGTGTGGGACCCATGCCAGACAGGACTAACAGGGGATATTGAATGTATACAGAGAAGGGCAGCATGAATGGTCACAAGTTTTTTTTCAATCCAGGGGAGAGTGTCGCAGAGATACTGAAGGAACTGAAATGCCAGGCTCTTGAAGACAGACATAAACTATTCTGAGAAAGTCTATTTACAAAATTTCAAGAATCAGCTTTAAATGATTGCTACAGGGATATACTTACTACAACCCCCTATGTATCACTCATAGAGGTATCATGAGGATAAGGTTAGAATAATTACTGCACACACAGAGGCATTCAAACAATCATTCTCCCTGCATAATAATTGGTACAATGGGATGTACCCTCTGTCATGTACCTCATGGTGGTTTGCAGAGTGTAGATGTAGAACACTAAGGTATTTAGGATGAAAGTTATACATACTCTCTTCCTATGCTCTCATACATTTAGTTGTTTCGACATCTAGATGGTTATTTAAATGAAGTCCTAATACCTCAGTTTTTTACGGGTTAGGGAAAAACCTTAACTTCTCATAATAGTTATAGAAAATATTCAAGTCTTGTTTCGAGTAATTTAGTTTGAGTTGTAAAGACTAGAGTGTCTGCATACATGAATTTCTGATATGTGGTAGATGGTTTCTTGCTGACATAAATATTGAATGGCAGTGGTCTGAGCCCCAGTCCTTGGGAAAGTCCATTTTTGACTTTGTAGACTTGCTAGTGGAGGATCCAACTGTGACTATGAATGATCACTTAATTAATATGTCTTTAATCATATTTGTAAGTAATGTGCTAGGTATGCACTGTTTAAGTTTTAGGATAAGGCCTTCAAGGCAAACTGTGTCATGCCCTGCAGACAGGTACACAAGTGTGACAGAGATTTTAGAGCTTTCTGGAAGTCTATGAGTATGGTTGATGCTGGCATCTGCTCACAGAAGCTTCTGTTCCTTCTGAAACTGGACTAACAGGGTGGAAAATTAGTATAGCCAACTGCTTCTTTACTCTTGTACAGAATGTGCTCTAGTAATCTGTAACATATGCGTAAAAGGGCTACTGGATGGAAGATAGCTGGGTTATCAGGAGCTTTTCCTGTTTTCAAGATTGCTAAAATGTTGGAAATTTTGAAGTGGTTTCGAACATTCCTTGAATGTAGTATATTTGAGTAAACATATGTTAATCTTTTTTTTTTATCATTTCTTCCTCCAGGTATTTTATAAATTCAGGGACAATCCCATCAATCCCAGCTACTTTTTTTATTGTTATTGATTTTATAGCTACCTTGACTTTATCTATCCAAAAAAAAACTCATATGCAGGGCCATTTTTGTATTCTTGTTCAGTTTTTTGCAGTTTTATCTTTTACTTCTGCTTGAATAATTGGTTCTACTGACACAGTTTTTGCTCGTTGGTTAACTTGTTGTGCTACCTGATCAGATGAAGTTTTCAGTTGCTCCTACACAGCTATTGTTATTCCACCTAATTCCCTTAGTATATACCAACCCTTTCTGTTGGGGTGAGGGAGCAACTATGCTGTCCATGAACCCATTGTCATCTTTGAGTTCTATGCAAATGCTCCACAAGATCTGAGGACATTTCTTATCAACACACTTGATTAACATGTAGCTACATGCAAGCCATTCAACCTGTGCTGTAACAGTAATCTCAGAAACTAGAGTGGAACTTGATGAAAAGCAGGAGGTGTCTTAGGCCTCCAGACATTGATAAATTCACCTGCAATTCCATATTTATGAATTATGTTGTTGACCCCTTGGAGTGCCTGATTACCATCAATCAAATGCCTTTTTCTAAATCTAAGCTGACACTGCCTAATGCCTAGGCATTGCATATGCTTCTGAAATTTAGACACACAAGTGATTCTCCCATGCTTTAGCAAGTGTGTTGATAAAGCAGATTAGCCTAAATGACATACAATCAGCATGGCAATATCTTAAGAATTTTTAAAATTACTACTAATATGGAAATTTTGCATACCTCTCGTACCCTTCCCAGTTTAAGACAATCATACAGAAGCCTTATAAGAAATAGGTTAATTTGTAGTACTACACGATACACCACCTCTGAATGTACACCATCAGGAGAGAAGGCCGTCTTAATTTTAGTTTGAACATATTAGGACATGTGTGTCAGTGCCCAGTGCCAATGTTTAGGAGGACAAGGAGAACCACCATTTCAAGTCATTCCTATTGAGAGAGCTGAACAATCTCCTTCCCCAGCTCCCACAATGTCAACATTGCCTGGCTGAATGCTGTTCTGTGTTGGAGGCTTTCGACAACATTTGCTCTGATTATTGTGAGGCATAGAAGGTTCTTCAGCTACTTCTGCACAACATCTTTCAGTACCTCACCATTCTGAAAATGGTGTCACTAAAGAACTGCCCTTTTCAGCCTGAAGCAAAAAAATGGGTGATATTAGGTCATCACTGGTAAGCTGAAAGTTTCATTAATTGTAACTTTGTATGTTAAGATTAATGTAATATCTCTTTCTTCAAATCCAGAAGAATGAGTCCCTCTATATCCCAACAGCCTTTCATTAATGCCACATTTTCAGTAAATTTTTTGATAAATTGAGTGAAACTGGTCTATCAGTCTTGCATCCAAAAAAATTAATTCATATTCAGTAAAAAAGTTCTCCATACCACCTCATAGTAGAGCAGATGATCAGTTGATTCTGTTTTCCTTCAATTTGTATTGGCTTTGAGGGTAACTGTAGGTGTGTGTTGTGTGCAAACTTTTAAATAATCCATTCCAATCACATGGTGGCATTATTATTGTATATAATCAATTATAGTTAGTATTTACTGTAGCATACAATAGCAATTTATTACAACTACTTCTCTATGCAATGTATTCTTTTATTTGCTTTAAAGTCTGAACTTAGCATGTATAAATATTTTTAATTGTTGAAAGAGATGCCTATATAGTGATTGTTGTACTATAATGAACATTTTTTTTGTTGAAGTGCTGCTCAAATTAGCTAAGTAACAGTTCATACACTGTTGTTTACCATTTTATAATTACAGAAGTTTAATTTTAAAGCATGTGCAGCTATTGAAATATTAATGTGCCTTCACTTAGAAAATATTTGTAAGGGACTATGGATTAATCAGATTGTACAGTATAGGCTTAGTTTTAATTTTTATTTAACCAGGAGATTAGTATATTCATGCAACTACTAGATTTTTATCAGCTCAATGTTTACAAAATATTTAGTTGTAATTAATCTAACAAATTATTACAATTTATGTCAGTTATGTAATGGCTGTGAATTACATTATCCTTTATTGTGCATGTGTTTTTGGAGGTGGACTAAAAACACATTTAGTGTTACACTGAGACAAGGTTCAGACAATTTTGTTTGATACTTTGTCATCATATGGCAGATATGCCAGTGTCATGTCCTACTCATCATGTTCTATTTGTTGGGACCATATCTTCTTCCTTAAAGCATATTGGATATGTCTCCTACCATCTATTCTTCTTGAATACATCATTAAGGTGGCTGAGCCAGCACACCCACATGATGTGAAGAATGATGGCAAATGGAAGCATGGAGGTATAAAACGGTGTGGGTGGTTTTCCTTCACACGCTGTGATCCCTATAGTTTTCCACTTTGTGCTTGCCAAGCATGTCCAAAATTGAGAGACTACCATTCTCTTCCACCTCAATAGTGAATTTGATGCTGTGGTGCAGTGTTCAGATGTTGGAGAAACTCCTGAAGCCTTTCACTCCCATGTGGCCACACCACAAATGTGTTATAAAAAAAGTGGGATGTGTTGCCATGCCACTCTCACCAGTTATGGCCAACTTATACATGGAAGACTTTGAAGAAAAAGCTCTGGATAAAGCTGCACCCCTTAATATTTTTTAAATATGTTAATGACACATTTGTGGTGTTGTCAATGGAAGTGAAAGGCTTCAGGAGTTTCTCCAACATCTGAATTGTCTGCACCTCAGCATCAAATTCTCTATGGAGGTGGAAGAGATTGGTAGACTCCTGTTTTGGATATCCTAATCAATTCAAAAATGCAAAGTGAATGGCACTCTAGAACACAGTGTGTACAAGAAAGCCACCCACACTGATTTGTATCTCCATACCTCCAGCTGCAATCATTTGAAACAGCATGAGGGTGCGATACATTCACTGGTCTCCAGAGTCCATCCAATATGAGATGAAAGGAGCCTGTTAATGGGCCTCAACCACATTGAGAATGTATTCAAGAAGATTAGAAATGGCTGGTGACAAATCCAATGTGCTTTCATGTGGAAGGCACAGACCCAGCAAATACAACTTGGAGGAGTATAGTACAATGGCATATCTGCCGTGTGCTGGCAAAGTATCACAAAGAATCAACTGAACCTTGGCTTGACATAATAGTAAATGCATTTTTTACACATCTCTGAAACAAAGTGCACTATTAGGTACTATGAACAATGAGCTAGCTCCATAAGCTAGGTGTCCATTGTATTTTGTACAAATCTGGTAAGGCATACATCAGGCAGACCTTGGGGACCATGAAACAAAGGTGCAGGCAACACTGGGGACACATCAAACTCATGGAACCAAAAAATTCTGTGATTGCAGATCACTGCATAGCTACGTTGTGCTCAACAAAATATAGACAAACGGAAGTGCTAAGACAGACTTTGTCTATTTCGGACTGTGTTCTATAGGAGGCTACTGCAATACAGATGGCTGATGGCCTGATCAGTAGAAACAGTGGCTTCACTCTCAGTGAAGTGTATGACTAAACACTCAGCTACTTCCATGCCTGATGGGAGTGGCAGAATCACAGAGGGACTGGAGTTCATGGCCAGCATTTGGTGATGGGTCAGCCCCCCCCCCCCCTCCAACATCAACATCATCAGCATCACTACCACCACCACCACCACCACCACCACCACCACCACCACCACCACTCATTCTGACATGGTAGCCACCGAGTATTGAAAGAACGAGTTTGGAGGGGTAATAGTATAAAAGAGGCACAATGTAATGAAGACACTCATTCTACCGGTCTCACATGATGGTGATGATGAAGAAGAAGAATATGATGATGATGATGGGAAAAGTATGCTGTCAAAATATTGTGTGGCATAAATGATTGCACCCAGCTGGACACCCAAGAGCAATACAAACTACATAAATGTTACATTTCGTAAATACTGTAATTTTTTAATTTTGTTTTGTGGACTGATGTAGATCCAAGGGTGTTAGGCTACTTCTTGTGAGAGGATGGTTGGCAGCAGGGGTTGAGGCAATGATGCTGGCAGGTGGTGGCTTTGGTGAAACACTAGCATAAGACTAGTTCTTTATTATGAATCATGTAGCTACATGTGGATGCCTCAGTGCAGCAGTCGTGTGCCCTCTTGGCACATAGTCAGTCGCTGTGTGCAGTGTGTTGACAAAACCCACATGGCTTGCCACTGTGACTTGCTTCCAGGGTTGCTGATACCAGTCCCTAGTTTAGCAACATGCGACCCAATATGGCAGGCTGTGTGGCAGACTGGTGGCATCAGCGGTTCTATGGATGGCCAGAATGCTGCTAGGGGAAGCCGGCCTCACAAAGGGAAGTTCCACCCCAATGAATGGCAGCATGACGCACCACAACATCTCCAGGGAAGTCAGGTGGGCAGTGGCACTTGCCTGGAGTCAACCCACTGCCTCCCTGGGCAGCTGTCTGCTGCTGCTGCGCTGCTGCTGCAGTTGGCCAGGAAGAGGCTCACTCAGTGATACAGTACAAATCAGAACCAGGACATGACTCACAATGGTGAAGCCCCTAAATTGATGCAGTGCACTGGCTGGTCCATGTCTCCTCTTTACCCAATGTCACCCTTTCATACTTATAGGCTCTTTTGGACTGCTCATCCTTTAACTTAAATTGGTGAGTTGTGTATAAACTCAGTTGTTATGATGTTGTACTACTTTGGGTCACACATAGGAAAACAATTTCACAGCCTAAAGAAATAATAATTGCCTGGTTTGGTCTGTAAAGACAACAGCTTTGCGCTGCATTGCCAGGAGTGCTGTGCCCATGCTGGCCATCCTGGAATATCCCTATTGCTACAAGTGGCACGCTATCATACTGTGCCTGACAAGTGCCTTTATCTTTTGCAATACTTTACAACTAGGCTTCCATAAAATCATAAAAAACAGTTGGGGCTGCTACAATTGGGCGGAAAATGCCTATGAAAAGACTGTAGTAGATAGTAGGAGGTTTTGTGAGACAGATCTTGTGCCTAGCACTTTTACAGAGAATGAGCCATGGGGCAAATGGTTGGGAGCAGGGGTGGAATAGAGGCAGACAAGGATATTGTGCAGGTTTGATGTGTGGTAGAATATCACTGTGGAAGGTGTGGGGAGAATATTTCACATCTCAGTATATGATTAGAGGTAATCCAAATCCTGTTTGGGAATGTGATTCAGTTGCTCCAGGCCTGTGTGGTGCTGCGTCACATGGAGGGCACTCCTTAGTGGCTGGTCAGTGGGTCTGTGGGTGATGGTTGGTGACTGAGGAGACAAGGCACAGATATTTGTTTCTGGTCAAAGTGGAGAGAGTAATTTCAGTGTATGAAAGCCTCAGTGAGATCCACAGCTTATTTGGAGGAGAACTGGTTGTCACTGTAGATGCACTAACCATGGGGAGCTGAGCTGTATGGTGTGGAATAGCTGGCAGCTATTGCAATGGAGGCTTGATGTGGGAGGAGGTACTGATGGAATCACTCCTGAGGTGGGTTCTTGTGCTGAGTTTGTGCTGAGTATGACTAGGTGAAGTAAATAGAGGAGAAGGTGTTGAAGTTCTGGAGGAATATGGATAGGATGCACTCACCCTCAGTCCATATCATGAAGTTGTTATAAATGGATCTGAACTGGGAGAGCTTTGGGTTCTGGGTGGCTGTGAAGGATTTTTCTAAATGTTTTGGAACACAATGGTTCTCTGTCAGTGGCCCTGTCTGTAACATAGATTTGTTCGTGGGTGATGCCTTCAAAGGGAGAAGCAATTGTGGATGAGGATATAGATGGTCATAGTGACCAAGAAGAAGGTTGTATGTTGGGAATCAGTTAGGCATTATGAAAGATAGTTTTCAATGCTGGAAAAGCCATAAGGATTGGGGATGTTGGTGTACAGGAATGTGACATCAACAGTGATGAGCAGTGTGGCATAATGGGTAATGGGCTACAGGTAATGGGCTGAAGGTGTTTGTTCACAAGGACAGAAATTCTCTCTGTGGAGGCACAGTATCCAGCCACTATGGAATATCCTGTGTGATTGGGCTTATGTATTTTGGGAAGCTTGTAGAAGAGGAGGGGTAAGAGTGAGCAGGCAGACAGACTCAGAGAATGAGTTCAGAGATGGATATAAGGATCTGATGAGAGACTAGAAACCACACTGGATTTCTGGAATGTGGTCAATGTAGCAGGGCATGTAGGTGGATGGTTCTGACAGATGGTGGAGTCTCTCAGCCAGGTAATGTCTGCCCATACCGGGATTGACTTCAACAACTGCTTCACAGCCTATGTCCCATATGGATTATTCACATCAACACCATTTTTTCTGAATTGTGCAAGTCAGAACTCCCCATGCAATGTATGCTTTGTTCCCATAATCCATGTGTCCTCAGTCTGTACTGGTTGCTGTCTTCCACCTGCCTCAATCCCTTCCCTGCTGCCATTTGAGCCTCACAAAGACCAACTATCCAATGAAAGTACATCTGCTTGGTGCTTTCTCCTCTGCTCCTCACCTCCCCCCCCCCCCCAACCCCACTCCTCCCCCCTCCCCCAAGCATATCAGCATATCCTCGTGACCCTGATGCTGATACTTGCCATCATGTCCCTACACATTTACACAGACAGCACTTCTACACCTTTCCCCACACCTACCCTGCTATCTTCCCCATTCTCAACTCATGCCCCTTCAGTAGCCTCTCTACCAAACCCAGCTGAGATCATTGTTCAGCAAAGCTGGACCTCAGTGATTGAAGATAACAGTGAGCCATGATCTAGATCTGATGCTGAACTTTATCTGATAGCTTACTAAGATCCAACAGTCAACTTTCAAATGTCCCTGTCTACCACTCAGTGGCAGGCATGTGGTGAGAATAAAATAATCAGATGCACAAAATTACTGCAATGAGGACTGTGTGAAGTCATTATACCCTCTAAGGGAAAAAGTGAGGGACTCGCCATGATTGAACTAACCAAATAGAACAGAAATCAGTAGATGTGACATATATGTACAAACAAACAAGCAAACAATTGCAATTTCAGAAAAAATGGATGATTTACCCAACAAAAAAGAGCTTCACCAATTGGGAAAGTCAATAACAGATTGGTTCACCTGTGGCACTTA
Source organism: Schistocerca cancellata (assembly GCF_023864275.1). Taxonomy (NCBI): domain Eukaryota; kingdom Metazoa; phylum Arthropoda; class Insecta; order Orthoptera; family Acrididae; genus Schistocerca; species Schistocerca cancellata. Next base: position 613,626,401 of record NC_064626.1, read on the forward strand.
TACAAACAGTTATTCAGTTTGACATTGATTGATGGAGATGTTGGAGGTCCTTCTGAGGGACATTGTGCCAAATTCTGTCCAATTGGTGTGTAAAATCATTCAAATCCCATGTAGTCTGGAGGGCCCTGTCCATAATGCTCCAAACACTTTCAATTTGTGAAGCTCTTTCTCTTGAATAAATCATTCAGTTTTTTCTGAAATTGTTATGATTTGTTTGTCTGTACATGTACATCACATCTACCAATCCCACTTCTGTCCCATTCAGATAATTCCTTCATGATTCAACATTATCTTTTCTTTTTTAGCCAAACACAATGAAGCCATACTAAATAGCACATTTACATTATTCTAATACACTGTAGAACACAGTTTCCTTTATGCAACAAAATGGCATTGGCATACAGTGCAAATCCAGATAAATATAAAAACACAAAAAGCATTTGTATACACATTAAGATTTAAATTTAGACAAATGATAAAAAAATTACTTACTAAGGCAATTCCTAGCCACCTGTTTCCAGCATTCATAATGAGGAAGACGTTTGTATGACAATCCATTCTTTTAAACAACAAATCTGCAAAACGCTGTTGGTGATTAAATGCTCTGATAGTTGTCAAACCACCTAATGTCTCTGAGAAATGTGAAAATATAGGTGATCGTGTGATACTGTCTAGTCTCTGCAGTTCTCTGCAATACAGTTCAAATATACAAATAAATAAATAAAAGTATTTATGTTGACTGCCATTCACTTATGCTTACAGTTAAATGTACACGTATTCTAAATAGGAACTAGTCACTAACAAGAAGTTACAGTTTAAGATTTCTGTAATGGAAGTACTTATATAAATTCATATAAAATTTAAGTTATGAGAAAATTAAAATAATAACAATACAGAAATTACTGTATATTATATTACATCTCATTGTGTAAAAGAGTGGAGAAAAGTATGCCAACCAAAGGTATATTTTTGACAACAAATCCCTTTATCAATCACAATTACAATGCTAAATGTCTTTGTTCGACAGGCTGTCTAATATGGTTTATATGTGGCTACTGTTCACCACAGAAGAAGAATAATGTCTTTCTTGTTGTGACCAGAAACTGTTACTCTACCTGATTTACACAGGAGAATAAAGAATAAATTTGTGTCAAGGAAGGAAGTGGAAATAGATGGGAAGATTTTAAAATGAAGAGCTAAAACACAGTGACAAGCACTGTAGTGGAAGACCAATCAGTTGTCAAATAAGCTACTGATGCTGTGTAGTCAGCACAATTCTATTATCTTGTTGGATCATTGTTGAGAAAATTCCAGTAAAATACAATGTGAATGATGACATGCTATGGATATATGAAAAATCTATGTCATTTCTACACACTAAAAGTTTGTAGATTTGCACATACATATAGAGTACTGCTGTTTCACAACCTTAACCTTCTAGTATCTCCAAGTACAAATTTTGCCGCAGTGTAGCGATCCACAGCTGCCATGTGTGTGTGTGTGTGTGTGTGTGTGTGTGTGTGTGTGTGTGTGTGTGTGTGTGTGTAGGGGGGGGGGGGACAATTTCCATTTTTACTGACCACCTTCAACCAATTTTCCACATCCTCCTTTTCCATTTTAAAGCTATTTTTCACCTCCTCCAAAGCCTTTTTGCAGTTCCTACCACATTACTACTAGGTTCTTTGATTAATAACGTTCACAGTCAACAGCACATCCCTAACAGCAGTATCTACCATGTTCATAGCATTGTCATCAAACACTAACTTTCTCAAATTCCCTCTGATTTCAAACTCGCTATGCTTGCGTGCAAAACTAAAGGATGAAGATAACTTTCACATCATGTGTAACTGATATGTAACACAGCTAGATGAAACTTGGACCATACATAAAAAGAACTGCTACAGCATAGTATAGAATGTAACTGAGTGAAATATGGAATGATACAAACAGAAATTACTTTTATTCAAAGACAATAATTACATTGAAGTCACCACAATTTATGATAGTACCCTGGACATTACAAAATGCAAGACTTGGTTCTTAATGGGGTGTGTGGTCACCATGGATGGCAATGCATGCTCTGCAGTGTGGCTCCCATGCTGTTGACAAGGTTGGTAAGGAGTATTTGTGTTAGGGCATTCCATTCCTCCACCAGTATGGTTGACAACTGCTGGACAGTCATTGGTGCATGTGGACATGCTGCAGTATGTCTCCACAACACATCCCACATGTGCTCAATGGGTTTTAAGTTGAGGGAATTGGCAGTTCAGTGTGGTCACACATTGTCATCCACAAAAATGAAGTCACAGCTGAATGTATCCCTGAAAATATACACACGAAGAAAGAGTACAGTGACACTACAATGTTGATTGGCAAGTTCAAAGATTTGGAGGTCAGTATACCCATGCAATATTATGTCTCCCACCATCATAACACATAGACAACAAAAACAATCTCCTGGGTAATATGCTCATGCAACATTATGCTTCCCCACACCATAACACCTAGACTACCAAAATGATTATGTTTGACAGTGTTCCTGGGTACATTATGTCTTCCCATGTCTCATCCAGAGACACTACTCAGACTGTACCTGTTCTCATACACTCTTTGTTTATTCAATCCCTATGCTCTCAGCTTCACCACAAACAGTGCCAATGATGTGTAGGTGTCAATGGAACACAACATACTGGTCATCACACAAGGAGACCACACCCATGTTGTCACCGTGCATGAGATTGTGTGCCTTGCCATTCTGTTAAATGTGTTTGCAATTGCACATGCTGTTTGATATGGGTCCCTTATTGCCTGCTGCACAATGTAGAAGTCATCTGCTGCTGCAGCTGACCATTGTCAACCACTTCCTCTCCTTCGGGCAGTAGTGGTAATTCAGAATGCTACCTATGCACATGAAACAATGCTGTGAGCAGTATCAAACTCCTGGGTTACACTCATCACACTTCATTCTTCTTCCAGTTTACCAATTTTTACCTCATGTGAAGTCATCCAAATGTTTTCTCCAGACATTGTTGTAATAAGGAACACCAGCACTGCAGATTGACACACGCTGTCTTTTCCCATTCCTTTAACTGCCTCTTACTGCAGGGCCAGTCCCATTTGGTGCTATAGTCAAACAGACCTTAAGTCAAGTGATGTAAGTTTTCTGTGGACTGCTGGAAAACCTCCAACAATATGCTCTCGCACTTTCATTTTTTTTTTTTTTTTTCTACTGAGTTATTAATATATTATGTTACATCCTTAAGTGTTGCAGATCAGAGTACCTTCATCTTCATAAGAATGACCTATTACATCCACACATACAATTTCCATTCTTATTACCAAATCTTGAAACAATACTCCAGGATAATATGGAACAACTAAACCATATCCTCTGTGAGGGCTTACAACTTCCATTTTTACTACCAGATCTTGAAGCAAAACTCCAGGATACTACAGAACAAAGAGGGCTTAAAGTATCTTCCGTCATGCTTTGAAATATAACACCATGAACAATATCTTTTTGGAAGACACGGGTGTAAGTCCTGCCTATTGCACAGATTCATAATGTCACCAGTGGCAAAAGTACTCTTGCCATATATCAACTGTTCTACAAGTACCGCACAGTTTTGTTTTCTGTGGGCATGAGCATAAATCAACATTTTACCCATATGAACAACCACCACGACAACACTGGAGGCAAGGGCAAGCGTGGCTAGCCACGTCCAGAGATAACGAACAGCAAAATGTTGTCAGCTTTATAGATGTCTCAGTACTAAAACCATATGAATCTTCCACACTAACATTAGTCTCAATATTGCAGAGGCAGGAGGGTGGTTCCACATCCTGTTAAACTGAATCTCTGAAAGTTCTCATCCTGCATTTGCATCCCTCCCATCACTTATTCTAACTGTACACAGATCATTAGCCTTATTTATTGTTGGCTCCAGTTATGAGTGCACCAACTCCCTCCTCATGGTTTCTTTAGAATTCTCTACTATATCTTCCCTTCACACTTTTCCCATCGTGTTGCCTTTCTGTGTACAGCCTGCCATTACCCTCTCCTGTTCTTATTCTATCCCCTACAACTTGCCTCTTGCACCTCTCGCCACTCTCTTTTGTGGCACGAAAGACTGACTCTCTCTCTCTCTCTCTCTCTCTCTCCGTCTCTCTCTCTCTCTCTGTGTGTGTGTGTGTGTGTGTGTGTGTGTGTGTGTGTGTCATCTTATTTTTTATGCTTCCATCCCTTGCTCAAGATTTATGGTAATTGGTTATCTTTTGCAAATGCTCAAAAGAAATTTGCCTTTCCCATACAAGCAAGGTATTAACTATATCTAACAAATAATGTATGTAAATCCTACGTTGTGATGAAACAAAAATAGCTGAATGACAAATAAGATAAAATTTTAGTTTCCTACCTTGAAGAACATCTGTAGAACCTCTGGACAACATAATAAATTATGCATATTGGAACTGCAATCAGAAGGAACCATGGTGTCACGATGGCATTTACGAATATTGCAGACACACACAGAAGTAAGAATTGCACCAATCGCTGAATGGATATTGCTATTTTCTGTGAAAGAAGGGAAAACGTGTATCAAAAATTATCATGAAAGTGTAATCATGCTAAAATGGCAAATATCTTAGTTTGATGGAAATGAAACATATAGAGAAGAAGAAAGTATATACTGCTGCACAATTTGGAGGTGCAGTAGGTGTGTGGAAATGACATGTAGAAAATATGCTCCATACTGCAGACAGATTTTTTATAACTTGCTATCTTGAATTATTCTGAAATAGTGAAGAAATTGTTACACAAATGAGTGTGCCAATAGAAAGCAGACTGATGGTACTGACTCACAATTTATAACTACTGTGTTCCTTTGGAGGATATGTGTGCACATTGGCAACTCAACAAATTTCCCACCTTCAAAATAACCATAATTATTGGTATCGTAGTTTAGGCCTTTACACCTGTTTGAATGCATTACCATTATCAGAATTAATTTTCTATTCTTACCTTTAAATATAATTTTTATATTTAATGCACAGTTTTTGTATCCATCACTGAATCATGAACCAAGATTAACTCACCTTAAGAAATTTCTCTCTGAAAATGAAAAGTTCTACATTTTAATTCTTGTCACCAGTCCTGAAGTGGTGAATTTTGGAAATTAGTATAAATCAATGAGTTTATCTTTGAATAAATATAAGTTTTAGCTTCCACTGTAGGAATGAAACTCACAAGAACTTCGTTAAGTCACTTTTCTCAATAAATATTTTTCATGATTTTTTAAATGAAAATTAAGTTAATCATTTTTTCCAATTAAATTTACTTTAATTTCAATAAACCAGTCTGCAAAAATGTGATCCATCAAAGTTGTGTATGTGAATGAACCATACTAACATAATATTAAATGCAATTATTTTTTCATTTAATAATTAGTAACATTAAGGTACAATATAAGAAAATAAAATAAAAGGTACTTGAAATAAAAAAGCTAATACTTTGATATTAAACTGTTGCCATATTAATTCAAAGGCACTTTTGTCAAAGTTATTTTGAACAGTAGTCTTACTTTACTTTACAGTCTTTATCACGATATGCCAATGGCCTTGCTGCAGTGGTAACACCGGTTCCCATCAGATCACCGAAGTTAAGCACTGTTGGGCTGGGCTAGCACTTGGATGGGGGAGCAACTGGTCTACCGAGTGCTGTTCGCAAACAGGGTGCACTCAGCTCTTGTGAGGCAAACTGAGGAGCTACTTGATCGAAAAGTAGTGGCTCCAGTCTGGGAAACTGACATATGGCCAGGAGAGCGGTGTGCTGATGATATGCCCCTCCATATCCGCATCCAATGACGCATATGGGCTGAGGATGACTTGGTGGCCTGTTGGTACCATTGGGCTTTCATGGCCTGTTCGGGAGGAGTTTAGTTTAGTTACCATGATATGAAATTTCAGTACCTGTTTCCATGGTTCTTCATGTGTCTCAATAATTAGACAGACCAAACACACCACTATGTCTACTGTTCAGAAATCATTCCTGATGTACCATTATATAATTATTGCAACATCATATTTTTGCCTGGAAATAGCTTGCCTCTGTGGCTATAATTTAGTAGAGACAACTATTAATATAAAATAACTAATTACAGCTTCCACAAAAACTGCATCTACATTAGCACAAAATATTCAAAACTTGAAGTGCACACCATTATGTGACCACATTCAACTACTGCTAGCTGACTGCTTTTCATTTCAGTCTCCTCATTCCGAAGAAAAGGTGTTCCAGAATGAAACACAACGAGAGCACCTGACAAACCTTATAACAATGCTGTCCTCTGTGCCTGGCTACTGTGCACTCCTTCTGCAGAAAAGGCTTACCATACATGGAAACATGCCATGAAAGAATGTGCCAGCTCACCAACCTAATAGCTTCCCTATTTCACAACTGAATAATATCATTCTTTTCAAAATATTACATTATTATTTCCTTTGGAAGCACTCAGACTTAACAGTAATGTTTGATTTAAATTTAGAAGTCCCTGGACAACTTTAAAAGTGCTGTGCATGGTAAGCCCAGCATTGGAGACTCCCATGTAACTGCCCGTGAGCGAGTGAGATTTGTTTTTAGAATTTACTACCTTGGAGTTTCTGATAACATTATGCCTCTAGATCTCCCCTGACATATAAGTGTCTGACCTTGAAGCATGTATTCCCTATGATTTTTAAGTTTTGTTTGTGACTGTAGAAATGAGGAAATCATAATTTGGTAGTTGATGAGAAGCCTTTCAGATATTTAATTTTTAAAGCAGCAAAGGTGATACGCAATATCTCGGAGGCAGAGTTTTATCATTACATGGAATTGCTTTAACATGTTCATGAGAGATTTGTAAAATGATTATTGTGCATACAGACGCTGCTACAGAAAATGATGACAAAGGATGTGCATATGAAAAGATGTAAGACACTGTTGGAATGACTGTGTTCTAAAATCCTAGACACATTCTAATCCTATTCACACATAAATTTGAAAGTATTTTTCCCATAAACCAAAGATTTTGTGAAAAGGGTGCATTTTCAACAAAGTCATCCAAATGTATAAATTTATTTGTTTAGCAAATTTTATTTTATTTAGTACAATGCATTAGATGTTGAGATGTTTGACTTCAATCTTTTTTCCTCTAGAAAAAATATTAATCTTTGTAGGTATATGTACAAGAAATTCATACATTGACTTATTGAATGGACCCATTGTTATTATATTTACCCCCTACAGATTTCTCAAGTGCATTTTTATTTCCTGTAAAATTATGAGACAGAATTTCTGCCCATCATTTTACTTCAGGAGGTGAAAAATTTACAGCTGGCAATAGACACATGTAAAAGTAAATTTACCTTTAACCTCACTACAAGTGAGTTCCTCTCATCCTGGCATCTGATGGATCTGTCTGTCTTTTTTGACTTTTCCCAATGTGTTCCTCTCTCCTCCACAAGGAAGGAACATGTAGTTCCCAAAGCTAACCAGCTGCCAAAGACTGCAGTCATGTATGTGTGAGTTGCATTTGCATGAGGGTGTGTGTCTGTTGTCTACTTTTGACTACAGCCTTGTTGGCCGAAAGCTTATTTGTGACAGTCTTCAGTCTTTTTGTTTCATACATACATAACAGAGAGGTGGTTTTCTTTTTGGTATGTTCATACTGCTTGCACTTTATCGCTACCAATAATGTTTCATCAACTGTCTATTGAGACACTGCTATCACAACAAAATGATTTCTATCTGACAAGTTGCTGGAAACATTGGTAAATGCATCTGAAACTAAGATTAATATTTCTGATGAAGAAAATTGCACAAGTGATGACTGCATCCATCTTACATCTAAATCGAAAGACACTTCGGTACCTTATAGGGCAATGTGCAAGTGGTTCAGTAAAAGACAAAAATGTCATATAGAACTTAGAAACGTTTTCACAAACTGGAATATCAGCCATGCAAACATTATAAAACTGACTCCTTGTCCTACAAGACACGCTGTATCCAAAGTAAGTGGTATAAAATCATCTTTTCAAATTATTATGAATGATAATATTCAGAGTATTGTGGTGGAAATTACTAATATTGAGGTATAAAAGTTTATGGTAACAGCTGGTAACATTTAGATAAAATTATATTTGAAGTGTGTATTGGTTTTCCACATTGTAACTGGCTGGAACACATAAATCATATGGTGAATTAACAAAGAGACTATGGGATCCAGAAACAGGCAGAGCCATCTTTCCTGCTAAAATGTCACAGAAAAAAATTCTGTTGCATCTCATGTGTGTTACACTTTGATGACAAGTCTGGTCAAAGAGCATGAAGAGCATATGACAAGTTAGGACCTACAAGAGTTCAGTGGGAAAAGTGCGTGGATATACTTTTGAAATTGTATAATCTTGGCACAAATGTAGTTACAGATTAGCAAACAAAATCTAAATTTAAAATTATGATAACTTTTAATAATTTATGAGTACTTTAATACTCCCACTATGAACAATATCAACAGTGGACTGGATCCCTACTATTAGCAATGGTCAGGTACTATCTGAGGCATGAGCAACAGATCATGTAGGCCCAACTGACAGCGGCACACAGCTAGATCTGGTGGTCATGAATCAATTTCAGTAGTAACCCACAAAAGCTTGTAATGCAACAATGTCACATTTACATTTTCACAGTGTGTTGCCATTATTTGCTATAGCATTAGTAATGATTGTTTCAATATCAAAATGGGGAGAAAGATGTTGCAAGACATTTGTAAAACTACACTGCAATTAACAATTGAACCTTTTATGTTATTGTCATTCTCTCCCTCACAGCATGGTTTCAGGGAAGGCTATTCAACTGAGAGTTCAATATTTGAATTTCTTAATGAAATCTATGCTAAACTGGATGCGAGTGCATTTGTGACAGACACATGTCTTGATTTATCCAAAGCTTTCAACATCATTGACCATAATGCCCTACTGCAGAAGTTTGACCAATTAGAAATTAGAGGTATATCCAATGAATGGCTCAAGACACACCTATGTGGATGCAAACAAGTGGTTGAAGTGCAATATACTGATCATAAGAAAATCAGCTGCTACTGTTCAGGATATGAAAATGTGAAATACAGTATTAGGACCCATCTGTTTCTCCCCTATGTCAGTGATCTTGTATACTACAAATATTGCCGAACTACCCTTCAATTTGTAGGTGAAATGAGTTTCCTCATTAATGGCAAAACAGAAGAAAAACTAATGACTCTGTTATCCAAAGTGTTGACAGCACAAAATTTCTGGGACTCTTGTCTCCAGGGCAACACAAATTGGGAGGTACACATTGAATATCAGCAAAGAAAACTAAGCAAAACATGCTACATGATGAGGATCTTAAAAAGTTGTTGCAGCAAGGCCAGCCTGTTAACATGTACTACTTCTATGTGTATTCTGTAATTAAATATGGCATAATTTTCAGGGGCAAAGCAACAACAAATATTAACTTTTCAGGATGCAAAAGAGAATATTAAGACATATTGAAGAATAAAATTATAAACAGCCGACCAGTTGCAATGGATAAAGAATTCTTTACCTAGGTTTCAACAAATTTAAATTTGTCTTCTTCAGAAGGTGGCAATTTTACATTAGTATGGACTAATGTACCATCGCCATTTTTACAAATGTTGGCATAGATCCATTTGTCAAAATTAAAATATAGCCCTAGAAATAGGGTTTGTCATGTAAATATAAATTAGCACATGGATGTAGCAGAGCTCATAACTGACTCATACTAATGTAAAATTGCCACCTTCTGAAGAAGACAAATTTAAATTTGTTGAAACCTAGGTAAAGAATTCTTTATCCATTGCAACTGGTCGGCTGTTTATAATTTTATTACGTGGAACCATTGCTGTTGTGCAGCTATGTTTAAAATACTGAAATATTGAAGAAGTAAACAATAGGAAATCATGCAGACCCATATTAAAAAAATATATTAACTCTTCCTCCTTGTATTTTTATCTATGAAACATCAGTTTTCATAAAACAATATATTGATAGACACACAGATATCTTATTAAAAATGAAGATATACATGCATACAATACTTGGCAAAAATCTGTTCTTTGCATGAAGCAGGTGAGAACACCATTGTGCCAAAAATCACTCTACATATTTGGATATTTACAAAAATCTGCCTAACCATATTAAATCAGAAAGTAAACTCAGTAGTTTTAAGACTAAACTAAAGGCATATTTAATTGATCGTTGCTTTTATGGTCTGACAGAGTACCTATAAACCAAACAACAAAAATAAATATGTATTATGAATAATCTACTTTGTCTCTAATGTTTATTGTACATATGATTCTTTGTTAAATTTCTTAAATATCTAATCCCTTGGAATGCAACACAAACTGTATTTTACGTTAACTTCCTGGCAGATTAAAACTGTGTGCCGGACCAAGACTCAAACTCGGGACCTTTGCCTTTCGCGGGCAAGTGCTCTACCATCTGAGCTACCCAAGCATGACTCATGCCCTGTCCTCACAGCTTTACTTCTGCCAGTACCTCGTCTCCTACCTTCCAAACTTTACAGAAGCTCTCCTGCAAAACCTTGCAGGACTAGCACTCCTGAAAGAAAGGATATTGCAGAGACATGGTTTAGTCACAGTCTGGGGGATGTTTCCAGCAAGTTTCATATCAGCACACACTCTGCTGCAGAGTGAAAATCTCATTCTGTATTTTATGTTGTAAAGACTTAACCATGTCCAATATCCTTTTATATAGTCTATACATGTATGATTAAATAGAAGTACTAAATAAATAAATAAATATTTATTTATTGAAGTATTTAAATCAAACACTTCTGTAAAGTTTGAAGCTTCCTGAGAGAATAATAATTTAATATGTTGAAAAGACTGATATTCATTAGCAATGTGGGGAAGCTATTAGGCCAGTGAGTTGGTACATTTTTCCCTGGTTGTCTTTCCATCTCTGGAATGTCTTTTCTATTGGAGGACTGCACAGCAGTCAGGCATAGATGAGAGCTTCATAATAAGGGTTGACAGGTAGCCTTGTCATGTTTCATTTCTGGAACAGCTTTTCTTTCGAACAAGAAAGACAGCAGAGACATTGAAATGAAGCAACCAGCTAGAAATGGTCGAGTGTAGTCACATAATGGTGTGCTCTTCAAGTTTAGAATATTTTGTGCTAACATGAAGCAGTTTATGGTGGAAGGTGATAATTAGTATTTTACAGCAATAAGTCATTTCTATCAAATTGTACCTTTGGATGCAAGTTATTTCTAAGCACAAATATCATGTTGCAAGAATTATACCATGGTACATCAAGAATGGTTTCCAAATGCTAGACGTAATGGTGTATTTGGTCTATCTAATTACTGAGAGAAATGTATAATCATGGAAACAATTCTGAACTAAATTCTCAACTGCACTGCTTCAGACAAGGCAAGGTACTCACAATTCATTTCGTAATAATGTTTGTAAAGTAAAGCCAGACTAGTGTTAAAAAATAACGGTGATTAATATGGCAACAGTTTAATATAAATTAAAACCTATCATAAAGTCATGAATTATTTGGTGGAAAAGTAATTGCATTTGATATTATTTTAGCCTGGTTCGTTTACATGTGAACTGCGTAACTTGACTAAACTCAAATGGTTCAACTGGCTCTGAGCACTATGGGACTTAACTTCTGAGGTCATCAGTCCCCTAGAACTTAGAACTATTTAAACCTAACTAACCTAAGGACATCACACACATCCATGCCCGAGGCAGGTTTCGAACCTGCGACCGTAGCAGTCACGCAGTTCCAGACTGTAGTGCCTAAAACTGCTCAGCCACTCTGGCTGGCTGACGAAATTCATTTGATAGTTTGTTAAGATTGAAGCAAATTTAACAGGAAAGAATGTTTAACATCATTTTCATTTAAAAAGTAGCATAAAGTGTTTACTATGAAAAGTTCTTATCTTGTGAGTTTCAATCTGGCAATGAAAGCTAAAATTTCTATTTATTCAAAGATAAACTCACATTCTATCCTGTGAAATCATCGGAGTAATTCTGAACATTCATCCCTGCAGAGCTGCTGACCGGAAGTAGAAAGCAGAACCTTTCATTTTCAGATAGAAGTTTCGTAACATCAGTTAATCTTGGGTTTTGACTCATCTACATCTACATCTACATTTATACTCCGCAAGCCACCCAACGGTGTGTGGCAGAGGGCACTTTACATGCCACTGTCATTACCTCCCTTTCCTGTTCCAGTCGCGTATGGTTCGCGGGAAGAACGACTGTCTGAAAGCCTCTGTGCGCGCTCTAATCTCTCTAATTTTACATTCGTGATCTCCTCGGGAGGTATAAGTAGGGGGAAGCAATATATTCGATACCTCATCCAGAAACGCACCCTCTCGAAACCTGGCGAGCAAGCTACACCGCGATGCAGAGCGCCTCTCTTGCAGAGTCTGCCACTTGAGTTTGTTAAATATCTCCGTAACGCTATCACGGTTACCAAATAACCCTGTGACAAAACGCGCCGCTCTTCTTTGGATCTTCTCTACCTCCTCCGTCAACCCGATCTGGTGCGGATCCCACACTGATGAGCAATACTCAAGTATAGGTCGAATGAGTGTTTTGTAAGCCACCTCCTTTGTTGATGGACTACATTTTCTAAGGACTCTCCCAATGAATCTCAACCTGGTACCCGCCTTACCAACAATTAATTTTATATGATCATTCCACTTCAAATCGTTCCGCACGCATACTCCCAGATATTTTACAGAAGTAACTGCTACCAGTGTTTGTTCCGCTATCATATAATCATACAATAAAGGATCCTTCTTTCTATGTATTCTCAATACATTACATTTGTCTATGTTAAGGGTCAGTTGCCACTCCCTGCACCAAGTGCCTATCTGCTGCAGATCTTCCTGCATTCCGCTGCAATTTTCTAATGCTGCAATTTCTCTGTATACTACAGCATCATCCGCGAAAAGCTGCATGGAACTTCCGACACTATCTACTAGGTCATTTATATATATTGTGAAAAGCAATGGTCCCATAACACTCCCCTGTGGCACGCCAGAGGTTACTTTAACGTCTGTAGACGTCTCTCCGTTGATAACAACATGCTGTGTTCTGTTTGCTAAAAACTCTTCAATCCAGCCACACAGCTGGTCTGATATTCCGTAGGCTCTTACTTTGTTTATCAGGCGACAGTGCGGAACTGTATCGAATGCCTTCCGGAAGTCAAGAAAAATAGCATCTACCTGGGAGCCTGTATCTAATATTTTCTGGGTCTCATGAACAAATAGAGCGAGTTGGGTCTCACACGATCACTGTTTCCGGAATCCATGTTGATTCCTACATAGTAGATTCTGAGTTTCCAAAAACGACATGATACTCGAGCAAAAAACATGTTCTAAAATTCTACAACAGATCGACGTCAGAGATATAGGTCTATAGTTTTGCGCATCTGCTCGACGACCCTTCTTGAAGACTGGGACTACCTGTGCTCTTTTCCAATCATTTGGAACCTTCCGTTCCTCTAGAGACTTGCGGTACACGGCTGTTAGAAGGGGGCAAGTTCTTTCGCGTACTCTGTGTAGAATCGAATTGGTATCCCGTCAGGTCCAGTGGACTTTCCTCTGTTGAGTGATTCCAGTTGCTTTTCTATTCCTTGGACACTTATTTCGATGTCAGCCATTTTTTCGTTTGTGCGAGGATTTAGAGAAGGAACTGCAGTGCGGTCTTCTTCTGTGAAATAGCTTTGGAAAAAGGTGTTTAGTATTTCAGCTTTACGCTTGTCGTCCTCTGTTTCAGTGCCATCATCATCCCGGAGTGTCTGGACATGCTGTTTCAAGCCACTTACTGATTTAACATAAGACCAGAACTTCCTAGGATTTTCTGTCAAGTCGGTACCTAGTATTTTACTTTCGAATTCACTAAACGCTTCATGCATAGCCCTCCTTACGCTAACTTTGACATCGTTTAGCTTCTGTTTGTCTGAGAGGTTTTGGCTGCGTTTAAATTTGGAGTGAAGTTCTCTTTGCTTTCGCAGTAATTTCCTAACTTTGTTGTTGTACCACGGTGGGTTTTTCCCGTCCCTCACAGTTTTACTCGGCACGTACCTGTCTAAAACGCATTTTACAATTGCCTTCAGTGGATGCAAGCACTGTGCATTAAATATCAAAATGGTACTAAAAGATGAGGACGGGAAGCGAAGTGTTTAATTTTCTTTCTTGATTGAATGACCCCTAGTTTTTCACTAAATGCTATAGAAAAGGTACAATAGTCAAAATATTTTACTAATGAGGTTACACATGGTTATATTTGTGAGAGAGTTTACTTTAAATCTAAAGTATTCTCAAAGTAAAAATTTGTTATTCTTTGCAAATTCATGGCTAGACACTACGTACGCCATTCAAGGCCACAGCGAGATCATGCAGAGTTGCACGCACGATTAGCCATTCATAATAAAAGATGGCGAAAGTTCACAAAAATTACAAGCATTGAGAAGAGAGATTTAGGGTAATTATAAGTTCTTACAAGTCTCCTGTCGCTGCTATCTGGATATCAACCTGGCTGTGGATTTTGACCATTATTGGTATTCCTTCAGTTTACAGTTCACAAAAAACTTGGCTTTGTCTATGGATTATGTGTTTATTTTGGGAATGGACATAAAGGTGGTAACAAGGTCTCACTCTATGGTGTTTATAGTGAAATATCTGTAGCCAGTGCCAATGTTACTGGATCCCAAGTTTCTCGAACTTTGGCAGCAACAGCTACAACTACAACTGCAATAGTTTGTGGCCCAGGAAGAATGGCACCAACAACAGATGTCACTGCTACAGCAACTGCACAAAGAACAGCAGGACCTGCTCCTGCAGATCATGTTCATCCGAGCAAATAGTGCCATAGGGAAGTGTGATAGGACTGCCCTATTATCTACATACATAAATTATCTGAAGGGCAGGGTGAGCAGTAATATGTGGCTGTTTTCTGTTGATGATGTGGCATATGGGAACATGTTGTTGAGTTACTGTAGGAGGATACAAAATGACTTAGACAAAATTTCTAGTTGGTGTGATGGATGGCAGCTTGCTCTAAAAGTAGAAAAACATAAGTTAATGCAGATGAGAAGGAAAAAAGCCATAATGTTTGGATGCAGCATTAGTGGCATACTGATTGACACAGTCATATCAATTAAATATCAAGGCTTAACACTGTGAAGCAATGTAAAATGGAATGAGCACATGAGAAGAGTAGTAGAGAAGGCAAGTAGTCAATTGGTTTATTGGATGAATTTTAGAAAAATGTGGTTCACCTGTAAAGGAGGCCGCTTATAGAACACTAATGCAGCCCATTTTTGAGTACTGCTCCAGTGTTTTGGGTCATCATCAGGTTGAGCTGAAGGAAGACATTGAAACAATTTAGAGACAGGCTGCTAGATTTGTTAATGGTAGGTTCAATCAACATGCAAGCAGTACAGAGATGCTTCATGAAACCAAATGGGAATCCCTGGAGGGAAGGCAACATTCTTTTTGTTAAACACTATTGAGAAAATTTAGAGAACTGGTATTTGAAGTTGATTGCAGAACGATTCCACTGAGGCCAATTAACATTTCATGTAAGGACCATGAACAAAAGATAAGAGAAATTAGGACTTGTATGGAGGCATATAAATATTCCTTTTCCCTCACTCCATATCTGAGTGGAACAAGAAATGAAATAACTAATAGTGGAACAAGGCACCCTCTGCTTGGTAGCTTCCAGAGTATGTGTATAGATGAAGATGTGGATGTGACTCTGCAGCAACAGTAATATCAGTCATTGGCCATGGCTATGCCCCCACTGCCATTCACTACCATTAGCAAGTCTTCAAACTGTATGGGTTTGCTTATGTCATTTCTGCTAGACACAAACTGCTCTGATCTTGTCTTCCAGGAGACATTAGCATGAAGTGCTGCAGGAATTATGACCACTCTTGGACCCTAGTGAATCGTCGTCCAATTATCTCTGTAATCTGTTACGCAATACTACTGTCAGCAGATGAAACTTGTTGCAGCTAGGCTAGAGTTTAATCAGTGTCATAAATAACATGGGCAGTCATATGCAGCAAGCACTGGCAATTTGCAGAGTCTCACATGCAAGTGCTATTTCAAGTGTCACAGCAGTATAATTTCGTATGCCAAATCATGGATTTGAGCTGTGAGTGTCCATCTTGCCCCTGACAGGGAGGCCACAGCTAAAGCTTTGGACAAGTCTGACCCTAGTCTTTGTGAAGTTTTTAAAAATGCTAAATCTTTAGAGACTGTTTTGGCAGCTCAGAGTGGGTTTACAAATGATATTAAATTTCCTTAAAAGCAGTTAGTCACCATCATAAGCAGCAGTCACCTGATAATTCTGACTTACCATCCTCTATTTATGTACCTATTTCTCTAAGTTCATAAGCATCTAAATCGCCTGTGTCTCCTGAGAGACTTAAGTACATTGATCATTTTGCTGCTCCCTCAGCTTTGAGTGACCTATTTTGTAATGTTAACCGGGAAAGTCAGAAATGCTTCTTCCTTGGTGTTGCAGTGCACTTCATCCACATTGAACAAATTACACTCCCATCCATACTGCATCAGCGGGCATCAAGAAGCAGACACCTGCATTGTGCAGCAAACTGTTGGGTCTACAGCAAGTCTGGTAACATTGCACTCATGTATCAAGAAACAGCACCAGTTACGTGATCAGCTGTGATATGACAGCAACACTACAACAGTTGGTATCACAGGTGAAGAGCAGGCAACCCTCCCGCTGACTCGAAAGTTCATTTTTGATTTCACACTGTTTGGCCAGTCCATGAAATTCCAGCTGGACACCAGTGCTGCTGTGCCCTTAATCAACAAGGACACCTATCAGTAGCTTCGTTCACTTCCATTGTAATAGGGCTGGCACTAGGTGCTTTCTTACTGCCACACAGCCATTCCTTACCTCAGAGAACTGTCACTGGTGGCTAAGTACAAAACCGTTGAATGCATCCTAACCTTCTTAGTTGAGCACTCCCCTACTGTCACTGAAATTTTTGGCTTATATGCCTTTACAAGTTTTGGGTTCAAACTAGAGGACCAAGTTAATTTAGTGTCAGACACAGTTACATTTTATGATCTGAATGCACTATGCACTTTCTAAAAGTAAATTTTTTGATCAATGCTTGGGCATGCATGTAATTTTATAGCTCATGTTTCTTTGAAGCATTCTACAATGCCTAAATTCTGCTGAGTTCATCCACTTCCATTTGCAGTTAGTGAGGCTGTTCAGGCAGAACTTACACAGCTTCCGGACCAATGCATTACTCCCCTAGTCTTCACTAGTCCATGGGTTATGATTATGGTAGTCATTAAAAAAGTGAACAGAAAAAGCAAACAGACTTCAAGTATTTGTGGTGATTTTAAGTCCGCTATTAATTCTCAATCTAATATTTATATCTATCCACTGCCTAACCTGGAGGAGCTGTTAACTGAACTGGCTGGGGGTGACTATTATTTGAAAATAGAATTAAAGGAATTGTATATCCAACTGCTGCTTGATAATGTTTCATGTCAGCTGCTATTATTAAATACACCACTGAGCTTATACATGTACAATTGCTTAGCATTTGGGGTTGCAAGTGCACCTGTATCTTTCCAAAAGTATTTGGAACAGTTGATTCAAGGTATTCCCCATTGTGTTAATTATTTAGAAGGTATTATTTTTACTGGGTCGAAACACATAGAACATCAAAAAAATCATGATCCTCTTTTTAAACAGATCCAGGGAAATGGTTTATAATGTCATTTGGAAAAGTGCAGTTTCTTTGTCCCCATTGTCAAATACCTGAGTCATATTCTTAGTCACAAAGGAAATATGGTCATGCATTACTACATTAACATGATCATAAAAATGTCAACCCATAAAATCAGGTATTATTCCAAGCTTACTCCCCAAGTAGTACAGATTGTGCACACTCTCATCAGTTGTACATGAAGGGCAATAAATTTCTGCAGTTAGCCTCCAGTCAAGAGGCTTTTCAGTGCCTTACAGATGGTCCCAAGGCAGGTCTGGGGATGGTGCTCTACATTCTGGGCCTGTTGTTGATGTTGGCAACAGATGCATCCCAGTATGGCATTGTGGCAGTTTTGTCCCCACAAGCTGTTGGAGGGTTTTGACCCCCCAATTTCCTTCACATCCAAAACATCGAACACTGGGCAGCTTAACTATTCCCAAATGGAGAAGCAAGCTTTGGCAATCGTTTATGAGGTTAAGAAATTTCTTCATGGCAGCAAATTCCACCTGTTGATGGACCACAAACCCTTGATTTTCTTGTTTGGGCATCATTCTAAGCTCCCTGATAATATGGTACAGCATAAGCTGTGCTAGGTATTGTTCTTGAGGGCGTACCAGTATGAAATCCACTTTCGCCACACCGGCCAACATGCCAAAGCAGATACCCTGTCCCACCTTCCTCTTGGCCTCAATATGGCATTCAATCACCAGAATACTGTTTGTTTTATCCTTGATCAACACTTACAGAACAACCCTGGATGAATTCCTTCTGATGGCGTACAACCTGTGACCAAGCCCTGAGGAAGGTTTTGTTGGTGGTCCAAAACAGATGGTCAGAGCCCATTTCCCACCAAGCTGACCTATTTTTTCACAATTATTATGTGCTACCCTACCGTCTCAACACCATGTAATGCATCCTAACTTTGGCCACAAAGGACTCTGATTGATAGGGTATCATTAGGTCACTGTTCTGGCGCCGCATTCTCCAGCTCCTTCATGCGTCGCATTGAGGATGACACGCATGAAAGCATTGGCCAGGTGGCTTTATGTACTGGTGCAGCATTGATGCCGATATTGGACACACATGCCACTCCAGCCATGGCCACTTCCTTAGTCAGGGTCCCCAGCACAATGTTTTTTGCCATGGCCCCACACTGGCTATCCATAAGGTTTAAGGTTTCACGTCAATTTGGCTGGATTATTTCAAGGAGCTATGTGGCTGCTGGTGGTGGATACCCTTTTGAACTTCCCATATGGGATTTAGATGCCATCCACTACCAGCCTGCTACCTACCATTCCTACCCTTGAGAGTATTTTCACCACTGAAAGGACTCCTTGCCCCCTGATGTCAGACAGTGGGTACCAGGGTTGTTACCAGCTGGACTTCTTGCCCTCTCTGTGTACGTCAGCAAGAACTCCACCCCTATGTCCCCATTTACTGGTGAGTGAGTGAGTTGATCACAGTTTAGAAGTCTATGGAGCTGGAACCAATCCCTCTGTCCCAACATTCCCTCACCTTGATGGCACTCAGCAGTCTAGTGCTGTGGATGTGATGCTGCCTCCACTGCCCCCACAGAGCTTGACTAGGCATCCTGATGATGTCAACATCAAGCCTATTGTCCTAGATCTGCTGGGGGAGAGTGCTGCCTCTCCACCCACCCAGTGCTGGCATAAGCTGGGGTATTTTTGGCGCTACATGCAGAGACCAGTGGTGAGGGATTTAATACCTCTGCAAAGCAGACGAGATCAGCAGTGAGTCTGAGGTATTACAGCTAGCAATAGTAAGATGCTACCAGAGGTATGAGCAACAGGAATGTGAGCAGACTGATAGCAACACAGAGCTACATTTACTGGCTGAGAGTCAATCTTAGTAGTATGCCACACAAACAAATCTCGGAGAGCTGATATTTGGAATCTGACTTGGCTGTGGACTTTGAATTTTGGTTACCATTATTTGCCCTCCTTCAGTGTTCAGCTAATGACAAACTCAGCTTTGTTTATGGATTATGCATTTGTATCAGGAGTGGACGTAAAAATTATTATATCCTTAAATATCAATCTGGTCATCATGTGCACAGCTCTTTTAAGGAAAGGTTTAGGGTTATCTTGTACTTCATTTGTGTGTATATCATCAATTTTTCATAACAGCATTTCCCAATACATTTTTTTTTTAAATACACATTAGCAATCTATAACATGGACGCACACAGTGAAAGTAGCACTTTTAGTATTTGTCAAAAAACAGTTTACATGACTGCTCCTGTAATAAGCCTAACGATTCTCTTTTGGATCTGATGGACCCATCATCTCCTGGAAGAAGGAAGTAGCACAAGTTCAGATTAGGAAGGAGGGGGAAGAAAACTGCTTGTGCTCTTTCAAAGGAACCACTTCAGCATTACCTTAAACAATTTAGGGTTATCATGGAAAATCTAAATCTGGCTGGCCAGACAGGGATTTGAAACATTGTCCTCCTGAATATGAGCCCAGCGTACTAACCACTGCTCTACCTCACTCGGTCTGAGCTGCTGGAGAGTTTCCCCAAATATTCACCATATTTCAGATATGTATAAAAATAAGCAGAGTAAGCATTAATAAACAACTTTTTAGTACACTTAAAAGCTCACTCAGCTTGGGGTTTACTTGCTTGCCTCATTTTAAATCACTCTGAATCCAGACACCAAGAAACCTATTTTGCCACTCTAGTTACAATGGCTTGGCTGCTTATACTGACATCTTGACAATGCAGAAATTCATTTTGACAGCTGTGGAAATTAATTGATACTGTTTCTCTCTTGCTCATGTGAGATAACTTTTTGTTGACCATTTGGTGAGCTGACTTGTGATAGAGTTTACTACATCTTGAATAGCTTCATTTTTTTTAGCTTTTACAAATAATGTTGTGTCATCAGTAAACAGAATTGTTTTATGTGAATCAGCATGCAAGTTCACATCACTGATATAAATAGGAAAAGAAGATCACATATTACTGACCCTTGGCAACCCCATGCGGACTGAGTGCTCTGTGGAGAAATAATCTGAAATTATTCATAGTTGTACCATTATGTGTTTATACTTTCTTTTTACTTCTAGTTGTTAGAAATGAACAAGTCTATTTATCTGATAGGTCCATAATGCCATTGATTTCTAGTTTGTTTAGCACTATATTGTGGTTTACCATGTCAAAGTTAGTTAGTTACTTAGTTCTTTGAGTGTTCCATGGATCACTTTTGCAACCATTACATTGTGTATAATGAGTCTCTTTCACAATAACAGTGATCTTCTCAGTGGAAAATATGGCAATATAGGAAAAGAGAAACACTGAACATAGTTAAGTAAAAGTCATTATACACCAGTTGTCCCTCCTAAGAGTCACAGATGCACTTTCTCTGATGTTTTAGCAGATGTTTGCAATTTATTTTTGCAGTATGTAGGTTGAGTCAGCCCAAATAAGTACTGCTCATCACATCTTTCATGTGATGTCCATTGTCAATGGGAAGCAGTTGTTTCTTTCCCATTAAAAACAAGATAATTTTTAATGGAGAATTTTGTGTGCACTTTTGACAGAAGGGTCCCAAATAAGTCTAGTGCAATCCCCCCCCCATTTCCCCTAGCAATAGTAGCACTGCTGTGTGGCACTAGCAGTCATCGTGGGCCAGGGCATTGCTGTCACTGCTGCAGTAATGGTTGTTTTTATAATAGTTGTTTTTATAATGGTTGTTTATCGCATTTTATCATCCCTGTTAGTACATGTCAATAAAACGAATATTGCGATAGACTAATTTGGGACCACTCTATTGAATTGACATGCAAAATTCCAGTTTAAAAATCATTTTGTTTGTGATGGGAAATGAACTTATGCTTCCCATCAACAATAGGCATTGCATGAAAGAATTGATGAGCAGTATTTGTTAGGGCTCAATCCACTGACACAAAGCAAAAACAAAATTGCAAATTGTACCAAAACACCAGAGAAAATGGGCCTCATGAGTCTTAAGATGGAAACTCTGTATTTACAGTGATTTGTACTGAACTATGTTCAATATTTTTCTCTCCCTGTCTTAAATACAGACACACAATCATACTAGTACACATCCAAAATACTTCCCTATTGTAGAAGGATTTGTCAAGGAGATATGTTTTCAGTTTGTGTTTGAGGTTAGTTTTATTTTCCATCAAATTCTTTATATCACTGGATAGGTCGTCAATGATTTTTATGGCTGAATACCCTTCCGTTCTGAGTAACACTAAGGCTGATCCATGGATAACATAAATAATTTCTCTGTCTAGTATTGTATTTGTGTATGTTTCATTTTCAAACTGTTACCAATTGTTGGCAACAAACTTCATAAGAGAATAAACATAGTGTGAACCTGTTATTAGTATGCTCAACCGTTTAAAGAGGCTCTAGAAGGGACACCACACATCATAATTATTACATGTTTCTGTGCAACAAACACTGTTTCCTTCAGTGACAAGTAAACCCACAATATGATGCAAAGGCCTTAGAGAACGAAAATAAGAAAAGTAAGTTGCATTTCATGTGTTGCAGTTGCTCCATTAGGTTTGATAATACTTGTATCATTCCTCTGGTACACAAGCAGTGATTGTTTCCGTTCTGAAGGTGGTGTGTCATTGTGTACAATTGCTGTATTCCTTAACACCAATGCTGCATCCTTTTAGTTAGATAGAATGAAAATCAGATGCCAGAAAGATCTCTGATACCTTGATATTTAAGCTTCTATAGAGGAATACTGTGAAGTTCACAATCAGATGCTTTTGACAAGTCACAAATACCATTTGATGACATATTTTCATTCAAGTCTGTATTATCTGAGATGTAAATTATAAATTGCATCTTCTGTGGAGAGACCCCTTTTGAAACCCAAATTGAAGTTGAATAAATGTCTTATGGTTCTTGCACCTTCAAAAAGGAACTAAGAAGCAAGACTGGTCAGTAATTACTAATATTTGTCTTATTAATTATAATGGAGAAGTGTCTGACAGTGGTCTGTTTGGAAGCATCCCTTGAAATAGTGATGTGATGAATATGTGACTAAAAATGTTACACATATGTGAAGAATGGGAGTTTTGTACTTTACTTGAGATATTGTCTGCTCATTGAGAGTTTTTGATTTTGAGGGAGTTAATTACATTCTTAATTTCTTTGGCACAGCAGGGTAATGGTAATTTACCTCTATCTATTAGGCTTTGGTTCTTGCATATAATGTACTTTATCCCTTTAAATGTTCATTGTTTTAGTCTGCATATATACATCATAAGTGCTTGTGACTTGGAAAGGTCCCTGGATCCATGTAGTTTCATTTGATTAAGGCACCTATGCCTGGGTTTCAGTCAGGTTCCTCCATTTCATTTGATGCTGAGGTGCTATTCCAATACAGTTGGAGAGCGTTTTCAATGTTGCCCAAGTTTATGGGAATACCAAGTTGGCTGAGGTGTGAATGGAAATTTGGATTGAGGAGGGATGCATGCTAGGGCAGTCCATACAGTTTTGCAAAGACACTGTGACAGGGTGGAGTCAGCACATTGGTTAACACATCTGTCTAATAAGCAGAAGATCAGGTTTGAATCTCTGGAGCCACATAGTTTCATTTGATAAAAGTTTTGCTTTCCAACTAACCTGTTAGTAGTCAACTCTTGGATGACAACTAACATTTTTAGTTTATATGCTTTTGGACTTCTTGCTTTTCAAATGGTGGAACTAGATAGATCGTGTGCTCATTTCAAGCAGCTGTTTGAACCTACATTAGATGAGCAACTGGCTTCCAGGCAGATGTGTCCTTAAAGAATATGGCAGTGGCTAATTTTTGTGCCTTTTGCCATATGTGAGCAAGTTAAAGCAAAACTAGGTAGGCTAAAAAGTGTGGGTGTTATAGCCACAGTCTAAAATCCTCAAAGAACTACAAATGTTCCTCATCAAAGTAAATTATCATGCCAAGTTTATTAACAATGCAGTTCATATTTCCCAGACTCTCAGTAAATTTGGTGAAAAAGGTGTTAAATTTGGGTAGAGAGAGGAGTGTCAGAAGGCTTCCATGCAACTGAAAAAGTGCATACATCAGCCTCTTGTTTACAACATTCCATCTCGGTATGCATTTAACACTTGCCCTTGATGCATTGGATTGCGTCATTGGTGCCATGCTATTGCATAAATATGCTGACAACACAGAACAGACCATTGCATTTGCATGTAAAACATTAAATGCATCACAGAAGAATTATTTGTAAATTGAGACAGAAGCATTCGCTGTCATATATGGCATTTGGATGTTTAACATGTATGTCTATGGAACTAAGTTTCACCTGATCATCAGTCGCAACCTCATTATTTTTCTGTTTAGACCCCATTCAAAACTTCCTTATAAAATTGTATAGTGACTGCAATGGAGGGTGTTGTTCCTAAATAACTATGCCTATGTGATCCATTATCATTCCACCACACAGCACTTGACTGCTGATGCACTTTCCCACTTGCTGCGTGGCCCAGATGTCAGATTTGGTAGGCATAAGGTGCTGTGTTTTGCCTTAGCCACAAATAAGTGACACACCCTCCATGAATTTCTGATTATTGCACACAAAGTAGCAGCAGAAACTGCCGATGGTCTGCTCCATTGCTGGCCACAGCATTTCCCTAAAGACACTGACTTGGAATGGCACACCTATTTTTCCTTACTGCACAGCTTAACATATCTGAGGGAGTAATTTTGTTGGCTACAGATGATGTTGTATGCCAGATGGTAGTTCCTCCTATACTTCGCTCCCACATACTGAAGCTCATCCAAAATACACATTGGGGAATGTGCGAATGAAGGCAATGGCACAGCTTCATGTGTATTCGCCTTGAGTTGATGGAGCCATTGAACACACCACCCAGAACTACCATGCCTGCGCCCACAACCAATTGGTCCCAGCACAGTGTTTCAACCCATGGCAAAGAGGGTATGTTGATTTTGTCAATGCATTCTGCAGATCAATGCAGTTGTCTCACTAACTTTCTACATGTATTTAAAAAGAAAGATGATGAGACTTACCAAACAAAAGCGCTGGCAGGTCGATAGACACACAAACAAACACAAACATACACACAAAATTCTAGCTTTCGCAACCAACGGTTGCCTCGTCAGGAAAGAGGGAAGGAGAAGGAAAGACAAAAGGATATGGGTTTTAAGGGAGAGGGTAAGGAGTCATTCCAATCCCGGGAGCGGAAAGACTTACCTTAGGGGGAAAAAAGGACAGGTATACACTCGCGCACACACACACATATCCATCCACACGTACACAGACACAAGCAGACATTTGTAAAGGCAAAGAGTTTGGGCAGAGATCCTTGCCCAAACTCTTTGCCTTTACAAATGTCTGCTTGTGTCTGTGTATGTGTGGATGGATATGTGTGTGTGTGCGCGAGTGTATACCTGTCCTTTTTTCCCCCTAAGGTAAGTCTTTCCGCTCCCGGGATTGGAATGACTCCTTACCATCTCCCTTAAAACCCATATCCTTTTGTCTTTCCTTCTCCTTCCCTCTTTCCTGACGAGGCAACCGTTGGTTGCGAAAGCTAGAATTTTGTGTGTATGTTTGTGTTTGTTTGTGTGTCTATCGACCTGCCAGCGCTTTTGTTTGGTAAGTCTCATCATCTTTCTTTTTAAATATATTTTTCCCACGTGGAATGTTTCCCTCTATTATATTCATATCATTAACTTTCTACATGTTGCGCAGATGGCTACAACTACTTCTAGTCCCACTCCCCACCACTGGTGTTCCCTCCCCTCACCATTGACAGAGGTTGTGCATTATATGGCCGATCATGATGGGGCCTACCACAAGAGACTTTGGCAGGCATTCCTGCCTCTCCCCCTCCTCCTTCTTGTTGAAGTCAACACTGACCAGGCCATTTTTGAACCTATGTGTCAATTGAAGGGGGAGGGGTTGTGTCTGTTGGTGATTCAGATTCTCCGCCTAACCCATGTATCAATAGGGAGAACAGGTTAGAGATATTCAGTCTCCAGGTGACAGCTGAAGCTCACACCTAAGTGAGGTGCAGCCACCACAGCAAGAACCTCTGATGAATGTTTACAGCTAAATAAAGCTACCTGGCTATGGCAAGCCAGTCTCTTGCTACTCAATGAAGCCTTTAGTTACGTGCCATTGGAAGTGGAGTTTTGTTCTTGCCTGATTTACATTTATGATTTGGAATGGTCCCTACATTGTTGTACAGGCTTAAGACAACTTTGTTATGCTCTGTAATTGCTTAGCTTGTTCATTCACTTTGTGATCTCCACTGTCATTTACCTGTGGAACAGCCTGTTGTGTTTTGTCAGTTTACATTATTGTAAACTGTGTTCTACCTAAGATGAGTAGGATAGAAGAGTTCCTGTAAGAGTGCCTTGTATCTTTCTGCTGTCTGTTCATTAAATACTCTGTTTTCCACTATACCATTTCACGGTAATCAGATAAATTGTTTAGTATGACTATCAGAGAGGCCATTCAGTACTGCATAATATACCACTGATTAAGTGTTCGCCTTCAGAAATGTTGTCTATTAGTATATTGCTTTCCTGTGCAATTCTGGTGGGAAAAATTATCAACACAGCACATATTGTATGTGTTAAGCAGCGTTTCCAAACTTTTTTTAAAATCTTTCATGAAATTAATATTAAAATCTTCACAGATATTTTTTTATCTTTTGTCTGCTATACTTTCTTTTGTCTGTTAGGTGGCGTAATAATAACTCATATTCTTGTAAGAATATCTGAAAGTTTCCCAATGGGGATCCATATACTGTAGCAGTTATAAATGGCTTTTCTGGCAGCAGCAATTCACAAGTACAACCTTCCCATTGTTCACCTAAGCAGAAATGACTGGTACCAATAAATTTGAGCTTGATTTTATTTTTTACATCTATGATAACACCTTCTTTCCCCATATTAGCCTACAGAAATGGCCTGAATTTATAGTTCTTTGGGTTCAACATTTGGATTGTGTATGTACTTGGTACTCAGTTGGACACACTGCATCAACTATCTTTTGACATTCTAGGTCATGTACACAGATAGTAAGTTTGTTAACACTAGCTTTAGTCTTCTAATATTCCAAAACGTAATAGTAAAGTTATTCATACAAGTTTCTGTCATGTATGGTACTTTTGAAACAGTCTACCTTAATGACATATTCAATCTCTCACTTCTGTAAAGACACCAATTCTACCACCAAATGTTTTGAACGAGTCCAAAAGTATCCCTGCTATTTGCTGATTTTCCAAAATTGCTTTTCATATAATGTATATGCACTCTTTTGGTTTATGACTTCTGAAACATGTTGGGAATAAGTTAATACTCAACTTTTGTTTATAAACTTTATTTACCTGTTGCATCTTACTTTACA
The DNA here is from genome assembly GCF_023864275.1 of Schistocerca cancellata. Classification (NCBI taxonomy): domain Eukaryota; kingdom Metazoa; phylum Arthropoda; class Insecta; order Orthoptera; family Acrididae; genus Schistocerca; species Schistocerca cancellata. The sequence goes on from NC_064626.1 coordinate 613,653,649, forward strand.
CAATACTGTGGACAAACAGGAAGATAAAGTGGCAGGACAATTGCTCACCATTTTATCTTTCTCACCAGTTTTATAAATAGCTATTACATTAGAAGTTTTCTAGTCTTCTAAAAAGCTGCTGAATTGTAGTGAGCAGTTATGTGAGAGGCTCAGTTATATTTCGAAGAAACAGTTGTAATAGTTTGCTTGCTGAATATGTATTGTAGCTGTTTAACAGCCATTACTGTTTCTTTTCTGCTAGCATTCTGATAAATATTGATAACTTATATGTGTTGATTTTGTTTCCTACTGGCATTTTGCACTGAGGTTACTTTGTTTTAATTTTTCTGCTATACCAGTCAAGTATCTGTGGAATATTTTTGCTGTTTTAGTTGTATTTGTAATTTCTTTTTTTAATAAAATAATATTCTTATTGGCTTATCTACTTGGACGAGTTTTACTTTATTATGATACCCAGCATAGCTTTTGCTTCATTGATAGTGTCTTAAGTAATGCCATATCACATGCATCTTGCTTGTTTAATTACTTTTTAATACCTTTCTACATATATTTTATAGTCATTGTGTATATATGTTATGACACTATTTTTCTTGATGCTCTGATACCTGATATTTCCCACAGCTAGAGGGAAGGCTGTGTAAAAATGCTGCACCATTGTTTTTAGGTATTTGCTGCATTTTGTTCAGTACTTCTATTTTAATAGACTGTAGATCAGTCTGCTCCATTTAGTAGCGTAAATCATTTACAAACAATTGAAAATCTGGGATGGATTAACAACAGTATGAAAAGAATAGACTGTTACTCACCACATACACAAGGCATTGAGTGGCAGACAGGCACTAAGAAAATGGCTGCTAAATGTTATTCAGCTGTCAGACTGAGGCTTCATCCAGGGTGAGGAATCGGTCACCTTTCTCACCTAGTCAAACCTTTTTTTTTAATGTTGCCACCTTTTTGCCACATTTTAAAAATTTTGTCTGCTTTTTCAACCTTTTTTCTCTTTTAGGAAGAAAATAAGTGATTTACTTTTGTTTCCAAGTTTCTGTGTTCATGTTTGTACATTCAACTTTCTGGAATGTTTCTGTGATTAATGCAGATAAAATCTAACCTGAGAGGCTTCCGACATTTGTGATAGATTGTTTATCTTTTATTTTTTGAGCGTTTTTCATATATATTTTGCACAGCTGTTATTAGTGTTAAATATGCCTGTATTACAACTGCTTCTATTTTTGTTCCAAATTTTAATTTTGCTGTAGTAACAAAACTGCTTCTGTGATACTCTGTTCAGTTTTTAAATTTAGTTTGAAAAGTAAAGGTGACCTTACCAATAAAAAAATAAAAAAGAACTACAAACAACCATTGTATTTTGATCAGAGAGTAAGTGTTACATAACAATGTGCCACCCAAGAACTTCCTTTTTCAGCAAAACAGATGGTGAAACGTTAAATAAGAAATTATAAGGGGCACATTCTGAAGCCAAATTGTTCCAAAATAAATGCCTTATCTGGGGATCAGACAGACCTAACATCAATAAAAAAAATCTGTTTAGGCTTTTAGATAGTGATTTCTGTGAGACCTGGAGATATCAGAACTTGCATCTTTCATGACAATGCATGATGTCTATGTAAAGGCTTTTGAGTATTTAAGTGATGGCTGGCCTGTTTGCTGGGATAATTTCAAGGAATTCATTCTATGTTTAACATTCCAAATTACAAGTTTTTGTGGCATACAACCACAAGGTGGCTTGCTTCAGGACCTTCAGCCACAAGGCTTTTGGAACTGTGAGATGGTATTCAGTATTTAATGTTAAAATCCCTAAAATACAAGTAAAATCACATGTAACTGGCATTTATAATTAAAAATTGCAATAATCTCCAATACTTCATATAAAATCTGTCTCTGTGAAGAAGTTAAATGTATAAAACAATGTGTATACAATAATTTGTGGCAATGATTTCATCAGTTCTTAAAAAATCACAGATGTGTAACAGCAAGTAAAAATTCATCAAAAAATTGAAATTGGTATCTGAATAGAAGGTAATCAAGGTATCTTCTGACATGCTATGACCACAAATTATATGTTCAAAACACATATTTTTGAGAGATCATCCTTTGCTCACCCAGAAAAAAAGCAAAAATTGATGAACATGTTGAATTAAACCGAAAACATCACAGTGACTATGTGGTTAAACCATAAGCATAAATGCAGACATCTGCTTAAAGACAAACTTTGTCACCTTTACTGTTATTGTTTAACATTTTTCGTTCAATCTGCATTTCATACGATCACCACTGTTAAAGTGTTATTTTAGGCTTGATGAGAGAAACAGAGACATGAAAAAATGAGTTTACCTCAACTCATGTTACAAGCTTATTACAAGTAAGCTCAGTGAATTTCTATACACTCTGTAAAATGTAAATTTGAAAGAAAGCTCAGGTGCTACACTTTTGCTTCATGCTCTCTGTCACTGCTGACAGTCTTTACTATCTACAGCGTGTGGTGAAAGGTATATGTGTGAGCAGTGTATGTAGTTGTTGCAACTGTATTGTGTCAGATTTTAACATGAAAGTCTTTAAAACCTGCTATCATAAAACCCTTGTCCTATTTCCACATGACACCTCTGTCATAGCACACCATCTGTGCAAAAAGTATATTTCCAGCACTTCACAAAATGCTTTCACCCTTGCCTGCACTCCTGTCATTGAAGGGCCACTCCCTCTCATCACACATCCATTAGGTGAGCTCATTTTACCTGTATTAGTGTGGTATGGTGACTGCACTGACTATGCTAAAAGATGAGACTGAGTTATAAGTGGCACAAGAAAAGTTGTTGGCAGGGCCCCTTTGTCACGTATTGGCTCAGTCTGGAACATTTTCTGTCAACTGTCTTGTTTTTCCACCACTGTTGCAACCTAGCAGTAGTTATATCATAATAGTGTCATGAAGCTAAAGGTTGCAAGTTGCGTTGGCAACACCAATCATGGATTTTGTCAGCATTTTCTCTCTCATGTCTCCCCTCACTACAAAGGCCTAAAATATTCCCGTAACTCTGCCACAATCCATGGTGTGAACCATCTGTCTTTTCTGCCACTTATAACTCATCCAGTCACACCAAAATGTCAGTAGGAAGAAAATGGGACAAAGTCAAGTGAGATGTCAGGTAAGAACTTAGAATAGAGGTAAACCTTACTAGGAATAAATGTAAAATCAGGGAATTTTTAGCATTGATCTTATGAGGTTTTCACAGGGGCTACAAATTTATGATGTATAATCATGAAAAATGTAAAATTGGATAACTTAAAATCAAAGTTCTGCTGTAATTTAATTTTGTCCTCTTGAATCCTATGGCAGGGATACATAGGGGGTTGTAGTACATTACTAGAACCATCATTTAAAGCTGGTTCTTGAAACTTTATAAGCAGGCTTTCTCAGGATAGTTTACATCTGTTTGCAAGAATCTGCCAGTTCTGTTCCTGCAGAATCTCTGTGACATTCTCTTATGGGTCAAACAAACCCATGACCATTTGTGCTGCCCTGCTCCATTCGGCAATACTAAACAGTCCTCCAAAGTAGTACGTTCAGTCAACGATTTAACAATTGCAAATTTCAGGGAAAGCCTACAGCAGTTAGACTGGGATGAGGTGTACTGTGAACCTGATGCCAATTTAAAATATAATTTATTTCATGACATTTTTGTAAATGCATTTGAAAACTGCTTCCCCAAGAAAATAGTTAAATATACTTGCAAGAAATCTTGTAACAAACCATGGCTTACTAAGGGTATAAAAATATCTTGTAACCGGAAAAGGGAAATGTATCTGACAGCAAGAAAGAGTAGTGACCCAGAAACTATCAAACATTATAAAAACTATTGTGTTATATTAAGAAAAGTTATTAAAAAATCCAGAAGTATGTGTATCATGTCTGAAATCAGCAACTCTGATAATAAAATTAAAACAATTTGGAATATTATTAAAAGAGAAACAGGTCAACCAAGAGCACAGGAAGACAGTATTACCATCAAATTGAATGAAAACTTTATGAACAAAAAGTCAGAAGTTGAAAATATTTTTAATAATCATTTTCTAAATGTTGTGGATATAGTAGGATCCAGGTGTTCTTTAGAAGATGCTAGGCTGTTAATGGAAGAGGCCATACCTATGCAATTTGATACAATTGAAATCTCACCCACTTCTCTCTCTGAAATTAGGAAAATAATAAACTTGCTTAAAAGCAAAAACTCACATGGAATTGATGGCATTTCCAGCAAAATACTAAAAACTTGTTCTCAACAGATAAGTAAGATTCTCAGCCACCTGTGTAATAGCTCTCTGGAACAGGGCATTTTCCCTGATAGACTGAAATATGCTATTGTTATACCTTTGCATAAAAAGGAGGATAGATCTGATGTCAATAATTACCGTCCAATCTCCCTTCTAACAGCTTTATCCAAAATTTTTGAGAAAGTAATGTATTCAAGAGTAGCTTCACATATCTGTAACAATGAAGTACTAACAAAATGTCAGTTTGGTTTCCAGAAAGGTTTTTCAACAGAAAATGCCATATATGCTTTCACCAATCAAATTTTGAATGATCTGAATAACCGAACACCACCCATTGGGATTTCTTTGTGATCTCTCAAAGGCTTTTGATTGTGTAAATCATGAAATTCTGCTAGACAAGCTCAAGTATTGTGGCATGAGTGGGACAGTGCACAAATGGTTTAATTCGTACCTAACTGGAAGAGTGCAGAAAGTTGAAATAAGTAGTTCTCATAATATGCAAAGATCAGCACATTCCTCAAACTGGGGAACTATCAAGAATGGGGTTCCACAAGGGTCAGTCTTAGGTCCTTTGTTGTTCTTAATATATATTAATGACTTGCCATTCTATATTCATGAAGAGACAAAGTTAATTCTCTTTGCTGATGATACAAGTATAGTAATCACACCTGACAAACAAGAATTAACTGATGAAATTGTCAATACTGTCTTTCAGAAAATTACTAAGTGGTTCCTTGTAAACGGACTCTCACTGAATTTTGATAAGGCACAGTATATACAGTTCCGTACAGTGAATGGTATGATGCCATTAATAAATATAGACCTTAATCAGAAGCATATAGCTAAGGTAGAATATTCCAAATTTTTAGGTGTGGCCATTGATGAGAGATTAAATTGGAAGAAACACATTGATGATCTGCTGAAACATTTGAGTTCAGCTACTTATGCAATAAGGGTCATTGCAAATTTTGGTGATAAACATCTTAGTAAATTAGCTTACTACGCCTATTTTCACTCGTTGCTTTCATATGGCATCATATTTTGGGGTAATTCATCACTGAGAAATAAAGTATTTATTGCACAAAAGCGTGTAATCAGAATAATAGCTGGAGTCCACCCAAGATCATCCTGCAGACATTTATTTAAGGATCTAGGGATATTCACAGTAGCTTCTCAGTATATATACTCTCTTATGAAATTTCTTATTAACAACCAAACCCAATTCAAAAGTAATAGCAGTGTGCATAACTACAATACTAGGAGAAAGGATGATCTTCACTATTCAAGATTAAATCTAACTTTGGCACAGAAAGGGGTGAATTACACTGGCACTTAAGTCTTTGGTCACTTACCAAATAGTATCAAAAGTCTGACAGATAACCAACAATTATTTAAGAAGAAATTAAAAGAATTTCTGAATGACAACTCCTTCTACTCCATAGAGGAATTTTTAGATATAAATTTAAAATAAAAATAATAATAATAATAAAAATAAAAAATTTAAAAAATTAAAAAATAAAAATAAAAAACACAAAAAACGAAAAAGTTGTTATATTAACTTAAGTATGTTGTTAAATTAACTTAATTATGTCATGTATTGGAAAATTTGACACGTTCCACATCATTACGAAATATCGTATTCATGATCCATGGAACTAGTATTAACCTAACCTAACCTAAGCTAAGCTATACACATTCAATATCCCCTGTTAGTCCTATTTGGTATGGGTGGTCCACACAAATATCTTAGAGTCGGTTGCATGACTGATCTGTAAGCAATCTCCCTGGTAGACAGTGAGTATTCTCCCAATAAACTGAAGTGTACTACCTGTTTTACCCATGACTGAGCCCACGTGATCATTCCATTTCATATCCTTACAAAGTGTTACACGCAGCTGTTTGTGCAAGTTCGCTGATTCCATCTGTGACTTACTGATATTATAGTCATAGGATACATTGTTTTTTCTTTTGTGAAGTGCATAATTTTAGAATTTTAGACCACAAAGAAAGAATAAAGAGCAGAAGCTGCAGTGACATGTTCATGGTTGCAAAAAGGATGCAGTTCAAGGTTCAGCAAGATTACTTATCAGAAGAGTGAGAGGTTCTACAGTTTGAAAAAGATGAGCCAGCTTTAGATAGCAAAATTATTGACAATTACTGCCAGCAGCACATGACAAAAAGAGACTTGTTATCCATACAGTTAAAGTATCCAATGTTTTGAAACTTGTTAAGGCTTCTCTTAGTCCCATGGAAATGTGAACATAGAAAGACGATAGTCCATTACAAAGCACACATTAGGAGAAGACACAGCAGTGATGACATAAAGATTTTTAAACAGTGTTTTGACTATGAGGGGTACTTTGGGACAATAACCCCATTTACTTTCTGCACTCATTGCCTCGTGGCTCATTAGGTATGGACAGCATACACATGGAAATTATGCTGCTTATGAGGAAGAATTAGAATGGAAAAGAAAACTTGAACTAGAAAAGCAAACAGAAAGAGGAACAATATCAATGGCTTCTTGAAGAGGAGATTAAAAAAATGAATAACACAATAAAATCAATTGAATAAGAGATGACTGCTCTGGAAAAAAAATAAAACCAACTAAGGAGGCACTAGAAGCACTTCGCTCTCAAACTTGAGCTAAATTGAAGAAAGTAAAACTGGCCCAAGGTATGTTTGAGGGTGCACAAATCATGAAAGTAGAAGAAAGAGTGAAAGAATGGGAGGTGGAAAACATTCAGAAAAATTTTAAGAAAAGAAAATCTACTGTTATTACTTCATTTTTTGCCAAGACTCCTAAGAAAGAGAAATCAAAAAATATTTTGTTGTTCTTTTCCTAGTATTCAAATGCAGAATGTCATTAGTTGTAGAAATAAAATATAGATTTTGTTTGTGGTTTATGATTACCAGTAATATTTAATCACCAATACAAAATTCCCAATGCGCCTGCATATGTTAATAAATCTGTATGAAGGAAAAAATGGCCATACACCATCTAGGATTATGATAGAGAAATTTATTAAGGTATTAACCGATCTTTTTGGTAGGGACTATCAAAAATGAAAACAATTCATTTTGTACCATATCATTTTATTTATTAAAATAATTTATCAACATGTAATTGCCTTTTTAGAATCTTTGCTTGCCTTTTAAATTACAGGTTTCAAATATTTTGTCACGTTTCGAAAATGTCACTATTTCGAAAATGTCACTATGGGTCCTCACCCTGTTCATCAAACATTGACAACAAAACATTCACACAAGCACAACTCACACACAAATTGCCACTGTCATCCCTGGGTGCTAAGGTAACATTGCAAACAGCATGTACGGTGAACACCAATCTTTTCGCCATGGGAAGTGAATGTACAAGAGAGACATTGGGTGGTGAAAGGTAGGGACAGCAGGACATGGTTGGCGGAAGATGCTAGTGCTTCCTATGGAAGTGTGCAGGTATGTGGTGAGGCAGTATAGTGGCTGCTAGATGCTGCATAGGAGACTGTGCTGTGGGGGAGGGGGGGGGGGCAAGAGGAGAGAAGAAAGTGGAGAAAGTGAAAGAAATATGATGTGAGTGTACTAGTGAGATAGAAGGCATGTTTATGGCTGGAGTTGGAGCAGGGACTAGCAAAGGATGATGCCAGGGGCGTTGGGGTACAGAAGGATATGTCGCCAGGAGAGTTCCCACCTACACATTTCAGAAAATCTGATTTTGGTGGAAAGACACAATCTGTAAAGCAGTCACTGAAATGAAATACATCATGCTGGGTGACATGCTGATCACTGGTTGGTTCATTTGCCTTGGCTACAGTTTGACAGTGGCCATTCACGCAAGTAGACAGGTTACTAGTTTCAGTGCCTATGCAGAATGTGGCTCAATGGTTGCAGCTAAGTTGGTAGGTCACATGGCTGCTTCTACAGGTGGTCCTGCCTTGGACTGGTGTCTGTGACAGGAGTGGAGTGGGTAGTGGTAAGTGAATGTATGAGCCAGTTGATGTATCCAGCTTTTTTTCAGGGAGATGAGCCATGGAGCAGGGGGTTTGGGAGCAGGGGTGGAGTAGGGACAGAAAAGCATATTTTGTAGGTTCGGTAGGTGGTGGAATACCAGTGTGGGAAGGACATTGGCAGAAAATGCGATTCAGTTGCTCCAGACCTGGATAATACTGAGTCACAAGAGGGAGCTCCTTTGTGATTGGACATAGGGTAGGTGTGGGTTTGTAGATAACAGGGGAGATAAAGGTCAGAGATGTGTTTCTGGACAAGATGGGCACCCACCTGCACCATCCTATGCTAACTTATTCTTGATCCATCTAGAGGAATCCTTTACGGTCACCCAGGGTTCCAAACCTCTCACCTGATTCCGATTCTGTGCTTACCTACTCATGGGCCATTTAAAGTAATCCTTCACAGCCATCAAAAATTGCAAACCTCTCACCTGGTTCAGATTCATGGATGACATCTTTACGATCTGGACCAAGGGTGAAATGAAATATGCACCCAGCATATTTGGTAAGGAGCCCATTTTGGGAGTTTGGCCACCTGGTGCAAGTCTTTATTTGACATCACTTCAGTGACTTGTGTGTTGATGATGATGATAAAATGATGGTGAGGACAACACATACACCCAGTTCTGAGTGGATAAAATCCCTGGCCCAGCTGTGAATTGAACCCAGACCCCACAATCAAGAGTCAGCCCACAAGACCATGAGCTGCTGACTGGACCAAAAGTTAGGACACCCAATCTACATTTCTCCAAAATTTCAACTCTTTCTTCCTCATTCACTTCACCTGATCCTTCTCATCCAAACAATCAACCTTCCTTGTTGTCAACCCCCACCTCAAGGATGGTTACATAAGTACCTCCCCTCACACAGAGGCATATTTAGGATTAGGCAGACTAGGCAGCTGTCTAGGGTGGTGGATTTCAAGGGGCAATGAATTTTAAGAGGTGGCTTATAAGTAAGCTATAAAAGTGTTTTTTTTTTTTTTAATTCACATGTCTTGAGAAGAGAATGAGAACTTGAAATGGATATGAATAAAACTGTAAAACTGGCAACAATGAGCCCAGATTTCATGATCAGTCTTGTCAGGCAATGGAACAAGGACAGGTTTTGTTTTAGTAATGACATTACTTCAGGTCAGTGTGACCATTATTTGCTTTATTCAGTGTCAAGCCTTCTCAAGTGACATAAGTTAGGAAGGCAAATGTCATTGCTCACAATTAAGCTTTGTGATGGGAGATGCCATTGGCACTGTCATACGAGCAGCCATTGTTAGCACTCAATAATGACCATTCAGACTTCATATTCAAAGAAAATACCACCACTCATTCTGACAACTGGCCACTTCACTAAAAGTTCAGTTTAATTTGAAACTGTAAAAAGTGCAAATGACTGCATTTATTTGTGATTTGTATTTTAGTACTAATTAAAATGAGTGACAGTTGGAGAAGAGTAAGAGGTTCTTGGGACTGGAAACTTGCAAAAGATAAGGCAATGAAGAAACAGGGAATTGTGAGAAAGAGTGCAAAAATCAATGTGCTATTTAAAAATCATAAACAACCAGCTAGCTTGAGCTCGAGTCTAGACACTTCAGAGTGTACTAATATGAAGCTCAATAATCTGGTGAACAATATTGAATATTTAAAACAATAATGGTGACAGTTATTTAGTTTCTGATAATCCTATGACTGGATGATAAATGGATATGGTAAGAAGATGAGACTATAACTAGTAGCAGAATTCAATCCTTTTGTAGCTAAACATATAGAACTTTATGGAAACAAAGGAAAAGAGAGTATATCACATCTTTCTTTTCAAACGTGTGAAGATTATATAAATTCTGGCACATAGGATGGTGAAGTATATTGAAGATTAACTGAAGGAAACTAAATATTTTTCCACAATATTAGACATCACCTCTGATATTACACATGTAGATAAGCCATCTTTTGTTATAAGGTATTTATCAAAAGATATATTTCCTTTTGAAAGGTTTATCTGTTTTGTTCTATATTCAGGGCACAAAACAGAAGAATTAGTGGATTCATTAATAAATTTTAATAAGTAAATGTGATTTGGACATTCACTTATGCGGTGGTCAGTCACATGACAATGGAAGCAATATGGTGGTACTTACTCTGGTTTACAAGCTAGAATTAACCAAATTAACCCTTTTGCTTTGTAACCTCCATGTGCAGCTCACACCTTTAACTTAGTAAGATCAAGTGAAGCAGAGTATTCCCCAAACAGCTTCATGGTTCAAATGGCTCTGAGCACTATGCGACTTAACTTCTGAGGTCATCAGTCGCCTAGAACTTAGAACTAATTAAACCTAACTAACCTAAGGACATCACACACATCCATGCCTGAGGCAGGATTCAAACCTGCGACCCTAGCGGTCGCAGACTGTAGCACCTAGAACCGCACGGCCACTCCAGTCGGCCAGCTTCATGTTTCTGTTTGTTGCAACAAATTTACATGTTATTCTCTGCCTTGATCAGCTGTTGGAATATTTTACAGTCAAAATTAAATAGTTCAGTGTCTGTAAAATGACCTCTACAAAAATGTTGGGCAGGGTGTATGATGCCTATTATAGTCTCAGTGTTAACTGGTTAAAAATATCAGCTTTCAAGGTTATTCAGGATGATGAAACTTAAAAGGCTCTTCACTTAAGATGCATGGTGACTGGATTGCTGAACAGTATGCAGTGTCTGAAATCTGTGATACTGACAAATTTTTGGTCAGTGATATTTAAGAGATTTGATGCTACAAATAAATCATTGCAAAGGGTTGATATGGATACCGTAATAAAGAGACATTCTTCCAATCCATATGTGGCATACAGCAAACCAATACTGTAATAAAATTGTGTGATTGTTTATTTGAATATGTGTGACTGAATCAGTCTGTGGACAACACAAATGAAAAATCTTGCATCAATAAGAGAAAAATAAACAAAATAGCCAAACTTGATAAAACTTTTGAAGGGAAGGAAGATTTTTGAGTGAATACATTTTTGTTTATTATAGACACATTGAGATCTGAATTTGAGAAAAGAAAAAAAAAGTACTGAAAGAGTTTTATAGCAATTTTGAGTTCCTAAGCATTTTTTTGGGTGAGACAAAACTGAACTACTGAAATGTGCTACAAAGGTGCAACAGCATTAAAAAGATGACTTGGAAGAATTTTTGAGTGATGAGGTTATTTATTTCAAAGTATATCTGAAAAGTAACAAAATGAAAACCTCCTCCCTAAGTACTTTGTACAGCATGTTGCACGAAAAAACATGTTGACAGCCTGTTTCCTAAATTGGAGATTGCCCTAAGAATATTCTTGTCAACCACTGCAACCAACTGTTTGACCCAGTGCTCTTTCTCACCCCTCAAAAGACTCAAGGATTACTTGCAGTCATCCATATTAGAGCATTCAGTCAATAGTATTGGCATCCTCTCCATGAATTCTGAATACTATAGCATCTATACGAGTACTATGAAGATGAGATTGACAAACTGGCTACAAAAAAAGTATGCTGTAAACAGCTTTGCCTAACTTGGGTTTGGTGAGTTCAATATGCGTGCATTTATTATTATTATTATTGACTTTTTTTTTCTCAGACTTAAGTCTGGTTAAAAATGGAACGTGACGCGGACCTCGGTCAAGCGTGACTTCCTTGTAACTGTATGGTATATGTTATATTGCATTTAGGAACTTTCAGGTAATTGAACATGTATCAATAATTACAGATTTTTGTAGTTGTATATATATGTTTGGATGTAGCTGTATTGCATTGATGTACTGGTGGATATTGTGAGGTATGACTCCTGTAGTTGATAGTATAATTGGGATAATGTCGACTTTATCCTGATGCCACATGTCCTTGACTTCCTCAGCCAGTTGGATGTATTTTTCAATTTTTTCTCCTGTTTTCTTCTGTATATTTGTTGTGTTGGGTATGGATATTTCAATTAGTTGTGTTGATTTCTTCTTTTTATTGGTGAGTATGATGTCAGGCTTGTTATGTGGTGTTGTTTTATCTGTTATAATCGTTCTGTTCCAGTATAATTTGTATTCATCATTCTCCAGTACATTTTGTGGTGTGTACTTGTATGTGGGAACGTGTTGTTTTATTAGTTTATGTTTTATGGCAAGTTGTTGATGTATTATTTTTGCTACATTGTCATGTCTTCTGGGGTATTCTGTATTTGCTAGTATTGTACATCCGCTTGTGATGTGATCTACTGTTTCTATTTGTTGTTTGCAAAGTCTGCATTTATCTGTTGTGGTATTGGGATCATTAATAATATGCTTGCTGTAATATCTGGTGTTTATTGTTTGATCCTGTATTGCGATCATGAATCCTTCCGTCTCACTGTATATATTGCCGTTTCTTAGCCATGTGTTGGATGCGTCTTGATCTATGTGTGGCTGTGTTAGATGATACGGGTGCTTGCCGTGTAGTGTTTTCTTTTTCCAATTTACTTTCTTTGTATCTGTTGATGTTATGTGATCTAAAGGGTTGTAGAAGTGGTTATGAAATTGCAATGGTGTAGCTGATGTATTTATATGAGTGATTGCTTTGTGTATTTTGCTAGTTTCTGCTCGTTCTAGAAAGAATTTTCTTAAATTGTCTACCTGTCCATAATGTAGGTTTTTTATATCTATAAATCCCCTTCCACCTTCCTTTCTGCTTAATGTGAATCTTTCTGTTGCTGAATGTATGTGATGTATTCTATATTTGTGGCATTGTGATCGTGTAAGTGTATTGAGTGCTTCTAGGTCTGTGTCACTCCATTTCACTACTCCAAATGAGTAGGTCAATACTGGTATAGCGTAAGTATTTACAGCTTTTGTCTTGTTTCTTGCTGTCAATTCTGTTTTCAGTATTTTTGTTAGTCTTTGTCTATATTTTTCTTTTAGTTCTTCTTTAATATTTGTATTATCTATTCCTATTTTTTGTCTGTATCCTAGGTATTTATAGGCATCTGTTTTTTCCATCGCTTCTATGCAGTCGCTGTGGTTATCCAATATGTAATCTTCTTGTTTAGTGTGTTTGCCCTTGACTATGCTATTTTTCTTACATTTGTCTGTTCCAAAAGCCATATTTATATCATTGCTGAATACTTCTGTTATCTTTAGTAATTGGTTGAGTTGCTGACTTGTTGCTGCCAGTAGTTTTAGATCATCCATGTATAGCAAATGTGTGATTTTGTGTGGGTATGTTCCAGTAATATTATATCCATAATTTGTATTATTTAGCATGTTGGATAGTGGGTTCAGAGCAAGACAGAACCAGAAAGGACTTAATGAGTCTCCTTGGTATATTCCACGCTTAATCTGTATTGGCTGTGATGTGATGTTATCTGAATTTGTTTGGATATTGAGTGTGGTTTTCCAGTTTTTCATTACTGTGTTTAGAAACTGTATCAATTTAGGATCTACTTTGTATATTTCCAAAATCTGCAGTAACCATGAGTGGGGTACACTATCAAAGGCTTTTTGGTAATCAATGTATGCGTAGTGTAGGGACCTTTGTTTAGTTTTAGCTTGATATGTCACCTCTGTATCTATTATCAGTTGCTCTTTACATCCTCGTGCTCCTTTGCAGCAGCCTTTTTGTTCTTCATTTATAATTTTGTTCTGTGTTGTATGTGTCATTAATTTCTGTGTGATGACTGAAGTTAATATTTTGTATATTGTTGGTAGGCATGTTACGGGGCGATATTTAGCTGGGTTTGCTGTGTCTGCTTGATCTTTAGGTTTCAGATAGGTTATTCCATGTGCAAGTGTATCAGGGAATGTGTATGGGTCTGCAATGTAACTGTTAAATAATTTAGTTAGATGTAAATGTGTTGAGGTGAACTTCTTTAGCCAGTAATTTGCTATTTTATCATTTCCAGGGGCTTTCCAATTGTGTGTAGAATTAATTGCTTGGGTGACTTCATGTTGCAAAATTATCACTTCAGGCATTTGTGGTATCATCTTGTATGTGTCTGTTTCTGCTTGTATCCACCATGCATGCCTGTTATGTTGTACCGGGTTTGACCATATGCTGCTCCAGAAGTGTTCCATGTCTGTTATGTTTGGTGGATTGTCTATTTTAATGTGTGTGTTATCCATTGTTTGGTAAAATCTCTTTTGGTTTGTGTTGAATGTTTGGTTTTGTTTCCTTCTATTTTCACTTTTTTTGTATCTTCTAAGTCGTTTGGCCAATGCTTGCAATTTCTGCTTTTTTTCATCTAATTGCTCTATTGCTTCTTGTTGTGAGATTTTACCTAACCTTTTTCGTTTTTTGTCTGATATTTCATTTCTTATAAGTTGTGTTAGCTGTCCGATGTCTTTTCTCAGTTTTTCTATTCTGATCTGTAACCTGTGTTGCCATGCTGGTTTTGTGGGTTTCTTCTGTGTGTTGGTTTGTTCTGATCTCTGCCTAGTGTGTATATTTAGTGTAGTGAGTGCTCCTATATAAACCAGTAGTTGTAACTCTTCCATAGTTGTGTTTTCATTTATTTTGTTGTTTATGATTGTGTTGATAGTTTTTATTGTTGTTTCGACTTGTGGGTTATTTGGCGGTCTATGCAAGAATGGTCTAATGTCTGTATTTGTGTCTTTGTATTCTATACATGTCAGCTGAAATTTCTCTTCTATATCTAACACGTGTCTCTGTTCGTGTTCTATTTGTGCTTGTTCTGGTGGCTGTCTTAAGATTTCGTTTTCCTCTGACTGTTTAATTGATGCGTGTTGGTCTTTGTTTGTTTGCTCTGGGATGTTTGAGTCCATTACTGTGTTTTCTTCCTCTTCTGATTGCACATTATTTTGTTCCAGTATTTGTTGTACTTGTTGTTTGATGTTTTCTAATTCTGACTGGGGTATCCTGTTATTTTTGATTATTACACGGATCTGATCAGCTAGTCGTTGTTCTGTTAAAAATTTTAATTCCGGGTATCTGGTAATAAATGTTGTGTATACTTGTGATCTGTATCCAGTTGTGTTGGTTCCTAGGTTTGTTGCTTGGTAATAACAGAACATGAGGTGTCGATTAACTTCATCTTACCATCTCATCCTCTGTCTTTGTTTTCCTTCTAGGGTGGTTGCAGGAAGCATATCCTGAAAAACACCTCTATTTGGATTTAAATCCTTTTCCAGTTGGCTAGCAGTGTCGTTACCATTGTGGGCGGGCATAGGGTTCAAGCGTCGTCCCCGACCATGACGGCACTTGTCCGAGGCTTCTTTAGTTCTGTCCTGAACCAAGTAATCACACTAAAAGGGGGGTTAGCCCTATTAGTGGTTTGTTCTTTTCGTCGCCTTTTACGACTGGCAGAACATACCGGAGGCCTATTCTTTTCCCGGGCCTCCACGGGGTTTATTATTATTCAGTTATGTACAAATATAAGTTACTAGGTTGTACAATTATGTAAAAGAGATCAGTGGAAGTATTCTTCTCTGTATAGGGGCAGCAAATAGCTAAATTTGCTTTATTATTATTATTATTATTATTATTATTATTATTATTATGAGCAGGAACAGTCATAGTATTCAGTTATGTACAAATATAAGTTACTAGGTTGTACAATTATGTAAAAGAGATCAGTGGAAGTATTCTTCTCTGTATAGGGGCAGCAAATAGCTAAATTTGCTCCTGCACCTACATCATACCTACCAACCACCAACAATCTCTCCAGTTTAACAGCTGCCATCCATTCCACAACAATAAGTCCCTTCCATAAGCATAGCCAACTACAGTGATGAGAAATCCTTCTCAAAATATCTCAAGGGCCTCACTGAGGCCATCACAGACCAAATTCACACTCCCCGCTATGTCCAGAAACAAGAATCCTATGCCTTATCTCCCCAGTTACCTCCATCCATACCCCACCCCCATTGACTGACCACAAAGGAATGCCTCTCTTGTGGCTCATTACCACCCAGCACTGGAGCAACTGTACCTGTTCTCCACCAATGACTTGACTACTTGTCATCTTACCATGACATCAGAAATATCCTCCTTATCCCTGCAACAGTGGTATTCCACTGCACATCCCACCTACATATATCCTTATAATATCTTTGTCCATCCCTATTCTACCCTTCCTCCAAACTCTTTGGCCCATGGCTCGTATCCCTGTAAAAATGCTAGATGCAAGAGCTGCTCCATATATACTCCTACTATCATCTGTTCCAGTCCTGTCAGAGGCAATCCCTATCCACACAAAGGCAGGGCCACCTGTGAAAGCAGACATGTGATCTACCAACTCTGCAGCAACCACAGTGCTCCGTTCTATCTGGCTGTGATCACTAGTAAGCTATCTGTCCATGTGAATGGCAACCATAAAACTATGGCCAAAAACTGATACACCCAGTTGCTGACCATGATGCTCAACATGATGTGCTTGATTTCAGTGACTGCTGCACAGCCTGCATCACCTGTATTCTTTCTGCTAACACCAGCTTTTCTGATTTGTGCATGTGGAAACCCTCCCTGCAATATCCTTCATTCCTCTAATCAGCCACATCCACAACCTCTGCTGTCCCCTTCCTACTCCCACTCCAGCCCTATACAAGCCTTCTATACCTACAATTTGTTTGCAGAGGCTTTTCCCCCATTCTCTACTTTGTCCTCTCCCCTTTGTGCTGCTAGGAATTTCTTCCACCAATACTTTTTGCCTTCTCTCCTCATCTTCACCCTCATAACTCTTCTGTACCCTGACTACTTAACCTAACAAAGACACACCTCTGATGCAGTCACATTTGGGCCTTAGTTCCCAGAGACAACAGTGACCATGTTGTGAGTTTTGTGTCTACATCTGATGAAGGACTTAGTCCAACAGCTGAATAATATTTAGCAGTCTTTTTCACTGTGCCCTTCCGCCACTCAATGCTTCCTGTATGTGATGAGTACCAGTCTACCATTTTCATACTACTAGTAATGCATTAAGATGGTTAATGAAACTTTCTGGCAGATTAAAAGTATGTGATGGCCCAAGACTGGAACTCAAGAACTTTGCCTTTCGCAAGCAAGTGCTATATCACCCGAGCTATCCGAGCATGAGTCACAACCCGTCCACACAGCTTTACTTCTGCCAGTATCTTCGAAATTTCAGAGAAGCTATATTGTTAAACTTGCAAGACTAGCACTTCTGAAAGAAAGGATATTGCAGAGATATGGCTTAGCCACAGCCTAGGACTTTGCAGTGGAGTGTGTGCTGATATGGAACTTCTTGGCAGATTGAAACTGTGTGCTGGATCGAGATGTAATGTTGGGACCTTTGCCATTTGTAGGCAAGTGCTCATTCAACTGAGCTACCCAAACATGACTCATGACTCTTCCTCAACAGCTTTACTTCTGCAAGTATCTCATCTATTACCTCCCATCTCCTAAGCCATATCTCTGTAACCTCCTTTCTTCCAGGAGTGCTAGTTCTGCAAGTTTCACAGGAGAGCTTCTATGGAGTGTGGAAGGTAGGAGATGAGGTACTTACACAAGCAAAGCTTTGAGGAGAGGTCGTGAGTCATGCATGGTAGCACAGTTGGTAGAGCACTTGCCCATGAAAGGCAAAGGTCCTGACTTCGTGTCTCAGTCCAGCACATAGTTTTAATCTGCCAGGAAGTTTCATATCAGCACACACTTCAATGCAGAGCGAAAATTCCTTTCTTGAAGTATTGTTAATGTTATCTTGAGTGAAATACCTGCATTTGACCTTTAGTATCTTGTTTTTTTGTGGTTCTCCTTTAACAGTTATGACAAGAATTAAATCTCTGTGTCCATTGAATCTTGGGTTACAGATTTTTATTAATTACTCAATTTTTTTACTGTGACAATAAAGTAGGAAATTAAATTATTTCCTAAAAATGTTCCTACAACACTATCAATTCAGTGTTCCTTCACAGAGGCTCACAGACCATTACAGTGGAAGCCAGGAGAAAGGTTTACAGATACACTACAGGCAATATTGCAATATACTTTATTATGTTATCAAAAAACCAAAAATAATTTGGTTTATGCAATAAAGAGAGGGGGGAAGAGATGAGGGAAGGAGAAGGGGAGGGAAGGAGGGAGGGATAGAGGGAGGGAGCAAGGGAGGGAGGGGGGGAGAGAGAGAGAGAGAGAGAGAGAGAGAGAGAGAGAGAGAGTTCCAAGAACAGATCAAAGGGAATTTGGATCGTTATATAACAGGTTAACTGAGTAAGCAAAATTGCATTCAGTTCCTTGAATAAGCTTTGCTTATTGAACCTATTGATCTCAGTTTTGCCAACTCAACTGTTAAAGAAGTCATAAAAATCACTAGGTCACATGGAAGCAATAGGGTACTGGAAACTCCACTATATCATCTGACAATAAAAATCACTAGGTCACATAGAAACAATAAACTACTGGAAAATCCACCATAATGTCATCTGATAAAAATAGTTATAATATATATTATACAAGTTTGGAGAGCCAATAGAGTATAATTGATAAATTTGACGACTTTTTCACACATTCAAGGCAGGCATGCTATTAATCTTCTCTGTCCTTTCTGCGTGTCATAAGCAGATTTTGAAATGTCAAAATTTTAATAAGAAACAAGACAAAGTGAAACAGGAAAGTTGGTTGTGTAGCATTTTAAAGAAACAAGTCACAGTTACAAAAGGCAGTCTCTTCAAAAGAAATGTAAACAGTAGGTTTGTTCTGATTTTAAAAAGCAAATAGTACAGAAAAGTCCTCCATGTTTGCTTCACACAGCACCCTCAGTCAAAGCAGAGTGTTTTGAAGGAGTCATAGTTGAATTACATGCACAACATAACCTAAAAATCAGGGGGGAAAAAAAGACTGTGTATTTTTATAAGTACTTCAGAAGTGGTAGAAATAACAGATATTTCTTCTGAGTAGATGAAAGAAATTTTGCTGAAAAGAAAGTAGAAAAATTATTTATGAATTCTGGAATCAAAATGTAAAATTGCACATCATTCCTTCTGTTATAACGAATTTTTATCTTCAGGGATTTTAAGATCCCTCCAACATCTATGTGTCTAACACAATCATGATACGAGGGGTGGACAGTATTAGGGAAACACCAAGAATTCAACACATTGCCATGCCTAACATGGCGTTGGAAAACCATTGACATTCAAAACAGCTTCCAGTCATCTTGAAATGGATAAATACATGGTTTGCAAGAGAATCTTATACCATTCATCCTGCACAATAGTGGCAAGTTCAGATAATGATGAAGGAGACACCCTCACAAAACCAGTCCTGGAGGTAATGAGCTGTATGAGCAGGGGCCCTGTCATCTTTGAACATCTGGTGTCACTGCCAGACACCACACTTGCTAGGTTGTTGTTGTTGTTGTTGTGGTCTTCAGTCCTGAGACTGGTTTGATGCAGCTCTCCATGCTACTCTATCCTGTGTAAGCTTCTTCATCTCCCAGTACCTACTGCAACCTACATCCCTCTGAATCTGCTTAGTGTATTCATCTCTTGGTCTCCCCCTACGATTTTTACCCTCCATGCTGCCCTCCAATACTAAATTGGTGATCCCTTGATGCCTCAGAACATGTCCTACCAACCGATCCCTTCTTCTGGTCAAGTTGTGCCACAAACTTCTCTTCTCCCCAATCCTATTCAATACTTCCTCATTAGTTATGTGATCTACCAATCTAATCTTCAGCATTCTTCTGTAGCACCACATTTTGAAAACTTCTATTCTCTTCTTGTCCAAACTATTTACCATCCATGTTTCACTTCCATACATGGCTACACTCCATACAAATACTTTCAGAAATGACTTCCTGACACTTAAATCTATACTCGATGTTAACAAATTTCTCTTCTTCAGAAACGCTTTCCTTGCCATTGCCAGTCTACATTTTATATCCTCTCTACTTCGACCATCATCAGTTATTTTGCTCCCCAAATAGCAAAACTCCTTTACTACTTTAAGTGTCTCATTTCCTAATCTAATACCCCCAACATCACCCGACTTAATTCGACTACATTCCATTATTCTCGTTTTGTTTTTGTTGATGTTCATCTTATATCCTCCCTTCAAGACACCATCCATTCCGTTCAACTGCTCTTCCAAGTCCTTTGCTGTCTCTGACAGAATTACAATGTCATCGGCAAACCTCAAAGTTTTTATTTCTTCTCCATGGATTTTAATACCTACCACGAATTTTTCTTTTGTTTCCTTTACTGCTTGCTCAATATACAGATTGAATAACATCGGGGGGAGGCTACAACCCTGTCTTACTCCCTTTCCAACCACTGCTTCCCTTTCATGTCTCTCAACTCTTATAACTGCCATCTGGTTTCTGTACAAATTGTAAATAGCCTCTCGCTCCCTGTATTTTACCCCTGCCACCTTTAGAATTTGAAAGAGAGTATTCCAGTCAACATTGTCAAAAGCTTTCTCTAAGTCTACAAATGCTAGAAACGTAGGTTTGCCTTTCCTTAATCTTTCTTCTAAGATAAGTCGTAAGGTCAGTATTGCCTCACATGTTCCAGTATTTCTACGGAATCCAAACTGATCTTCCCCGAGGTCGGCTTCTACTAGTTTTTCCATTCGTCTGTAAAGAATTCGTGTTAGTATTTTGCAGCTGTGGCTTATTAAACTGATTGTTCGGTAATTTTCACATCTGTCAACACCTGCTTTCTTTGGGATTGGAATTATTATATTCTTCTTGAAGTCTGAGGGTATTTCGCCTGTTTCATACATCTTGCTCACCAGATGGTAGAGTTTTGCCAGGACTGGCTCTCCCAAGGCCGTCAGTAGTTCCAATGGAATGTTGTCTACTCCGGGGGCCTTGTTTCGACTCAGGTGTTTCAGTGCTCTGTCAAACTCTTCACGCAGTATCGTATCTCCCATTTCATCTTCATCTACATCCTCTTCCATTTCCATAATATTGTCCTCAAGTGCATCACCCTTGTATAGACCCTCTATATACTCCTTCCACCTTTCTGCTTTCCCTTCTTTGCTTAGAACTGGGTTTCCATCTGAGCTCTTGATGTTCATACAAGTGGTTCTCTTATCTCCAAAAGTCTCTTTAATTTTTCTGTAGGCAGTATCTATCTTACCCCTAGTGAGATACGCCTCTACATCCTTACATTTGTCCTCTAGGACTTGCTTGGTGGTAGCCTTTAAATCGGCCGCGGTCCGTTAGTATACGTTGGACCCGCGTGTCGCCACTGTCAGTGATTGCAGACCGAGCGCCGCCACACGACAGGTCTAGAGACACTTCCTAGCACTCACCCCAGTTGTACAGCTGACTTTGCTAGCGATGGTTCACTGACAGATTACGCTCTCATTTGCCGAGACGATAGTTAGCATAGCCTTCAGCTACGTCATTTGCTACGACCTAGCAAGGCGCCATTATCAGTTACTATTGATGCTGTAAAACATGTACCGACAAGAGCTACATTCAACATTAAATGGATTAAAGTTAAGTATTCCAGCGGCTACATACGTTTTTCTAAATTCTAATTTCCGTGTCCTGTTCCAGACCTCACGCCAGCCTGCAGGAGCTTAAACGCGTGCCTTTCGGCTTCCTGTCATAGTGAGTTGGCTGTCTTGCCAATCCACAATAGAAACAGCATCACTAATACCATGATCAACCAAAATATATTAAATTTTATAACTATTATATTACGTCATAATCTTTGGCAGTATGTGACCTTGCAAAGTACTCAGGGAGCCCATGGAATACCACAATATGGCTTCTCAAATAATCACTGAACTCCTTCCATGTTTCAATCCTGGGACATAAACTCAGCCAGAAGTTTGAAATAGTGTGCAAAAATACTCATCTGACCAGATGGCTTTCTTCCATTGCTCCGTAGTCTGGGTTTTATGGCTTCAGCACCACATTTTCCTGCGGGCATTTACATCACTGATGAGTGGTTTCAGAATTCCAGCTCACCCTGTGATTCCCAGCTTATGGGGCAATTGTAATGGGTCACCCCCCCCCCCCTTAACATTACCTTTTTCTCTGTAGAAATAACCGATACCATGTATACTCTTGATCCTTGTATAGGTGAACATTCTCGGCTGTTTAACTGAGTGAACTTCACATGATTTTGTAAACAATGTATTACATTTCAGGATAAAACATATAAAAAGAAATCAGTGTGTTACAATCAATGTGTACTAACAGTTAAAATTACTCTTCTTTTAAAAATATTTCAAATTACAAAATTTCTGGTATACTTAAAATTCATATTATTAATTGCACAATCTAATGCTAATTATTAAATTGAATTCTCAACTCATTTATAAAATAATGATATAAATTAGTAAAGATTCTTTTGTAAACTCTTTTGCTTAGTAAACACTTTGGAATTGTGAGTATGGCAGAATGTAAATAGTGGTGGGCGTACTTCTGCATTTTTGATTGTGTTTCTAACAATGTAATTTGTGGTGTGATAGCTAGAAGTGGAATTGTAAAGTCGGTATGATATAAAAGAATGGGATAAAATAAAAAGATGTTCATAGCAACAGACAAATCTTTATCAGTTATTTCGTCTTCAAGAACCCGCAATGTTATAAAAATTACAGCCTCAAGAATGTACCCCTACACACAACAAGAAATAGAGCCAACAATAAGAAGAGAAAAATCAAGATAAGTAATAAGTTTTCGTCTTGTGCATCTTACACCTCTCGAGGCTTTCAAAATCTGTGCAAATACAGAGAATTTTAATAGTGATGCGTAGGAGGGTAAGATTACATATTGACAGGGTTCATGAGTGTGACATACAGTTCTGCAGTGACTTTTGCAGCTGTCATCCTCTTATTTTTCATCACAATCCTCCTCAACAACTGTCTGTCACAATCACTTGACAAACTCTTCATCTGCTTTGTGACTTAGCAGATGATTTTTCCCCACTTTCCCCATATGCAGTATAAATCTTCAGTATGGTGCCTCTTGAAACACTAAACACTTCAGCTACCTTGGTTATGGAATCACCCCCCATACAAGCACCAACCATTTGCCCATGTTTGAATTCACTTAGCTCTGACATAATAGAATCACAACTACACAGAACACTGTTCTGACCATGACTGATGCTCGCAAGGTGTCAAGGACATTGCACAGGAGCTGTTCATGATCAAACACACCAGTACGACCTGCAGGCTTGGCTAGCATCTGTGTTTATGTTCAAACCTGCATTTTTTGTGGTGTTTCCACATTTTCATCCAACAACTGTAGATCACTACTTATGAGTTTGAGGTAAAAGGCTCTCCTGTATATGGGATGCAATTGGAACTACAGCTGTTCTGTCTTTCTGTGACAACAAGTAGGGTTGGAACAGCTCTTTGTGGAACACATGTTCTGTTGATTGTGGACTTGAACCCAAGCACTGTTTTTCAGGACCCTCTTTCAGCATGTGCAACAGATAGTGACTGATTTTACAAATATCTTATGAAATTACATATATAGTTGACTCATGATATAAAATTTATGCCCATATGTAACTAATTTCTTCGATCTTAAATCAGCGGGAATGAACTTATGACATCAAGGGTAAACTATTTCAAATTAAACACAGATTTAGAAGACATCTGAGAAACTGTTTATGGCTGGCTGAAAAAATACTATATCTTGCAATTAAAAACAGTCATTAACTCAAAGGCTGGTTTGAATTAGAGATGAGGGATCCGCTCTTGAACTAATTCATAGAGTTGAATCTTTCAAAGGAGTGAACAATCAGTGATTCAGAAAAAAAGAACGGTAGCTCCAAACGTTTCCCACGGCAGGGAGAGAGAGAGAGAGAGAGAGAGAGAGAGAGAGAGAGAGAGAGAGACGGAGCATATCAGCAGCGCCTCTGCTGGTCAGAGCACAGTGCACACCACACAACACAGCCAGCGCCGGCCTCTGCCCTGCTTCTACCTTGGCTGCCTGCATTGTGCAGTGCCCCATTGGATTTTGTGTTTCACATATGCCGTGCCGTCTCTGTGCGTCGTCTGCCACTTGCAGTGTCTGGCGCAGCTTAACTTCGCATTGCACTCTGTCGGCGATCGTTTCAGTCGCACGTCCTGCCCTCTGGGCAGTTGATGCGAGCAACAGGACAGAGAGCCACCTATCGGATAACATAGGAACTACTTGCAACAACCTGCTCGCAAGGGAACGGACGATTTGTCTCGGAGCGGGTGAGTTCACCGCTCCCCCCACCCTCGGAACTCGCCCGCTCAACGTTCACCCCACCGTCTCGACTCTAGCCAGAGCGTTGAGCAAAGCGACTCAGGTGTCACTCTGGTCTCTGCGGTCTCAGCTCACGCAGTAATACAGCTCGCGGCTCAACCTGCTCGACTCAGCGCCTCTGCATCGGAGTTCGTCCCTACTGGATATTGTTCTTCGTAGTAATACCGCTATGTATATTACATTATTATGTTATGTATACATCAATTGTTTTTATTTTATTTTTATTTGTTTAAACTGATTAGATTAGGTTCCTGATGACTCCTCTTACTATAGGATTTTTATTGTGGACACTCGAATTTACGCTTTAATTACGAGCGAACCGATAAACGTATCGCAAAATGTGATACACCAATATTTTCCTTGTTTTATTCTGCGTAAGGCTATATGCAGCACTTTCGTTTTACAGTCAAATTTATATTTTTTTTCTTATTCTGGTACGGATTTTGCGATTTTAGGCGTCTTCGGAAGGAAACGTTCACTTTAAAAATATATGGCTTGCGATGTATTTGTATGAGGTTAATGAAATTTTAATACATTATAGCCAAATATATTGTTAATGTAAATCTCAAGTTACAACATTTTCCGATCACCCAGAAAACCACGATAGTGCAAAATAAATCAATAATCAAAAACTTTGTCATATCGTGGAAATTTCAATAAACAATACAAAATTCTTACTCATTATCTGTGTTACTTCAAAATAGGATCAAATAAGATCAAAATACAGGTATAGTACTGGAATAAACCAAGTTTAAAGGGCAATGTGCCTTCCATTTATTTTCTATTGTAAATGAGTGGTGAGTCATGAAAAAGAGCTAATTCATTTCAGGGAGTGAACAGTTCTGATCCAATCTCTGAAAAGAACAGTTTTGCCCATCTCTAGTTTGAATATTACTGTTCTTGGGTAGCTGTATTATTATGGTTAAATACCCACGAAAACCACTGAATTAGGAATGGCTGACTAGTGACAGGAAGTCTATAGTGCAACATGAAATTCAAAGCACAGCATAATGTGATTCTGAGTCTTTCACAGACATACAGCATAAGTGAGAGTCACAATAACATAGTCAGTATAAAGCAAAGGATCAAATAAGGAAAAAAAGATCATACCTTCAAATTTGTACTTTGATTTCTTTTTTCCACAACCACAAAATGAATTTAGCATTTAGTTAATAGATTATTCTTCATAACTTTAATATTTACAACTGACATTCTTATTTTATTATAAGAATAAAAATATTATATTTCTGCCTAACTTTTATGATCTGTCTCACTTCTTACCTTATCAATGACATTTGTATCTGTTGAGAACCTGTTTATTATTCTTCCAACAGGAGTTGTTTCGAAAAACTTAAGTGGGCATTTGAGAATATTGAATAACATTGCTTCATGCAAAATTCTTCTTGCTCTTGAGCCTGACAACTGCCCAATCGCATTGGAAGATAGCGACAACACAATTGACAATATGGACAGCCCTGCATAAATTTGGAAGTAGTGTGCTATGGAAGCCTATAACCAAAAAAATAACATAAGGTAAAGTAAAACACAGATCCCACAACAATGAATAGTGAAGAAGTGAAATGCACATAACCAGTTACAAGAAATACATTGTGAAATGACTGATGAACTCTTATTACATAACTAATTAATCATGTGTTACATTAAGTCAATATATCAAAATAAAACAGTAGTTTTTAAGGTACAGGTGTATTTTACAAACCTGATTTTCAAAATTATCAACAGCTGCATCTGCCTGTTCACTCCACTCACTTAACCAGTAGTCTGTATATATTCTTAGACCCTGCCAAGAAAAAGTGAGAATTAAATAAGTTCCACCCACTAGAATCCCACAGGCCTTTAGATATTCAATGTAAAGCTTTTTGGGAATTTTTCCATATTCTCGTTCCTCATCTGAAGCTAATCTTCCTGAATTTTCTGCAGTTTCATCACCTGAATAAAAAAAACAAATCCTGTAGAAGTCATAATAGTCTGAGTAAAATGCAGTGAAATTAAAAGATAATGTAAATGTGGTGAAAGAACACTAGCTTTTGAGAAAATACAGTACAAGAAGTACATTTTAATCACATGTTTGCATTCCACCCATATCCATTGTTTACCTCATATATTTACATTCATCAGTATTATCTAGCAATTTTTTTCTAATGCATTTTACTTTGCCAACAATATTTAGCAGACACTTCCCTTCTCTTTCCTTATCTAATATTTTCATGCTGAAAACGTTGTTATAAAAAAGACTGTATTTTCTTATGTTCAATAATTTCATTCATTTCAGTATAGCAGTATCATGAAGTAGTGGTGTAGTTTAGGTGAGTTAGTTTACTTTGTTCTGGTAATTTATCAATGAAAAAGTTAAATGAATATCTACCATTATATAAGAAAAAATGAAATAGATCACTCCAAGAATAAAATTCTCTAATGTGAGAGAAATATTGCTGTATAGTAAGCTACAATTTAACAGAAATCCATATTTTGTGATGAATATTATACAGATGTAGTAATAAAAGTTACATTAGTAGGAGAAGAGGATGGAGGGGAGGGACTGGCTAACCTACTCTTGTTCTCTTGTGAGATTTTTTTTTTTTTATGCTACATCACCATTGTACAAAATCTTTCATTTTGTCCCATTGGCTCATCTGAAAAAGCTGATTTAACACCTGACCACAGAGAGTGTGGTGTTGAGGTCAAGAGAATGGAAAAGGGTTACAATTTTCTGGCAAAAAATTCTGGGTCCAAGATTTTATGACAATAACCAATAAACCATGAAAGTTTACTATAGAATTCCAGTTGTTTATTATGAAATAATATAAATTTTTCTGTGTCATCTAAATAATCCTTAACTCTGTAGTATGATTTACTTAAGACATACACTTTAACTAACTTTTTAAATATTTTGATTTTATTTGTCCCTTTCACCTCCTTGGAAAATTTACTGCACAGTTTTATTCCCTTGAAGAAAATGATGTTCTATGTTAGTCTGCCTCTTGTTCAATTATAATGAATGCTGCCATTTATCAGATAATTTCTGATGTTCTTCTGATTATGTTGTAATTTTCTGGTGAAACTCAGCTAATTTCACAAGGCTACTAATATCACAGAAATGAGTGTCTGAAATAGGACACAAAAAAATTCATGTCACCCTTACTTCTTGTTGTTGTTGTGGTCTTCAGTCCAGAGACTGGTTTGATGCAGCTCTCCATGCTACTCTATCCTGTGCAAGCTTCATCTCCCAGTACATACTGCAACCTACATCCTTCTGAATCTGTTTAGTGTATTCTTCTCTTGGTCTCCCTCTACAATTTTTACCCTCCACGCTGCCCTCCAATACCAAATTGGTAATCCCTTGATGCTTCAGAATATGCCCTACCAACTGGTCCCTTCTTCTTGTCAAACTGTGCCACAAATTTCTCTTCTCTCCAATTCTATTCAATACCTCCTCATTAGTTATGTGATCTACCCATCTAATCTTCAGCATTCTTCTGCAGCACCATATTTCGAAAGCTTCTATTCTCTTCTTGTCTAAACCATTTATCATCCACATTTCACTTCCATACATGGTTACACTCCATACATATATTTTCAGAAACGACTTCCTCACACTTAAATCTATACTCGATGTTAACAAATTTCTCTTCTTCAGAAACGCTTCCCTTGCCATTGCCAGACCATTTTATATCCTCTCTACTTTGACCATCATCAGTTATTTTGCTTCCCAAATAGCAAAACTCCTTTACCACTTTAGGTGTCTCATTTCCTAATCTAATTCCCTCAGCATCACCCGACGTAATTTGACTACATTCCATTATCCTCATTTTGCTTTTGTTGATGTACATCTTATATCCTCCTTTCAAGTCAGTGTCCATTCTGTTCAACTGCTCTTCCAAGTCCTTTGCTGTCTCTGACAGAATTATAATGTCATCGGCGAACCTCAAGTTTTTATTTCTTCTCCATGGATTTTAATACCTACTCCGAGCTTTTCTTTTGTTTCTTTTACTGCTTGCTCAATATAAAGACTGAATAGCATCAGGGAGAGGCTACAACCCTGTCTCACTCCCTTCTCAACCACTGCTTCCCTTTCATGCCCCTCACCTCTTATAACTGCCATCTGGTTTCTGTACAAATTGTAAATAGCCTTTCGCTCCCTGTATTTTACCCCTGCCACCTTCAGAATTTGAAAGAGAGTATTCCAGTCAACATTGTCAAAAGCTTTCTCTAAGTCTACAAATGCTAGAAACATAGGTTTGCCTTTCATTAATCTATCTTCTAAGGTAAGTCATAGGGTCAGTACTGCCTCACGTGTTCCAACATTTCTATAGAATGCAAACTGATCTTCCCTGTGGTCAGCTTCTACCAGTTTTTCCATTCATCTGTAAAGAATTCATGTTAGTATTTTGCAGCCGTGGCTTATTAAACTGATAGTTTGGTAATTTTCACATCTGTCAACACCTGCTTTCTCTGGGATTGGAATTATTATATTCTTCTTGAAGTCTGAGGGTATTTTGGCTGTCTCACACATCTTGTTCACTAGATGGTAGAGCTTTGTTAGGCCTGTCTCACCCAAGGCTGTCAGTAGTTCTAATGGAATGTTGTATACTCCTGGGGCCTTGTTTCAACTTAGGTCTTTCAGTGCTCTGTCAAACTCTTCATGTAGTATCATATCTCCTATTTCATCATCATCTACATTCTCTTCCATTTCTATAATAGTGTCCTCAAGAACATCACCCTTGTATAGACCCTCTATATACTCCTTCCACTTTTCTGCTTTCCCTTCTTTGCTTAGAACTGGGTTTCCATCTGAGCTTTTGATATTCGTGCAAGTGGTTCTCTTTTCCCCAAAGGTCTCTTTAATTTTCCTGTAGGCAATATCTATCTTACTCCTAGTGATATGCTCCTCTACATCCTTACATTTGTCCTCTAGCCATCCCTGCTTAGCCATTTTGCACTTTCTGTCGATCTCATTTTTGAGACCTTTGTATTCCTTTTTGTCTGCTTCATTTACTGCATTTTTATATTTTCTCCTTTCATCAATTAAATGCACTGTCTCTTCTGTTACCCAAAGATTTCTATTAGCCCTCATCTTTTTACCTACTTGATCCTCTGCTACCGTCACTATTTCATCTCTCAAAGCTACCCATTCTTCTTCTACTGTATTTCTTTCCCCTGTTCTTGTCAATTGTTCCCAAATGCTCTCTCTGAAACTCTCTACAACTTCTGGTTCTTTCAGTTTATCCAGGTCCCATCTCCTCAAATTCCCACCTTTTTTTCAGTTTCTTCAGTTTTAATCTACAGTTCATAACCAATAGATTGTGGTCAGAGTCCACATCTGCTCCTGGAAATGTCTTAAAATTTAAAACCTGGTTCCTGAATCTCTGTCTTACCCCATTATATAATCTATCTGAGAACTTCCAGTATCTCCAGGCTTCTTCCATGTATACAACCTTCTTTTATGATTCTTGAACCAAGTGTTAGCTATGATTAAGTTATGCTCTGTGCAAAATTCTACCAGGCGGCTACCTCTGTCATTCCTTACTCCCATTCCATATTCACCTACTACACTTCCTTCTCTTCCTTTTCCTACTATCAAGTTCCAGTCACCCATGATTATTAAATTTTCTTCTCCCTTCACTATCTGAATAATTTCTTTTATCTCATCATACATTTCATCAATCTCTTCGCCATCTGCAGAGCTAGTTGTCATATAAACTTATACTACTGTGGTAGGTGTGTGCTTCGTATCTATCTTGGCCACAATAATGCATTCACTATGCTGTTTGTAGTAGATTACCTGCATTCCTATTTTCCTATTCATTATTAAACCTACTCCTGCATTACCCCTATTTGATTTTGTATTTATAACCCTGTATTCATCTGACCAGAAGTCTTGTTCCTCCTGCCACTGAACTTCACTAATTACCACTATATCTAACTTTAACCTATCCATTTCCCTTTTTAAATTTTCTAACCTACCTGCCTGACTAAGGGATCTTACATTCCACGCTCCGATCTGTAGATTGCCAGTATTCTTTCTCCTGATAACAATGTCCTCCTGAGTAGTCCCCGCCCAGAGATCTGAATGGGGGACTATTTTACCTCCAGAATATTTTACCCAAGAGGATGCCATCATCATTTAACCATACAGTAAAGTTGCATGCCCTTGGGAAATATTACGGCTGTAGTTTCCCCTTGCTTTCAGCCGTTCACAGTACCAGCACAGCAAGGCCATTTTGGTTAGTGTTACAAGGCCAGATCAGTCAATGAAAAGGCTGCTGCCCCTCTTCAGGAACCACATGTTCATGTGGCCTCTCAATGCACACAAGCTTCCCCACCAATGGCAAGGTCCATGGTTCATGGGGGGGGGGGGGGGGGGGGACTCTTACATAAAAACATTTATTTCCTTCTACATCTTTGAACCTCTGAATTCTTATATAATGCCCACCATGCACACAGCAAAGTCAGTTTCAAGCATAATAACAGAACTTGGCTTAGATAAAAATTGTATAATGATAGCTATTCAAAAAATTATTTAGCAAACTCCAAATTTGAATAACAATAATGGAAATTCCTGGATGGAGCAACATGTGGAACAAAGGAAAGGCAACTACTCACCTATAGTGGATCGATGAGTGGAGGGCAGAAACATAATAGAAATCACCTTTCCCTCTAGCTTTTGAGTGCTAGCTCTTTCTCTAACAGTAGTGCACACATTCACACCCACAGCCAGACAGACACCCAAATGCAACAAATGGCAATACTAATTATTGGTACTCAATTACTTAAAGAAGTTAACTGAGCTGATGAAGGAGGGGAAGAGGTATGGAAGAACACAAGGTGGAGTACAGGGAAAGAGCCAGACATTCGGACAAATGACTTTGTGACCACACAACAAGATGAAAGGAGAACAGAGGGTACAACAAAAATAGATGTAAGAAGAGGGAGAGGGGGAAACAGGGGAGGGTGCAAAAGGAGAGAAAGGTGAAGATGAAGAGGGAGAAAGGAAGGGGAGAGAGAAGGGAGAGGGGTTGAAAAGGGGGGAGATGAGAGATTAAGGGAGTGGGAGAATGTCTGGATGGGGAGGGGGGTGGGGAGAGGAAGTGTGGTGGGAGAAGACAGTGCATGATATGGCTGGAGAAGGAGAGGTGGGAATAGAAGAGAGTAAGAAAAAGCCAAAGTGGGGCAGTGTGAAAAGATTGACAGAGGTTTAGGCCAGGAGGATTGCAAAAGTGCTGTATGTGTTGGAGAGATAATTCCCATCTGCATAGTTCTGAGAAACCTGTGCTGGAAGGGAGTATCCAAATTGCCTGTATAATGAAGCAGCTGTTGAAGTCATTTGTGTTGTGGTGTGCAATAAGTTTGGTAACTGGATGGTCAAGTTTGCATTTTGTTGCAGTTTAATTATGGTCATTCATGTGATTAGACAGTTGGTTACTTGGAACAACTCTTGCATTCAGCCCAGGTCCAAGGCCTGTCCATAAACACACCACCTCTTACCACAGTCCAGTTATAGGCATTTCTACCCAATAAAGGACAGGACCAAGTGTGAAAGCAGCCATGTTATATATCAGCTATGCTGCAATCACTGAACAGCATTCTATGTGGGCATGATAAGTAACCAACTGTCTACTCGCATGATTGGCCATCGCCAAACTGTGGTGAACTGCAGATTCGCCCATCCAGTTGCCGAAAATGCTGCACACGCAACACAAATGACTTCAACAGCTGCTTCACTATGCATGTTGTTTGGATACTCCCTTGCAGCAAAAGTTTCTCTGAGTTGTGTAGATCAGAATTGTCTCTCTAACACATCCCATGCTCTCACAATTGCTCTGGCCTAAACCTTCACTAACCTGCTCTCACTGCCTCATCTTGCTTTTTCCCTTCTCTCTTTTGTCCACACCCCTCCTTTTCCATCCAGAAAGTGTACTGCCTTCTTCGTACCTTCTCTCTGTCTCACAGCCCCCCCCCCCCCCCCCCAATGCAGACATTCTTCCTCCCCTTCCCTCTCTCTTGCTCTCTCTCCCTTTTCAGCACTTTTCCCTTGTCTCTCCCCTCCCTTTTTCTCTCTTCATCTTCACCTTTCTCTCCTTTGCCACCTCCCATTTTTCTCCTCTCCCTCTTCCTATATCTCTTTTCTGTGTTCCATGCATTGATCTGCTATAGATTTCTGTTTTCTAATATGCAACACCACTGTTGAAGTGCTCCGCACATTTCTCTCTTGTTCTGTTTAGTTGGAAAATGTTCGATGGTGAAAGTTCAAACTTGAGGACAGTCAGAAGGTTCAGTGACAGAATAAAGCATATATGTTCCTTCATGATATCATACTTCTTGTAATATTCCAGAAAGTTGAAACATTCAGAATTATAGCTTGAAATAATAAGCTTTTAATAAATATGATACAAGAAAAAGCTGATTTTCAGTACATCTAATGAAAGTAGCACTCATACACATATATACACTACAGCATCATTACCTATTCTTTTATGTTCTATCTGTGTTCTTCAATTCAGCTACAGGTAAATAGGCTAAGTGTAATTTATTGAATTTATACTTCCCTCTTTGCTCCATCAATACACAAATTAAATGTCAATGGTGATGATGAGCAACTTTCCTTGATTTTCTTCTCATGTATTTATTTATTTATTTATTTATCATGCCACCGGTGTTGATTATTCCAGTCTGCTTCACATAACAGAATGGCTTACCTTTCTTATCCCTGTAATCAATACCGCACATGCCAAGGATGGCATAAAATGGAGTTCAGTTGTAAATTCTGTCTGGACAAGCGATGCAAAACACAATTGCTGACTTGAACATGATGGTTTCCTTGACTCATTATATCAACATAAATTTTTGTAATTGTTCTGGTATAATGATAAGGTTTGTATTAGGTTGGTGCATAAGTTCATAGCGTTTTTGTTTTGCATGTTAGTATTCCAGCTGCTCTGGGTTTATTTGTTGGTTGTCATTTTTTATTTGTAGTTCCCTGTTGCTATGTGAGTTTACATTTGTTCATTATGTCATTTGTAGAAAGTGAGTGAATGGTGGACACTAGAAAATGGAGTGTCAGGTGGAGAATTTGGAACATTTCAAACATAGTTTTCTGTTTGAGTTAATTAGAGGTGTGATGGTGGTGGAGGCTTCCAGAAACATTTTTCCAAGGATGGGGTGATGCCATCAGACAGAGAATGGCAGAAAAATGGTTTTCTCATTTTCAGGAGGATCATTTTTTATATTAGTGACTCTCCACATTCAGGAAGTTCTGTGGGGTTTGATGAATACCATTTAAACATATTAATCCACAATGATCCACATTAGTGTACTCGAGAACTGGCAAATGTGATGAACTGTGATCATTCCACCATCATGCAGCATATGTATGCTGTGGGGAATGTTCAAATTTGGGTGTATGGGTACTCATGAACAGCACCATCTATTCCAATCCTGTATCATTGTAAGGTGACTAGAAATGGTGCCCTTATGCTGACACAAGAAAAAAAGAAAGGAATAGGTAAACCCAAATACAGCAACTACTCCCTGTACAAAGACCTGTATGCATCCACAAAGGATAACATTATACACCTGGTGGAACAGTGATGGTGCGGCATACTACAAACTGCTTACCCAATGTGTATCCGTCACTGCAGTCCAATAACAGTCCACGATAACACCTGCCACACTCTGCTAAACTGACAAAAAACATTATACAGGAGTTTGGTTGGGAAGTCATTCCACACCCTCTTTATTCACTTGGTTTTGTGCCTTCTTCAGATTTTCATTTTTTCACTCTCTATCAAGCAACCTTCTAGAAACTTCTGTTCTGGATGAAAATTTGCTCCAAAGATGCCTTGATGAGTTCTTGGCCTCAAAACCACATTTCTACAGTTGCAGAATCAAAAAGTTACCCCAGGATAGGCAGACTGTTGTAAACAGTGAAGGAGAATATATTATTGATGGCTAAAGCCTTCCGTTCATCTGTTGTGTTTACTAAACTTATGGACAATAGCTACAAACTTATGCACCAACCTAATAGAAACAAAGTGTGAAATCTTTTAATGCACAGTCAGAGATGACAAAGCTGATGGAGGCTGACCTAGCACACACTGCTGTTTTACATGTTGGAACTATCAGCAGATGCGGCTTCACCAGGCATGACCTATATTGCAATGGGGATGAGAAGGGGAAGCTGGTAGTGTTAATTGGAGCCAAATATTGCATAAATCTTGAAACACACATGGTCAAATTTAACTTCATGTTCTTACAATTAGGACATCCATACCATTTTGTATGATTTAGCACCAAAATATTTAATACACAGCAAGATCATGAGAAGAAATATAAATATCAATGAGTAGTGAGACACATCAATGAGGAGTGAGGCATCAGATGTTTTTATTTAGACAGAACATATGCTGAATGAAAATGAATGGTCTACAGCCTACAGAAACACTAATACAGTTATATATCTCTGAAGATAACAGATGGCAAACTGGAATATAGCAGTGAAGTTAAGGACAAAACTCAGTGGACAGTGGAAAATTCCAAAAAGGTAAATGACTGATATTAGGTTTATTCAAACAGTTTAATAAAAGTTTTAAAATTGCTTTTAAGGAATCCCAATATACAGTAATCACAGCTGATCTAAATACAAATGAAATGGACAATAACAATTGTACAAAAGGTTTCTATGAGATTTACAACTTTACATTAACACTGCATAGTCCAACAATATGTTATCAAAGATTAAAAAATATGTAGGTAGATCTTGATAAGATTTCAGTGATGCAAAAACTGACAACTTGCTTTAAATGTACAGAAATGTAAAACTGTGCATTTCACAAAACACAAAAAAGTGGTATTTTATGGCTGAAATGTCAGTGAGTCACCACTGTATTCAGTCAACTCCTACAAACACCTGAGGGTAACAGTTTGTATGGATATGAAATGGAATGATCACATAGGCTTAGGTATAGGTAGTGGCAGACTTCAAGAAACTGCTTACAAAACAGTGCATCTA
The DNA here is from genome assembly GCF_023864275.1 of Schistocerca cancellata. Lineage (NCBI taxonomy): Eukaryota > Metazoa > Arthropoda > Insecta > Orthoptera > Acrididae > Schistocerca > Schistocerca cancellata. Next base: position 613,689,141 of record NC_064626.1, read on the forward strand.
ATCTCAGAATATTGCTTACGTTTGTGGGGTCCATGCCAAACAGCAGTGACGGGAGATATCAGTTGTACTCAAAGAAGTTACAGCAAAAAATGGTCACAGGTTTGTTTGACTGATGGAAGAACATCACAGAAATGATGAACAACATGGATTAGCCGATACACAAAGATGTGTTTTGGGACTGCAGCTAGATCATGTTGACTTGGATTGGCAGATACATGAAGACAGACACTAATTATCCTGCAACAGCCCATATACAAAGCCTCAACAAATGGAAATGAAGAATTTAAAATGATAGTTCAGCTGCCAATGTATCACACTTGTAGGTACCTGGAAGACAAGTGTAAACTAATTTCAGCTCTACACAGACAGATTTAGCAGTTTTTCTTCCCATGCACCATATGTGATTGGAATATGAAGAAACCCTAACATGTAGAAAATGCTTAGCGCCTTCTGCCAAACATTTCACATTGGTTTGTGAGGATGAATGTACATGTAGATGTAATTATTTATGTACTAGAGGGAAAGCAGGATTTGCAAGCAATAAATACAGAAAGTTTGAATTATTATGGTAAAACAGTTTAATAAACAGATGCCAACATGACTAAAAATGAATTTGTGGAGGGAAGATAGACAAAACCAGAAAACTTAAGGAAATTACAAATGTTAATGAAGTCAGAAAACTAAAGAGGAATTTGTTTATCTGAAACCATGACAAAGGATGACAAGTCTTCTGCTTAACATTAAACTAGTATATAAACACCGAGTAAGCGGCTAACTATACACACAGTTGTAAATAAAGTGAAGAGCAAAAAATGCAGTGTAACAAATATTATAAAGTCAAGGGGAGCAGTAACAGGAGCACATGAAAACCCATGACAGTTCTTATGTTTACAGGGAGGAAAAGAAGCACACAGCAAGTTAATAACAGAAAGTAAATCCAGCTTCTGCTAAAATGAACTTGCAATCTCAAGTAATATTTTGGAGAGTTTATGGTCTCATGCAAATACAGACACAAAATTCAAAGAGACAATGGTGATATTATATTGGTGAAGACAGAGAATGAGAGGAGGAGCCAAGTTGAGGTTAGTCCCGTTTTTAATGTATACAATGTTGGAGTAGTTGACAGCCTCACAAATGACAGCTCTCCAAAAGTAAAGTAGGGCAAGTAGCATTCACACTGTAAAAGAATTCTTCCTCTTGCTTCCAACAAATGAAGGTAGTAAAAATAGCCAACTTTTCAAAAATAAAATAAAATTTTGAGGGTCTAGCAGGTACATCAGCTAGGCCAACAAATGGTTGCTCATGTTTGCTGATCAGGCTAATGATTATTCTGATTAATTCAATCATTGTAGAGAACTTTCTACTGCCTTTTAAAAAACTATAGGTATAAGAAAAACCCTGGAGTGATAGGACAATTAGTAATAACAAATCTTTGATAAAATAGTGGAAATTGTGATTTAGGAAAGAATGCAGAATTTCACAGAAACAAAAACAACATTCTGAATGAGGTACAGCTTTGTTTATTAAGGTAGATATACCAGCAAATTTTTTATCTCCCATAATAGAAAGACTATATAAGCATATGAAAGTCTGTGCTTTGTTCCTTGACATTTCAAAGCCAGTTGATTGTGTTAGACACAACAGTCTTATTGCTGAAGAAAAGCAGAAACATTCCGGGGAAATTCTTATGTAAAAGAAAAAAATATTATTGTAACTACAAAATAAATAAGACAGAAAACCACCATATGACAAACTCCAGAATGTAAAAGCTCTAGGACAGTTCATACTAGCCCAAAAAAATGGTTCAAATGGCTCTGAGCACTATGCGACTTAACTTCTGAGGTCATCAGTCGACTAGAACTTAGAACTAATTAAACCTAACTAACCTAAGGACATCACACACATCCATGCCTGAGGCAGGATTCGAACCTGCGACCGTAGCGGTCACGCGGTTCCAGACTGAAGTGCCTTTAACCGCACGGCCACAACGGCCGGCTACTAGCCCAAGACAGCATGTTTCTAAAAATAAAAAAAATAAAAAAGCAGGATTGCGAACAGATTGAAAGGGTAATTTAACAAATTTTGAATTGTACATCAGTATAGAGCTATCATCAAAAGAACAGGGAGTATTCTATTTCAAGAACCCGGTTTAGTAGAAAGTAAAGAAATTCATAAGAAAATTAAAAGCCTTAAACCTACTGGAAGTGATGAGAAATGAAAAAAGAGATTTGGAAGTTCAATGAATTTGTGTTTAAGAGCAGCCTCTAAAAATTATTACACTACTGTCTGAAAGAATTAAAAAGAAGTTGGTATTTTCAGAACAAATTTTCACTCTGCACTGGAGTGTGTGCTGATTTTAGGTAGTATGCACCCTGCATATAAAAAGTGAAATCTAACATATTGTTCAAACTATGAAGGATTTGTGTTGTTGAACACAAATTACAAACATTTATTTTTAGCAAAGGTATGACTATATACTTAAGTTTCCCTAAATGATGCCCAATTTGGGTTTAGATCAGACAGATCCATAATTCACAGTGCATGCTTGCTAAGGATGTTGCAAGAAAATGAATTCAGTCAAGATATACATATACCTCTGTTCAATTTTAAAATAGCTTTTCATAATATTAACAACAATGGGAGAAGGAGAGATTGCTACTTACCATATAGAGGAGGCACTGAGTCACAGACAGGCACAATTAAAAATATTACTATAATATTAAAGCTTTTGGATAATGACCTTGTTCTGCAATAGAAAACATGCACGTTCACACAAGCTCAGCTCATGCATACATGGTAACTGTCTCAGGGCACTAGAGCCTCAGAGCTCTAGTGCTTTGAGACATTACCACGTATGCATGAGTTGTGTTTCTGTGCAAGTGTTTCCTAGAGCAGAAGAAGGACTTTATCTGGAAACTTTAACATTTTAGTAGTCATTTTCATTGTGTCTGTCTGTAACTCAATGCCTCCTGTATATGATGAGTAGCAGTCTACAATTTCCATATTGTTGTTGTTTCATCCAGGTCTTTCCATTGCTTTATAGTATTAACATAAAAAATTTATGGAAATGTGTGAGGTGACTTGGTATCCCAATAAAATTTATGATTTTAATAAAATTCTGCTCTTTCAACTCAAAATACAAAATAAAAGTTGCATTTGAGGTCAAAACATGAGTCAAACAAGCAATTCACTATCTCCATTTGTATTAAATATTATAGGCCCCCTAATGGTGTGGGTTCCTGTAGTCATGTCCTAGTTCATGAACCACGGGCAACGTATGAGTGGCCAAGTAAGTGGTCCCGACAGTCGGGATACCAGTTACTTTGGAATAAGGCTGGGCATCTCGGACGTATTCTGAGTCGTGGTCACCTTTGTGCTCATACGGCAAAGACTATCAAATCCACCGGTTAGTCCCTCAGCCGTTAGGGGTAAAACCCAATGGGACTCGGGGCAAGTAAGGCTAGCAACCTGCTTCCCTGGTACTTTAAATATGATGCTGGCAACAATCAGAGCAAAATGCCTCAGACCTTTGGAGGTGACGGAGTCCCACCTCTAACTGACAAACCAGGGACTCCTAAGATACGACTTGGCAAACAAATGGTAATGAGATGGGGAGCTATTAATATCAATGGGGGCTACTCTGGGAAGAAGGTAGAGCTGGCAGAGGCTGCAAGTTAGATGGGGCTGGACGTTTTAGCTGTTAGTGACATTCGGGTAAGGGGTGAGAAAGAAGAGGAAGTGGGAGAATACAAGGTCTACCTGTCAGGAGTCAAAGCAGGAATAGCACAATGGGGTGTAGGGCTTTACATCAGGAAAGAAATGGAACCCAGCGTAGTTGCAATAAGGTATGTAAACGAACGACTGATGTGGATAGATTTGACAGTGTCTAGCAAGAAAATTAGGATTGTGTCAGTATATTCGCATTGTGAAGGGACAGATCAAGATAAGATGGATAGTTTTTATGAGGCACTCAGTGATGTAGTTGTTAGACTAAAGGACAAGGACAGTGTTCTGCTCATGGGTGATTTTAACGCCAGGATTGGAAATCGAACAGAAGGGTATGAAAAGGTTATGGGTAAATTTGGAGAGGATATGGAGGCCAACAGGAACGAGAAACAACTCTTGGATTTCTGTGCCAGTATGGGCTTAGTAATCACAAACTCCTTTTTTAAACATAAGAACATTCACCGGTATACTTGGGAAGGCAGGGGAACCAGATCTGTCATTGACTATATAATAACAGATCAGGAATTCAGGAAGGCTGTGAGGGATACACGTGTATTCAGGGGATTCTTTGATGTCACTGATCATTATTTAATCTGCAGTGAAATTGGGATTGTGATGCCGAAAGTGCAGGAGGTTAGGTCCATATGTAGGAGGATAAGAGTGGAGAAACTTCAGGATAAGGAAATCAGGCACAAGTACATAACAGCGATCTCAGAAAGGTACCAGTTAGTTGAATGTAGTCAATTACAGTCATTGGAAAAGGAATGGACAAGGTACAGGGACACAGTACTAGAAGTGGCTAAAGAATGTCTTGGAACAGTAGTGTGTAAAAGTAGGATGAAGCAAACAGCTTGGTGGAATGATACAGTCAAGGCAGCCTGTAAAAGGAAAAAGAAGGCATATCAAAAATGGCTACATACCAGAACCCAGGTAGACAGAGAAAGTTATGTTGAAGAAAGAAACAAAGCCAAACAGATAATTGCAGCATCCAAGAAGAAATCGTGGGAAGACTTTGGAAACAGGTTGGAGACTATGGGTCAAGCTGCTGGAAAACCATTCTGGAGTGTAATTAGCAGTCTTCGAAAGGGAGGTAAGAAGGAAATGACAAGCATTTTGGACGGGTCAGGAAAACTGCTGGTGAATCCTGTGGATGCCTTGGGCAGATGGAGGGAATATTTTGAAGAGTTGCTCAATGTAGGTGAAAATACGATCAGTAATGTTTCAGATTTCGAGGTAGAATGGGATAGGAATGATGATGGAAATAGGATCACATTTGAGGAAGTGGAAAAAATGGTCAATAGATTGCAGTGCAATAAAGCAGCTGGGGTGGATGAAATTAAGTCGGAACTCATCAAATACAGTGGAATGTCAGGTCTTAAATGGCTACACAGGATAATTGAAATGGCCTGGGAGTCAGGACAGGTTCCATCAGACTGGACAAAAGCAGTAATCACACCAATCTTTAAACATGGAAACAGAAAAGATTGTAACAACTACAGAGGTATCTCTTTAATCAGCGTTGTGGGTAAAATCTTCGCAGGTATTGTTGAAAGGAAAGTGCGAGTATTAGTTGAGGACCAATTGGATGAAAATCAGTGTGGGTTTAGGCCTCTTAGAGGTTGTCAGGACCAGATCTTTAGCTTACGGCAAATAATGGAGAAGTGTTATGAGTGGAACAGGGAATTGTATCTATGCTTTATAGATCTAGAAAAGGCATATGACCAGGTTCCTAGGAGGAAGTTATTGTCTGTTCTACAAGATTATGGAACAGGAGGCAAACTTTTGCAAACAATTAGAGGTCTTTACATGGATAGTCAGGCAGCAGTTAGAGTTGGCGGTAAATTGAGTTCATGGTTCAGAGTAGTTTCAGGGGTAAGACAAGGCTGCAACCTGTCTCCACTGTTGTTCATATTATTTATGGATCATATGTTGAAAACAATAGACTGGCTGGGTGAGATTAAGATATGTGAACACAAAATAAGCAGTCTTGCATATGCGGATGACTTAGTTGTGATGGCAGATTCGATTGAAAGTTTGCAAAGTAATATTTCAGAGCTAGATCAGAAATGTAAGGACTATGGTATGAAGATTAGCATCTCCAAAACGAAAGTTATGTCAGTGGGAAAGAAATATAAACGGACTGAATGCCAAATAGGAGGAACAAAGTTAGAACAGGTGGATGGTTTCAAGTACTTAGGATGCATATTCTCACAGGATGGCAACATAGTGAAAGAACTGGAAGCAAGGTGTAGCAAAGCTAATGCAGTGAGCGCTCAGCTACGATCTACTCTCTTCTGCAAGAAGGAAGTCAGTACCAAGACTAAGTTATCTGTGCACCGATCGATCTTTCGACCAACTTTGTTGTATGGGAGCGAAAGCTGGCTGGATTCAGGTTACCTTATCAACAAGGTTGAGGTTACGGATATGAAAGTAGATAGGATGATTGCAGGTACTAGTAGATGGGAACAATGGCAGGAGGGTGTCCACAATGAGGAAATCAAAGAAAAACTGTGAATGAACTCTATAGATGTAGCAGTCAGGGTGAACAGGCTTAGATGGTGGGGTCATGTTACACGCATGGGAGAAGCAAGGTTACCCAAGAGACTCATGGGTTCAGCAGTAGAGGGTAGAAGGAGTCGGGGCAGTCCGAGGAGAAGGTACCTGGATTCGGTTAAGAATGATTTTGAAGTAATAGGTTTAACATCAGAAGAGGCACCAATATTAGCACTGAATAGGGGATCATGGAGGAACTGTATAAGGGGGGCTATGCTCCAGACTGAACGCTGAAAGGCATAATCAGTCTTAAATGATGATGATGATGATGATGATGATGATGATGATGATGATGATGATGATGATGATGATGAGGCCCCTAATTATCAAAATAACCAAAAAAGTAAAATTATTACAAAATGGAGCAATATTAAGATCTTCACATATACTGATGGCACTGTTCTATTAGCTGACAATGAGAATGAGTTAAAGTTCTTACAACACAATTAATAACTGCTGTGGAAGTTGTAGGTCTTCAGAAGAATAGAGTTAAAACTATGTACTTCATCTTAATTTGTCACCCAAAAACTAATAATGCACTGCCAATTAATAACACAATTTTTGCTAAGAGCAATGAATTTAATTAATTTGGCATCCTGATAACCTCTGATGACATCAATGAAATTTGCAACAGCCAACTTAGAATGTTTTGAATAATAATTGCAGATATGGTTTTAATAATAAAATACCAGCATGCACATCTATTTTACTTCATCATAATTTGGGGAATGCAGCAATTAGACTGGTTAGTGAAGCTACAAAAGAAGGCACCCCAATAGCCATTGTTATTTAGAGCTGTACATGTAGACTGTCCCTTCATTGTACATAAAAGAAACAACTAACATGCTTAAAGAACATAGCACTACAGCTTGAAATTCAGTGCTTAATTCAGTTACCTGCAAGTACACAATATACTACTGAAGAAAGCATGCAGAGGAAGAAGTGGAGTGAGTGAAGTGGTGTGCATAAGATGGCTTATAAATATCCTATACATGGAATGAATCTTTCACTCTGCAGTGGAGTGCACAGTGTTATTAAACTTAATGGCAAATTAAAACATATTCCAAACAGATTCAAATTAGAACCCTTGAAATGCACTGGCACTGTTCGCATCATAAATGTAATATCCATCAAAGAGAAAAATATTATTCATGCATCACTCTTTTTGTCATCAGCAATCCACATCAAAACGTCACAAACCTTCACTATTTGTTAGAGAGCCGCTTGGATATTAACAAGTAATGTGCAACTTACACAAATCATCATCTTCACTTAAGTCATCACTCAAACTAGAAGTTGTTGAGAGTAGCCGTCTAGCTGGTTGTTGCTCCTGTTCTGTTACTGATGTGGTGGATCTGTCAAAGAGTAACTATTTATCACTTACAAGATTTCAAACGTGAAACATGTGTTAATTTTTACATATGATTTCTCTATTAAAAGCTTTCATGTAATTTTAAGCAAGTGTAGATATCAAAATAATATTTATAATACTGAACACCTGAGTTATATATCCTGTACTTATTAAGTATCATAAAATATTTTATCAAGTTACTAGATTTTTTGTAAAATACAGAAACAGTAAGAAATAATTTATAAGACCTACATATTCAAAAAAGATTTTCCACTATGTGAAAACATGAGTTTGACAATAATTTAATTTCAAATTAATTAAAAAAAGCATTGAATACTTAAGTTTAAATTTAAAAACACATATTACACTCACTTAAATGAAGTAGATGATGCCAGTTTCTTCAGGACACCCTTATCTTTCGCAGCAGCAGAAGGAGTAATAGGAACTGGCCTCAATTTAAAAAAAAGGAAGAAAAAAATAGTGAATGACATCTACATGTATTATATCATAATGCAAGTTCCTTGGGGACAGCAATAACAATGCATGCTAAGAAACAGATGTACATAATTTTATTTTTATGTCCTGTGTGAGTAACAGTGCAATGTGTGATGCAGGAGTGTGCAGTTCAATGAAAATACTTTCTAAGGTTTCACTCATCTGGAAGATATAGAAGACATATGCATCTGAAATGAACATTATATCGCAGATCAAAAACATTACAATTCCCAAATATTAGAATTAATCTGCCCTAATCAGCTGTAATAAGTACTCCTAAATCTTGTGGCTAGGACTCAAAGAGGGCCTATCACAAACCATCACACTTGGTGTGTGTGTGTGATATGCCTTTCCACTATGCAAGCTGCCAGACTGCTGTCACCATGGTAGAATCTAACATATATCGGTCATTACCGTAGGACAAGTTGAAGTAAAAACAATGTATTTCGACTCAGCATGACTGTGGCAGTACCCACATGCCCATTACAGGATGAATATTTTTGATGATTAAAGCTAGCACATGTGCCACCAGTATGGACTACTGCAAGGAGTTTTGAGCCACTGATGTGAAAAGGTCCAGATCCATTGCAGTGCTCTGACATGGAGCCAAAAGTGTGGAACCAGCTGTATGATCTGTTATGGCCATGCTGACAAGGTACCACTCACTCCTCTATGTGGTCACACTGTGTGGACAATTATCTAATTCTTATTGTGGATAACCTGTTTACACTCACTAGTTATGTACATAGATAATAATCATATCAGCATGGCCTGTACAAGCTGAAGTCTCACATTTGGCAAGCTTATTTTCCAGAGATGGTCATTTTATTGTGTTCACACTCACAAACATAATGTTATTGCACCATTTCACATCAACAAGCAAAATTGGCTCTTATTTTCACATTTCTGTTTTATTTGATGGCTGTTCACATTCTCTGAGCAGTGTGGCAGACTTCTCCAGCTGCACAGGGTATGGTGTCACTGGTCCTACATGTGGGCCATGTCTCTGCAGTGTTTATCCCTGCAGGCCGGAGTGGCCAAGCAGTTCTAGGCGCTACAGTCTGGAGCCGCGCAACCTCTACAGTCACAGGTTCGAATCCTGCCTCGGGCATGGATGTGTGTAATGTCCTTAGGTTAGTTAGGTTTAAGTAGTTCTAAGTTCTAGGGGACTGATGACCTCAGAAATTAAGTCCCATAGTGCTCAGAGCCATTTGGACCATTTGGATATTAATCACTGTTTTATTTTATTTTGGAACAGAAAATAATTTATAATACATTGTTTGTATATATGGCATAGGAAAAGGGATAAACATAATTAATTTGTAAAAGCCTTAATGGCTGAATGCTTTAATTGTGAGAGTCTTTTTGTTGTGCCTATCTGTGACTCAGCAACTCTGCTATATTGTGAGTGGCAATTTTCCTTTTCAAATATTGTCACATAATAATAAATACTGACAAACTACCTAGCTTGTACATTTGATAGCAGTAGTTATTAAGTGAGACTACCTCATCAACGCAATCGAAGTAAATTATTGTGTAATCAACAATGGAAAATCCAGGATGGAATTTAACAATATTATGAAAGGGATACTTGTTACTCAACATATAGCCAGAGATGCTGAGTTGCAGATAGGGACAGCAAAAAGACTGACAGTCTCCTTGTTGTGCCTATCTGTGACTCGGCATTTTTGCTATATGTTGATCAGAAAATATCCTGTTCATTGTTAAATTACAGTATAATGTAGCATGACACATGCAATAATCAACAATATTTGATAAATGAGGTTTCCTTATTATGATGTTCCAGAAATTCAGAGACAGAGTAGAAGCAGGTGTCAAGCAAGAAATGTTTCAACTTTAGCTTCAATGTATTTAATGTCAGTGAGCAAATCCAAGTATGGGGTCCCACAATGTTAGTTCTGGGACCTGTCCTATTTCTGATGTATGTAAATAACTTGGCTGACAAAATACATGATGGGATCACAGTACTCTTTGCAGGTGACACTAATGTCCTAATTAAATCACACTGTGAGAAAAATCTGCAGGGAAGTGTAACATAAGTTTCACATAGTTCAGCACAGTGACTCAGTACCAACAGGCTCATTATGGATTCTGAAAGGTATTGGGAATTAGCTTCCACACCACAAAAAATCTCCAACCTGCAAGACCTGTTTAGGAAACTTCAGAAAGAAAAATGGATAGGTTGAAGTTAGATATAGCTGGAATTAATGAAGTTCAGTGACAAGAGGAACAGGACTTCTGGTCACATGTGTATGGGTTTATAAATACACAATCAAATATGGATAATTTTAGTCTAGTAATTAATAAGAGTATAGGAACACAGGTAAGCTACTATCAACAGCATAGTGAATGCATTATCACAGCCAAGGTAGACATGAAACCAGCATCCTCCACTGTCAAATGAAGAGAGAGGAAAAATGCATGATGAGATAAAATAGTTGTGAAAGAGGAAAATTCAGTTGTGAATGGGACACTGGAATTTGATAGTAGGAAAAGGTAGAGAAGGAAAAATAGTAGGTAAATAGACTGGGGGAAAGGAATGAAAGAGGAAGACACCTGATAGAATTTTGTGCACATCATAATTTAATCATCACTAACACTTGGTTTAAGATTAATGAAAGAAGTTTATATATGTGGAAGAGACCTGCAGACACCTGAAGGTTTCAGATTGATCATACAGTGGCAAGAGAGTGACTTCAGAACCAGGTTTCAAATTGTAAAACATTTTCAGTTGCAGATGTGAACTGTGAACACAATTGGTTGGTTGTGAACGATATATTGAAACTGAACAAATTACAAAAAAGTAGATGTTACCTGGATAAGTTTAAAGAACCAAAGTTTGTTGAGTGTCAGCGGTAAACAGGGGACAGGAATACAGGGCACTGAAACAGGGGACAGGAATACAGTACAAGATGAGTGGGTAGTGTTGAGAGATGAAATAGTGAAGGCAGCAAAGGATCAAATAGGTAAAAAGCAAGGCCTATTAGAAATCCTTGGATAATACAAGAGAAAAGGAATTTAACTGATAAAAGAAGAAAATATAAAAATGTAGCAAATGATGCAGGTGAAAGGGAATACAAACATTTAAAAAATGAGATTGACAGGAAGTGCAAACTGGCCAAGCAGGAATGGCTAGAGGACAAATGTAAGGATTTAGAAATGTATTTCATTAGGGGAAAGATAGATGCTACCTACAGGACAGTTAAAGAGCCCTTTTGCTGGAAAGAGAAGCAGCTGTATGAATATCAAGGGCTCAGATGGAAAAGCAGTCCTAAGTGAAGAAGGGAGAGCTGAAAGGTAGAAGGAATATATAGAAGATCTATACAAGGGAGATAAACTTGAAGGCAATATTATAGAAAAGCTAGTGGTTGGAGATGAAGGTGATATGATACTGTGAGAAGGATTTGACAGAGCTCTGAAAGATCTAAGTCAAAGCAAAGCCTTGGGTGCAGACAATAATCCATCAGAACTACTAACAGCACTAGAAGAGCCACCTAGTGGGCAAGATATATGAGACAGGCAAAATACACACAGACTTCAAGAAGGACATAATAATTCCAATTCCACAAAATCAGTTGCTGACAGGTGAGAAAAATACCAAACTATCAGTTTAATAAGTCATGGTTGCAAAATACTAACACAAATCCTTTACAGAAGACTGGAAAAACTGGTAGAAGCTGACGTCAGGGAACATCAGTTTATCTTAAACGATAGACTAAGGAAAGGAAAACCTAGATTTAAAGTTTTTCTAGATTTGGAGAAAGCTTTTCTTTAGACAATGTCAACTGAAATACACTCATTGATATTTTGAAGGTATCAGGGATAAAGTTCTGGGAATGAAGGCCATTTACAACTTGTACAATAATCAGGTGGCAGTTATAAGAGTTGAAAGGCATAAAAGGGAAGCAGTGGCAGAGGAGAAAGGATTGTAGTCTATCCCTGATGTTATTCAATCTGTACAGTGAGTGAATAGTAAAGGAAACCAAAGAACAATTTGGAGAAGGAATTAAACTTCGGAGAGATGAAATAAAAACCTTGATGTTTGCAGAAGACATTGAAATTCTGTCAGAGACAGCAAATAACTTGGAAAAGCAGTTGAATGGGATGAACAATGTTTTGAAAGGATGATATAAGATGAACATCAACAAAAGCAAAATAAGAGTAACGGGATGTAGTCAGATAAAATCAGGTATTTGTGAGGGAATTAGATTAGGAAACAAGGCACTTAAACAAGTAGATAAGTTTTCCTATTTGGGCAACAGAATAATGGATTATAGCCAAAGTCAACAAGATAAAAAGTGTTTACAAGCAATGTCAAGAAATATGTTTTTGAAGAAGAGAAATCTGTTGATATCAAATGTAAATTTAAGCATTAGGAAGTTTGTAGGTATTTCTCTGGAGTTCAGCCATGTATGAAAGTGACAAGTGGATCATAAGCAGTTTAGACAACATAGGAATAGAAGCTTTTGAAATGTGGTGCTACAGAAGATGGCTGAAAATCACATAACTAATGGGGAGATACTGAACAGAACTGGGGAGAAAAGAATTTTGTGGCACAACTTGATTAAAAGAAGGGATTAGTTAAGGGGATACAGTCTGAGACATCAAGGGATCACCAGTTTAGAGTTGGCGAGAAATGTGGGAGGTAAAAATAATAGAGGGAGACCAAGAGATGAACACAGTTAGCAAGTTCAAAAGGCTGTACGTTACATTAGTTACACAGAGATGTCATGGCTTGTATGGAATAGAACAGCATGGAGAGCTGCATCAACCCAGTCTTTGGACTGAAGATCACAACAACAACTTGTTAGATAACTGAGCATTTTGCAGAGGCCTCTTTGAAGATTGTTAAATTTTAACACATACTTCCCAACACATTTACCCATGAATGGTATTTGTTGCTATTAATAAAAGTCCTTCTGAGTTTTTCTTTGATTTCTGTAACAATAATACAGGATGGAAAAATAATTTCCATGTGGACTTTGCCTTCTTGCCTAGGACTGAATATGGGTATTTTTTAATCTGGTGCAGAGGTCTTCAGCAACCTCTCATTAGGCATATAGCAAGAAAGTAGATTTATTTAAAACTGAATTATGTATACTACTGAGTAACTGTAAATGTAAATGTGGTAAAGGATTATACAACAATTTATTGTTGCATAAGTTACTATCATACAGAATGTAAGTGTTCATATAAAACTTATTTGCTATGATTTACCTTGAAAGTATTGGTATAAACTGGCCATTAGTAATAGCTGGAGATGAGAGTTGCCTCATAACAGGGAAAGGAATATTTTCCACTGTTCTATTGGCCTGCAGTGAGGACATTCGAAGGACAACTTTGTGACGTGCTGGAGGTTCTATTAACGTTGATGCCCTTGCCCGCCTTCCACGAAGAATATCTTGTTCATTTGGACAGATAAATTCATCTTGATATTCATCTGTTGGAAGCGGAAGATCATGTGTCAGATGTCTCGAGCCACCAAATGCATTCTTCTGTTTCCGGAATGGCACAAACTGTGGTAATCCCTGTGTGCAAAAGGATTGTTAGTTTATAAGGGTAGCATTAAACAGGAAGGAATAGATTTACTTAAAATGAATTATATCTGTAAATGAGTAAACATTAAAATAACAGTGGTTATAGTTTACAAAAATAAAATCCATTATTATAAATCTGAATTACTGTAAAAATAGATATGCCATTTCGGTTTACAACTGATTTCCCATTTACTAACTTATGTAGTTGATAGGAAGAGAAATTAACTACTTCTATTGTGCATGAACAGACATAGTTCATATACATTTTTTGAAAGTAAAAATACAATACGCAAATTATAAAGTAAAATCCTTTACAAATTAATTGCAATCTTAATTAAACACAAAACTTGGCTGAATACAATATTTTTAGTTTACCCTCCAAGTGAAAGAATAAATAAATTCTTATGTGAACCCACTCTTGAATGAGAAATGTAAATTTGCTCGTGGGAGAAACATTTTTTCTCAGATCCATTTAACACACTATGCCTACATATCACTCACTTTCCTCCTCTATCCCCACCCTCTTTCCTGGAGGTATTAAGATTGTCCTGGTCCCACAGCACTATTTTTTTCAGATATTATATGATATGTGTACCATGCTTGGTTGAAGATTCTCCACATCAATGAAAGTTCAGTTTCACCTATGAAGCTGTATGCTTTCTTAATAAATTGCACTGATCAACTCTTCTCAGAACATTAGATGAGTAGGTTGAGAAGTTTCTTGTTGTCTTCTGGTGAAGTGTTGGGATTCTGTCAGATGCTATTACTTGTATATTCCAAGTCATGTCTTACAGCTTCTGGAGTACCACCAGTTTGGTCAATCACAAGTGAAATGAGAGTCTTGGGCAGTGGGGACAGAGTTCATGAGAAAATGTCTGCACTTTGTGTCTTGGGGGGTCACTATTCCATCCTGTCCATTAACGGCACTCCAGGTAAGAATTCCTTCTGGCATGTGTTTGATGTTACATGATCCCAAGTGTAGGGTGAGGTAGAAGCTGCTGTTCTTGTTCACTAGATTTCCATGCATTCTTATTTCAAAAGCTTTCTTGATTATCAAATTACAGAAACCCCTGACAAAACATAGCATCTTTGGGTCTGTGAAGTTGAATGTGTATCCTCGACGATGTGCTCCACAATTCATTGGGGTGCAGCATTCCTTTTTGCTGGTGTATTGGTGGCCTTTCTTGCACATGATCCAATACATACCATGTGTTTTCAGAACTAAGGAATTTTTTATGGTGCCCAGCATGCTCTTAATTTTGCATACGTGGAGAAAACTGCCTTCATATTATGGTTTTTCAGGCAACTGGCAATCTTGGCACTGGGCTATCCAGCATATGGGACGAGCACAATGCCCTTTCTGCATTCATTCATCTCTTACTTTTTCTTCCAATCAGCCACCCTGATAGTACATCTTTTTGTTGCCTGTGAGTCCACGTTCCTATAGAATGTTTCACAAAGGTGTTGCAACTCACTGTTGTAGATGGTTTGGGCTCTGCTCGCTATAGTCATGATTACCAAGAAGTGAGGCACTAGATGGTGAATTTAAGTTGAGGTTCATGTGCACCTTCTTGTGATTCACAGACAGCCCAAGCACATCATTGGTTCTTTTATCTTTATTAAAATTTCCAACAAAGGAAAACAATTAGTTTGCTCTACTTCAATGTGAACTTTACACTTAAATGTAGGCTGTTAACATGCTGCAAAAACTCCAAGATGTTTCCTTTCACTCGTGGTCACAACATAAAGGTGTTTTTCTCTTAATTTATAGGAGAAAATTGGCTTGACCCAATTAATGTCAAGTGATGTATTCTTGAAGTGCTCTGTGTAAAAGTTGATGATTACCGTAGGGAGAGGAGAATGTATCTGTCCATACACAGAACTTGAAACAACATTGAAAATACATCATAATTAGTACATGTCAAAGTAGTTCTATTGTCTCCTTATCATAGTGATTCTATAGCTGTTGTAAGGAGTCTTCTACTTGCACTCATGTGCAGAGCAACACAACATTAAAGCTGACAGCAAATCAACTCTTATCCAGGTATTTATCTCAGAGAACTGCCACAAACCATCTTGAGTTTTGACATTGTGTCACCAGAGGCTTCAGAAGCATTGCTAGATATTTAGCCAAACCACAGATTAAGCATTAATGCTACACATTGTTAGTCACAGTAGCACTCGCTCTTTATGTATTTTTGGAAGTGACAAAGTGGAACTGTTTCTAAGGGATTTAATACTCTCAAATCTCCTCATCTAAGCACAAATTGTTGAGGAGTGAGATAGTCTTCTATGACACTCCTGGTGTAGGATCCTTCATCACTTGTTTGTACACTGTGTTTTGCAGTATGATCCCAATTTTCTGTTGTCAGCAATACAATAGAAGTGCCTTCACCTGCCGCTAAGACACAGAAGTCTTTGTCAGTGTGAGAACATGTATTGCACTGTATTCTCCTATGAAGTTTTCGATTTTCCACAGTTTGATTTCCCCTGAGACTTTGTGTTCAATGCTGCAGTGATTTACATTTGGAGAGCATTTTAGAACTGGTGTTACATGAGTTCTTTTTTGAGTGCAGATGTGGGTCCCTCATCCTGTCACGTCAGCTCCTTGTAGGCACACTTCAGGTAGCAACTGAGACTGTGTTCTCTGTTTTTTGTGCTTTCTCATTTGCAGAGCTACCTGAGATACGTGCATTTCTGTCTGCCCACTACCATGTGTAGGCTAAAAGGACAGAAGCAAGTTGAAAGCAGCAGTTGAGTAGAGCATTTTTGAGCAGCTCTTCTCATATCTTGGATATGCTTTCTTACTAAGGCCACACCACTTCATTATAAAACTCATCTTGCCCTGGGTGCCACAATTCTGTGAACTGCAGTAAGAATTCTAGCAATGGACAGGATGGACTGGCAGCTCAGTCACTCAGTATGCAGTCATTCTCTCACCATTTTCTGGGTCTGTAACTTTTGAACACTCATGATTCATCTCTCTGGTGCAAATCCAAATGAAAGACATAACCCAGTACATAGATAATAGCATCTGCAAGAGCCATACAGTATTGCCACAAGGTGAAATGTAGGAAATGCATCAAAACTTACTACATTAACATGTTACTCACCTGATTTCCCAAGAAGAATTCCTCACTGCTGTAACTACCAATGTTGTGTATGCACTGTCTCATAGTTTGTGCACAAAGTTTGTGCATGGTTTGGCCACTAGATGCTACCTGGCCTGGTGATATGATGTCAGTTGCATACACAGTCTGCCTGTTGGACCTAATGTTTCTATAGGCCAGAATGCAATGCTCTGCTCGCCACTTGTGTATTGCTAATTGTACTGTTTTTGACTTCATGTGTTCCACTTCAGTCATTGGTCTTTTGAGATTAATTTCCATGGAGACAGTGCTTAAATCTCTTCTCAAGCAACTGCAGGCATTGACAGTTTTTATTTCCAGTTTAACAACTACACTGGCACACCCTATGGCCCTGACAGCAACATATCCGCTGCTGTTCCTGGCATATGACAATGCAGAAGACGACTCAGACACATACAGAAAATGCCTATGGCAATATTTCTGGGCATTTGTTAATAGATGTAAACTTGTGCAAGGACATTTTTTTCTTGGATTTCACTGTGCATATATCAGCTGTTGCGTGAGCTCACTCCCTTACAAGAACCAGCAAATCCTTCTCTTGATCCGCTGTTAGAGTTACTTTCTAACTGAATGAAATTTTCACTCTGCACCAGAGTGTGCACTGACATGAAACTTCTTCACAGATTAAAACTGTTTGCTGAACTCCAACTCAAACTTGGCACCTTTACCTTTTGTGAGTAAGTAGTCTATCATTTGAGCTACCCATGTGTGACTCACAATCCATCCTCACAGCTTTACTTCTGCCAGTACCAAGTCTCCTACCTTCCAAACTTCACAGAAGCTCTCCTGCAAAACTTTAAGAACTAGTACTTCTCGAAGAAAGGACACTGCAGAGAGATGATTTAGCCACAGCCTGAAGGATGTTTCCAGAATGAAATTTTCACTCTGCAGCAGTGTGTATACTTATATGAAACTTCTTGGCAGATTAAAACTGTGTGCCGGACTGAGAGTTAAACTCAGCACCTTTGCCTTTTGTAAGTGCTCCAAACAATTGAGCTACCCAAGCACAACTCACTGCCTGTCCTCACAGCTTTACTTCTGCCAGTACCTCATCTGCTTCTTTCCAAACCTCACAGAAACCCCCCTGCAAAACATGCACAACTAGCACTCCTAAAAGAAAGGATGTTGTGGAGATATGGCTTAGTAGACGGAGTGTAGGAGACAAAGTACTGGCACAAGTAAAACTGTGAGGACAGTTCATGAACCTTGCTTGAGTAGCTGAGATGGAAGAGCACTTGCCGTCAAATGGCAAAGGTCCTGAGTTTGAATCTCTGTCCAGCACACAGATTTAATCTTAAAGGAAGTTTCTTACTTTCTATCTATCACTGTAAACATACGTTATTGCTGCTTGTGTGAATTTTTACCGTTGCTAAAAGCGGCCAAAACAGTCATATAGGGCATGAGCAGTAGATTAGATTAGATTAGGTTAGGTTAGATTAGATTATTACTTGTTCCATACATCATGAATACGACACTTTGTAATGATGTGGAATGTGTCAGGTTAATAAAAGGTGACTATACAAGATACTACATTACACAAAATATTACATGACACTTAATATTTTTAATTTTTTATGTTTTTTTTTATTTTTTTTTGGGGGGGGGGGGGGGTGTTGGGGAAATTACCCACTTACTATATCCAAAAATTCATCTAATGAGTAGAAGGAGTTACCATTAAGAAATTCTTTTAATTTCCTTTTAAATGCTATATGGCTATTTTTCAGACTTTTGATGCTATTAGGTAAGTGACCAAAGACTTTTGTGGCAGCATAATTTACCCCCTCTGAGCCAAAGTTAGATTTAACCTTGAGTAGTGAAGATCATCCTTTCTCCTAGTGTTGTAGCCATGTACACTGCTATTACTTTTGAATTCATTCGGATTGTTAATAACAAATTTCATAAGTGAATATATGTATTGTGAGGCTACAGTGAAGATCTCTAGCTCTTTAAATAAGTGTTTGCAGGTTGATCTTGGATGAGCTCCAGCAATTATTCTGATTACACACTTGTGTGTAATGAACACTCTTTTACTCAATGATGAGTTACCCCACAATATGATGCCATACAAAAGCAGAGAATGATAATAGGCGTGGTAAGCTAATTTACTCAGACGTATATTGCCAAAATTTGCAATGACCCTAATAGCATAAGTAGCTGAACTCAAACGTTTCAGCAAATCCTCAGTGTGTTTTTTACAGTTCAACCCCTCATCAATGCATACACCTAGGAATTTTGAATATTCTACCTTAGCTACCGATTTCTGATCCAAGTCTATATTTATTAATGGTGTCATTCCATTTACTGTGTTGAACTGTATATACTGTATTTTGTCAAAGTTTAATGAGAGCCCATTTGCAGAGAACCACTTAATGATTTTCTGAAAAACATCATTTACAATTTCACCGGTTAATTCTTGTCTGTTGGGTATAATATCTATACTTGTATCATTGGCAAAAAGTACCAGCTTTGCATCTTCATGAATATAGAGAGGTAAGTCATTAATATATATTAAGAACAGCAGAGGACCCAAGACCGAACCTTGCGGCACCCCATTCTTGATTGTTCCCCAGTTTGAGAAATCACCAGTTTTTTGCATAATATGTGAACTGGTTATTTCAACGAACTGATGGACTTAGCCATAGTTGTAATTTTGTGGCAAAAGTTCATAAGGAATCCTATGCAGATCATATGCTTTGTGGAACAATCACATGTTTTGTTCCCGATAGGGAAGATTGAGTGTGAGCTCTACAACATGAAAATCCTATGCTTGTGGAAGTATTGAACATAGTTCAGTCATTTGAAGTTTCAAAGGCTGAAGTTAGTCAGACAGAATACCGGTCTGAAGTTTCAGAAATCAGTTCCTCTCACCCCTCCCAGCCTTCAGTCGGTTTGCGAGGGAACATAGGAGCATAGATATTATTGCAGCAGTCCAGCAGCTGTCTCAGTGTCATATAGCTAAATGTCATTCACAACAACAGTCTGTGTCATAACAGCAACACTCTTGTGTTCTGCTGCTTTCGTGGTCCTTCTGCTACATTCAACAAGAAAGGACTGCATGTTCCATGCACTGGGCAATGCTTAATAGGTGTCATAAGAAAGGACACATTGCTTCTGTATGTAACACCTTTCCAAACCAGAGAGAGGATGAAGCAAATGTGGATGTGAACATTGTGTCAGCAGTGATGGTGCTTCAGAGCAAGTTACACACTGAAATCTGTGTGTCTAACAAACCACTGAGAATGAGGTGGACACAGATGCAGCAGCAGTGTTAGTGACTTCTCAGTCTTATGTGGATTTGTGTTCTCCCCTTTGACTCCAATGCCTTGGAGGCTAGTGAGTTTTAAGAAACAACAGATTCTCATTCTTGACAAGTTTTCTGCACATGTGACTTTCAAGGCTGTAATTCGTTCATTAGCCTTCCTAGTTGTGGATGATGCTTACACTGAAAATCTGTTTGGTTTGGACACTTTTAAACTCTTTGTATTTTCCATTGATGATGAAGTGCATTTGGTTTCTGATCATCTGATCAAGTTCCATATCAACAGTTAGATGTTTTATGTGAGAAATTTTCCTCTCTATTTTCTCCAGGACTGAATTGTGCAATAGAATTCCAGGCTCATATTATGATGAAACACTCAACCCCCACCCCCTTGTTTTTTTCTGAGCCCGCCTGGTACTGGTAACTTTACGGGATCAAGTAAAAGCAGAATTAGATAATCTTTGATTCCTTGATGTTATTTGACATCGTTCTTCCAGTGAATAGTCATCACCACCTGGGCTAGTCAAAAAACCTATCAGTAAATTATGCCTCTGCAGTGATTCTAGAAATTTATTAATGGCCAATCAATCATTGATACCTATCCTTTGCCATGCACTGATGAGCAGTTGGGGGGGGGGGGGGGGGAGGGGGGGCATTATTTTTCAAAAATAGACTTGTCAGAGACATCTTTACAGCTGCCACTCAATGGGGAATTCTAAACGCCTTCTAGTTATCAATACCCCATTTGGGCTTGATCAATACCAGCATTTGCCTTTTTTTGTGGCAAGTGCACCAGCTTCTTTTTAGAGCAACTTATTGCATCAGTTCCAAGTTGCAGCAACTATTTAAATGACACAGTAGAGTCTGGTGGTTCTATAGAGGAACATCTGCAGAACCGTCATGCTCTATTTTCGGTTTTACAATCTGCACGGATAAAGTGCAGTTTGGACAAGACACAGTTTCTCCACCATTGATTATTTATTTGGGTTTTGAAGTGTTGCATGCTGCCATGAAACCACTGTACCAGCATATTGACGCTATTGCCATGTTGCCACACCCCACACCCGTGATGGCATTACAGGTATTTTGAGGCAAAATTGCATACTACCACAAATTCCACACCAGAGTGAGGATGAAGTAAATGTGGATGTGAACATTGTGTCAGCAGTGATGGTGCTACTGTGGCACAACCACTTGTAATGGGACACTCTCCTCTGACATTACCTTTATTTATAGAAATAGGCGATACAAAAAAGTATTTTAAAACTTGTATAGGTGAACATTATCTCAGCTGTTTAACTAAATGAATTTCATATTATTTTGTATACGATGTATTATATTTCAGGCTAAAATGTATAAAAAGAAATTAATTTGTTGCAATCAATGTGTACTAACAGTTAAAATTATTCTTCTTTTAAAAACATTTGAAATTAAAAATTGTCTGGCATATTTAAAATTCATATAATTAATTGCTCAATTTACTGCTAATTATTAAATTTATTTCTGGATTCATTTACAAAATAATGATATAACTTGGTGAAGATTCTTCTTTCATCAAGAGAGTTTATAAACACTTTTGTTTTGTAAATTCCTTGGAATATTGTTAGTACTGCAGAATGTAAGTAGTAGTGGGCATGCCTCTGATGGAATCAGACGTATTTTTATGACTGACACAAACAACGTAATTTGTGGTGGTATAGAAGTGGAAATTGTAAAGAATGTGACAAGAATAAAATTAAAGAGTAAGACAGGCAAATCTTCATCAGATATTTAGCCAACTGGAACCCACAAAATCAAAATTTCAGCCTCAAGAATGTACTCCTATATGTGAGAACTGTAGCCAACAACAAAAGAAAATGATGATAGGTAAAAAAGTTTTCTTTTGTGTGTCTTATGCCCCTTGGAGATTTCAAAATTCTTTTGCAAAGATAGAGCTAAATTTAATGGTAATGCATGGGAGGGAAGACTACACACTCCATATATTATTGTAAAAGTGTTACTTTCCACTGGTCTTCAGCTTGTGACTGGGCATTCAAGTGGTTGAAATCTAAGTTGCAGTCAGCCCCTTGTCCAGTCATTTTACAGCTAGGCCAGCACCTTGTGTTAGTGATGGAAACATCTCAGTTTTGCATTGGCACCATCCTTGCCCATAAGTATGTGGACAGATCTGAACGCCCTATTCCACATGGCTCTAAATCCTTAAATTCAGTGCAACAGCATTATTCTCAGAAGGAGAGAGAGGCTTTGATGATCATGTATGCTCAAAAAAAATTTCATGGTTTTTTTGTATGTGTCTAAGTTTAACCCAACCACACACCACAAATCACTGATGTCTCTTTTTAACCTTTTGACATCCTTGCCATACAAAGCCACACACCACATACAGCAGTGGGCTCTTGTCCACTTGCAATACAATTATGAGATACATTTTCAACCTATGGCATGACATACAAATGCTGACGCCTTACTGTATTTGCTGATTGGTCTGGATCCAGAGTTTAATAAAGACGAATTACTTTATTTACATTTAGATCAGGAAACTCAAAATTTTGTTGAGGGCTTTTGTATTACTAGCACTAAAATTACAGCTGCAGTAGCCATGGATCCTGTTTTAAATGAAGCTGGTCCTTTTGTGCAACACATCTGGCTGAAAAAACTTGTGGGCCATGGTTCTGATCCTTTGAGAAATTATTTTGCATTATAAACTCATCTTTATGTCTGGGACAGATTGCTGCTGTTAGCTACAGGGGACACCACTCCTCATGTTGCAGTCCTGTCAACCCTTTGGCATGAGGTTATATGTTTATTACATGTTGACCACTAGTAGGTGTCATGTATAAAAGCATTAGCAAGCAGACCTTTTTTTTTTTTTTGGCCAGACATTGATGGGGAAACAGTGTGAGCTGTTGCAACCTGCCCACAGTGCACCATCCATCAAGCGATGCCACCCATCAGGCTGCTCTCTGTACTTCTTTGTCATGGTGGCCAGATTCACAGCAGCCTTGGTAACAAATTCATGTAGATTTTGTGGCACCTTTTTTTTTAATTTCTAGTGGTTTGTTGTAATTGATGCTTATTCTCAGTCTCCATATGTGATGTGTTGTCTGTCTACATATGTAGTGACAATAATTTCAGCTTTTTTAAAGAAAATTGCAGTGGAAGGTATTCCTTATACATTAGCCCATTAGTTACAGTCAATGGCCCCCAGATCATATCCCAGTTGATGGTTAAGAGTCTGGCAGAGTTGTTACACAGTCATCAGCCCCGGACTCTGCTAAATCTGCTTCAGCTGACACAAGGCCATTCATTGGCATCAGTGCCACAATGCTTCCAACCTGGTATGGTTGCATAGGTGCACCTCTGCCACTCTTGCATCTTCCGTTGGCCCAGCTGTCTCCTACATTGTGGCTGGTGCCCTAACCTTCTCCACAACCACTGCTAATGATTTCACAACTGTCTCCTCTGCTGTGGGTGCCCCCTTCAGCTCTTGGGGGCTACGGTGGGACCCTGGCTCATGTGTGTCACAGCCAATGCATCTGATTTGGCCGCCTCCATCACAGCCAGTGCCACCTGTTCTACTGCCTTTGCCAGAGCCTCCTTCCCTGGGGGTTGGAACTGAACGTGGAAATGAATGCCTGTCCTGCCATGTGGCCTCTCACAGGAGGGCAGACACCACACCTATCCATGCTCGCACCATTTCTGACCCTATGCACCAGTGGCAGCACGTTACATAACTCAACAGCTTACATCAACTACAAAAGAAATGGATGTGAGCACGGTACTCACTTCTTTGCAAGGGAAGAGGAGTGCTATAACTAAAAGTGTTGTATGTGCACTGCTTCACAGTTTGTACATGAAGTTTATGCTTACTTTGACCAACAGAGGCCACCTAGCCAGCTAATATGATAGCAGTTGCATACACAGCCTGCCAGCTGCACCCCCTATTGGAACCAGTGTCTCCATAGGTCAGAGCACAAGGCTCTGTCAGTCACTTGCTGTATTGCTAATTGTATTGTACCTTGTCTCCCATGTGTGTGTACTGTTCTAGCAATAAATTACAGTGTTCTTGTGTTAGAACAATCACTTCAGCCTTATGTGTCACCCCATCCTACTGCAACCATAATGGTTAAGTTACATCATGAACGCCACATAATTCGTGAAGCAGAAATTGAGAAATTCAAGAAGTATTTGCGAAGTATAGACTGAATAACATACAAAATACACTTTGGATAAATGAAAAAGGCAATGTATTCTATAAAATTTCCATAGGCTATTTTGAAAACTATTAAAAAAAAAAAGAAAAAAAGGAAAGAAAGAGCCTATGTCAGAAATTAACTTGCTCTAAATCTACAAATAGCACCCTATCATACAAAACTAAGACAATTCTCTATTTAAAATCAAAAACCACTGATGATAATAGTTTAAAATCACATTAAAAACTCTGTCAAAACATGATAAGAACTGCTTACAACATAGCAAAAATCTAGACAGTTAAAATGAATAACATCTTTACAGCTAAATAAAGAGCTCATCAAAGGTAGACCTAAACTATAAAAACTTTTATAATAAGTTTCTCATGACAGAAGTGTGTAATTAGTTTGGACAATACACAAGAGGGTAGACCACACTATATAAGAAAGGCTCTCCGAAATAAATTTGAGAAATACAAGTATATCAAAAAGCACCACAAGAAGATATTTTTTTCTTGTTGTTAAGATTAACCAGTAATAAAATAATCACATGTTCATCAGCTGAATTTTTTGCAAGGTTCAGTCAATATATAATCTTAGTCAACAGTTTATCTGTATGTGGTGACAACTGTTTATCATGAAAAGCTGTGTTAAGTCAGACCTAGGAGTTTAACAGGGGAAGGCAAAGTATCAGAGATCAAGAGCATCTTTGGCTGTTATCACTCATAACGACTGGTGTGTGATGTTTCATGATGTAGCATGTGCTGTAGGGTGCTCACATGAAACTGCTTACAACATCATGCATGAGCAGTTGAAGTATGTGCACGATGGATATTCTAAGTTACTTATTTATAAACACTTTGTACGAAAATACATTCTCAGAAGAAAATTTTGGATTCCACAATGTACTCTCAAATGAACAAGCTATATTTATCTTGATAGGTGATTCATTACAATCAATAAATCAGAAATTATTTTCTGTAGGAATATTTTGATAGTTAACTAATGATTTTGATTGTGACAAGCCTGATATCTTTATCAAGAGCTTTAAAAAATTATGGAACAATATATAACAGTTTCATGATTTTTATGTTATCTTCATATTAGAAAGCAGTATATATTAGTTCCATGTTCATCACATAGCAATAGGCACTGTACCACAAGATTCTGTTTTTGGCCCTTTATTGTTTCTCATGAACATAAATGATCTTCCAGTTACAGTACTTTTAAGTCATTTTTATTTGCCTGGAACTACGTAATATGAGTTAAGCTATTTTCTGTGCATGTTGTCAGCCTGTTCCACTGTCCCTCAAGCTGTGCCTAGTAAACATGTTTTTGGATCCTTTATCAGGATATTTGTATCATCAGTACACATCACAGTTTTTAAATATTCCTCCAATATCTTTGGTTAATCATTTATATACATCAGGAATATAAGTGGCCTATGTTCCCAACTAGTTGTACACCATGTTTTACTTTTCTCCACTTCATGATGCCAACTACAAAGACTGGGGAAAGAGGTGTCATTCTGGTGGGTACCAGAGCACATGGGTATTGGAGGGAACAAAATGATGGATCCAGCAGCCAAGGTGGCATATCATGATCCTCAGTTCTTTCAGTGTACCATCCTCATGCATGCTCTCATCTTACTGTCGAGGTACAAAGTCATAGTCATGCGTCGATGGAAAGACAAGTAGCTAGAAGTGACTGACAATATGCTCCATGCTGTAAACCCCACAACTCGGCCGTGGCCTGTTTCCTTCCAGCCATGTACAGGCCACAGCCCTATGACACATGGCTTTGTACTCCAGCAAGAGGACCCTCCAATGCGTGATGCTTGTGACGTACAGATAATTGTGTGCCACTTTTCATTGGACTGTGTATTTTTTCTAATTAGTGGGCTGTGGCAGATTTGTCGAAGGATCTACACACTATCTTAAATGGCATTCAAGTTTTAAAGTTTTGTGAATTGTCCAACATTTTTAACAAGATTTTAGGGAGATGTTTTTAATGTGTTAACAGGGTAATTGGCTCATCCAAGTTTTTTGTAAGTGGTCAGCCACTCACATTTCCCTGTGCTTTTCTTTTAGTTTTTCTGTCTTGTTTTCTCTGTGCATTTATCTCATGTATAGATACTCCCCTCTTTCTAATTTGTTTCCACACATGTGAGATAGTAACTGTGTGATCATTTTGAGTGCATGGGTGAGCAACAGTTTTAGAGTTTATCTCCACACTCACTTGTTGTAAGTGTAAGAGTGCTGATGACCTTGCCATTGTTGTTTATATGGCCCTCTGTTTTCTGTTGTTAGTATATGATCCCATTCTTGCTAGGGGGTGCCTTTTAACACCACAATCTTTTACTTCCCCAGTACAATTTTCTCATTTACATAAAAGATGAAAGCTTAAGTACCATTTTACAGAAATGCCACAAGTTCAGTACTTACAACTGAACGTTATATTTCACAGAAGACAGTTTTATGTAGAACCATGGAACACATTTCTGTTCTGAATTATGACAATTTTATTAGAAACTAAATAACTCTAAAATGAAATCAAATGGCAAGCAAATGAGTTAGTTAACTTAATTGTAAGCTGTATTCAAATTAAATCACATAACAAGCAACTATTTTAAATGGTTTACTAGTGACATGAAGAAATGGATCCTCAGGGAAACAAAATGATGGAAATGTTGCTGCATTTGTCATAAATAGGCTGATAATTTAATGATACACTTACTGCAAGACAACCAGTGTCAGACTGCCAGATGTTATCCTTTACACTTTGTTGTTTCAATTGCATTCCAAAACGAGAAATTAGTCTGATTAGTTGCCATCTTTCTTTTGCAGTGTGACTTTTTGAAAGCTTTTTTTCTTCTAAAGCTTCACGGTTCATCACAGTTCGCCAACTTTTTACAAGTTCTTTGTCAATACTTTCAATATCTTTCAGTGTTCCTTGTGCTCGTATTCTTCCTTTTTCAAGTGCAATTATCTGAAAAATGGAAGCACTGCATTGAGTTAGTGGATTTAACATAAACAGAGACTATCATGCAACCATAATACATCAGAAGCTCAATATCAAGGAAGACAGCTTATTCAACTAAGAAGGACAATGTGGAATGGATATCAGAGTATGGATTTAGGATCTTGAGGAAGCTGCGACTTATTATTACCATTTATTACCATAGCTAAATCTTTCACCAGTCAAGTCTGGACAGACATCATTAGTGTTACAAGGTTAGGAGTACACAAGAATTATAATACAAAAACAAATTTGCCTAGTTATAGCATAACACTTAATGACATATAGTGAAAACTTTTAAACAAGTACATTTATAATTCATTTCATATAGTAGTGCATTGTTTAGGGAGTCAAATCTTCTGTTTCACTGTAAACAAACTCATTTAAACTTTATAGTGGTTTTTGGCATAGATTTTTGTTACATCTTTCCTCAAAATTCCACTGATACCAAGGACTAAATATTGTAATAGCTATGGTAGGAAAACTGTCCCTTGTCGTGGAGAGTTGACAATTTGGGATATCTGTGTGTGTTTACCTTCTCACATGTGTTATAATTGTGAATGTCACTCTTGTTGGTAAATGTTTCATCATTTTCTTTCACATACATGAGACAGGTGAAGACACTGACTGAAAATTGTCATCTCTCTCAGACATATGAAGATGGGTTTGCAGTGGCCTAGTTTTCTGCCTGAAGCTATGATCCTTATTACTTTTTTTGTCATAGTAGAATTTTCTTGCAGTATGTAGAGTGACCCCACAGTAACAGGCCACAGTTAGTATGGCTGTGGAACAATGAGTAATGTATCATCAGCAGTAACTCAATTACAAATTGCTTCAATTCCCTCTGGAGGTATATGAGTCATGACAGTTTGTCACACACATGTGCAATGTGTTCTTGCCAGTGAGTTTACAAGCCACCAAGAACTCCAGAAGCTTCACAGTTCCTGTGCTGGTTATGTATCCTTTGTCACTGAGGATACACACCAGTTTTTCTGTTTTTTCTTAATTTAGCTTCTTTTTGTTTATAACAAACCATTCCTTTGTAGCAGTTAAAAATGCATCTACTTCTCCTTCAGCCTTGCTGCCATCAATGCCTTTTGAGTACAGAGTTATGTCATCTGCAAATTGCAAGCACAGTCCAGGAAAGCTTCAGTCATTTACAAATACTAGGAATATTCCAACTTCCAATCATACAATAGTGCACCTTGGACTGATACACCCTGCCTTCTGTTTTCCAAATATGATTTGAGGGTTGCTAGAACAGTGCCTCCAAATCTATATTTATTGAGCTTGTTTAGGAGTCCTTCATGAGTAATGCAGTCAAACACCTTACTAAGGTCACAAATTGTCAGTGCTACAGATTCTTTTTTCTCAAAACTCTGCTTTATCATGGTAACCTGATCTAGTGCTGCTGTTATTATAGATTTGCCTTTGTGGCAACTGTAGTGTGTATCTGTGGAAAGTTCATTAATTTCAAAGTAATTTGATATTTGGTCTTTCATTGCAATCTTAATGACACTTTAGCAAAGACTGTAATTATTGAGAGTGGTCTGAAGCTTGCTACCAAGGCTGGGTCACCCTTTTATACACTGGTGCTGTTCACACAATTTTGAAAGTCCAGAAATACACCAGCAGTGAAACATTTATTAATTACTGTAGTTAATGATTCAGCAATTTCATTGATAATTTTCTTGACTACATTAGTAGACATCTTGTACACATTCTGACTATCAGAGAGTCTATAAGATTTTACAGTCTTTATTAATTAATTTTTTGTAATTTGAAACATAACAGCTAGCAAACAGTTTCTCACCCACTTTAAATTAAAAGTATACGTTGAGACTAGTTATGATAATTCCAAACTGAGAAGTATGATCAACAGGTCATGTGAAACATTGTACCTACGAAATATTGTACATGTATATTTTGTGAATTTACTGTGAAGAAGGCTGTTTCAAGTTTAATCTGGCGGCATTATATTTTATGGTTGACACTGTCAAAATCAAATGTATTTTGTTAATTTGCTGTGTTAAAAAGAAAAATGAATGACATTATTGCAAAATATGTATATACAGGGTGCAGAAAAGTTGTGTCATGAAATTTTAGCCCTGGATAGCTGATACCAGTAGGAACCAAAATTACTAATGTTAGGAAATTTTTAAAATACGGAAACTTGGTTCCAGAGACTCTGATTTACTGCAAGATTGCCCTGTAGCTGGATGCTCTGAACAGAACATAACCACAAATGCTTTGCCTGCCAGAGATCGTGATGTATCCAAGGTGGCCCACATGCTTCATAGTAGCATGCCATCCTTCCACTCTGGGGGCCTGGGGGTGAATCTTGCCGAGGTAACACCCATTGTAGTTTCATTATAAGAAGCAACAGAAGCTTGGTAACATCAAATGGTGTTCTGCCAAACGCTTTCAAAGATTCCTGGCATTGCCCTGATGCGATTGGCGGCATGTTGAATGCGATCCATTAATTCCTCAGGGTAATCCCATGGCCAATCAGAGCACATGGCACCAAGTTTTGGTAGTTTAAAAATTGTGCATTGTCGACGTACAAAACATTTGTAATTTTGGTTCCTACTGGAATCAGCTATTCAGGGTTAAAATTTCATGAGACAATTTTTCTCCACCCTGTATATACCCTGAAAAGTTATTGACTTATGCCAGTTTTTTGGAAGATTTCAAAGTGGCCACCGTACCAATGACTTTAGTAAAAAATGAGAGGACATCCTTTTTTGGAGGAAGATCTTTGTAGGTGGCGGTGGAAGTTCTTGGGGCTTTGGTCTTTGGTGTGAGGTACAGTGGCAGCACAGTGGTACAAATGGCTTTTCTCTGTTCTGTTGTAACAACCTCAAGATGTGAATAAAACATTTTGGAAACTATGAAAACAATATACATAGCACAAGTTAATGGCACATAATTGACTGCCTGGCCAGTGGCCATATCACCAGGAAATCTCAATTATCTTTTATACAGCAGCAGAAGTGTATCAACTCTACAGCACTAATGATTCAGAAAGCAGTGAGGAACATTTTAAATTCACTCCAGTTCATCATGGTGAATCTTTCATCATTTATTACAGCAGCTGCAAGGTCTATATTGAGGTGTAGGATTGTATTCATAGGGTTTTCCACAATGTCAATAAAATAACTATTAATGTCAGCTGAACTACACAAGCTTTATGCAGAGGTGGTTTCCTTCCTGTGTTCATTGATCAGGTCCCAGGCTGCATTGCATGAGCCATGAGCTCCTTCAATGAATCTATCAATATTTTTCTTTTTGGCTCCTTCTATATCATTTCTATAATGACTTTTTGCTTGTAAACATCTGTTCTAGGACAATTCCTTTGCACTGGGATCTGTTGCTGTGTTGTTGGTGATCATGTAACAGCAGTATGTGCATTTTAGTTTTTTCAGTTTGTCAATATACCATGATTTTTCTTTGACACTGTGGCTGTGTCCTGACATGCTTGGAACACAATATTTTGGTCTTCTGTGGACAGATATAATCAAATTTGACTTTGATGGTCTGAAAAAAATCTTTAAATGCACCAGTTGCTGCCATTTTGTGCAATCAAGGCTGCTTCCTTACTGAAAATACTGCTGCCTGAAACGCATTTAATGTTTCCTCGTTTACAACCCTTTTTGTGAATACATATTTAGAAAGCCATGTAACAATTAGTTGGTTGATTGATTGCAGTTGTGACTTGTGAGTGTGTGTGTGTGTGTGTGTGTGTGTGTGTGTGTGTGTGAGAGAGAGAGAGAGAGAGAGAGGGAGGGAGAGAGAGAGAGAGAGAGAGATGACACACAGCAGCCTCAGTACAGCAAGACAATATCTCATAAAATTTCATGTTAGAATACATGTGTACAGTGAAAATAATGCTTTAAATAATGGTAAATTAATAATGTGGCAATTTTTAAGGTGTTAAGTAACAACACTGATGCCTGTGCAACCATGAATCACAATGACATTAAGTTCAAAAATAAAACATGAAAACTCTGTACATGGCTGCAAAAAATAAGTAAGCTGTTGACATAAGGACAAAATGGCCAATGTAGGTTGTATTTTGCAGTAACTACACAAATAAGAAGTATTATAGGTGGCTCTGTGAAGTAAGTTTATTGGCATTCTGCCCCCCCCCCCTCCACTTTCCTCTTGCTCTTCACCACTTCTACATATCTCTTCACTTCCCTCAATCATACTCTTCACCTTCCACAGCAATGAACAAAGCAGTCTGTATACTGTAGGCTGCTCCTCGTCATGATTGTCTGTTGACCACGATTAGTCAATTTGTATGCACAAAATACTTATGAACAGATCATGCTGGTCAACATTAGCCAGTTTGTGATTAGTAGTAGTACATTGCATGTTTCAACACAGTGATCTTATAAAATACAATAAAAAGCAAATTAACAGCAACAGTACAAACAACATTACATTATCTTGTCTCTTGTTACTTTTCTGACAATATGTTAAAACATATAATTTGTTCCTATGTAGTGCATTTCTGCTTGATCTACATGTGATTGATTAAAGTCTGATGT
Organism: Schistocerca cancellata; assembly: GCF_023864275.1. Taxonomy (NCBI): domain Eukaryota; kingdom Metazoa; phylum Arthropoda; class Insecta; order Orthoptera; family Acrididae; genus Schistocerca; species Schistocerca cancellata. The sequence continues at coordinate 613,720,993 of NC_064626.1, forward strand.
ATTTATGTGTACTGGCTTATATTTATTTCCTGTGAAAGCAATGTATAAATCCATTTAAATTTGCATAACCTTTGTAATAATGATATTTTTAAGCAATTTAATATATATTAATGAAACAAACTATTAGTGTATCAGAGTTATAAAATATAACATAATTGGATAGATAAAAAATCTAAAAAGATTTTCCTTCTCATCCCATCCAGTAAATCTCCCCTGACCTGAGGTTTTGGGTGACTTTCCTGAGCTCTACCAATTTTCCTGAACCTCTCCTGTCCTTTTCCTTCACCCCTCTTCCTCCCCCTTTCAACCTTTCTCTTTTAAGAAGGAGCCACTGGCTTCGAAAGCTTGTGCACACAAAACATTCTTTTATAATTTCTATTTATTTATTCATCCAGTAAATCTCTACAGATTGCCAGATGTCATTTGCATGGGACACACACACACACACACACACACACACACACACACACACAGGTTACATATAATACAATAAATTACACTACTGGCCATTAAAATTGCTACACCAGGAAGATGACATGCTACAGATGCAAAATTTAACCGGCAGGAAGAAGATGCTGTGATATGAAACTGATTAGCTTTTCAGAGCATTCACACAAGATTGGCGCCAGTGGCGACACCTATAACATCCTGACATGAGGAAAGTTTCCAACCGATTTTTCATACACAAACAGCAGTTGACCGGCGTTGCCTGGTGAAACGTTGTTGTGATGCCTCGTGTAAGGAGGAGAAATGCGTACCATTGCGTTTCCGACTTTGATAAAGGTCGGATTGTAGCCTATCGCGATTGCAGTTTATGGTATCGCGACATTGCTGCTCGCGTTGGTCGACATCCAATGACTGATAGCAGAATATGGAATCGATGGGTTCAGGAGGGTAATACGGAACGCCGTGCTGGATCCCAACAGTCTCGTATCACTAGCAGTCGAGATGACAGGCATTTTATCCGTATGGCTGTAACGGACCGTGCAGCCACGTTTCGATCCCTGAGTCAACACATGGGGACATTTGCAAGACAACAACCATCTTCACCAACAGTTCCACAACATTTGCAGCATCATGGACTTTCAGCTCGGAGACCATGGCTGCAGTTATCCTTGATGCTGCACCACAGACAGGAGCGCCTGTGATGGTGTACTTAACGATGAACCTGGGTGCACGAATGGCAAAACGTCACTTTTTCGGATGAATCCAGGTTCTGTTTACAGTGTCATGGTGGTCGCATCCGTGTTTGGCGACATGGCGGTGAACGCACATTGGAAGCGTGTATTCCTCATCGCCATACTGGCGCATCACCTGGCGTGATGGTACGGGGTGCCATTGGTTACACGTCTCGGTCACCTCTTGTTCACATTGACGGCACTTTGAACAGTGGACATTACATTTCAGATGTGCTATGACCTGTGGCTCTACCCTTCATTCGATCCCTGCGAAACACTACATTTCAGCAGTATAATGCACGACCACATGTTGCAGGTCCTGTACGGGCTTTTCTGGATACAGAAAATGTTTGACTGCTGCCCTGGCCAGCACATTAACCCAGATCTCTCACTGATTCAAAACGTCTGGTCACTGCTGGCCGAGCAACTGGTTCGTCACAATACGCCAGTCACTACTCTCGATGAACTGTGGTATCATTTTGAAGCTGCATGGGCAGCTGTACCTGTACACTCCATCCAAGCTCTAATTGACTCAATGCCCAGGCGTATCAAGGCTGTTATTACAACCAGAGATGGTTGTTCTGGGTACTGATTTGTGAGGATCTATGCACCCAAATTGCATGAAAATGTAATCACATGTCAGTTCTAGTATAATGTATTTGTCCAATGAATACCCGTTTACTATCTGCATTTATTCTTGGTGTAGCAATTTTAATGGCCAACAGTGTAATTATATTTTATTCTTGCTTCAGCAGCAGCTGCAATTTTTGCATATTCTTGCTTCATGTCTGTTGTACTTCACACAGTTTAAGAATTCTACCACTGACTAGAAGGAGTGATCTAATAAGAATACCCTTAGGGATTTGTGAAACAGAGGAAATGAAGAAATAACTTTAATTTTATTGTCTGTACTGACTGAACATGGAGTTTGTCTTTTTGCATGGTATTATGTTCATGTACATTACAGATTTTATTTATCTCTTTGATGTTTTTCCTCCCATACTTACAATTTTCTAGAATAAAAAAACAGGGAAAATGGAGGATGAAAGACTTTCGAAAAAGGGGCCTACATGAGTCAGTCTGTTTTGCATGGTGGATTGCTCTTACAGCTCTTTTTTGGGTCTGCAAGATTACTGAGCTAGCAGCTGTGCTACCTCAGAACATAATTCCATACTGTAGAATACTGTGGAACTGGGCAACGTATGCAATTCTGACAGTGTCGAAGTTTGCTTTGCATGCAAATAAGCGTAGGCTGTAGCATACTTTTTTCAGTGTCATATTCGTTTTTGTTATTATATTTTCTTTATAAGTATGCTCTCCAGCTACCACTTGATGAATAGATTTTTTATCTATACAATCACATTACATTGTCAAAAATTGATTATTTCAGAATTATAAAATAGTTTTTTTACCTTATCTGCATAGGATAACAACTGTAAACGATGCGTAACAAGAATAACTGTCCTTTTTTGTCTTAGTAAAAGTTTTTTCACTCCTTCAGTAAAGACCTGCTTGCCAACTTGGTAATCCAAGGCTGATAGGGGATCATCCTTAAAATTAAATGAATTATTAAATTAACCTTTTATTAGTTACAATTAATCAAATAAAAATTAACAAAAATAAGTTTAATTCACGTTGACACAAGTAATGTGATAACATGGTCACACCGGAAAAGTCATTTCAAGATATGAAAATTTTTAGTAAGGGAAGGAAGTGTTGAGAGGTTGAATGGCAAGTAAATATAATTGACAATCTGAATTGAACTGGTCAGCATATGAAATGGAGGCAATAGTTGAGTAAGACAGGATTGTGACCTATCCCCCAAGTCTACCTACAGCGAACAGTAAATGAAATAAAAGAGACATCTGGAAAAGAAATAAAAAGTTAAGGGAGGTGCAAATAAACACCTCTGTGGTTAGATGATGACATTGTAGATGTGCCACACATTATGTTAGTTGCATTCCACTGACACTACAGAGGGGTGTCTGTGTGATATCAAAAGAAGTCAAAGATTTAAAATTTTGTTTTAATCCCATACAAGGAAATAACTAAACATTTTAAATATTATTGTATTATGGAACAACAATTAATTATAAAAAACTCAAAACACTAATTTTAAGAGATCCTGTGAAGATACTCTTCAATGAAGTAAAACTAGTTGCCTGACAAGAAGATCTTTAGTTCAGTCTTAAACCCCAACATATTGCCTGCAAGACATGTAATGAACTATGGCAGGTTGTTGAACATATATGTACCCATGTATCTATACTAATGTTAACCTCTCAAAGTTGTGCACTGGTCTTAGCATGGGATGACATATGTAACTTAAGTCCCTATGTACATTAACAAATAGCACGAAGTGTCAGATAATCCTCTCTGGTGGCATTTGTCTGGAGAATAGCCTTAGTTAAAGCAATGCATGGATGATAAACAGGACAGACAAGATGAGCATAAAATGTGGTGTAACAGCAGATGCCTAAGATTTCATAGAAAGATCTAAAAGTTAATGAAGAGGTACTGAGCGAAATTAGCAATGGGACATCTTGACCAAAAGAATATGGAAGGACATATCCTGAGGCACCAGATAACAGAGAATTCGTTAATAGGAGGAAACATGGGAAATAAAAATACCAAAGGCAGACTATAACTTGAATGCAATATGCAGGTTCAATCAATTATGCATATATTAAGAGTCTCTCACAGGTTAGCCTAGTGTAGAAAATGGTGTCAAACAATACAACAACAACACCTACTACTACTACTACTACTACTACTACGACTCCTCCTCCTCCTCCTCCTACTACTACTACTACTGCAGCAACACATGACTATATTTCATATGTATGTAATACTGAATTACATGGACTCATTCAATATACTTGTATCAACACAGGATGTAGGTTCAGTGAACCTAAGTTAAATATTGTGCCTGAAGAATGTAAATCAGTAACACAAGGCAGAATCTTTCCATGATATTTATAGGGTGTTTGTTTTAACTTGAGAAAATTAATGTCTTAAAAAATATACTTCATACATAAAAAAATATTCCAAATGAAAAGTTAATTTTCCAAAGAATACATCTGTCTATGCTAAAGCTGGCCACCACATAGTCCTCCATTGGGGTCAACTTTTTATTTTCAAATGAGAACCCACCAATTTTATTATAGATCCAGATTCATCATTAAAAAAAATTCTAAGGTTTACCTGAAACATTTTGTTTTTCCCATTCATGTCAGACAATACTCAATTTTTCCAATTGTGAACTGAGTGTTTCGATTCTACATTACATTTGTGATAAAAATGTAAACTTTTTTGTTCCATCCATTTGATGTTTTTGTTAAACACTTAATTTAGTCTTGCAAATTTGATTGTACAGTAAAAGTTTTACTGTTAGACATTTAAATGCCTGGTCAACACACTATTTTTAGCATGTTATAGGAACAATGATGTGTACATAACAGTTTTCTGTCCCCATTGAGGTGCTTGATTTTGGTGAGTCCCTTGCCTCTCACCATTGGGGTAACAGATTTCAGTGAATCCCCTTGCTACTCACATATCAGGTTGATTGATATCAATGAGTTCCCTTGCCCCTCAACATTATTGTAATTCACAACAAATGCTCAAAAGGTGACCTTACATTTTAATACAGTGTTAATTTGTGCTTGGGATTCATGCATACAACTTAAAAGCATGTCTGATTTAACTTTTATACAAACATTTCTAATAACTTCTATCATGTTCTGTCAAGAAGTTGGTACTTCTGCATACACTTTGCCTTTAAGATAACCCCACAAGAAAGATCTGGTGACATAAGGTCGAGTGATGTGGTGGATCACCACTAGTGATAAATTGGCCATTAAACTCACAATTTAATGGCTCTTGGGCTCTTGCAGAGTAATGTGCCAGACAACCATCATGTTGAAACTACATGTTCTGTCACACTTCGAGGGGCTCATCTTCCAATAGAATCAGTAACTTACTTTGCAACGAGCTAGCATTTATTTCTCCATTCAATGTGCCTTCCACGAAAGGGGTAACTAGTTTGACACCTATGATTCTGCACCAAACATTTAAGGGCCAAGGATACTGATGATCAACTTCACATATCGAGTGTGGGTTTCCCAAACTCCAATAATGCACATTATGCTGATAAACTTCACCATTGTTTGTAAAAGTTGACTCATTGTAACACTACCTGAGAAAAAAACTGAGAGTCTCTGTATTTGCATGAGTGCCCAAATACAAAACCTCTTTCAGTTCTAAAATTTATTCTGACGAAGTTCTTGATGCATGGAGATATGGCAGGGATGCTATTTGTGATGTTTTGGATCACCTAGAACTTGAGTGTGCACTTCCTGATATATTTCTGAGGTACTCACATGTGGATTATGAGTCAGATATTACTGCAATTTCATTATTGTGGTTCTCCATAACAGTTGTTCTACAAGTTCTTTTTTTAGGTGTAACACTTCCTTTGGTAGTAAATTGTTTTACAACACAACAAATAGCCATGTGAGATCATGGTCTACCAGCAAAATGCTTGGCATAAAGGGAAAAATTTCTTTCAGCCTCACAATAAATTAAAAGTAGTTGGATTTTCTTTTCTACTGATGAAACATCAATAACTTCAAATGTGCCAGAGAAAGGCTCTGGAGAGGAGTGGTGCTGAGTCATTTGGTATTAATGCCTATCAGGGTCTGGTGTTGCAGTGGGCACTGAGGGATGGGGCTTGTGTGTGAGGGCGCAGTCGGCATTTGTGTATCCATGACAGGTGCCCCCATCACGATTATTATGAACATTTCTCCTTATAATGGTTGTGTTTTGTATTCCATCAGCAGCAATATTCTATCCAGCGTGAGAGTTACGGCAGAGGAACACAGAAGACAGAAGAACACAGAAGACAGAAGAACACACTGAAATCAGTCACCCTGATGATGAGATTTGAGGGGACTCACCAAAATCGAGCATATCATTGGTGTGGAGACTCACTGAAATCAACCCCAAAGGGAACAGCTATACAATTTTAAAAGCAACTTTTTTCTAGGCTTTTAAATGTATAAATGTAAAAGTTTTCCTACAACCAAATTTGCAAAACTAAATTAAATTTTGAACAAAAATATCAACGATTAGACCAAAAAAGTTTACATGTTCATTGTAAATGTAATGTAGAATGAAATGAGTTGGTCCCTACTAGCAAAAACAAAAAGGAATGAATTTTGTTTATTACATCACCATCTATCATGAATGGAAAAAATATGCTTTCAGTGAACCCTAGGTAATTTTTGGCATAGAATCTAAATATTCAGTAAAAATGGGAGGGTGGGCAGAGGGGGGGGGGGGTTCCTATTTTAAAATGAAATGGTGAACTCTCCCCTTCTTATGGGAGTGGGGTATGGAGGTGGTGTGAGCTGGGAAGTTATCAGCACACACAGATGTCCCCTCTGAAAATATTAACTTTTCATCTGGGACGTTTTTTTTTTTTTTATTACAGATATTTTTTAGAGATCTTTAGTTGTTCCAAGATAACACAAACACATTACAACACAATTTGGAAAGCTTTTCCATTAAAATGGCTTTCCAATAAACACCAGACTTTTACTGTATAACTGAAAGGAAGAATTTTTTAAGCTTTGAAGGTAAGATAACTCATATAGTATGCATATTTTATACAACCAAAGAATAAAAATTAATCAGGTGCCTGATTTACATACCTTCTTATTCTGAAAACTTCCTCACCAAGAATGAATTTGTCAAATGGTGCCTAAATTACATCTACTGAGTGCTGGTCTGAGACACTCACCTAATTACTTAACTGGATAACATTAGATGACAGTAATGTCATTTTTTGTTGAAAATATAACCATTTTGGATTAGAAATGTGGTTTCACAATCAGGCAAAAATGAACAGAGTTTGTAGAATGTATAGTCAGAGAAATACACCATATATGCTCCAATTCTGATAGTTTCAGTCTACATAATTCTAATACCTTCAGTCCTTTGAAGACTGCAGACAGAAACATGCAAACCTCCCAAGTTCAGAAGCAATCTGATGGTACAATACAAAAGGTTCAAACTATGGCTAGTAGGGTAAGTGTTTAACGAACTAAGAATTTCTTGAGAGGCAGTGTCAGGTCTGGAACAAAAACCAGATAACCAGTATTTTATGCCAAGTGCAGGGCTCAGGAATGTCACCTGTGATTTTGGCTCCTGTGGGAAGGAGCTATTTAAAAAACTCATTTAAGTACATGATGCAAATAACAGTTTGGACCGCAACCTCTGTTATACAGTTGAGGATAACATCAGCACATTGTTGAAAATGCTCCTTGTGGGACTCTTTGAGCAATATAATATGTATTAAATGAAGTAGTCTGCATAGAGCTTGGAGAATTCCTCAGGAGAGAGGGGCATTCACACACAGGAATTTCCTGGCAGATTAAAACTATGTGCTGGATTGAGACTCGAACTCGGGACCTTTGCCTTTCATGGGCAAGTGCTCTACCATCTGAGCTACCCAAGCACGACTCACGCCCCGTCCCCACAGCTTTACTTCTGCCAGTACCTCGTCTCCTACCTTCCAAACTTAACAGAAGATCTCCTGCAAAGGTCTCGAGTTTGAGTCTCGGTCCGGGACACAGTTTTAATCTGCCAGGAAGTTTCATATCAGTGCACACTTCGCTGAAGAGTGAAAATCTCATTCTGATTCACACACAGGTTTGACTGGTTCATCATCCCTCATTCAGCCACATCATATGCAGCAAGGCTGTATCTGACTGCTTCTGCTAAGAGGCTACTTGCAGAGCTAATTACCAAACTATCTGAAACCTCATAAATAATGATCCCAAACTTCTAATACACACATATGAAAATAAACTGGCAGGCAAAACATTGGCAGATGAGGTGTGCTTATTGGGACATCACATGGAAATCATGGACAAGTGTAGAGCACTTACCCACAAAAGGCAAAGGCCCCAAGTTCGAGCCTCGGTTCGGCATACAGTTTTAATCTGCTAGAAAATTTCATATCAGTGCACACACCACTGCAGATTGAAAATTTCACTCTGGAGATGCATCTTGATGGATACAAGGTTTTGTCATACTACTTTTGATCTAATATGAACAAATTAGGGATGTCTGTATTCATAAAAACATAATAATAAAGTCATACCCCTCTAGGATAATACAGTGCTTGGCCTCTTACTATTCGAGTATCATGCCACATGGACGTTTGTTTGTCATTGGTGTTTGTATGCTCAGGAATCTGCTTCCGAATGGTGAGGTCACAATTACACTTCACATGACCTATAAAATTTAATCATAGCTCAGCTTTTATATATCAGTGCCGATCTGGTTTCAGATTGAAATCTGTATTTGAGAGACCATGTGACACTGAAGAACTTAGGCCACATCATCAGTGAAAGATTGTAATTTATTTTTTAAGCTGTTTTAACTAGTATTGTTGTACATTTACATGAAATGTTGTTGTTGTTGTTGTTGTTACTGTTCTTGTTGATATCTTCATCTGAAGATGGTTTGATCCAGCTCTCCATGCTACTCTGCACTGAACAAGAATCTCCATCTCTGAATAACTACTGCAACCTATGTCCATTCAATCTGCTTCCTGTATTCATCTCTTGGTGTCCTACTAAAGTTTTTATCCCCTACACTTTCCTCCAATTCTAAACTGATGATTTCTTGTGCCCAGTCAACTGATCCTTTATTTTAGTCAAGTTGTGCCACAAATTTCTTTTCTCCCCAATTCTATTCATTAACTCCTGATAAGTTACGTGATCTACCCATCTAATCTTCAGTATTCTTCTGTAGCATCCACTTCAAAAATTTGTAAGCTCTTCTCACTGTAACTATTAACTGTCCACATTTGACTTCCATACATGGCACAATGTAAGGAAAAAAAAGTACCTTCAAAGAAGACTTTCTAACACTTTAATTCATATTAGATGTTAACAAATTTCTCTTCTTCAGAAATGCTTTTCTTGACATTACCAGTCTACACTTTATATTCTCTCTGCTTTGGCCATCATCAGTTATTTTACTCCGAAAACAGCAAAATTCATCTACTACTTTTAGGGTCTCATTTCCTAATCCAATTGCATTAGTGTTGCTTGATTCAACTTGATCACACTCCATTACCTTCATTTTGCTTTTATGGATGTTCATCTAACATCCTCTTCTGAAGACCTTGTCTATTACATTCAACTGCTCTTTGAAGTCTCTGTAGTCTCTGACAGAATTGCAATGTCATCAGGAAACTTCAAAGTTTTTATTTCTTCTTCCTAATTTTTCTTTGGTTTCTTTGACTGCTTGATCAACTTATAGACTGAATAAAATCAGGGATGGGCTACAACCCTGTCTCACTTCATCCTCAAGCAAAATTAATGGTGAAAACTTACAAAGTGATGATATCCAGTATACTGAATCATTAAGTGCCACAGTTTGTGATGGTCTTACTGAAACTGTAAAATCTTCTATCAAAAGCAGGAAAGGTGTTGTAAGCAATCTTAACAGTGAAAACTCGCGAAGTGACAATACTCATTTTTCTGAACCTTTAATATCCACTGTTCATGAAGAAGTGCAAAGTGAAAACACATATTCAAGAAACAAATATCACTGGAACAACAACACATACAGAAAAAAACCAATTAGTCATCACAGTACTGAAAAGGAAAATCAAGAAGACTTTCTCATTATAGGTGACTCACTACTAAAAAATGTTGATGTGCCAAAATCGAGACTCAATGTTCGCCCCGGTATCAGGATCCATCAATTAAATAATCACTTAATCAATATTCGAAATTCAAATCCAAGATCTTCAGGTGAAGCCTCAAGAATCCACAAAGTTATTTACATTCATGTAGGAACAAATTCACTACGCAGCACCACCGAGGAAGAAATTGTCAGTGAAACTAGAAACTTAATCCGATCAGCTAGAAACTTATACAGGCCTTCAAGAATTGTAGTCAGCGGAATAATCTACAGAAGGTCTGTGAGTGATACTTATATAGAGAGGATAAATTGTAATATTCGTGAGATCTGTAATAATCTAGGAGTAATATTTATCGATCCAAATAAGTTTTTAAGCAACAAATGTCTGGGGAAAGATGTTACTCACTTAAACAGGTTAGGCTCCAAGATCTTCACTAAGATAATTACTGATATTTGCAACATTATAAGTAATAAGGGAAACTAAAAAGCAGAAGAGGGGATGATCATGCACAAAATGTGCCTGAAGAAAGCAATATTTCTTTCCTTCATTGTAATATAGAGGGATTAGGCAGTAAGATTGATGTTTTCAACCACTGTCTTTCAGATATTACACCCCACATACTACTTGTCAGTGAACACCAAAAATCTGCAGATAACATACACCTGTTTAAAACCCAAAATTATTCATTAACTGATTTTTTCTGTCATTCTAACCATAAAGGTGGAGGAGTGACTATCTACCTGAGAACAAATAACCCAGTAGAATCTTATTAAAATATCGCTTGGGTAAAAGAGTATTCCACTGATTTGCACTGTGAAATTGTAGCAATTAAGTTAAAATTCTTGTCTGTTGTATACTTTATCTTAGCACTGTACAGATCACCAAATGGAAATTTTGAATTATTTCTTAATTCCCTTGATACAGTATTATGTGAATTAATGTCCAAACAAGAGCATATAAATGTTATATTATTAGGGGATATTAATGTCAACATGTTACAAGATTCCCAAGAAAGCAAACGCTTCAAAGACTGTATTTATTCTTATGGCGCAAAAGATCTGTTGGGAGACAAACCCACTAGAATCACTCCAACTAGTATAAGCTCTATACACCATGTTATTACTAATTGTGAAAATATTGCCACAGCTGCTGTTGTAAATGGTCACATCTCTGACCATCTAGGCCAGCTATTAGTGCTAAAGGGAGATCCTTGTATAAAACCAAAGAAAATTTATGAATACAAAAGGAATCTCTCTGTTATCAACATTGTCAAACTGAGAGAGAGCCTTGGTCATGAATCTTGGCATCTAGTATTTCAAGCTGAAGGAGTGAATAATAAATGGGATGCCTTTCTATATACATTATCTTATCATCTAAATAATACTATTCCCATCAGAAAGATAAATATTAATAAGAATAAGGCAAGACAGCCAAGGCCCGTGGAATTTGATAATACTACCAAAGAACTGAAAGAAAAAATGGAAGAAATGTATATGATACAAAGAGAGACCAAAAACAATGAGCACAGGGATAAATACAAACAATACAAGTACCAGTTTTGCAAGCAAGTCAAAAGATTGAAGGCTGAAAAGATTAACTCGAAAATACAAAATTCGGACTGTATCTCCAAGACCTGCTGGTCGATAGTAAATGAAATAAAAGACAATAAAACAAAACTAAAAGGTAATATCAACATACAGATATCTAATAACAATATTGATGTCACCAATCCCCAAGAGGTCAGTAACATTTTTAATGACTATTTCATAGATATCGTAGAATCTGACTTTTGTACCACAGATAAAGTGCCTGTTGGAAGTCTTGCTGAGGACAATTCTGACGCTAATCAACTCCATGAACTTGAAATCAAGGATATTTTCCAGCTCATCAGAGAATGTAAAAACAAAAAGTCCACTGGATGGGATGAAATTTCTCTATTTTTACTTAAACAGTGCGAAAACAATCTAGCGTATCCCTTGGTGCAGCTAATAAATAGTGTCTTAAAAGAACGAGTGTTCCCTGACATACTAAAATTAGCCATTGTTAAACCTCTCTACAAAAAAAGGTGATAAACAACTAGTAGAAAATTACAGACCACTCGCCTTAACTTCCGTTTTTAGCAAGTTAATTGAAAAAATAATTCTGAAATATATGTTAGAGCATTATAATAAGCACAACATCCTGGGAGATTTTCAGCACAGTTTCAGAAGTGGTCATAGCACCATGAAGGCCACACTTCAATTTATGCTGAAAGCTCTTGACAAAATTGATGAAGGGATGCAAGTAGCTGGAGTTTTCCTAGACCTATCAAAGGCTTTTGATAGGGTTGATCATAAGGTACTTCTATCAAAACTGGCCAGAGATGGCATAAGTGGAAAATTATTGCACCTCATCACATTATATTTAAAAAACAGAAGACAGTGTACCTCAATCTCACACAATAGTGGAGAAACATTAAAAAGTTATACATCAAGGGTCAGGAGTATTAAATTTGGTGTGCCTCAGGGATTGATAATTGGTCCCTTCCTCTTTATATGTTACGTTAATGACTTCCCAAAGATAGTAAGAAATGATACCTTCATTACAATGTATGCAGATGACAGTTCAGGCTCTTGTTGGGGAAATGATATTCTTAATCTCGGCATAGAGGTAAAAAAATTTATAGATATTGCAAAGGAAAAGTTTGCAAATGACAATCTAAAAGTCAACATACAAAAAACAAATATAATCCCCTTCAAAAAATGATTCAAATGGCTCTGAGCACTATGGTACTTAACATCTATGGTGGTTATCAGTCCCCTAGAACTTAGAATTACTTAAGCCAAAATAACCTAAGGACACCACACAACACCCAGTCATCACGAGGCAGAGAAAATCCGTGACCCCACCAGGAATCAAACCCGTGAATCCAGGTGCGGGAAGCGAGAACGCTACCGCATGACCACAAGCTGCGGACTATAATCCCCTTCAATGTTGGTGATTTACAAACTTGTATTGATTCTCAAGATAGCGATATCATACGGAAAATCTGCAGTGAGTGTAAATTCTTAGGTATATGAATAGATAGCAAACTACTATGGACACAACAAATTGACAATGTATGTGCAAGGCTATCATCTAGTCTGTATGTTTTAAGAAGAATAGCTCCATATGACAATACCCAAACAATGAGGATGATGTATTTTGGTTTAATACATCCATTTCTAGCATATGGTCTTGCACAGTGGGCTGGGGCTTCCAAAACTCATGTAGACCAAGTATTTAAACTCTAGAAAAGAGCTTTGAGAATATTAGGCAAAAAAGATGCTCGAACATCATGTAAGGAATTGTTTATAGAATTTAAAATTCTGACTATCTATTCAATGTATATGTTTGAAACAATAGTATTAACTGTAGAAGATAAGAAATATATCTCTCGTAATGCAGAAATTCATGATCACAATACTAGACAAGCGCAAAATTACCATACGATACACAGAAGACTGAAAAAAACTGCAAACAGTCCATATATTAAAGGAGTAAAATACTTCAATGCACTGCCAAATGAACTGAAGGTAATAACTGGAGAGACATTAAAAAAACATCTAAAATTGTGGCTCTGTAGAAACTAAAATCTAAAGTATTATTATGTAAAATAATTTGGACTACATTCTTAAGTTCCTATTATAAAGTAAAATTAGATTGTATACTGTTGTATTGTACTACCAATTGCTATGCATGTAATTACATGTTTCACGCAAATAAATTACAAATTACAAAATTACAAATTACTGTTCCCCTTCAAGATCTCCATACAAGCTGTAATTAACCTTTCACTCCCTAGTTATGGAGGTTACAATTCTCCCCTAGTTACATATGTTTCATGTTAACTGAATCTTCTGTCGGTTCTTGGTAGAACAACATTATAATAAATGAAAATCACTAGTTTGCTTTTGTTCTACAGTATTACTTTTATTGTATTAATCGGCTTTTGGCTTACAAGGCCATCTTCAGAAATTTACTGAGTATTGTCACCAAAGAAGTTACAATGTTTGTAAACAACATTGGAAGAGAAATTACACATCTATATTGAAGCAGAAACATGTAGTAAATGACACCTTTGACAAAGTGGTGGTAATGTAATGAAAAAGTAAAAAATTGAACAGTAAATAACAAAAGATGGAGTAGGCAGGAAAAAACTTTAACACAAAATAGGAACAGCATGCCTACCTAACAGTTTCTATTAATAAACAAAACTAATAAAATAAAATAAAATTAGTACCTGACAAGGTTACTTCAGGAGGTATAAAACATGGAGAGTGATGTACAAGACAACTAAAAGAAGAAACAATTATCAATGTATCTACAGAATATATAAGGAACTTAAGCAATATCAATAAGATAAACAGAAATGAATAAATGCAGGAATATGCAACCTTTGAGAGTGTGGTGGTAATGCATTTTTAAAAGGTAAAAAGGCTGAACAATACATAAATATAAAAGGAACAAACAGGAAAAACATTAACATTATACTCAAAACTATGACTATGTAACAGTTTGCAAGAAATATACGAACCATGTAAAAGATAAACAATATTTGTTGAGACAAGAGGTATTAAATATGGAAAGTAATACAAGAACCAATTAAAAGAAAGCCTTAACAATTGAAACTACAGTCTATATGGAATACATAGTCAACTTCAATAAAATAAAAGAACTTAATGAATAGAGGAAAATGGGAATATGTAGGAACAGACATGGTGGAAAATAATGGAAAACTGTTATTGCTAAAGTTCCTTATATATTCTGTAGATACATTGATAATTGTTTCTTCTTTTAATTGGCTTGTACATCACTCTCCATGTTTTATACCCCCTGCAGTAGCCTTGTCAAGTACTAATTTTATTTTATTTTATTAGTTTCGTTTATTAATAGAAACTGTTATGTAGACATGCTGTTCCTATTTTATGTTAAAGTTTTTTTTCTGTATTTAATAAATACTTACTGAGGAATACATAAATGTGCAAAATTTGAAAAGTTTCATTTAAGCAGCTTTAGGCAGAACTTTATTATCCAGTGCTTAATTGACACTTTGCTGATTGTAAGTACATAATTAATTTAACTAAAAATGTATTATTCAAAGACATATGATTAAAAACTGTATTTTAATCAAGATATTGCATGACAGTTCCTAGCAGATTAAACCTGTGTGCTGGATCAAGACTCAAATGCGAGCCCTTTGCCTTGCATGAGCAAGTGCTCTACCAAGTGAACTTCCCAAGCATCACTCATGACCTGTCATCAGAGCTTTACTTCTGCCAGTAACTCATTTCCTACATTCCAAACTTCACAAAAGCTCTCCTGCAAAACATATAAGACTAGTATTCCTGGAAGAAAGGATATTGCAGAGATGCGGCTTAACTCAGCCTCGAGGATGTTTCAGAATGAAATTTTCACTCTGAAATGGAGTTTGAATTGATATGAAACTTCCTTTCAGATAAAAATTGCATGCTGGAGTGATACTCAAACTTGGGATCCTTGCCTTTCCTGAGCAAGTACTCTACTGACTGAGATATCCAAGCATGATTCATGACCAGTCCTCACAGCTTTACTGCTGCCAGTAACTCATTTCCTACCTTCTAAACTTCACAGAGGCTCTCCTGCAAAACATGCAAGACTAGCACTCCTGGAAGAATGGATACTGTAGACACATGGTCTAGCCACGGTATGCAGAATGTTTCCAAAATTAAATTTTCACTTTGCAGCAGAATGTGCACTGATATGAAACTTCCTGGAAGATTTAAACTGTGTGCCGGACTGAGACTCAAACTCAACACCTTTGCGTTTCACAGGCAAATGGTCTACTGGCTGAGCTACCTTAGTATGACTTACAACTCAGCCTCACAGATTTACTTTTGGCAGTAACTCATCTCCTACTTTCCAAACTTCACAGAAGCTTTCCTGTGAAATATGAATGACTGTCACTCCTGGAATAAAGGATATTGCAGAGACATTTAGCCATGGTTTGGGGTATGTTTCCAGACTGATATTTCACTGTCAGAAGTAAAGCTGTGAGGATGGGCCTTGAGATGTGCTTGGATAGCTGTCAGTAGAGCACTTGCCCATAAAAGGCAAAAGTCCTGAGCTTGAGTATCAGTCCAGCACACAGTTTTAACCTGCCAAGAATTTTCATATCAGCGCACACTCCACTGCAGAATGAAAATTTCATTCAAGATGTTGCACAACATTTCTGGATGATTAAAGTCTGCAGCTGACCACTTGTCCTATTGTTATTAAACTAGAGTTATATACTCTGCATGTATGTATACTTTGGGCTATTTATTTTAGTTGTATTATGATGTACAAATCCTACATCATTGTGAGATGAGTAAGCCACAAATTGTGAGAGGATCCTTGGATAAAAAAATTTAACCAAAGTTTATTAGAATGTAGTTGAACAGACCCTGTGTGAAAGTTCTCATTATCTTATTTTAAGAAAATACATTAGTTTGCCACAAAACTTATTACTTCAAAAGTTACTGATATTCAAAATTTTCATGTTCTACAAATTTTTAATCAGAAAGTGTAATTATTTCAGAAATTAGCTATTGTTGTCTGAAAACTATGGTTTTTCTATTTATGAAAATTTACACTTTAATTATAGTTAATTACAAAATTATTGTAATTATTTAAGAAGTATTTATTCTAAAATATTCTGGTGCTGAACACAAATCTATGTTGTAAGTAAGTTTGTAAGTTTTCTTCTCTTCTTCTTCCTCAAACATTTCTGATTATTCAGGTCATTCAAAGTTTGTAAGTATTGCTTCCTACTGATAACTCCATGGTGCAATGTTGGTTATCTAGCAAACCAGAAGTGCACTAATAGTGAGTGATACTGCAGATTTTATTTGCTCATATTCAGCTTCATGACTATTTTGAGAATGACACATTTATATTTTATGTAGCTAATTTTGGGAAGTAAACTTAAAATTGGTTTGCTCAACTGGGATTTTAATATATGCTTAGATGGGAGGTGTAAACCTACAAGAACCTATAAAAATTTTCATTTGGAATTCTGGTAATGTCAGAAACAGTGACAAAAAAATCTAGCACACTTCACTTACTTTCATCCCATAACATCAACAGGATAATTTTTTGGGGTAGCTTATCATGCCAAGCTAATGTTTCCCAAATCCAAAAGTGTGTAATATGAATTACTATTTGTTGTGTGAAATCAGGAACTCCCTGCACAGGCCTTTTTAAGAAACTGGAGATACTAATTACTGCATAAAACATATTTATTCCTTATGAAATCACAAATATCTCTTTTACAAACCAACAGATCAATTCATGAAATCAGTACTATAATAAAGATTAAAAACCACTTTCTTTGACCCAGAAAGGTGTACATTATTCAGGAACATAAATTTTCAAAAATGTACCAGCAGCTATGAAAAGTTTAACTACTAACAAAGTTCAGTTAAAGAGGTGCCTAAATGGTGTATTGGTGGCTACCTTCTTCTGCTTCGTTGACAAATTTTATAGTAAAACAAACTGATGTAAGAAACATGTTTTTCAAGTAAGAACTGTTTTGAAATAAAAATACAATAATTAGAGTTTTCTTAGCAATTTTATTTTTATATGAAAGCCTGTACTGTATTCTATCTGTCTACATAATTCCCACCAATTTTTGGCATGTTTATGCTTGTTTGTGAATATCTCAAATGACTCTTCCAATGGGAATCTGGCCAACAGTGAAATACACATTACGATTCATTTTATTAGTGTTAAAGGTGTGAAAGCAGCTGAAATTCATCATCAAATCAGTGAAGTGTTTGCTGAAAATATTATGAGCAAAGGGATGATATGGAAATGAGTGAGAGCTTTTAAAGATGGCTGTACAAATGTGCATAATGAGGAGTGAAGTGAGTGACCTTCAGTCACTACAGATGATTTAGTGCAGAAAGTTGATGAAACAGTGAGAGAAAACAGATGAGTTATGATTTCAACATTATGTAACGAGTTTCCTAAAGCATCAAGAAGTGAGCTTTATGCAATTGTTGCTTAATCATATGGCAGATTTCAACAAGGACAATACTCTAATGCTGGTTGTGTGGTATTATAACTGCCTTAATATTGGTGGAGATTATGCAGAAAAGTAGATTGAAGTATAGGCTTTCATGTAAAAATAAAATTGAGAATAAAAATGCACTTCTTTTATTTTTAACTCAAACAGGACTTTGTAAGAAACTTTCCTTTGTACATATTATTTACAACATCAAATAATGTGAGTGTTCAGTGAAACATCTCTTTTCCTCTTGTGTGCAGTAATATGATCAACATAAATAAGCATTGTAAACTGATTTTCTGTTTGATGATGTCATACACACGTTGTGACAAGTTTGTTATCACCTCTCAAATAACATTATGTTTAAGATTTCTTGACTTATTTCAACACCAACAAAAATCATTTCACTTACGATCTGTGGAAACTGGCATATCTATTTTTATGTAAATATGCATCATCATATGTAGTCTTCTTTTGTGACATGCTTGATATCTTTGAGGATCTCAACACTATGGATCTATAGAAGAAGAGTATATCTAATCTAACAATTAATGAAAGAACAGATTGCTACTAACCATGAAGATGACCCATTAAGTTTCAGCCAGGCACACCAAAAAGACTTAACAATCTTTACAAGTCATCTTTATGGTGAGTAGCAACATATCCTTTTAGTAATATTGCTGATATTCCAACCTGGAGTTTCCATTGTTTGATTAGATCTAATCTAATCTGCACAGTATGCAATTGACTCCACACAATGAATTTGACCTCTAAGCATCCATTACAAACAACAGTATAAACATCCCCACGGCAAAGCAACAAGGTGGGCAAGAGAACACCTGTAATGAAATCTGTGTCATTGACAATGGGGGTCTCTCCAGCACTGAGTGCAGAATTTGTCTGATGACTGTTGTAGAAAAGTGTGATTCAGGGATGTGTACAATAGATTCATCAGGGAGGTGGGACAGTCACATTTTGGGGTGATATCATGTACAGATTTTGGATGCCTTTCATTCTTATGGAGGTAACTTGAGAGCGGTGCAGTATAAGTACAGGATGTTCTGTGCCATTGTTGTTGTTGTGTTCTTCAGTCCTGAGACTGGTTTGATGCAGCTCTCCATGCTACTCTATCCTGTACAAGCTGCTTCATCTCCCAGTATGTATTGCAGCCTACATCCTTCTGAATCTGCTTAGTGTATTCATCTCTTGGTCTCCCTCTACGATTTTTACCCTCCACACTGTCCTCCAATTCTAAATTGGTGATCCCTTGATGCCTCAGAACATGTCCTACCAACCGCTCCCTTCTTCTAGTCAAGTTGTGACACAAACTCCTCTTCTCCCCAATTCTATTCAATACCTCCTCATTAGTTATATGATCTACCCATCTAATCTTCAGCATTCTTCTGTAGCACCACATTTCGAAATCTTCTATTCTCTTCTTGTCCAAACTATTTATCGTCCACGTTTCACTTCCATACATGGCTACACTCCATACAAATACTCTCAGAAATGACTTCCTGACACTTAAATCTATCTTCGATGTTAACAAATTTCTCTTCTTCAGAAATGCTTTCCTTGCCATTGCCAGTCTACATTTTATATCCTATCTACTTTGACCATCATCAGTTATTTTGCTCCGCAAATAGCAAAACTAATTTACTACTTTAAGTGTCTCATTCCCTAATCTAATTCCCTCACCATCACCCGAGCTAACTCAACTACATTCCATTATCCTCGTTTTGCTTTTGTTAATGTTCATCTTATATCCTCCTTTCAAGACACGGTCCATTCCATTCAACTGCTCTTCCAAGTCCTTTGCTGTCTCTGACAGAATTACAGTGTCATTGGCAAACCTCGAAGTTTTTATTTCTTCTCCATGGATTTTAATACCTACTCCGAATTTTTCTTTTGTTTCCTTTATTGCTTGCTCAATGTACAGATTGAATAACATTGCGGATAGGATACAACCCTGTCTCACTCCCTTCCCAACCACTGCTTCCCTTTCATGTCCCTCGACTCTTATAACTGCCATCTGGTTTCTGTACAAATTGTAAATAGCCTTCCTCTCCCTGTATTTCATCCCTGCCACCTTCAGAATTTGAAAGAGAGTATTCCAGTCAACCTTGTCAAAAGCTTTCTCTAAGTCTACAAATGCTAGAAATGTAGGTTTGCCTTTTCTTAATCTAGCTTCTAAGATAAGTTGTAGGGACAGTGTTGCCTAACGTGTTCCAATATTTCTACCGAATCCAAACTGATCTTCCCCAAGGTCAGCTTCTACCAGTTTTTCCATTCATATGTAAAGAATTCGTGTTAGTATTTTGCAGTCGTGACTTATTAAATTGATACTTCGGTAATTTACACATCTGTAAACACCTGCTTTCTTTGTGATTGGAATTATTATATCCTTCTTGAAGTCTGAGGGTATTTCGCCTGTCACATATATTTTGCTCACCAGATGGTAGAGTTTTGTCAGGACTGGCTCTCCCAAGTCTGTCAGTAGTTCTAATGGAATGTAGTCTACTTCTGGCGCCTTGTTTCGACTTAGGTCTTTCAGTGCTCTGTCAAACTCTTCAAGCAGTATCATATCTCCCACTTCATCTTCATCTACATCCTCTTCCATTTCCATAATATTGCCCTCAAGTACATTGCCCTTGTATAGAGCCTCTATATACTCCTTCCACCTTTCTGCTTTCCCTTCTTTGCTTAGAACTGGGTTTCCATCTGAGCTCTTGATATTCATACAAGTGGCTCCCTTTTCTCCAAAGGTCTCTTTAATTTTCCTGCAGGCAGTATCTATCTTACCCCTAGTGAGATAAGCCTCTACATCCTTACATTTGTCCTCTAGCCATGTCTGCTTAGCCATTTTGCACTTTCTGTTGATCTCGTTTTTGAGACGTTTGTACTCCTTTTTGCCTGCTTCATTTACTGCATTTTTATATTTTCTCCTTTCATCAGTTAAATTCAATATTTCTTCTGTCACCTAAGGATTTCTACCTAACCCTTGTCTTTTTACCTACTTGATCATCTGCGGCCTTCACTACTTCATCCCTCAAAGCTACCCATTCTTTTTCTACTGTATTTCTTTCCCTTATTCTTGTCAATTGTTCCCTTATGCTCTCACTGAAACTCTGTACAACCTCTCGCTTAGTCAGTTCATCCAGGTCCCATCTCTTTAAATTGCCACCATTTTGCAGTTTCTTCACTTTTAATCTACAGTTCGTAACCAATAGATTGTGGTCAGAGTCCACATCTGCCCCTGGAAATGTCTTACAATTTAAAACCTGGTTCCTAAATCTCTGTCCTACCATTATATAATCTATCTGAAACCTGTCAGTATCTCCAGACTTCTTCCATGTATACAACCTTCTTTCATGATTCTTAACCAGGTGTTAGCTATGATTAAGTTATGCTCTGTGCAAAATTCTACCAGGAGGCTTCCTCTTTCATTTCTTAGCCCCAATCCATATTCACCTACTATGTTTCCTTCTCTTCCTTTTCCTACTATCGAATTCCAGTCACCCATGACTATTAAACTTTCATCTCCCTTTCTTTTATCTCATCATACATTTCTTCAATTTCTTCGTCATCTGCAGACCTAGTTGGCATATAAACTTGTACTACTGTAGTAGGCGTGGGCTTCATGTCTATCTTGGCCACAATAATGCATTCACTATGCTGTTTGTAGTAGCTTACCCGCACTCCTATTTTTTTTATTCATTATTAAACCTATTCCTGCATTACCCCTATTTGATTTTGTATTTATAACCCTGTATTCACCTGACCAAATGTCTTGTTCCTCCTGCCACCAAACTTCACTAATTTCCAATATATCTAACTTTAACCTATCCATTTCCCTTTTTACATTTTCTAAACTATCTGCCTGATTAAGGGATCTGACATTCCACGCTCCGATCTGTAGAACGCCAGTTTTATTTCTCCTGATAACAACATCCTCTTGAGTAGTCACTGCCCGGAGATCCGAATGGGGGACTATTTTACCTCCAGAATATTTTACCCAAGAGGACGCCATCATCATTTAACCATACAGTAAAGCTGCATGACCTCGGGAAAAATTACAGCTGTAGTTTCCCCTTGCTTTCAGCCGTTCACAGTACCAGCACAGCAAGGCCATTTTGGTTAGTGTTACGAGGCCAGATCAGTCAATCATCCAGACTGTTGCCCCTGCAACTACTGAAAAGGCTGCTGCCCCTCTTCAGGAGCCACATGTTTGTCTAGCCTCTGAACAGATACCCCTCCATTGTGATTGCACCTACGATACGGCTATCTATATCACTGATTCATGCAAGCCTCCCCACCAACGGCAAGGTCTATGGTTCATTTGGATGGGGAGGGGGGGGGGGGGGGGAGGGAGGAGTTCTGTGCCATATGAAATGTAAAGTGCATTATTTCAGTGACCTTGGGAGATAGTGTGGGGAGGGTTGTATGTGTATGTGTGGGGTGTGCTAACTAAGAGTGAGGTAGCCTTGAATAGCAGTGTCTCATTCACCTAGAGGACAGATTGTTTGTGTGCCAGTGATTGCATATTGCCTGGATGAATGCAGTCTTCCCTGTTTCCTCCAAAAAGTGCCACATTTATCTTTGTGTACAGCATAGCAAGGAGGATCCAAGTATGTTACAGTGTATGGATTGGAGCAAAACAGCATTGAATGTTACTGAGCAGAAAGTTTTAATTTCACAGATCTGCAAAGGCATGCACTTTTGACCTATAATATAAGCTGTTATTTTGGTCAATTTTGTTTTTTGTATTTTGTATGCAACTTATTTCATAAGTTTCTCCCACTCTCTGCTACTTGTGGATCTAAATCCAAACTGTTTTGCAGATATGCAGGTGGTTGAAAACTTTTTTGATATGATTATATAATTTTACATAATAGAAACAATAAACAGAAGTGACCAGAGACCATCAGTATTATCAAATAGCTGTTTTCCTTCAGCCTCCATGCAATTAATCCAGAGAATCTTTGGAAAGATTTAAGTCTGGATTTCATCTCTCATTCATTTTGACCAATACATTCAAAATATAAGTTTGTTTGGAAATCATATTATCCACTTCTTCTATTTTTTTCTGTTTCCTTGAGAAGTTCATAGAAATACAGTATGGGTAAAAGAAAAGAAGTAAACAACAAGTCTGCTGGCTGTGTGTAGACTAGGGTGAGACCATTTGTAATGGGATGGGTAATGGATTCGAGTGCAAAACTGGTCTGCTTAATTCAGTTTCTGCTTCTGTTCTGTGCAGTCTGTAAAGTTCCACTATGATCTTGAATGTGTCAATGGGCTCACAAATACCATATATAATCTCAGTGAAAATATTGCTACACACAGACCATTTACACGAAAGGCTATTATATTAATTTTAAGCTAGATACAAATGAAACACGCCAACACAGGAATATTATCTATTAAGAAATTCATTTGCAGAATACAAGAAATTGTAATTCAGAAATGATTTCACTTTGTTTTTGAAGCTGATTTTTTAAAAAATCTTTCAATGGCTTTAATTCATAATGGATGTCATCAAATATTTTTACAGCTGCACAATTTTCTACATTCTATGCAATACTATGGGTCGCCTGTGAATAGTAAAAGCTGTTTTTGTTTCTATTTGTTGCATGCAGATGAGAGGAAGACAATCTGTCATGATTATGGTGTTAAAAATACAAATGTAAATTATCAAAATAGTTTGTCAGTTTCTTCCATGCAACAACCTCTCCAAATTTCCATTAGCTTCTCTTCCCATTTTTCCAGTGTTTAAAATGACCCATATTGTTTTTGTCATGTTAAGAGATCATGCTTTACCTCATTTTCCAGGTTTGAAACACAGAGAAACCAAAAAGGTCAACACATCAGTTAAAAGTAACAGGTATACTTCGATGGCTGGACATGGGATTGAACCATTGTCCTCCAGAATGCAAGTCCAGTGTGCTAACCACTGCGCAACCTTGCTCGGTTTTGTAATTAAGATAAAGTATTCTGCATAAGTATTTTCTCATAATAATAATTTTTTTTAAAATCGTTCTTCCTGCTATCACAGGTAAGCACCAATTATCCTACATCAATAAAATTCCCACTAAATGATAGAAAACACATCCAGTCATCAATAGAAAAGAGCCACTCACCAAAATGACAACATGTGCCTTACAATATAAAGCTCGTGCTACAGCTATTCTTTGCTTCTGTCCTCCAGAGAGAGTAATTCCCTTCTCTCCAATTTCAGTCAAGTCCTTGCCAGGAAGTAAGTCAATATCTGGCTCTAGAGCACAAGCAGATATAACTTTCTGGTATCGTCGTGGTCTGTATGGTTGCCCAAAGAGAATATTTTCTCTTACTGTTGCATTTAACAACCAAGGCTTCTGTGAAGAGTAAGCAATGGTCGCACCACTGAAAGGATAAAAATACATAAGTTAGTGTCATTATCAGAATTCAGTATGAGGAGTAGTTTTAACAATAATATTCATAACAGTAATGTTACTTTAACTTTTACTTTGGTAACAGGAGTATTTCACTGAAAAGAAAGTTCTCACTTAGCTTTCAAAGGACTTGGACTCTTCTTTAAGAAGGTCTATACCCTCCCAAGCTTCGTTTCTCATATGGCAGAATATTTTCTGGTATTTAATAGCAATATTCTCCATGATTTTTCTTATGTATTTCACCTTGATGTTTTATTCTCCTCTGTCAGCACCATTTCCAAGATTAAAGCTAATGGAGTTTTAGTTGTTAGATTAATCCACTTTGTATCTGCAAGAGGATTGCACCTAAAGGTTTTGTTCATTAGCAGTACCAGTTCCCTGCAGGATTTAGTGTGTTTGGGGCTGCCTATACTTTCTGACAGATGGAAAGCACATGGGTCACAGGTAGTCATTAAGATTAAGTAACTTAGTGCAGAAACAAATACAGAACAGTTCAACCAAAGCTACATTCATGAAGTGGGTGGATCATGTGGCAATATTCTGTTTCTAAAGTAAGTGTGATTACAACTTAACACAACATTTTCAACTTCCTTCACTCATCTGGGCATGTTGTTTTTGCTGTTGATTGTTTTTATTATTTTTTATTCTTAAAATTAGTGTCCATTAAGTTAATCATTTGGCACAATGTTTCCTGGTTGTCTTAAAATCTGTATCAAGACTTTCACATCATTCTAATATGAAACAACTGAGTAAAATAAACATGTTTGGCTTCCATCCAAAGTTATCTCCCAGGACAACAATCATGATTTCTAAAGGCAATCCAGTACCCATATCACTTGGAATTCCTCTTCTAGCACCAGCTCTTTATGCATTTTGTGAGTCTAGTAAAATAAAAATGCTGCCTTGCAACAATCAGTATTACTGGCACTGTAGTCAAGACCACAGCATTTTTGTAGTAACAAGCTAGTATGAATGTAAGCATGACATAAATTGGATTCATAGTTGGAGTGTATGCAAAACAATAATAGGTAATTGAGTAACATTTGCTGAGTATTGCATTATTAGGAGAATGAGGTGTGCAAGGAGAGAAACATATTTCTTTGAGTAACATATTGAGTTTGTATGAGTTATGTAACTTAAGAGTGAGAAGACCACTCACTAAAAAGCAGTCACTGAGAATAACACACACTCTCTCACACACACACACACACACACACACACACACACACACACACACCTGTCCACCTACTTTGAGCCAGCTGGACACACAGTATCGAAATTGCAGTTCGGGAGGTTTACTGGGGTGGGGGTTATGGCAAGTGGGAGTAGAGGGAGAAAGGCAGGAAGCAAGAAGGTTGGAAATAGGTAGCTTTGGCTTAAAGGAAGACAGCAGATGAACAGGATAGAAGTGGGAGGGAGGACTGGGAGGTGCACAGGCTAATCATGTGACACACTGGTACTGGAGCCGGTGAGGTGCAACATATGATGAAGATGGCATGGAAGTGTGGACTGGGTGGGGGTGGCACAACTGAGGGGCTATGTATGTTCATAATTTCAACAATCAGCTGTGCCATGAACAACACACCAAAGATATTAAATATTTATTATTGTGAAGTTTTAGTGTTTAAAGTAAGCTTCTGAAGAAAGCCGTTCTAGTGATATCCTGCCCAGTCACATACATCTGATTACATGTAGAATTTTTAGGTACTGTGGTGATCATCAGCAAACCTAGTGTATCTAGCTGCATACTGAAAGAAACTATACAATATGGCTTGATGACAAGAGAGCGTTTTAGAGTACGAGTACTGAATTTGATAACATGAAATATTAAAAATCTTACCAGAATTAATTACTATCACTTTGAATGCCTTCCCCTACCCTGTAGAGTCTAGACAATTAAAAGTACAGTGATATTACGATTGTAGTGTATTCAGAGGAACATACATACATAGACAAAAACATGGTCTTATTTCAACAGCCATATATCCATGAGGTGCACCAGTTTTAAGGCAGGTATTCCCAAAATGAAATGTAGATTTAGCAACCCAAGAAGCATGCACTGCCTCTCCTTTCCTATCTTCTGGGTGTTTACAAGGTAGAAAATTTCTTCCACAATATTTTTCATTCCCACAATCCCTGTAGCCTCCCCTGGTCCCAGTCTTAGCTTTCCCCCTGCTGTCTCCATTTCTCTAACCTCCACTATTTTCTCTTGTCACTCTCCATTCACATCGTTCTCATAATTTTCTTATTCTAACCTTCTACCCTGTATCTCTCTCTCTCTTTCTCTCTCTCTCTCTCTCTCTCTCTCTCTCTCTGTCACACACACACACACACACACACACACACACACACACACACACACACACACATACATGTGCGCGCTCTCAAACTCTGCCCCCTCTGTTTGTTGCCATTAATAATGCACTATTTTCAATTGTGCTTCTGCTGCTGATAAGCTTCTGTCATCTCCATTTTATCTTGCCAATACTTTCCTACCCCTTCCTTGCTCCAGTCATCTTCTTCTTCCTTCTCCTTATCCAAATTCCATTCTTGCTCCCATATCACTTTCATTTATGCTCCTCTGATGGTTCAGTTGGTAGGAATGAGTATATTGGTATAGGATCAGCATTAATATTTCCCCATGTGGGTGAGTGAAGAAGCTCTTCTGTAATGCAGAACTATTGGCAATCTGTAGTGGAATGACAGCAGAGTACAATGGTGTGGAAGGAACAATGGTTTCAGAGCTCACCATTCATTCAACGACTATCCAACGTAACTGTAAGTGGACTAGGATGGCCATTGGAACATTAGCTTTAAACAACAGAATAATGCAAACCTCTGATGATCCAAGCTTCTTGTTAAATTACACAACATTTTTGTCAAGGTATGCTGCCTCCAACAGAATCACTCTTTGACTCATACATTGTGGGTTGGATATATACTGATGATGCCAATATTGTATTATGGATGACATTAGCCTGGACGAGATCTGTAGTTATTTCAGAGAGCAAGTTTGACGTTACATATATTACATCAATGACCATTTGTGCCCAAGCCTGATCTCTTTTCACATGGGTATGGATTGTTTCAAGCCATATCATTGTACATGCCACAAAGTTAAGACATTCCAAAGGGCATTGAGAAGTATAGTGATAATTTCATAACATGTCCTCAAATTTGCAGGGTACCAGATCCATTGAAAATATTCATGACATTGCTGAAAGCCATCTCAGAAACCACAAATCCCCACATCATAATTTACAGGGAACAAGTGCCCTGTGCATGGGATGATGATGACCTCTATCTTTTGCTCACATACTAAATCCTTATAGAATCTGTTCAACAATAAATACCACTTGTTTTGCCTGCAAAAGTGGCCCAACATATCATTATGTGTGTGGTCATTACACACTTGATGATCTAAGGATCTGACTTTTCTGCAGAAAACCAATCCATGTAGCTTTTTTTATACTTCTCCTGTTTTCTGTATTTTATTTAATCTAGTGGTGCAATTCAAAGTTATAATCCCAACAAGAACACATTTAATTTCTCTGCATAATCATTCTGCAAATAGAAAGTAAAGATACTATGTAATACTAGTATTTCAATTGCTATCTCACAGAGAAGGCATTGGTGGCTTCTTGCTGCTAACATACTTCACATATAACCAGAATCTCTTTTTACGTGGATACTCTGCAAATCACATATAATTGCCTGGCAGAGGGTTCATTGAACCACCTTCACAATTCTCTATTATTCCAATCTCGTATAGTGCATTGAAAGAACAAACACCTATAACTTTCTATACGAGCTCTGATTTCTGATATTTTATCGTGATGATTCTTTCTCCCTATGTAGGTCACAGTCAACAAAATATTTTCACATTCGGAGAGAAAGTTGGTGATTGAAAATTTTATGAGAAGATTCTGTCGCAACGAAAAATGCCTTTCTTTTAATTATGTCCAGCCCAAATCCTGTATCATTTCAGTGGCACTCTCTCCCTTCGTGATAATACAAAACATGCTGCTCTTCTCTTCACTTTTTCGATGTACTCCATCAGTACTATCTGGTAAGGATCCCACACCATGAAGCAGTATTCTAAAAGAGGATGGACAAGTGTAATGTAGGCAGTCTCCTTAGTAGATCTGTTACTTTTTCTAAGTGTCCTGCCAATAAAACGCAGTCTTTGGTTAGCCTTCCCCACAACATTTTCTATGTGTTCCTTCCAATTTAAGTTGTTCATAATTGTAATTCCTAGGCATTTAGTTGAATTTACGGCCTTTATATTCGACTGATTTATCATGTAACTGAAGTTTAATAGATTCCTTTTAGCACTCATGTGGATGACCTCACACTTTTCGTTATTTTGGGTGAACTGCCAATTTTTGCACCATTCAGATATCTTTTCTAAATCATTCTGCAATATGTTTTGATCTTCTTATGACTTTATTAGTCAATAAACAACAGTGTCATCTGCAAACAACCTAAGATGGCTGCTCAGATTGTCTCTCAAATCGTTTATATAGATAAGGAAAAGCAAAGGGCCTGTAACACTACCTTGGGGAACACCAGAAATAACTTCTGTTTTACTCGATGACTTTCTGTCAGTTACTATGAACTGTGACCTCTCTGACAGTAAGTCACAAATCCAGTCACATAACTGAGACAATATTCCATAATTACACAATTTCACTATAAGCCACTTTTGTGGTACAGCGTCAAAAGCCTTCTGGAAATACAGAATCGATCTGAAATCCCTTTTCAGTAGCACTCAACACTTCATGTGAATAAAGAGCTAGTTGTGTTTCACAGGAATGATGTTTTCTAAATCCATGTGGACTGCATGTCAATGAACCGTTTTCTTTGAGGCATTCAGTGTGTCTTAGCAGGCACTAACCTAAATTGTAGAAAAATGAAATCAACTGTTCCTTATAAATTTACTTTCAATTCGTCATTCAACACTAAGTTTAAATAAAAATTTACCTGGTCCACGACACTTTTCCATTGATGGTATGCATCTCGCCAAGTATCGCTGAGAGCAGAGAAGATTTTCCACTTCCAACTGTTCCAACAATGACAGTCAGTTTCCCTGTTAAGCATCAAACATTGTATATTTCTGTAAGTAATTTAAAACATGAAAAAACAAAGCTATATACTACAAGCAGACAACTAAATACTACGTATTAAATTTATAAAAACAAACTCATGGTTAATGCTGACATGAAGATAAAAGAGTTGACACCAACAACCTCCAAGGTTTCCTACCTCAAGATACTTCCAAGGCTCATGGAAGAGACACAGAACAGGCAAAGAGTAAAAGATTCACACTTAAAACACAAGTAACACTGAATATAACTGTTGAAATTAAAACTCCAGTGTATCTGAAGAGTAAGACCCAAGAGGCACATAAAATTCAGTCTGCCATTATCCTAGCCTTCACCTGTGAACATATGGCAGGAATGTGTGGACTGGAATTTACATCAAATGGTACATTCCATCTCCAGTAGGATTACTGGGGTAGATTAGTGACACACACAAATTACCAAAGCAACATCCAATTGAAAGACTTGCACCATACCACTGAATCACATAAAATTATTTAAAAGGAAATAGCATGGGATGGTAAAAGATTATGCAACATGGAAAACAAAAAAATGTTCCCTTATCTACAGATGCTCAAGTCATAAGATATCAAAGAATAGAATGAGAAGAATATGGCAGAAATACCAAAAAGAGTAACAGTAAGAAATGGAAAATGAGAACCAGTTATACATAGAAAAGCTAATTTTTCAATACAAAGCATTGCATACAGGTTGAAAAAAGCATTTTAAATATATTTGTATTAAATTTATGGAATATTCCACCAGTACACAGAGGAACTGAAAAACAAAATATCAATATTCCACACTAACATTTATTTTACATTTTATTGTGAGCCAAAAGTAAAATAAATATTTTAGTGGAACATTAATCTGGCAAAGATGGGTAGTATGACACTTCCCGAAACATCACGAGATATCAACGCCACCACCCGGCTGGAGACCTGAGAAACCTTCATCAATAGTTTATGCCAGGAAAGCCTGCAGTTACATATACAGAGCTGCTATTTACCTGCTTTTCTTTACCAAAGATATTTGTTACCTGCATTTGTACATACCAAGTTCCATTTATAGTAGACTAGCCTTTTCCCTCCCTCTCTGTCTGTTCATCTCCACCTCTCTGACCGTATCTTCCTATCTCCCTCCATCCTCCCTCTGACCATATCCTCCTCCCCCTCTCTCTTTCCATCTTCATCTCCACTATGTCCATCCCCAGTAGCTGAGGGGTCAGCTAGACATAATGTCAATCCTAAGGGCCCGGGTTTGATTCCCGGCTGGATCGGAGATTTTCTCCGCTCAGGGACTGGGTCTTGTGTTATCCTAATCATCATCACTTCATCCCCATAAAAGCACAAGTCACTGAAGTGGCATCAAATCGAAAGACTTGCACCCGGCAAACGGTCTACCTGACGGGAGGCCCTAGTCACTTGAGATTTACATTAATTTATCTCCCCTACTTCCTTTTCCACATTCCCACTACCCCTCTACAACTTCCACCCGCCTCATACATCTCCCCTTCCTCCTCTCTCTCTACCCATTTCCTCCTCCCCTTCGCAATGTCCATCCCCTCCCCTACCCATCTCAACCTGTCCCCAGCCGTGCTCATTGGCATGTGTAGCCCCTTGTCATGCAGGACAGCCTACATTTTAGAGATCATAATACCATTACTTGCCATTGACACATAGGTTGTCCTGTGAAGCAGGTTGTTTTGGCAGGCTGATACTGTTCTCAAACAAAATTTCTGTCGTGCAGGGCAGCCTATATACCAGGTTCTGGAAAAACAGGATTTTGCCTGTATCTCCACATTGCTGCTATATGGTTCCTGAATAGGGCTAGTAGCCTTTTCAGCAGCTGCAGGGGCAACAGTCAGGATGATTGACTGATCTGGCCTCATAAAATCAACCAAAACAGCCTTATTGTGCTGGTACTATGAACAGCTGAAAGCAAGGGGAAACTACAGCCATAATTCTTCCTGAGGTCATGCAGCTCTACTGTATGGTTAGATGATGATGGCATCCTCTAGGGAAAAATATTCTGGAGATAAAAGACTCCCATGTTCAGATCTCCAAGTGGGGGCTACTCAGGAGGATGTCATCATCAGAAGAAACAAAACTACAGTTCTATGGATAAGAGCATGGAATGTTAGATCCTTTAATCTGGTGGGTAGGTTAAAAAATTTAAAAATGGAAATGGTTAAGATACATTTAGATACTGTGGGAATTACTTAAGTTCGATGGCAGGTGAAACTTGACTTCCCATCAGGTGACTACTGGGTTATAAATACAAAATCAAATAGAGGTAAGTTCATATGCTAACTAGCTCCACAGATGATGAAGAAATTGGGGAAATGTATGATGAGATAATAGAAATTATTCAGATAGTTAAGGGAGATGAAAATTTAATAGTGATGGGTGACTGAAATTCAATAGTAGGAAAAGAAAGAGAAGGAAAAATTGTAGGTGAATTTGAACTGGGCAGAAGGAATGAAACAGGAAGTTGCCTAGTAGAATTTTGCACAGAGCATACAAGGCCTGTTCAGTAAATTTCATGGCAATGATGTGTTGGAGCAGAATGCAGTTGGCATTGCTGCACATGCAACTGCCAGAAATTACATTTTTGTATGTCTTTTAGTCATTGTTCAGTGCCGTATTAAGTAGAACGTTGTTTCGCGCAGTTTGTGAATTTTGAGATGTCAGAGTTAGAGGACCAATGTGTCTGCTTTAAATTTTGCATGTAACTCAAGCAAACCTTTACAGAGAAACACCAAATGATTCAGGAAGCCTACAGCAATGAGCTCTTAAGCCACGCTCAGTGTTACAAATGGTTCACACAGTTTAAAAATGGCTTGATGGAAGTTAAGGATGGCCCTTTTTCAGGGCACCCTTCAATGTCTTCTGATAACACTCATGTCAGGAATGTCAATGAAATTGTGAGTCCCAATCAATGACTAAATGTCTGAGAGATTGCACAAAACTGTAACATTTCAGTTGGATCATGTCATGCAATCCTGACACAGCATCTCAGAATGTGTCAAGTTGCTGCCAAGTTTGTCGTCCCATGGCTCATGAGTCAAGACCAGAAAGACCTTCACCTTGCAATCTGTGAAGAGCTTCTGGATTGCGCAAATGAGAATGAGATGTTACTTAAGAAAATCAAAGGTGGTGCATAGGTGGTGAAGAGACATGGGTCTTTGGTTATGATGTTGAGACCAAGGTTCGACACTCACAATGGGTTCTCCAAGGCCAGAAAAAGCTCATCAGGTCAGGTCAAATGTCAAAGCCATGTTGATAGTATCCTTTGGCTTTGAAGGATTAGTTCATCATTAATTCATGCCACAGAGACAAACTGTTAGTTGATGGTGCTACGGGTACGTGTTGCGATGCCTGCAAGAAAATGTGAGGAGGAAATGGCCTGAAATGTGTGAGACAATTCATGGCTCTTGAATCATGATAATGCACCCGCAAATACATGCACAAAAGCTGTTTCATCCTCTGTGCTCTCCAGAGCTGGCCCCTATGGACTTTTTTATTTTCAAAATTGAAAACCCTGTTGAAAAGGTGAAGATTTGCAATGATAGACAAGATAAAAGAAAATTCGCATATGGCAATCCATCCAATCCAGCAAGAGGCATCAAATACTGCTTCTGGAAATGGAAATGGCATTGTGAATGGTGTACCAATTGGATCAATGAAAATAGGAGACGGGACAATAATGTATGGAGACTGCGGCCAGCGCCATGAATTTGGAACGGGCTTTTACATTCATAAAACAGCAATTGACACAATAAAGGAATTCAAATCAATTAATAACCGAATATCACACATTACAATTCAGGCTCAGTGGTTTGATATTACATTTATAAATGTTCATGCACCCACAGAAGATAAGGAAGATGACGTGAAAGAAGAATTTTATAGTCAACTGGAACAGACATATAATTCAATAAGTAGACATAATGTAACAATAGTGTTAGGAGACTTTAATGCCAAAGTAGGAAAAGAAGAAATCTACAAACCAACCATTGGGAATTACAGCTTACATGATGAAAGTTCAGAGAATGGTGTGCGACTCATAAACTTTGCAATGGCAAATGGTCTCACATTAAGCAGCACAAAATTCCAACACAAACGCATTCATTTAGGGACATGGATATCACCAGATGGAAAAGTAGTGAACCAGATTGACCATGTCGCCATCCAAAGACGATTTCACAACAGTATTAAAGACGTTAGAACTTTTAGGGGAGCAGATTGTGAGACAGATCATATGTTAATCATAGCTCAAATGAAAATAAAGCTAAAAAAGAAACAATGTACAAATAGGGTTGAAATTAAAAGGTACGATGTAGAAAATCTGGCAGAAGAAAAAATAAAAGAAAACTTTAGGAAAGAAATGGAAATTAACCTATCGGAATCTAGACTGACACATAGTGACCAGCAAGACGTGGAAAGTAGATGGAGACACCTCAGAAACAGTATTCAAGATGTAGCTTCCAAAACTATAGGTAAAAGAAAACGAACTAACAAAATCTGGTTTAATATAAAGTGCCAAGAAAGAGTACTGGAGAGGCAAAATGCGAGGAAGGCATGGTTACAAGACATGGACAATATTACACTAAAGGAGAGATACTATAAAATCCGCAAGGAAACACAACGAACTCTAAGACAAGAGAAGAGAAAACACTACAACAACATGGTAAGAGAAGTGGAGGATGATTTCAAGCATCACAGAGCAAGGCAGATGTACCAGAATATAAAAAAGTCCTTGGGAAAATTCACTAAAAGGGAACAGTTTATAAAGGACCATAATGGGAAAATACTTACAAACAAGAATGACATACAAGAAACATGGAAGACATACTTTACACAGCTGCTCAACTGCAATGATCCACAATATTACTTTACATTTGAAGAACCAGATACAGTTGATATACAAGTCACCACACCATCAGTAAATGAAATAAGACAAACAATAAAGAAATTAAAGAACAACAAGGCCTGTGGGGAAGACCAGGTATATGCTGAGCTTTTAAAAAATGGAGGACCACAATTGGAAATAGAACTACATTCCTTAATTGAAACAATTTGGGAGACAGAAAACATACCGGCCGATTGGAAAACTGCAATTATATGCCCCATCTTTAAGAAGAATGATCCCCTTGTCTGTGATAACTACAGAGGAATTGCCCTACTCGATGTCACGTATAAAATTTTGTCGATGTGTATACTACACAGACTGATTCCCATAACCGAAGAACTGATTGGGGACTACCAGTGTGGTTTCCGCACTAACAGATCCACTTTGGATCACTTATTCACATTGAGACAAATAACTGAGAAGGCATGGGAATTTAATGTAGATATCCATATTCTATTTATAGACTTCAAGAAGGCCTATGATAGCATACACCGACAGACACTCTTAAACACCATGAAAGAATTTGAAATACCATTAAAATTAATCAAATTAGTTAAAATGTGTTTGGAAGAAACCATATGCAAAGTTAAGACACCTGCAGGAGAGACTGAAAATTTTAAGGTGTACACTGGACTGAGACAAGGGGATGCCATCTCACCTATTCTATTTAATATTATCTTAGAGAAGATTGATAGAGAATTCACCAAAACTAATCCACAAGGGATCCAACTGCAGGGACAGAACATTACTAGACTTGCTTATGCAGATGATGTAGCCTTAATAAGCACTTCAAAAGCTGAATTAATCAGGATGATGCAAAATTATTACAAAATAGCTGAGAAAGCTGGACTTCATGTGAATGAAGAAAAGACAGAATATCTAGTCATAAGTAAAAAACTCCAAAAGAATACACCACTGACCGTAAATGGTCTCACTTTCAAGGCAGTTGACCACTTCAAGTACTTAGGGAGTCTTTTTAGCAGAGACAATAGAGCAGAAATAGAAATAAACGCCCGTCTAGCAGCAGCTAATAGAACCTTTTACAGCTGTATCAAAATTTTAAGGATGAGATCACTTAGTACTGAATTCAAAATCCGTTTTTATCAGTCAACTATTGTACCAGTAGCATTATATGGATGTGAAGCTATTACATTCAGGAAAAAAGATGAAGAAAAACTGTTGATATTTGAAAGAAAAATACTAAGAAAAATATTTGGACCAATCTTCGATGAAAATGTCATGGAGTGGAGGATAAGGAAAAATGAAGAACTACGGGAGCTGTACAAACATAGTACCATTGTGGAAATGTTAAAGAAGAGAAGACTGAACTGGGCTGGTCATGTAGCAAGGATGCCGGAGAACAGACTACCCAAAATAGCATCCACTAAGAAATTAGAAGGAAAGAGAAAAAGAGGAAGACCTCGAATTAGGTGGATGGAGAATATCCGGGAAGATGCAGCTAGGATGGGCATCAACTCTGATTGGACAACAATTTCCCTGGATAGAAATAATTGGAAGAGGCTCGTAGAGCAGGTGTATGGTCGATAAGGCCTTAGCCACGTCTAAAGTAAAAGTAAAGTAAAGTAAGTACCAATTGTGGAGGACAGTATTTCAAAGGAGACCTTGCAAAATGTGTAAAAGGTAAGCATAGACAAATTTTGTGGATAATGTTCTGGAATTTTTTGAACAGGTGTTGTAATTTAATCATTGCTACCACATGGTTTAAGAACCATGAAAGAAGGCTCCATACAATTTCACATTGATTGTAATGGTAATGCAGAGATTTAGGAACCAGATTCTAAATTGTAAAGCATTTCCAGGGGCAGACGTGGACTCTGACCACAATTTATTGGTTATGACCTGTAGATTAAAACTGAAGAAATTGCAAAGAGATAGGAA
Source organism: Schistocerca cancellata (assembly GCF_023864275.1). Taxonomy (NCBI): domain Eukaryota; kingdom Metazoa; phylum Arthropoda; class Insecta; order Orthoptera; family Acrididae; genus Schistocerca; species Schistocerca cancellata. The sequence goes on from NC_064626.1 coordinate 613,757,283, forward strand.
ATTAAGGAGGTGGGACCTGGATAAGTTAAAAGAACCAGAGGTTGTTGAGAGTTTCAGAGGGAGTTTTAGGCCACAATTTACAAGAACAGGGGGAAGGAATACAGTAGAAGATGAATGGGTAGCTTTGAGAGATGAAACAGTAAAGGCAGCAGAGTATCAAATAGGTAAAACGACAAGGTCAAGTAGAAATCCTTGGATAACATAGGAGATACAGAATTTAATGGATGAAAGGAGAAAATACAAAAATACAGTAAATGAAGCAGGTGAATCAAAACGGGAATACAAACATCTACAAAATGCGATTGACAGGAAGTGCAAAATGGAGACCATGCATAGCATATACCATTGGGGAAAAGTTAGAGACCACTTACAGGAAAATTAAAGAGGCCTTAGGAGAAAAGAGAAGCAGCTGTATGAACATCAAAAGCTCAGATGAAAAACCAGTACTTTGCAAAGTAGAGAAAGTTCAAAGGTGGAAGAATTATATAGAGAGTCTATACACGGGAGATGAACTTGCAGGCAATATTATAGAAAAAGAAGAGGCTGCAGATGAAGGTGACACAGGAGACTTGACACTTCAAGAAGAACAGATGACATTCCGTCAGAACTACTGATAGCCTTTGGAGGGCCAGCCGTGACAAAACTCTTCCATCTGGTGTGCAAGAGGTATGAGACAGGCAAAATATCCTTAGACTTAAAGAAGTATATAACAATTCCAATTCCAAAGGAAGCAGGTGCTGACAGGTTTGAAAACTACTAGATTCCAAAATACTAACATGAATTCTTTACAGAAGAATGGAAAAATCAGTAGAAGATGATCAGTTTGGATTCTGAAGAAATGTAGAAACACACGAGACAATACTGATCCTATGACTTCAGTTAGAAGATACCTTAAGGAAATAAAAACATATATTTATAGTGTTTGTAGACTTAAAGAAAGCTTTTGACAATGTTGACTGGAATACCCTCTTTGAAATTCTGAAGGTAGCATGGATAAAATACAAGAAGCAAAAGGCTATTTACAACTTGTACGGAAACCAGACAGCAGTAATAAAGAGTCAAGGGCTGTGAAAGGGAGTCAGTGCTTGAGATGGGAGTGGGACAGGGTTGTAGCCTAACCCTGCTGTTATTCAGTCTGTACAATGAGCAAGCAGTAAAGGAAACCAAAGAAAAATTTGGAGTAGGAATTGGAATCCAGGGAGCATAAATAAAAACTTTGAGGTTTGCAGATGACAATGTAATTCTGACAGAAACAGCAAAAGACTTGGAAGAAGAATTGAACAGAATAGACAGTTTCTTGAAAGGAGGATATAAGATGAACATCAACAAAAGTGAAACAAGATAATGGAAAGTAGTCAGATTAAATCAGGCGATGCTAAGGGAAACAAGACACTTGTAGTAGCAGAGGAGTTTTGCTATTTGGGCAGTAAAATAACTAATGATGGCCAAAGTAGAGAAGATATAAAATGTAGATAAATTCATACAATTCATACACATCAAATATAGATTTAAGTGCCAGTAAGTCTTTCCTGAAAGAGTTGGTATGGAGTGCAGCCATGTATGTTAGTGAAACATGGATGATAAACAGTTTAGATGAGAAGAGAATAGAAGCTTTTGAAGTGTGGTGTTACAGAAGAATGCTGAAGATTAGATGGATACATCACATAACTAATGAGGAGGTACTGTATAGAACTGGAGAGAAAAGAAATTTGTGGCACAATCTGACTAGAAGAACGGATGGTTTGATAGGACACATTCTGAGATATCAAGGGATCACCAATGTAGTGCTGGTGGGAATTGTGGGGGTGGGGATTGTAGAATGAGATGAGATGAAGTGAAGAGGCTTGCACAGGATAGAGTAGCATGGAGAGCCATATCAAACCAGTCTTCAGACTGAAGACCGGAATAATACATGACCATGCAGCTAACAGAATTTTTCAATCCTTGAATCTAAATATGGATTTGGGTATAATTTATCTACACTACTATATAAAGACAAGTAGTTGTTTAGTGTTGTTACCAAAAATCTCAAAATTCAAATTTTTATACAATCCTCTAATAAATATGTATAAATGGGAAACATTGTTACTAAAAATATCAAAAAGCTCTTGACTGATTTTCTTCATATTTGAACATGACGCTCTAATTAACTTTTGAATGGACATAGACTAATGACTTTTTAAAATATATATAGTACATGACAGGGAAATGTTGTTGGCAAAAAATTCTGAAAAGTTCTTGACCATTTTACCTCAAAATTGTACACAATATTCTAATACATATTCAGACAGACATAGATATAGTTTTTTAGACAACAATGTACAGATTTTCTGTTAAAACTGACTGCTAAAAAAAAATGCTGGGCTGTGATAATGTGTGGTTTCACTTTCTTTGTCACCATCAGTTTTAACTATGATAATAGAGCATTAAAACAATAGACAGATTGTTTCTCCCATATAAATTCCTTCTCCTTATACATATTTTTAAACAAACATTGTATATGCAACAGTATGATGTTTTGTTTTCTATCTCACAGTTGTTTTAACAGAAAACAGGGAAGTTGTATTTTTGGTTTATCGGCTCAGGGTTAGAGTACTACTACAGAAACTGTATCATCCAAAACTTTGTCATCCTATCCATTTGCAGATTAAAACTAAGTAAAATACTATCATTCAGCTTCTGTACTCACAAATCCAGCAGCTGAAGAGGTCTCTCAACAAAACTCCACGTACACATGATCCCAGCCAATTTACTCATTCTTTTATGTGATTTCAATGCCCAATAGAAATTTCATTTACAGTAACAATAAGTGAGGCTCAAGTTCACAGAGGGGACCAGGAAGAGAAGTTGGACAGAAGAGAGGAAATGGGATGTAGAGAGGGAGAAAGAGGAGATGGATGGAGAGTGGGGGAGGAGGAGATGGAGAGGGAGGGGGAAGGAGATGGAGAGAGACGGGAGTGAGGAGGAGGAGATGTACAAAGAGAAGGGTAAGGAGGAGATGGAGAGAGGGGGGAGGAGCAGGAGAAGGAGATGGCCAAAGAGAGGGGGAGGAGGAGATGGACTGAAAGAGAGAGGAGAAGGACTTTAGGATGTATATCCAATTCCCATGCCTATTTAGCATTTGTGAAGCATTCCCAAGTTTTCTACTACATATATAAAGTAATCTAGAAGTAATTACCTTAATTATTGCTTTAAGCAAGTTAGCACTACTCATAATTTGTTGTTAATGTTCTTAACAGAAGCAGACAGCAGTGGTAGGTTGATTTCATGTATTAATGTAAAACTTGACTTATTCCACATCCCTGAAGACTCTGCTTCATGACAGAATGTATGGAAGGTGATGTATATATCAATGAATGAACAAAATAAATAAACGTATGAAATTTCTACACAGAATAATTAATTTCAAATTACTGCAGGGATTAGAAATAGTTTTCGTAACATAATAATAGTGTATTAAGTTACAACTGAGTAATAATTCAAATTACCTTTTGGAATAGTAACATCTGTTAATGTAAGGGTATTAAGTCTTGACTGCTCACTCCATGAAAAAACACCATTTCTTACAGAAACAACTGTATCTGTTTCACTGTTAGAAAAGTCTCCACTGACAACACTCTCTTTATTGTCTGTTTTTCTAACAGCATCTTCATTCACATCATCAGCATTATCATCTTCTTCATCCTCATTATCATCTGTGCCATCTTCCTCATCAGTATGTTGCCACTCTTTACTTTCAGGAATATCGTGCAAGCTGAACACACTGTCAGAATATTCTTCTCTCAGTTTAAGTGTGCTGTTTACCTGTATTTGAATTGTTATTCAAAAGCAGTTCTTACTTTTAATAAAGTGAGTGTTTGTGTGAAAATTTTTATGGAGTGTAATGGATGAAAAACCTTCCAGGAAAATTAAAAGATAGGTATTCAAAATAAGAAAATAAACTGCTAAGCCAAATTTTTTGTGGTAAGCTGGTCAAACGTTTGTGATAAATGCTTTTTTAAAATGCACTGATAAACATAATTTGAATTGGTGGTTTATTTCAGGCTATTTTAAGACAGAACAATGGTGCAAAATTGAGCTACATGTTAACAAATCTAAAATATAAGAGATAATTAAGTTGGCATAAACTCATATAAATGCCATCACCAAAAATAAAGTGTAATATGGTCAGTGGTCCATTTTGGCATCTTTTTCAAAAAGGCTGAAATATTTATCATAAAATAAATATTTTTTAATAAATAAAAGCTGTCATGTGAAGAACTAAAGTATTTCATATACGGATAAAGTGAGGTACTGGCATATTTTCTTCACACATAAAACTATACCCTCTGGAATGAATTTCACTAAAGGGCAGACATATCCTTTAATAACACCATCTGAGTCCCTTACAGCCAGAAAACAACTATAATTATTTGTCAGTTACTACTAAGTATGGAAGGACTACCAATGTGACTGAGTCTTGTTATCAATTACAAAATTAGTTACAGCTGTTATATCTTGGAATAAACAAATATAATTAATATGGTATGAGAGGTTGTGACAGATGTAAATACTTTAAGAATCAAGGAAAGAACTCATTGAATAGTAGAACTGTTGAGACACCAACAAGTAGATGAAAAAGAATGAAAATTTTGCTAGCTTTCATACAAATCCTTTAACAAGCTATACTATACTCACACATACAAATCCTTTAACAAGCTATACTATACTCACTCACACACACACACATACATACAGACACACACACAGTTACAGTCTGTTTATTCAGCTGGTGCAGTGAAGCTGTACAGTAGTGCGGCTCGTATTTCTCAGGTTTGTTTTTTTTCATTAGATTACCCCATAGTTTGGCTCCATTGTACAAAATTACGACTGGTCTGTAATTTGAGCTCCATAAGAGAAGGGTAAGGCATACTCCTAAACCCTTACTTGTGAAAAAGGAAAAAAAAAACAATAATAATCTAATTTGTTTTTAATTAAAAAACTATTGTTTGGAATTAGCTGAGAAACCAATAACTTTATTATTATAAACTTACGGAGTTCAGACATTGACAAAGAAAGAATGTTGCATAACATTTTTCAATATTTTCACATTGACACAGAGAGAGAGAGAGAGAGTGTGTGTGTGTGTGTGTGTGTGTGTGTGTGTGTGTGTGTGTGTGTGTGTGTGTGTTAGTATGGAGAAATTGAAATCATTCTGGGATTTTGTTTATACAGAATACAAGCAAGTTCTACATAGTATTAAAACTAGATAGTTGTTAATGTTGCCAGGAGCTACAAGAGTTACTGATATGTGTGAACCTTTTAAATCTTATTTTCTGTCTCAAGATAGGTATTCTCCATGCTGAAACAGTTTTTGGGAACCCACAGTCACTTCTTCAGCTTCATTTCACACAAAGCCAATTGAAAATGTTTTCAAATTCAAGCCAAAAGTTGGAAAGAACCACAATTTCAGCTACAGAACCAACTGAGAAGTTGGAGCTGTTTAAAGAAAAAATCAATAACAGGAAATTTAGTAAATTTCAAACTTCATTTATTTCAATTTTAATTAACTTGAAAAAGGAAGGTATTTTCACTCAGTCAAAACACAAGACAATTACCAATTTATTTTATGACACTTTTGTGATTTCTCCATTTCAACCTCTAAAATCATTCCATTGAGTAACACTAAAAATTTCTATTTCTTGGGCTGTGGCTAAGCCATGTCTCCACAATATCCTTCCTTCCAGGAGTGCTTGTTCTGCAAGGTTTACTGGAGAGCTTCTGTGAAGTTTGGAAGGTAGGAGACGAGGTACTGGTGGAAGTAAAGCTGTGAGGATGGGGCGTGAGTCATGTTTGGGTAGCTCAGATGATAGAGCACTTGCTTGCAAAAGGAAAAGTTCCCAAGTTCGAGTCTCAGACCAACACACAGTTTTAATCTGCCAGGAAGTTTCATATCAGCGCACAATCTGCTGCAGAGTGAAAATCTCATTCTGTCTGAAATTTCTTTAGACAGTAGATTCAGGTACAACATTTCAGACAGGTGAAGGTGTATTATTTGATGAGGTAGGATGCATGCACAACTTTGTATCTAAGAAACTTGAAGAATGGAAAAAAGCTAATTTGGAAGCAGATAAGAGATGGTGTGATGTATTCCAATCACTTAAAGTATAGGCACTTCATGTACCAGGCACAAATGCTGTTGTGGAAAGGGTATTTTCAATTGTGAATTCCATTTGCATTGATGAGAAAACCATTTTACTGCTGAAACTATTGAAGCAAATGTAAAAGCTAAGGCTCATTATGAAGACCTTACCTGCAAGGAATTCTATAACGTGCTATTAACCAATTTTGAAAAATATTAGGTCTTCTGATAAGCACAAAGTTAGTAGCAATGTTCCTGAAGCAATATCTAAATGATTTGAAGCTTTTTTATGTCTACATTAGTGTTCATTTGTTAGAAATCATTCTATTATTCTCAATATTTTGAATTATAATCATTTATTGGAAAAACAATGAATTATCGTATGATACAGTGCCATTACAAGCATGTTTTGAAGCATCTTGTTAAAATATGTGCTTTTTCTATGCATAAACTTTAGTTTTTATTTATTTTAGTAAATCAATGCAGTCATTTTTACATAATATTTTCTTTTTGTCTAGTATTCTATTTTGTCACATTTTTTATCCAAATTTTTTGCAAATGTCCCTATTTTTTCCCATGGAAAATCTGGTCACCCTACACAAAAATAAAAGAACTCATCAAGTGAAGTCAAATACTACGAAGGTATTGACTAATATTTTGAAGTGAGGGAAATAGTACACTCCTGGAAATGGAAAAAAGAACACATTGACACCGGTGTGTCAGACCCACCATACTTGCTCCGGACACTGCGAGAGGGCTGTACAAGCAATGATCACACGCACGGCACAGCCGACACACCAGGAACCGCAGTGTTGGCCGTCGAATGGCGCTAGCTGTGCAGCATTTGTGCACCGCCGCCGTCAGTGTCAGCCAGTTTGCTGTGGCATACGGAGCTCCATCGCAGTCTTTAACACTGGTAGCATGCCGCGACAGCGTGGACGTGAACCGTATGTGCAGTTGACGGACTTTGAGCGAGGGCGTATAGTGGGCATGCGGGAGGCCGGGTGGACGTACCGCCGAATTGCTCAACACGTGGGGCGTGAGGTCTCCACAGTACATCGATGTTGTCACCAGTGGTCGGCGGAAGGTGCACGTGCCCGTCGACCTGGGACCGGACCGCAGCGACGCACGGATGCACGCCAAGACCGTAGGATCCTACGCAGTGCCGTAGGGTACCGCACCGCCACTTCCCAGCAAATTAGGGACACTGTTGCTCCTGGGGTATCGGCGAGGACCATTCGCAACCGTCTCCATGAAGCTGGGCTACGGTCCTGCACACCGTTAGGCCGTCTTCCGCTCACACCCCAACGTCGTGCAGCCCGCCTCCAGTGGTGTCGCGACAGGCGTGAATGGAGGGACGAATGGAGACGTGTCGTCTTCAGTGATGAGAGTCGCTTCTGCCTAGGTGCCAATGATGGTCGTATGCGTGTTTGGCGCCGTGCAGGTGAGCACCACAATCAGGACTGCACACGACCGAGGCACACAGGGCCAACACCCGGCATCATGGTGTGGGGAGCGATCTCCTACACTGGCCGTACACCACTGGTGATCATCGAGGGGACACTGAATAGTGCACGGTACATCCAAACCGTCATCGAACCCATCGTTCTACCATTCCTAGACCGGCAAGGGAACTTGCTGTTCCAACAGGACAATGCACATCCGCATGTATCCCGTGCCACCCAACGTGCTCTAGAAGGTGTAAGTCAACTACCCTGGCCAGCAAGATCTCCGGATCTGTCCCCCATTGAGCATGTTTGGGACTGGATGAAGCGTCGTCTCACGCGGTCTGCACGTCCAGCACGAACGCTGGTCCAACTGAGGTGCCAGGTGGAAATGGCATGGCAAGCCGTTCCACAGGACTACATCCAGCATCTCTACGATCGTCTCCATGGTAGAATAGCAGCCTGCATTGCTGCGAAAGGTGGATATACACTGTACTAGTGCCGACATTGTGCATGCTCTGTTGCCTGTGTCTATGTGCCTGTGGTTCTGTCAGTGTGATCATATGACGTATCTGACCCCAGGAATGTGTCAATAAAGTTTCCCCTTCCTGGGACAATGAATTCACGGTGTTCTTATTTCAATTTCCAGGAGTGTATATACCAAGTTAATTATGAAGATCAGATCATTAATCAAGTTTCTATTTAGAGACTCTGAGAAGATTGAGTAGCAGTATATGTCCAAAAGGACCCAATCTTTGGCAAATGAAGTGCTGCTTTCACCCCGTGACAATGCTGCTCACACAGGCATCTCAGGATTTCATCATTTACCTGAGCTTCCTGGTTTTCCCCAATTGAAATTCCCAATTTCCCTGAACCAATTTCTGTCATATGTGAGAGGAAGATTTACTTTACTAGTTATCCTGGGTGCAAATTTTTTTTTTAATTGTCACATCACTTATTAGCAATTATTCAAGGTACAGCTAGTACTTAGAATTTTATCAACAATTCTGTACCAATAAGTTATAAGGTTTTCTAGCCCCTGCATATTCCTTTGCCACCATCCCAGGCCATGCAGTGTCATTTTGTGATGACCTCAAGCATACGATAATCCTCACTGCAACACACTTCAAACTGTTGTCACTGGACTGTAATAACAATAAAACGAGCAATGAGACTCATGTTTCAAACCATATTCTTTTGACCCTAAGGTCATTTTTAACTTGAAGCATGACATAAAGAGAAAGGCAGCAGAGTACTACTTTGCAACAAAATTAACCCTCAAGTGGGTGTGCTGATTTCCATAACATGAACAGATGTGTGGTGTACTTTATACATATGTAAAGGATAAGTATCTTTATGTTACCAATGTAAACATATATGAGCAAAATCACAGTATAATCTTAGTTTAATTAAACAATGTTAAAATAAACTTATATTATATGAGCTAAATCACCGTTTAATAACTGCTGTACCAATATTGTTCTTTTGTTCCTGTGTTTTGAGTGCAATGAGTGAAATGACTTTGAAATGAAAGAAAGTGGCTGTTTTGATGGGCAAAAATTTGAAAGTGCTAAACAGAGTAAACAAAGGAGAACTGCTGAAAAACATACCAATAGAATATGGTTTAGAAAATCACCCGTGTCAGACAGAAAGAAGAATCAAAAATAAATTGAAGTCTTCTGCTTCAAAATGATAATTAAAGACAGTTTGCAGCTCCATGGTACAATAGGATAGCAAGAAACGAAACACTAGTTGAAGCATTATTTGTTTAGCCCATTGAGGAAAAAGAGCATGGTGTTCCAGAATCTGGTGCAATCTTCCAGAAAAAGGCACTAAACTTAAACAGCAAGGTACCCAATGGCAATACTAACTTCACAGTCAGCCTGATTTGGTAAGTAAGTGAGTGGTAAATATCTAAAATGTGGTTTTTATGGTTGCATCTTCTTGAGACCTAGTTACTGAACTACTGATTCTGTAGACACAAAAAACAGTATGGCCTGCTGTTTGTGAGTCCACTGCTGAAGTTTGTGAAGTTATCAATATCTCTGAACTCCTTGAAATGTTAGCAAACATGTAGATGATGGCAACGCAGATGCCTGGTTGCAGAATGATAGTGATGCTGGTTACAGCATGACAACCAATGAGTCAATTTGTATTTCCTCCTGTTAGATACTGTTATGGTGAAGTGGACAATGAAGGTGGTGTTTCAGGGGAATAAATAATGCTTCTTGCAGAGGCAATGGCTGGAAAAACTATTGGTTTTCCTAGAACATCTGCTGGTAACAAGTTAGTGAAACATCTACATTATCATGCTGCTCTCAGATGCCACAGAAGTTTGAAACAAAAGAAACATAGACATTATGTCAGTAAATAAATGTCAGTAGACTACAGTAAGTATAGTTTAAGTGCAAAAAAATGTTTTTCTTGTTAGTGCCACAGTAAAATGTTTGTATACTGTAGTACATATTAGATTTCGTATTTAATAGAGCATTTCTGGATTATCCAGATTTCTGGTAATGCAGATTACATCCAGTATCACCTAATCTGAGTAAACAATGTTCTTATGTGTGATGTATCCACAGCTGTATGAAAAATTCTCACATTCATGTTATGCTTCATCATGTACACAACCCTGCAATTGAAAATGGACCTGAAGCCCAAGAACCAATGGAAAATAACAGAGATTCCCCAAATCAATAACTACATTTGAGGTTGCCATGATCAATAAACAAACACCACAGCAGTTTAGTACCCTTCTTCACCCTCTCCTTACACAGGTACAGAGCCAATTTCCTGGAACAGAATCTCAAAGTGGTTCACAAGAAAATAACTCAGAATATTTCTTCTCATCAATGAACAGTTCAGCTCCCCCTGTAGTCTCTCAGAATTTTCTGAGTCTTTCACAATTCCCTAGTATCTACTGGACTTTTCCAGTAATTTAAGTTTTTCTGATAATTACTAATGTTCCTGGTTTTCCAGACAAGTTGCCCACTCCGCATCTCATGTGCTAGTTTTTGGCCTAAAACAGCATGACTCCCATGGCTCACACACCCTACCAACCTGAACAGCTCCATGTGACTGCTTCCTGTTTCTGCACATGAAGAGGAGCAGGTCATTGATTTAATTACATAAAAGCAAACAAGAAAGAAATGAGTGAGAAACTATTAACTATCATTGCAGATGAATATATAAAAAAAAATGTTTCCAATAATGGATTCAGTTATTTGACAAATACATTATTCACAATGGTGAGTCTTTTGGATGAGCAGTGAATAAAAATTCATGCAATTGCTGAGACTGTAGGCATCTTAGCTTAGTGAGTGCATAATATTCTACAGAGAGAATTTACTATGAAGAAGCTGTGTGCCAGGTGGGTGCCACAATTGCTCACAGTCAACCAGCATCCAGCACAATATTTCAACAGAATGTCTAGTGACATGTAACTGCAATTCACTAGACTTTATTGCACTGATTTGTGACTGTTGATGAAACCTGGATCCATTATTAGACACTAGAGTCTAGAGGAATAATCCTCATAAAATACTTGGAAAAAGGCAGAATAATAACTGGACCTTATTATGCTTCACTGTTGGATCATTTGAATCTTGCACTGGCTGAAAAAAGGCCAAGGTTGGCACACAAACAAAGTGCTATTTCACAAGGATAATGCACTATCAGTGATAACAGTGGTGAAGGTGCATGCAGTGGGCTTTGAATTGTTTCCTCATCCAACCTATTCATCAGGCCTAGCCCCAACTGACTTCTTCCTGTTTCCTTAAATTGAAACTTTGGCTTGCTGGGACAAAATTTTCATCATATGAGGAAATGATAGTTGCACTCAATCATTATTTTACAGAATTTGACAGAAAGGAGACTATGTCAAGAAGTAAGATGAGCTGTTTATAAAAGAAAAAATATTTTTAAAACTGAGGTTGTGGAAAGCACCAAGAGGAATGTGGTGCTACGGTGACTCCAGAGCCACAGGCGACTGCTATAGGTTTCTAGGATGAAGATCCATGGCATGAACAGCCCGAATGAGGTGGTCCCACAAGTTCTTGATTGGGTTTCAATCTTGGGCATTTGGTGGCCAAATGAGTACAGTGAACTCATCCTGGTGCTCTTCAAAACACGTACGTCCACTGCAAGCTGTGTGACACATTGCATTGTCCTGTTGGCAGATGCCTTTGTGCCAAGGAAAAACCAACTCCAAGGCCTCCAAGGATAGAGGCATAATTAGTTTGATCTATTGTGCCTCCCAGAATGTCAAAATCAGCCAGGGAATGCCATGAAAACATTCTCCAGGTCATAACGCTCCCTCCTGGTTGCAGGGTGATTGCTTTCACACTTTTCATGCCATTCACGCCAATGGCCATATGTCCAATGGAGCATAAAATGTGATTCATCTGAAAAAGGCCACCTGTCACCACTCAGTGCATTTCTAGTTATCGTACTGGCATGCAAATTCCAGTCTTTATTGCTGATGAACAACAGTTAGCATAGGTGTAAGAACGAAGTGCTTGCTATGGAGGCCATTATACAGCAACAGTTGCTGAACAGTCATTAAGGAGACTCTGTTGGTAGCCTCTTAGTTCATCTAGAGGCCAGTTTCTCAACAGGTGCGTGTCATTTTGCCCGTTCACACCTCTGCAGCCATCATTCACACCTGTCATCTATTGCCCTTGTCACACCACAGTTGACTTAGCATGGGTTTTGGATAGTGTTGTTTGGCATGCACAGTATCCTTTAACCACATTGGCACCCAAACATTTTATAAACTTAGCCAACCCCAGATAAATCTCTCCATTTTCCAATTATGTCAGTGACTGCACTGTTTTCTAGAACCCCCCCCCCCCCCTTCTCACTGACAAGCTTTATATATCCTCCACTGCTAGTGCTGTCACCTGCCATCAGTTTAGTGGTTTCTGCACATTGACGTCAAACATAAACAACCATCTCTAACTGTGCTGTGTGTGTATTAAATATTTTCCTTAATGTACCTATCGGCAGCAATGAAATCTCACCTCCTGCGCTGGCAAAAGTGTTTGAAATGGATGAATAGTTAAATTAGTAGTGACACTCAGAAAATTAATATGAAATATTTATGGTGCTTTTTAATTTATCTACTTTATTTATGACTACATACATTAGTATTTAAATGAAAAAAAAAAATGCTCCACTACTGCCCAACATGAAATGCATGAAATAAATTAAGGAAATGAAAAAATGTTTGCATTACTGGCAAACTGACAGTGAAACCTGTGAACTGTATGATATATACATACATTTTTACTGCTGACAGGCATCATTGTATATCCTTTATTGGTGATGTTTCTGTTGCCAAGATTCTTAAAAACAGTTTTAGATTCAATATAATGTTGATGATTGTGCACACCACTGCCTGTTTCTGGAAGGGAAAGAAACTCCTGTAATCTCCTGGTACTCACCTAAAGCAACAAAAAATGAAGAAAAAGAACTATTATTTCACAATCTAAATCATGAAAATACACGTAAAACAAAACATGAAACCTGTTTCTACATGATATATCTTCTTCCACATCACATTCAGATTGTTCTGCACATTTAGTATAGCTGTGTGAATCACTATGAAATACATGGTAGAAAGTACTTTTCCCATCATTTAGAAGATTCCTGCCAGTTCTATTCATATATGGTGCACTGAAGTAATGACTGCTTATATCTTGCTACATATGGTCATATTAGTCTAATTTTATCTTCAAACAGTCCATGGGAACAATACACAAAGGCAAAAAAGAACATTCATTGGGTCCTCTCTGAAAATAAGCATTTTAATGTCCTAAGTAGATTTTTGCAATATATTATATATCTTTCTTCAAATACCTGTTAACTGAGATTTTTCAGCATTTATGTTACAGTCCCTTATGAGTTAAACAAGTATGCTTGTAAGTATGTTCCCTCTCTTCATACATACTTGATGCCATCTGTTAGTCTAACTTGACATAGATGCCCTACACAGGAACAAGTACACCATTATAAGGTGTACAAGTGTTTTGTAAGTGATATCTTTTATGGACAAACAACAGTTTCCCAATATCCTACTAATAAATTAAAGCTTCTCATTCCTGTTGGCTACAGTTCAACCTACATGATCATTTCACTCCATACTCCTCCACATTATTACATCTATGAGGGTTGGAACTTAAATAGTGGCAACTATTTATTCACAACCAATACAAAAGAGTTACATGTTTGCACCTGTTACTGTCCTTCAAAGTAGTCACCAGAGTTGCACAGAACCTGTTGCCAGCGATGTGGAAGGCATAGTATACCGTTAGCAGAGCCTGATCTGTTGATGGTGCGAATGGAGTGGTCTGCTGCCTGTCGAATCTCTGGAACAGTTCTGAAGCGAATGCCACGAAGTGGTTCCTTCATCTTCAGAATCAAATCAAAGTCACAAGGACTTAGTCTGGGGAGTATGGTGAATGGTACAGTACTTCCCAGTCCCATCAATTGAACAGAGCAGCCACAGCTTGCGCTGTATGCACCTGCACATTGTTGTGCAAAACGATGGATGGATTGCGCAGAAAGTGTCGCTGCTTCTTTCACAAAGCTGGTCGCAGGTGATGCTCCAAAACCGAACAGTAATACTGTGCATTGACAGTCTGCCGTGGAGGAACATAATGCATTAGGATAACACCATCACAGTGCTACACGAGAATCACTATAACTTTAGACTGCTCCATTCGCACCATCAACAGAACAGGCTCTGCTAATGGAATAGTATGCCTTCCACATTGCTAGCAACAGGTTCTACACAATGCTGGTGACTACTTTGAAGGACAATAACAGGTGCAAACACGTAACTCTTTTGTATCAGTTGTGAATAAACAGTTGCCACTATTTAAGTTCCAACCCTCATATGTTGCTTATAATTTTTTCTTTACTAGACTGACTCCAGTTATGACTCATTAATTCTGCTTTCAAAGGCTACTACATGTTAATCTTAGGTGAAATACATAACTTTATATTTCTCTGGAAATCTGTTTGGGATTCACCACAATTTTCATTGGATAACAGTTCCTCATAGATGACTACATCATTCACAAAGACAGAGAATGCAACTGGCACTACTTGGTATGTCTTTAAGATAGAACAATGAACAGTCATTCTGATACCATTCTTTTCTTAGGCTCTAACTGAAATTACTTCTGTATCTCTGCTTGGGTATCCGTCCAGGGTAACAAGAAGTTTTCAACCCAGTAACAGATCACTGTCTCCCACCCACTTATTTTGTTTAGTAAGCATCTGGGTAGTACAGAACTATTCAAAGGTCATGAAGTACCACATACATCTGGCTACTTCTACCCACGGCTCTTATAGCATATGTTGTTGGATTTTGTGTGTTTTTTCGCAGCAATTCATACTGGGACCCATAGAGAAGGTTGTTTTATACCTGATCTCAATCTATATTGTGTATCACCATATTGTCTGACCCAGCACTAGCAAATCTTACATAATCAAGTCTTGTGATCCCATCAGACTCATTGATGGGTCACTTAATGATTATGCATACATCCAGCAAAGTCTCTAGGCGCAGCGCAGAAGGATATTGCTGCCAGCAATGGGTCGTGAGCCAAAAACACTTGTGGCAGATTTACAGGTTGACAGAGACCACCAAATTCTGACTTTTCAACCAACTAATGTTAATGCCAGTTCTCCAGTGTATCTATCGACAATGTTGCTGCACTATATGGTTTGCTCCTGGAGTGTGATTTGAACTTTGTTGTTACCTGTCAACAACATTTGGCTTGTCCACTGATTTACCTGCCTGTCTAAGACAAGACTGCACTCAATCACTGTTCAACAGACCATTGTGTTTTCAGTGACTGGACTGACAGCTTACTGGTGCACTGGCTATCTTCCAGTCAAACTTACAAACAGCATTCTCCAGCACAGACATGTGAGCTATTCAACAAACATTCACAGTACTGTATTGACTATTCATTTATGTGTCTTATTTGGAAGTAATTTGTGATTAATAAAATCAGACCTACAACAAAGATGGCTGTTCTCATAGATGGAGAACATTGGCCAAAAGTACTTGCTCAAAATACTGATAATTCATTTGCAAACCCACTTTGAAGTAATAAAAAATCTTCAATTAAAAGACTCTTGTTGCAATGATACTGGAGACAGTATCCATATACTGAGTAGAGCATAAGACTAGAGGCTTTTTCCACTGATTCTGCTGGTTGCATAGTGTTGAATGTGGCAATAGCAGGCGTAGATGGATGCTGGTGACACACATCCTCCTTTGGACTGTGACAATGGACCAGAACCCAGTCTTTTTTAAGGCTTTTGGAATGACAATCATGTTTGCTAATCATTACAATAAAAATATTTTGAAAAGTTATGACATTCTTAATGTCCATGTACCTTCAATTTCCAGTATTACATTTCACAACTGAATGAGGAAAGTCTTGATACAGTACTTAATAATAGCAGATTGGCACCATCTGTTCATTGTATAAGTAAAAGCACAAGAAAAATTTTGTATACCTTACACACATGAGTTCCCAGTTGGCTCAATATTCTTGTTTACATTTGAACTTTTTTTCCAGGTGTCAGTTAACAGCATATATAGACTTGGAAAAATTCATGAGACAATGCTGAATTGTAATATTTATGTATTATGGCTGGTTTCAGTCACCGTATGTCCTCCAGATAAGAAAGAATGCAATCACAACATCATGCCATACACATGAAGACATGTATGACTTGTGATGCTGTGATTGTATTCGTTCTTATCTGGGGAATAGCCAGTGACCAAAACCAGTTGTAATAAGTAAGCACTGTAAGACAGCACCATGTTAGACATTTTTTAAACTTGTTTATATTCTTATTTTTGTTTAATTAACATAAGGCAATATTTAAGTGTAAATTAATATTTTATATTGAATAATTATTTTTTTTACTCACCACAGCACTAATGATTATTGGTACTGTCACAGGAAAAATAAATAGGGGAACAGTTAGCTGATTGAATAATGCAAGCCCTGCAAACACATTTGCAGGTGTGAGTGGCTCCTCCATTAGAAAGCAAGCACCAAATGTTACGAGAGTTACAAGAACTGATGATGCATGGGTTAAAAATGCTGAAAAGAATGGAGACATTTATAAAATCTATACCTTCTTCTTGAAAGACATATATAATGATTACAACTGCAACTGCTTAACTGTATAATGAAATCATTTTTAAGGAACAAAAGCATCAAAGAAGAATACTCAAAGTGCATGGAAAGAAAGCAGAGGAAAAAAACAATATATGGAGGAACAGATATGAAGTGAATAGGAAGATAAATGCTAAAGAGCAATGAATATCATATTATTACTCACTAGTTTTGAACTACACACCAGACGGAAAGAACTACAATTTTTATGAAACAGCAATTAATAAGATTATTCTCATTTGACCAACACTTTTAATGAGCTACAACAATGCACATTCTGGAAAACTGTTAATTAAAATACTTATGAGCACAGAAACAGAAGAATTTTTTCCACTTGAGAAAACTTACTCATTATTGCCCAATATAAAGATTCTTTGTTCAATAAGAACAGTTCCTTTCTTCGAGTTTCTAGGATTTTAGAAGCATAAATATCTTCCCAGCCATATAATTTTAGAAGTTTAATGCCTTGCAGAATTTCATTAATTTTTCTAAGTCGTTCATCACTGATTTCCTACAAATGTAGAAAAAGGATGTAGATGCATAGACAGAGCACAATAATTACATATTTATAAAAGACAAGAATTGCAGTAAGTGATATAGTCTTCTTGTTCCTGCATTGTTCTTGTTATAGCAGTATTTCACTAAGTCTCTCAATGTCTTCCACTCTCAACAGGTAATATTTCATTTAACTATTAACTTTAATCAGTAACAGGAAATTCTTCAAGCACATTATTATGCTTCTGTCATTATGACAATAGTGGACACACCACTCAAAAATCTTACAGATTCAGTGATTTTCAAAAATGACTGATTAATTTTATGAACAGACAGAAGACAGTATTCAGCAATTTTGAACATAATAACTCCTTTGAATAATAAAGTCATTAAACATTTAATTCCACATCCTACAAAACTTTTATAATTTCAAGCTGATTCATAAATGATGACATTGCTTCATAGATAGATATATAACAATTTTTGGAGTACTGATTGCATAATTTTACTCGGCCCATGAATGCACGATGTCGAGAGTGGAAGGTTGTGATTGGTTCATAGGAAACTGGCTGCTGATACAAGCCCTGCCTCCTCCTCCCAGAGCAGCCAGTGTATAGGTTATAAAAGAAATTAAAATACAGGGTGATTCAAAAAGAATACCACAACTTTAGGAATTTAAAACTCTGCAATGACAAATGGCAGAGCTAAGCAATATCTATCGGCGAATTAAGAGAGCTATAAAGTTTTATTTAGTTGTACATTAGTTCGCTTGAGGCACTGTTGACTAGGCATCAGTGTCAGTTGATGCTAAGATGGTGACCGCTCAACAGAAAGCTTTTTGTGTTATTGAGTACGGCAGAAGTGAATCGACGACAGTTGTTCAGCATGCATTTCGAACGAAGTATGATGTTAAACCTCCTGATAGGTGGTGTATTAAACATTGGTATAAACAGTTTACAGAGAATGGGTGTTTGTGCAAAGGGAAAAGTTCTGGACGGCCGAGAACGAGTGATGAAAATGTAGCACGCATCCAGCAAGCATTTGTTCGCAGCCCAGGAAAATCGACTCGCAGAGCTAGCAGAGAGCTGCAAATTCCACAATCAACTGTATGGAGAGTCCTACAAAAAAGGTTAGTTATGAAACCTGAACGTCAACTACCCGAGGCGATGGATCGGCCGCCAGGCAGCCCGTGACAGAGCACTTCATCACTGGCCTCCAAGAAGCCCTGATCTTACCCCCTACAATTTTTTCTTATGGGGGTATGTTAAGGATATGGTTTTTCGGCCACCTCTCTCAGCCACAATTGATGATTTGAAATGAGAAATAACAGCAGCTATCCAAACTGTTACGCCTGATATGCTACAGAGAGTGTGGAACGAGTTGGAGTATTGGGTTGATATTGCTTGCGTGTCTGGAGGGGGCCATATTGAACATCTCTGAACTTGTTTTTGAGTGAAAAAAAATACTCTTTGTAATGATGTATAACAGAAGGTTATATTATGTTTCTTTCATTAAATACACATTTTTAAAGTTGTGGTATCCTTTTTGAATCACCCTGTATAATGAATTAATATGTCACACAATTGACACAAAAGTCAATGATAAGTCAGTAGAAGAACCAGGTACAGCTTCCTTGTTCATTTCTGTGAAAAATACACTACTGGCCATTAAAATTGCTACACCAAGAAGAAATGCAGATGATAAACGGGTATTCATTGGACAAATATATTATGCTAGTACTGACATGTGATTACATTTTCACGCAATTTGGGTGCATAGATCCTGTGAAATCAGTACCCAGAACAACCACCTCTGGCCGTAATAACGGCCTTGGTATGCCTGGGCATTGAGTCAAACAGAGCTTGGATGGCGTGTACAGGTACAGCTGCCCATGCAGCTTCAACACAATACCACAGTTCATCAAGAGTAGTGACTGGCGTATTGTGACGAGCCAGTTGCTCGGCCACCATTGACCAGACATTTTCAATTGATGAGAGATCTGGAGAACGTGCTGGCCAGGGCAGCAGTCGAACATTTTCTGTACCCAGAAAGGCCCATACAGGATCTGCAACATGCGGTCGTGCATTATCCTGCTGAAATGTAGGGTTTTGCAGGGATCAAATGAAGGGTAGAGCCACAGGTCGTAACACATCTGAAATGTGACATCCACTGTTCAAAGTGTTGTCAATGCGAACAAGAGGTGACTGAGACATGTAACCAATGTCACCCCATACCGTCACGCCAGGTGATACGCCAGTATGGCGATGACGAATACATGCTTCCAATGTGCGTTCACCGTGATGTCGCCAAACACGGATACGACCATTATGATGCTGTAAACAGAACCTGGATTCATCCAAAAAACTGTGATGCAGTGTCAAGAATAACCGCAGCCATTGTCTCCGAGCTGACAGTCCATGCTGCTGCAAACATCATCGAACTGTTCATGCAGATAGTTGTTGCCCATCTGTCGACTCAGGGATTGAGACATGGTTGCACGATCCATTACAGCCATGCAGATAAGATGCCTGTCATCTTGACTGATAGTGATACGAGGCCATTGGGATCCAGCACGGCATTCCGTATTACCCTCCTGAACACACCGATTGCATATTCTGCTAACAGTCATTGGATCTCAACCAACACGAGCAGCAATGTCATGATATGATAAACCGCAATCACGATAGGCTGCAATCTGACCTTTATCAAAGTCGGAAACGTGATGGTACACATTTCTTCTCCTTACACGAGGCATCACAACAACATTTCACCAGGCAAAGCCGGTCAACTGCTGTCTGTGTATGAGAAATCGGTTGGACTCTTTCCTCATGTCAGCACGTTGTAGGTGTCACCAACAGTGCCAACCTTGTGTGAATGCTCTGAAAAGCTAATCATTTGCATATCACAGCATCTTCTTCCTGTCGGTTAAATTTCGCATCTGTAGCACATCATCTTCATGGTGTAGCAATTTTAATGGCCATTAGTGTATTAACAAAACTAAGCACAACCCCATACACAGATCAAGGCTATATCCCCAGTGGATACTTATTGTTATCATATACAATTCTGTCACATAGCTAAGGTCCACAATGAGCATAAATGTTCTGGAGTGGAATGAATTCAAGAGACTTTCAATGTCACAGACGGCCAAAGTTTTCCAGTGATCACAGAAGGCCCAAGTAAAACAGTGCAACCAGTATGAGGAACTAAAGCTTATTTTCCTACTTTACATAGATTCATATACAGCTCTTCTTTCTTGCAAATAAGGCAGTTCTGACATGCAGTTCAATCTGTTGTAATCCTATATAGTGATTGGGTCCACACCATCCTTAAGAGGCCAGCTCACATGGGCACAGACAGCACGCCAAGAACTGTGCCAAGTATATATGCCAGTTTGACGGGCCCTTGACAACTTTAATGTTTCTGTGACTATGCATCACATCACTGTTAGACTGTTCTTGTACTTACTACCGTGTCATTCATTGTGTCTGTATTTTCCTTTGTGTGGAAGTGCATTGAAAGTTTGTTATTGGGAATTCTAATACTGTGTTTGTACAGTGTTACAATATTTTTGGTGATGTGTGTGGTGTTCTTCCCAACAAGTCTCATTTGGTTAGATGCCATGAAAATTTTTGGATTCTCTAGTTCTGATGAAGTTCATCTGGTATCAAATGAATTTCTCTGGAGCAATTGACAGAAATCACAGACAATCCAAATCTGGATGGCCGGATACAATTGTGAGCCATCCTCCTAAATGTGAGTCCAGTGTGCTAACCATCACATCACTTTGCTCAGTGGGATGTAAGAGATCATTGCTAATTTGTACTTACAATCTATGGAGAGCACAGAATCATATCATAATTATGGTCATATGAATCACAATTCAGCCTTTAAGCGACTGATGTGTTGCATAGTATTCAACTTAAAACTCAGGAATCCATCCAGGAGTATCGTATAACAGGATTGTTTCAGACTGGAGGAAGCCATGTGTATTCTCTTACAGATGTTTTAAATTTGTGGAATGGTATATTTTGGTTGAAATGACATTAAAATGGAATAGGAACATCTACATTAAGGAGATGGACCTTCAGGTTTTGCTGTTAAAATCTCATCTTGATGAATACCACGACATTACTAGCCCTTTTTTTCAAGTAGAGAATTTTATTCACATCCACTGAGTTAAAATTGTGACTACATGGCATGAGGACTATTCAATCAGATTTCTATGAAGTCCCCAGATTTTAAATCTATTGGAATGTCAAAAACTGATGTACAGATAAAGAAGTCATACATTGTCTGATTTATTACTAGTTTTGTTCAACAGTCACAAGCATCTTAAGATATTTAATGTCCTGTTGCCATCTGTAGATGCTTGTTCCTGATGAGTGAAAGGAGTACTAAATCAAATACTGCCTGACATGTGGCAGTTCTACCAAACCAAGATTTACGGCAACCTGCTGGGATAACCAAATTTGTGGTACTGTAGTACCACTTTCTTTTCAATAATATTTATTCTGATTTTGGGCTGCAAAGTACAGGACTCATATTTCTCAAATAGTTACACTATACAATGGTGCAGTTGCAAAATCTTCTATCTTTTCAAATGTTTCCACAACATAATAATATTTTACATAGTTTAATGAGATAATGTTGTGGTGCAAAAATAAGTTATCCTGTAGATTTCACTTCCAAAACTGCACGGCATTTCATATATTTTTCAAAATATTATTTATTCACTTGTTCAAAAAAATTATTTGTTCACTACACTGAAATTATTGTTGCATCCCCAAAACATACTTTTCATAACTACATTCACATCATAGAAAAAACTAAATACCTACTGTCTTAAACATGTGGCATATTTGAAAATTTGAAAAGTCATAGTTGACCTTTATTGAAAACAATTATTTTACTAATTTCATCCATACATTTTTGTAAACTTCAAAAGATATGGTTTTGTTTAAACTGTCCACTACTGAAAGATAGGAGGTCAATATAATTATTAATTTGAACCACTTCCATTTCTAAAAAATACTAGACCCTTTGGTTCTAACAAATAGAATTAAATCTGTGCCAAAGCTTTCAGTTGTTTTACAGCATTGTTGGCCTGCCATCTAGCATGTAAATTGCACCAAGAGAATCAGTAGCTGGCAGCATGTGTATGCGAATATTGTTTTGGCTTTAAATGGACTCTGTGCCAGATGTGGTTAACATTGAAAAGTTTTACTTATAGAGGTGCTCTCTTTTAGTATAAAAAGAGTGTTCAATGTTAATTTTTGGTGTCATGGCAACTAACAGAAATGTGAAATTAAACATCATGCAGTGTCATTGTGAAAAAGCTCCTTTGCTATGAAATATAAAACCCAGGACTTCCATTTCATCACTAGACAAAGAAGAAATGAGCCTTAAATTTGGAACCATCGCAAAGATGTATATAAAATTTTACTCGTATGATTATTCTTCTACGAATTTCAGTTTACATCATCCCTATTCTACAATATTAAGCACATACTGAAATAGCAGTGTCTAATGCTAGAAGAGCCAATGATAATTCAGGTACGTAACTGCAAGAGTGAGTCTTATATAAAACAAAGAAAGGATGACATTCTACAGTTCACCTTCACATTAATTTCTAATGGTTGTGATGCCCCCAGCAAGTGGTGCCTGCAGGTGCTGTTTCTGGCTAACACCGAAGAATTATGTGCCAGCCAACCATCAGGGTTCATACACTCATAAATAACAAGTCAGTTCAACCAAAACTTAAACCTGGATACCTAATTTTTGTGAGCAGTGTGTTACCAACTGCCCTATGCAAGCAAGCTTAACATATTTGAAATTCAACTCACCACTAGTTCTTCTCTATCCCATTCACACAGAGGCTCTCCTACTAAGCTGCTGGAGTAGCACAATTGAGAAAATAGACATAGTCCCAGTTCAAATTTCTAATGCTGCACTGAACTCTTATTGTATTCCATACTTGTGTAATGTCCGTTTCATCCTTATCCATTGTTGTACCAATCAGCTTAACCTGATAATTATGTTCTCATAATCTACTGTGTGTGTCAGTGTGACACAATAATTACAGTCTAGTTTTAGAGTATGTGTTCTCATCTTTTTCTATTTCTCTCCAGCTCTAGCCAAAAGAATCAATTATTACAAAAGCATGTTGCAGTTATACTGTTTAACATTCCATGATTGTTCTTTTGCTTGGTGTGTTTACATACATAGATACAGATATAAAAAGCATGTTTTTCATTATGTTATGTGAATTTGTTTTTCAAAAAGTTTTATATTCTTTGTTAGACTTACTGTTATTGATTTTGAGTTCACAGACATCTTTTTCCCAACAAAAAGTTGTAGTGGTGTCATGGCCATTATACAGACTGCTGATCCAATTAATGCACTAATGCCAAGTTTTGTGTACAGTAAATACATTAGTACAGCTATCTGAAACATAATATCAGTACTTTATCAGTATATTGATTGTGGCTTGAAGTAACAACATGAAGGATAAACATAGAAATTTCCATGTTTACACAAAAATTTTTGTCATAACAGCAGGTTTTGGATGTGAAAATGTCAAAAGGATCATTTAATTTCTTATTTTCATTCACTAATGTATTATGGTATCATATTCTGGGGTAACTCATCACAGAGAAAAAAAGTGTTGTTGTACAAAAGTGTGTAACAAGGATATTGAGAAGTGTTCCCTCCAGAAACTCTTGTAGACAGCTCTTTAAAGAGTTCAGCATATTGACAACTGCTTCACAGAAACATTTACTCCTTTATGAATTTTGTTATTAACAATCAGTCGCAGTTTGCATACAACAGTGACATTCATAAATATAATACTGTAAGGAGAAGTGATTTACACTAAATGGTCAGTATGTTGGCATATTTTCCTCTGAGAAGATGTACTACAATTTTAAAATAGATTCATTCATTATGGCAGCAAAAGATAGATTGCTGAAACAAGACCTACATCCTCCAGGTCAAATTCAGGATCCAGCAGAAAGACCTCCCAAATTTCAAAAGATAGTTACAAACAAAGACATACAGAATTTATTTGTGGACAACAAATAGTATGCCATGTTACATTACTTGATTTTAATTATTACAGTCCTGGAAATTGAAATAAGAACACCGTGAATTCATTGTCCCAGGAAGGGGAAACTTTATTGACACATTCCTGGGGTCAGATACATCACATGATCACACTGACAGAACCACAGGCACATAGACACAGGCAACAGAGCATGCACAATGTCGGCACTAGTACAGTGTATATCCACCTTTCGCAGCAATGCAGGCTGCTATTCTCCCATGGAGACGATCATAGAGATGCTGGATGTAGTCCTGTGGAACGGCTTGCCATGCCATTTCCACCTGGCGCCTCAGTTGGACCAGCGTTCGTGCTGGACGTGCAGCCCACGTGAGACGACGCTTCATCCAGTCCCAAACATGCTCAATGGGGGACAGATCTGGAGATCTTGCTGGCCAGGGTAGTTGACTTACACCTTCTAGAGCACATTGGGTGGCACGGGATACATGCGGACGTGCATTGTCCTGTTGGAACAGCAAGTTCCCTTGCCGGTCTAGGAATGGTAGAACGATGGGTTCGATGACAGTTTGGATGTACCGTGCACTATTCAGTGTCCCCTCGACGATCACCAGTGGTGTACGGCCAGTGTAGGAGATCGCTCCCCACACCATGATGCCGGGTGTTGGCCCTGTGTGCCTCGGTCGTATGCAGTCCTGATTGTGGCGCTCACCTGCACAGCACCAAACACGCATACGACCATCATTGGCACCAAGGCAGAAGCGAATCTCATCGCTGAAGACGACACGTCTCTATTCGTCCCTCCATTCACGCCTGTCGCGACACCACTGGAGGCGGGCTGCACGATGTTGGGGCGTGAGCAGAAGACGGCCTAACGGTGTGCGGGACCGTAGCCCAGCTTCATGGAGACGGTTGCGAATGGTCCTCGCCGATACCCCAGGAGCAACAGTGTCCCTAATTTGCTGGGAAGTGGCGGTGCAGTCCCCTACGGCACTGCGTAGGATCCTACGGTCTTGGCGTGCATCCGTGCGTCGCTGCGGTCCGGTCCCAGGTCGACGGGCATGTGCACCTTCCGCCGACCACTGGCGACAACATCGATGTACTGTGGAGACCTCACGCCCCACGTGTTGAGCAATTCGGTGGTACGTCTCCCCGGCCTCCCACATGCCCACTATACGCCCTTGCTCAAAGTCCGTCAACTGCACATACGGTTCACGTCCACGCTGTCGCGGCATGCTACCAGTGTTAAAGACTGCGATGGAGCTCCGTATGCCACGGCAAACTGGCTGACACTGACGGCGGCGGTGCATAAATGCTGCGCAGCTAGCGCCATTCGACGGCCAACACCGCGGTTCCTGGTGTGTCCGCTGTGCCGTGCGTGTGATCATTGCTTGTACAGCCCTCTCGCAGTGTCCGGAGCAAGTATGGTGGGTCTGACACACCGGTGTCATTGTGTTCTTTTTTCCATTTCCAGGAGTGTATGTGTGGTAAATGGCATCCTCCATCATTGACCCATTGACTAAGCCTTTCCCAGAAGTTATCCATAGTTCTTCACATCATTTATGGTGGAAACTGCCACCTTACATGACTGCAGGGTTGTGGGATAATGTTTGTGCATTTGAACCTTATAGTGACCCCAAAGAAAAATATCACAAGGTGATAAATCAGGTAAACTCTGGGGCCAGGCAATGTCTCTGCATAAAGAAAGAAAATATCCAGGGAACAATTCTCTCGAAATTTCATGGGAATGCTGAGAGATGTGAGCTTTGGCTCTGTATCATATGAACAAGCCTTCTCCCTCTTCATGGTGGCCAACAAACTGGTTTAATTTCGGTCCCTATCATGTGACAGCAGCAATTTGAATTAACTGGTACTGTTACACCATCTTCTTCAAGAAAATACAGACCCCACACACCTAATTCAGCGACAGCACACCGAACTGGCACATGATAGTTGTGAAATTATCATTGGTGAAGTTCCTGAGGGTATTCTGCTGCAGCGGAAATTTTGTTTATTTACAGTATCTGACAAGTGTTAGTGGGCCTCATCAGAAGAAATCAAAACAATGCTTGAGGGAATGCTCTGAAGAATTTCTTCCAAACAGCCCTGTGAGTTTCAAAATCTCTCTCACTTCCTTCTTGGTGAACAATCATTTTGTAAGAGTGCATATAAAGGTCTGTGCACTTGGTCCTGTCAGAAAATCTCAGGACCCACATTGTCTGCTGTTGTTACAGTCTGAGGTTAGCCATTATATTTTTTGTTCAGTGCAGAACCTGATGCTCTAAAGTTTGACACCCAAATTTGAATAGTTTTTCTATCAGAAACAGAATCATGTCAGCCAAGTTCAAAGTGAATGTGAAATGCTCAATGAGCATCAATCACAGACCCACCATTACAAATATACCCCTCCTCGACAAACCCAGAATGCTCACCTGGCCAAGCCATTGCACCTTCTGAAAATGGCACATCCACCACTATCGACTGAACTCCTCCACATCAGTAACCCCAGCACAACTCACACAGTGGCCTCTCCAAATACGAGAGATTTTTTTGCCAGACCCTGTACTCACAGTATACACATGGTGTCCAAGTGGCTCTGTTACTGGTCCTGTTCTGTTAACATAGTTCATAAATGGTACATGGGCTTTCACGGACTCATAACATAGTTCTGGCTTGCATGATTACCTCACACAAGAAAGACTATTCTGGTCTGGGGCTGGACTTTCTGGACTTATAGTGACTGGGGTGTGAACAGTTCAGTATTTCAGAAACTATGTAATAGTTTCAAAAACTGCTAGGTTAGCTCTTGCTAATTTGGATGAGCTAATTTGTATGCCCAGGAGGTAGAAGAGCCAGATGGCTATTGGAGCAGATGTATGCCCAGTGGGCAGAAGTCCAGATGGCTATGGGCATTCATGTATGTCCAGCAGGCGGAAATTCCAGACAGTGAATGGCATTCATATACATCCGAGCTCAGTAGCAGGTAAACGTACACAATAGAACAGGTACTCACTGTTGTCCTCATTTCTGACAACAGTCTCATTATCTGGTTTTCTTTGTAATATAGGAATGCACTTTAGTTTTCTCCTGCTCTGGCCCCTTACTGTTTACGAGTCTAACATTTGGCCAGTCCTCTTTTTGCTTCTGATGAGACGACAGTGTTCGCGTGTGTAGCCTTTGCCATGTTGGGACACAATTTATTGGACAAGGAATTAATGGATATTCTTATGAATAGTAGTGATGAAGATTGTAGTGATACTTTGGAACTTTCTTCCAACAAAGAGTTGGATGCATCTGGATGTATTGCTGAATTGTCAACGTGACAAACAGAAGATTCTTCCTCTGAAGATGGAAAAGAAGATGAAGCAAGTGAAACTTTATCAGGAAAAAGAAAGTATGACTGGATGGAGAATCATCCAGTGATGAAATAATATCATTTTGTGAACACATTTAGTGGGTTAAAAGCAAACTTCAAAGAGTCAGCAAGTCATTTAGATTTTTCCCCCATCTGCCATCTCTATACAGATCAACAATTATTATAAATTTATAACTGAGAAAATGATGACAATACCCAGATATTAGCATGCTAGAAACATAAAGAGCCAGCAGAATTTTATTGCTTCCAAGTGTGTTGTCTTCTTATGCCTAGAAGTAAAAAGTTAGAAGCAGTGACAATTCCACTGCATCTCAAGATATTCTTGTAAAAATACATCTCATTGAAGATCACACAAAAAATAAATTCCGTGAGGCAGTAGTACCCTTTGAAGATCTATTGATCGATGAAAGTCTCCTACTTTTTGAAGGAAGGCTCTGATTTAAGGAGTACATTCCAAATAAACAAAGCCATTTTGGCGTTACAATTTTCATCCTTTGTGATGTACCAACAATTATATTTTGGATTATATTGTATACATTGGTGCCGCCATGGAAATAGAATCTTGAAATTCTGATTGTGGAAAATCAGGTGATGTTGTTGTGAGTTTGTTGTTGCCATACTTCAACAAAGTTCATACCATTTATTGAGACAATTGGTATTTTAGCCCCAATTATTCCTGTGGCTCCATGATAAATGTAAAAATGCCATTGGAACAGTACACAAAAACAGGATACATCTAGCACCATTTCCAGACAAGCTGAAAAATAGGGAAATACAGATCAAGTCCTGTGGAACATTAATAGCACTAAAATGGATAGACACAAAAGAAGACTGGATGCTTTTCACCGTAAATGGACCAGAGTTTATGGAGACAGAGAAAAAAGAACATAGAATGGGCCAAAACAAACTGAAACCTACCTGTGTTGTCAGCTATAATAAGTCAATGGGTGCAATCGATGAGACAGACATGCTGTTATCTTCTATACAGTGCATCCGAAAGACAATGAAACAATACAAGAAAGTATTCTTCTTGGAAATAATCTGTCAGTTGCTTGATAAATTTCATACTCAAATGTGTAAAAGTGCAATCCCATGGACAACCAAAGAAGAAAGTCCATTCCAACAGCAGAATAAAGAGGGACAGTATCCAGGATTCCTCGTAGCAATGGAGAAAAAGGAGATTCCTCAGAGATCCTGTGTAGTATGTACTGCTCGTTCACAGTGAAAAGTGACACACATAAGATGCAAAAAGTTGATGTGGCTCTCTGCATGGTGCCATTTTTCAAAAAATATCACACACTAAAGAAGTATTAGGATGTTTTAGTAACTGGGTACATTTCAAGTAAAGGAAAGTAAAAAATAAAAATAAAAAGTAAATAAAAGTAAAAAAATGGTTTTCACTCAGCCAGTAGCAGTACAGAGCCTGTGTCAAAAATGAGGATGGGAAACCACTAAAGTAAACTGTACTGAATGTGATGAGCTGAAAAAGAAAACAGCAAGAAAGAAGAAGGCAGACGTTTACTATTTGATTTCTTACTGTTGAGAATCACTTTAGTCTTTAATTACAAATGAACCCATGGGTCTATCGCAAAATGAGTTATCCGAATATATTTTTGTTTAACTGTGAGTCCGGATACATGACACATTTTGGTTTTAAATCGCTGTAATTATTTATTATTTAAGATAGTAGCAAGAATTGTCCGAGATTTGGGAGTTTTTGCTACGCACTACTCACTTTAAAATTATGTATCTTGAAACACATTTGTTCGATGTTAATGAAATTTTAATATGTTGTAGACACCTAAATCAACGGTGTAGGAATTACTATTAAAAAAGTTCCTATCATTTTTATAAACCCACTGTTTTTCAGCCCATAATAAACATGTAATTAAAACTCTTGGTTAGTTTCGAAGAGTGTCATGACACATTTCAGAAACTTAAAAATACCTTGCTTGATGACAGATGTTTAGTACCTCTTGATCCTGCCAAACTAGTGATTTTGCAAGTAGACGCTTCCTCTTACCGAACTGCAGCTGTGCTTTCACACAGAATTGATACACAAGACAGACCTATTGCTTTTGCCTCAAAGTAGTTAAATCAAACTCAGTGCAATTATTCACAAATTGAAAAAGGAGCTGCCACTACTGTGTATAGTGCAACAAAACTCCATCACTATCTGTTTGGTCGCAAGTTCTGTTTAGTGACAGATCACAAGCCTTTGCACTCCTTGTTTCATCCATCAAAGCTGGTTCCTATATGTACTGCTTAAAAATTGCAACATTGGGCTTTGTTTCTATCCCAGTATCAGTATGAAATTGTGTACAGACCTGCAGCAAAGCACGGCAATGCTGACGCCCTTCCAATTGTCCCCGGCTCTGATTTTGATTCCTCTGATGTATCTTGTTGCCAAATCAATGTGCAGGACTCTGAATTGTTGCAGTCTTTTCCACTGAAGACAGAAAAATTGCACAGACGACAGAAGCAGATACTGAGCTGAAGATTTTGTTGCATTACATTCACATGTCTTGGCCTCACTTATTGGACAGTATTCTGAGCTCAATAGTGGCCAATACTTTGTTCATTGGCATAATCTTGCAGTATAACAATGCATGATGTTAGTACAATCTGACAGTGGACAATTGCATGAGCTCATTCCCGCAGTGTTGCAAAATGCTTTGTTACAATTGCTTCACCAAGGACACTGGGGAATTGTTTGCACTAAACAGTTAGCACGCCACCATTGTACTTGGCAGGGCAGAGGCATCCTCATTGAATAGATGACATCACAGTGTTGCGTATGCATGGTAAACCAATTTGTTCCACCACAGACCTTTGTAGCTTCGCCTAAGATGCAATCACCAAAGCATTGGGTGCACATTGACTTTGCAGGACCATTCTGGAACACCTGTTGGCTTTTGTGGTGACTCTTTTAGCAAGTTTCCATTTGCAGTGCCTATGAACTCTACCGCATCACATAGCACCATTCAAGTGTTGTCCTCAATTTTTTGCCTTGAAGGATTGCCTAAAGTCATTGTTACAGTCAATGGACCTCAGTTCACATCACATGACTTTCGACAATTTTGTGAATGAAATGGCATTCGTCATCTAACAAGTAATCGTTTCCATGCCCAGTCCAGAATGCTTCGTACACACTTTTAAACAACAAATGGCCAAGCTTCGCACCTCCCACCCATCTCCCACACATGGGTACAGATGTTGCAACTCTTTTCTCACCTCCTATCACTCCCACGCACGTGACAGACCATCACCAGTGGAACTTCTGCATGGCCGCTTCACTTGCTCCACCCGCCACAACATTTGGAACTGCCATTGGTCCACAAGTATTACTTTGCACTGCACAATCTTGTTCTTTACAGGGTTTTTGGCCATCGTCAGTGCTGGGAGCAAGGTGAGATCCAGAAACGCATTGGCACATATATGTATCTAATTGCAGGTTCTGATAATTTGCAGCACCATCACCAGTATCTAATTTGCATTTGTCATTTGCCCCATGACTCTGCTGCTTTTCTTTCCCCAGATTCACGGCCTCATGAGACCACCCACAGGTGAGGATGAGCCAATGAACATCGCACCCTCACCTCTGTCTCCACCGTCACTGTTCTCCGACCTTATGGACTTGGACCCACCATCACTGTCTTTGCCCCAGGAGACGCCCTCAGGACTGGACGTGTATATTGAGTAGTGTTTCCAGGAGGATGTTTCGCTGCTCTCACAAACCAGATGGTTGGGTACGGCTGGGAGTACACCATCCTCCACAGCTACGTCTCCCAGCTCATCTCTACATCCAGCTTCCTGCTGCCACACACCCTCCTCCCCCCCCCCCCCCCACTCCACCCCTCCCTTCGAAACTACTGGCTCTGTGGCTCTGTACAGGCTGCAATGCTTTACTTTGCTAAACACTGTTGTTGTTGTTGCTAGGATCATGTGAATGACAGTGGTGTTCATTACTTGTAGCTAGAGTTGTAAAATTACCATAGGCTACTGTAGCATACTATAAGCAGGCATAGACTATGGTAGTTTTCTAGTTTTCTTAGTAGCTTTGGTCAGTTAAGATCATATCCACAATGCCTGTACATTAGGTGTCATAACAATCACTTTCTTTATGTATATAATCAGCATCTTGCTGTGGTTACATAAAAATGCAGAAGATAGGCACTCAACTAATTCTTATTACTTTTAAAACTCAGTTCATGTTCTGTAAGGATATAAAATACGCAGTGGACTAACTCTGAATGATGTGCAGTTCTAATTATGCACAAAATAAACAATCAAACAAAGAAAATGTGAACAGAAATAGTCAGCTCCCAGTTCCTCTCTTACACATTCATTTATTTATGTTCCTTTCCCTGCCAATGCTACCAATAATGGACCTATCATTTACTACATTGTTTATGTAGTGTACCAAATCCACCAAACTGTAGTTTTGGTAGAGCACAATTCTACTGCTAGCCATTTTGACTGTAGCTACAGTTACAGTGCAACTATATTTCTGAAATATTTATTCTGAACAAAGTCCTAGAAAAATTACTGAAAGTCACTACTATTGGACAGATCCTCATTTATCAAAGGACTGAATGCTTTTGCCTATTAGCCATCCATGTTGCCTCTTATCAGAAATATTCAGACCATGATGTTTATATTGCTTATCAGTACTTCCCTCGAACAATTATACCAATATCAATTTAATATTTCATTTGTGTGCAAAGCAGAATGTTAACAGTTAAACATTAAACAGTAAAATACTTGCCTTCAGTGGAATTGCCCAAATATAATGTCCAATCCAAAAAAATGACATTATGTTGAATGAATCTTCTGACATCAAGTTTGTTATTGTTCCAGTATCTATTGCTGTTTGACATTTCACATGTTTTTCCATGGTATGCTTGACTGTACCATTTGATAAATCATGACTACTTTCTGGTCTCTTCTCTTTTATGCCTGCATTGTGACTATTAATCAGACCACCTGATTTATGTAAATATATTGGCTGCTGTTCATGCTCATCCTTGTGTTCTCTTATTGCCCATACACAAAGTTGCAGTGATTTCTTATATACCAAGGCCTGGAAAGAAAATAACCACACATAAGAAAGAGGATGCTGCCAGTAAGGTACTCACTTCTTACTTCTGCAGTACAACACATTAGTTTAGTAATTATGTAACTACAGTCTAAGTAAATTATTTGGGGGCCACAGGTGTTATTAACTATTAATATCTATGTTTCAAAGAGTTAATTTTCAAATTTTACTGCAGTGTTAAGATATATATTTAAAAAAGGAAAATGGTTGGAGCTTCTCTAAAAAAAACAGGCCAGTAGATATAAGACAATTGTAATGCAGTTCCAAAGCAAAATTTTATAATATTTTAATTATTTTAATTTAATCAACTGTGGGTTCTTGGCGAAACATTGTAAATTAACTAAACAAACACTGTTTCTTAGCCTTGTTTCACAATTTATTATTAATGTTATTGCAGAATCTAGGTTTCGGGTTATAAGCCAATTTCCAAGTACATTACTGATTCCCATAGATGATAATGCATAGATAAACATGATGACAAGGAAAAGATAATCTCAACTTCTTAAGGTATTGATCTATAGCTTAATGTACAATTACATTCGATGACCATTTTTTAACAAATCACATACATGATTACATATTCGCAAATTATACAACAGTGACCGTATTAAAATTATGCATAAGCCAAGATACTTTTAATTACAATGGACTGGGGCCCAAAGTTTTGCTTCTATCCTGGAGTTGTGATCTCATCTAAAATTGGTGAATAATTGAATTGGGTTTCCTCGTTTACTAATAGATGTAAGGATATACCC
This sequence comes from Schistocerca cancellata, assembly GCF_023864275.1. Lineage (NCBI taxonomy): Eukaryota > Metazoa > Arthropoda > Insecta > Orthoptera > Acrididae > Schistocerca > Schistocerca cancellata. Next base: position 613,790,842 of record NC_064626.1, read on the forward strand.
ATCCCAACACCCATAATTAAATGAGCAAATCCAGTTCAATTATTCACCTCTTTTAGATGAGATCATAACCCCAGGATAGAAGCAAAACTTCAGGCCCCAGTCCATTGTAGTTAAAAATATCATGGCTGATGCATAACTTTAGTCTGGTCAATGTAGTATAATTGGTGAATGTGTAATAATGTATGTAATTTGTTAAAAAGTGGTCATTGATGTAATTGTACATTAAGTTATGGATCAACGCCTTAACAAGCTGAGATTATCTTTGCCTTGTCATCATGTTTATCTGTGCATTATCATCCTTGGGAATCAGTAATGTACTTGAAAATGGGCTTATAACCCGAAACCTAGGTTGTGCAATAACATTGTGAAACAAGGCTAAGAAACAGTGTTTGTTTATTTAATTTATCAGATTTTTTAATTATCTGTCAAATGAAGTTATCACTGCCTGTAGAAGCAAAAGCAAACAGAAAAGGCAGATTTAAGACATAGCCCCTTCAAATGATCCTGAGAATATTGTAACTGTTATAAGACAAGAAACCATATCTCAGGGTTGGTGTGCAGGTAACTGCTTTTAACAGAGTAAAAAAGTCTTGCAAAAGGAGCAGATATGGGTAAGGAAGGAGGTTAAGATCTTTCAAATTGCATTTCCAGGGAGACCTAAATGCCTCTGCATTTGATTGGTACTACAGATATTCAAAATATTACACAAACCCCAGTTAATGAAAGTATCCACATTATTGAAGTGTGACATTATTATTTACTATTTTCTGTTGCGTAGTAGCAGTATGAGTGCCACATAGTGTAAAAGCATATTTTCTTATTAACAAACTCTTACACTTGATTTGATTTATTTTTACATTCCCTTCACTTGAGAGTACTTCATACAGAGAAGCAATAATGGGCTTAAAAAAGACCCTACTTTGAGTAGCTTCCAGAAAAATGTTAATGAAGAATAAGTGATGAAATATTGCAGAACCAATATTAAAACACAACATCAATAATAATAAAATGTAATTGGATGGATAAAAAATCCACTCACCAAGCAGCAGCAGAACACACATACAAAATAAGGTTATGATTAGGCAAGGTTCTGGAGCCAGTGGCTCCTTCTTCAGGCAGAAGGGTTGAAGAGGATGGAAAAGGGGCAAAGGAAAAGGACTGAAGAGGTCTAGGAAAAGGGGTAGATTTCAGAAAAGTCACCCAGAATCACAGGTCAGGGGAAACTTACTGGATGGGATGAGAAGGAAAGTGCATCCAAGGAAACATTAGGGGCAGATAACAGTGGGATTATGTAGAAGGAGAGAAGTCTGGTGGAGTGGGAATTGGCTGACGAGACATATAGGTTGCAGATTAGCTGGGTAAGAGCAAGAGATTGCTGTATTTTAAACCATTAAAGAGGCTGGTGTAGAGTAGGATTACATACGGAAACAGGGACTTTCAATGCTAGGCCTTTTGGAGGACTCCAAAGGACGAACAGGTTTCAAAAAATAGAATGTGGGACCTTAGTTTTGATAGTGCAAAAGCATGTTTTCAAAAACAACATATGTAATATGTGATGGGATTCATCATGACAAGAGAAGACAATTTAAAATGTTAGAAACCATAGGAGTGGCAAAAGAGACAAGCAGAGGGAGGATAAAAGATAAAAAGCCAGAAGAAAAGCAAAGGAAAAAACTCAGAAAAAATCAGAAAAATTCATATGGAATTCATGATAACAGACAATGGTCAACAAGAGGCAATGAATGGGTGAGAATTTCTCACCAGAAAAGTGGTCTATATGGTATGAAAAAAATGTCGGAGAAGAAAAAAATCAATTAGGAAAGTAGTGAAAAGATCCAAATTTTAAAAACTAGGTGAATAGAAAGATAAAGTCATAGAATAAAATGTAAACTATTTAGCTTGGCAGTTAAAGTAATGTAGGAGATGGCAGTAAAAGTCAATCAGAGTGGCTTGGCAAAAAACCAATACACAAAAACCTAAAAGAATTATGTATAAACAAGATAAGTGGAGGGTGGGAAAGAAAGTAGCTGTCAAATTTGTAAATAAATTTGTGAAAGATGATCAGGAGAAAGCCCTGCAGTGTAGTGAATTGTAAATTGTTAGAGGCAAATTCATAAATAACAATGGAATTGTTATATTCAACTAAAATGGACCCATCTATTTGCACATAATTCAGTACAAGAAAAGATGTAGGGGCAAAGAGTTGATTAGTCTTAGTGACACAGACAAATAAACAAATGGATTAGCACATAAGGTTGAAGACAGACACCAGTTTGAACAAGACAGGTGACAACAAAGACTGACAAGAGTGTTGCATAAGAAGGAGTGATGGTCACATGGGCTAATATAACAATGAAAGCAATCAATTGTTGACAATATAACATAATTGAATAGATACAAAAATCTATTCACCAAGTGGTGGCAGAGCATACTAATAAAAGAAGGTTATAATTAGCAAGCATTTGCAGCCAGTGGCTTTCCTTCTCATCCCAGCTGGTGAGTCTCCCCTGAACTGCAGTTCTGGGTGATTTTTGCTAAATCTATCCTTTTTTCTAAACCTCTCCAGTCCATTTCCTTCAACTCTCTTCCTCCCCCTTTAATCCTTCTGCCTGAAGAAGGAGCTAGTTGCTCTGAAAGCTCGACTAATTATAAACTCCTTTTATGTGTGTGTTCTGCCGCCAATTGGTGAGTAGATTTTTTATCTATCCAATTACATTATATTGTCATAAATTGGTTGTTTTCATTCTTATAACATCAAGGCCCCCGGAGTAGACAACATTCCATTGGAACTACTGACGGCCTTGGGAGAGCCAGTCCTGACAAAACTCTACCATCTGGTGAGCAAGATGTATGAAACAGGCGAAATACCCTCAGACTTCAAGAAGAATATAATAATTCCAATCACAAAGAAAGCAGGTGTTGACAGATGTGAAAATTACCGAACAATCAGTTTAATAAGCCGCAGCTGCAAAGTACTAACATTAATTCTTTACAGACGAATGGAAAAACTAGTAGAAGCCGACCTCAGGGAAGATCAGTTTGGATTCCATACAAATACTGGAACACGTGAGGCAATACTGACCTTACGACTTATCTTAGAAGAAAGATTAAGGAAAGACAAACCTACGTTTCTAGCATTTGTAGACTTAGAGAAAGCTTTTGACAATGTTGACTGGAATACTCTCTTTCAAATTATAAAGGTGGCAGGGGTAAAATACAGGGAGCAAAAGGCTATTTACAATTTGTACAAAAACCAGATGGCAGTTATAAAAGTCGAGGGACATGAGAGGGAAGCAGTGGTTGGGAAGGGAGTAAGACAGGGTTGTAGCCTCTCCCTGATGTTATTCAATCTCTATATTGAGCAAGCAGTAAAGGAAACAAAAGAAAAATTTGGAGTAGGTATTAAAATCCATGGAGAAGAAATAAAAACTTTGGGGTTCGCTGATGACATTGTAATTCTGTCAGAGGCAGCAAAGGACATGGAAGAGCAGTTGAACGGAATGTTGTAAGGCAGACATAAATCGACAGTGCATTACTTAGTATGATAACTAAAGGTTATCAGCCTTCATTAATAGCTCAGGGTACCAGTTTCAAAGGTTTCATAAAACTCTTGGCTCCCCAATATAACATTCCATGAAGGAAAAGTTCAATCAAATGACAGCATTTGCAGGCAAGTGCAACATAAAGGATGATGGGCCCAAGATAGCTGCTGCTGCTCTACTTATATCATTAATGACTTTTTTGACATGTTTAAGCAACACACATCTTTGAGCAATGAATTGCATCTATCTGTGAAACAGCATGTGAGCATGTGAGCCTTACACTAAAAATCTTCAAATTCATATATTCTCCCTAATTTCATCTTCATTTGGTGAAACTGTAAACAAATGACAGTTAAATGGTAAGGTCACAAATATTGTAAATAATAATACAATAAACATGAAATATATTTTAGTATAATGATAAGGATAGTTGCTACTCACCATATAGAGGAGATGCTAAGTCTATTTTTGTCAAAGGTCTTGTTCGCCGAAAGCTAACTTTCTGACAGTCTTTTTGTCATGCTTTCTGCAACTCAGCATCTCTGCTGTATGGTGAGCAGCAACTATCCTTTTCATTATATTGTTACATTCCATCCTGGATTTTCCATTGTTTAAGTATATTTCCAGGTACACCATAGGTGTGCAATATTTTCCTTGCTTCACTCATATCTTAAACCTCATGACAAAGTAGACTATATCCAAAATTTCTGAATTTCAAAAAATTAAGACGTAAATGTCATCATATTATTTCTTTTTTTTATTTGTTTTCCAGTTTTGTTTGCTTGCTCAAGGATAAACTAGGAATCATTGGGCATCTATTAGACAACTGGTTCAGGTGATGGAAAAATGGAAATGAGCGTATGGCATCGTTGGCCAGAAGGCCCCTATTTGGGGAAGTTCGGCCACCAAGTGCAAGTCTTATTTCATTCAACACCACATTGGGCAACTTGCACATCAATGATGAAGATGAAATGATGATGAGGACAACGCAACACCCAGTCCATGAGCAGAGAAAACCTCCAACCCAGCCAGGAATCGAACCCCGGCCCATTTGCACGGGAGGCAAGCATGTTACCACCAAGCTACGCAGGTGGACATTCAGGTGATTTAACAGAGAATGCAGAACAAATGGTGCTTGTAACATTACTGGAACCCTGTATTAAAAAGTTGGGTTTCAGAAGCAGTGAAAAGGTGAAACATAATATCAGCTTCTCATTTCCCCATTTAGGTCCATCATAGGATACGAAACAGTTTTCTCAAACCACCTGTTGTTTCCATCATTAGTATATCAGTGGCATTCCTTTGTTAAATGATTCACCCTCCTAGAACGCTGTTAACTATGAAGTTCAGCACTGCAATGACCAACATACTGCAAGATCTAGTAATATAGGGGGGAGATCCTTCCACATTGCTCTGCAGATCTTCTGTTACAATTGAGAAAAAAATAACAGCAGATGCTCATTGTAGATCACTCTGTACCATCTGAACAAATATTATCAAGCACAAAGCTCATACTAAACAGCCAATGCCTGTCTGGAAGTATGTACGGGAAGATCGTTTTCTTGAAAACCATTGGTGTCTATGACTGGTAGCTCATATTGCATTTTTTATTATGGTTTATATCACAATTCACTTTCTTTGCTAAAAATTGACATACCAAAACATGTACACAATATTCATGTAATATAATAACTTAGGGATCAATAGCTTGTGGTCTTGTGGTTAATGTTGGTGCCTCTCAATCACAGGGCGTTAAGTTTGATTCTCACACAGGCCAGGGATTTTCTCGACTTGGGACTGAGTTTGTGCGTGTCCTCAACATTGTTTCATCATCAACATGCAAGTCACTGAAATGGCATCACATAAAAAGACTTGCACCAGACAGCCAAAAATGCAAAAGCACATTCATTTTATGACTTATGGGAACATACATGGGTGCAATATCCGCATATATTTCAATTAGTGAACACCCTCTCATTTTCGAGACACAAACAAAAACAGTGATTGCAGTTTATGACAACTTTAGCCATTAGTGAGGAAGGCAATGTCAAACAGGAAAGACAACACTAACTGGAAGTAACTAGCATTACCTCACAACCAAAGATAACCAACATCAGATTTTATCATTCACAAAATGTTAAATTAATAATGAGTGATCAGGTAGTGATCGCTCTGTCCCTCTGTTGTTAGGACAAGGGCAGATCATGATTATAGGCACAATTTCAGCAAAAATCTCATTATCTATTTATCAGATCACTTCCTAGTTTAATCTCAACATCTTTCTCAATACCATTCTCCAGGTAACTGGAAGTGAAAGCCAGAATCTCCCTGTTGTTGTACTCAATCTGATGACTGGAGCCAAGGTAGTGTTCTACTAATACAAATTGGCTCAGCTGTTGTAAGCCTTTGTGACACTTGTGCTCTATAGATCAGTCCTCCACAATTCTGATGGTCTGACCAAAGTAAGACATGCCACAACTGCTAGGGATATAGCAGACAATGAGATCATTGTTTACAGAATATATATGTGCCTTTTTCTTAGATGGTGGTAGCAAAACATATTTCAAACTGTGTTTTCTCAATCCAGTCCTGCTGTAAATAGTATCTGTGTAAAGCAATAAAGGTGCAGACTTAGGTGCGGCATCATTATTTTCCTCATTCAGGTGATGCACGGTTGGTCAACAGCACAATGTGTGTGTTATTTGTCTCTCACCTTACCAACTCTGACACAAGGTTACTGCAAGGTGGGCTAACACAGCTGATGAACTTTCAGGTAAGGCACTGACATGGGGCCTATAAATCAAGGTATGTAGTATCCCACCATGGTGAGCCATATGGTGACAACTATCAGCATGAAGATACAAATTAGTGTGGGTACACTTCTGATAAATGACAAGTCCCAATGTACCATCGGCCTCTTTCTTTATCAGTGCAGCAGTGATGGGAAGGCAATCAATTTTCTCATTTCCATGTTAAAGCAAACATTCGGATGGATTGAATTGAGATGTTCTAAAAAGCTGTGCAAATTCTCACTACCATGACACCAAATAATAAAAGTATCATCTACTTATCTAAAAAAAAAAAGCATGGAGGCTTCTGAGTGACTGACTGTAGAATACATTCCACAAAATCTTCCATAAAAAGAATGGCAGAGGTTGGTGACAAAGGACTTCCCATTATAACTCTCTCTGCTCATAGAACTGGTCATTCAATAAAAAGTAAATGGAGGGCAACACATGTCAAAACAAGTATGTTAATTCAACACCAGACCTAACTTTAATCAAGCATAGTGAATCCCACAGAGAAATGTGAGTGAAGAGAGGTACCATATTAAAACTCAGTAAAATATCAGAGTCAGTCAAACATTCCTCTGACTGACATGATACCCACTGAATTCCTAATGTGATATACAGCAGATAAGAATTTGCTTGATGCCTTCCTAACAGGCAGCCTCTGCTCCTTCCAAGATCCAGTGAGGCTTCAATTCAAAGAAATAGTATCGACAGAGATATAAGCCAAATAAATTCATAAAGATGGTACTGATCCTCCATTATACACAAAACAGGTCAGAACACTCTTGGAGGGAGGGGGGGGGGGGGGGGGGGAGGATGCAAAATTTAAAAGAATGTAAAATACTTTAATGTAAGACACTTTTAACAGTTTCTTCAATGAAACTCTGTCATGAAATGTGACAGAATATCCAAAGAGATTCTGGGTGTATGTAAAGTCCACCAGCAGCAATACATAATCTGTGCCTAGGAAGTTTAAATAAAATGCTTTCTGTCACAATTTTTTCATGTTTTATGAAATTATATAATGCATTTCAGACGCTATCAGTCCATCTTCAAGTGGAAATCATCTAATACACAGTTTACATTTGCTCTTGAATGAGGTGAAATGCATTTTCCTGTTATGAGAAAGTTAGGTATTAGGTTTTTCTTTTGTGAATCAAGTGCAGCGATATCTGAGAATCAGTGGGGAAAAAATAACAGTAAAAGACTTACCAAACAAACAAGGAAGAACATTTTTAATCTTTGGAGACCAGTCTTGTTTGTTTGATAAGTTTTTTGTTGTTTTCTCCACTGTTTCTGACATACTTCCACACTAATTCACAAAATACGAAACCTATCATCTAACTTTTTCATAACAGGAAAATGCATTTCAACTCACTCAAGAGCAGTTATGTATTAGATGACTTGCACCTGAAGATAGATCCACAAGATCTGAAATTCACTGAGTAATTTAATAAAATGTAAAAAGATTTTGACTGAAGGCATTTTATTCAAACTTCAAGACATTTTATTCAAACTTCATGTGTATTTAATAAATTCATATTCACAGCTGCAAAATATGGATAAAATAAAAATAAAATACAATCAATACCTTGACTGCAGTATAGCAATGATAATGTTACCAATGACACTGCCACTAAAGTGGAGTTACTAAACACAGCTTTCCAAGATTCCTTCACCACAGAAGGCGAAGTAAATGTTCGAGAATTCAAACCAAGAACAGCTGCCAACATGAATACCTCACAACTAGATATCTATGGAGTAGTGAAGCAGCTTAAATCACTCAACAAAGGCAAGCCCTCCAGTCATATTATATGCTGATTAGGTTCCTATCAGAGTGTGCTGATTCAATAGCTCCATACTTAGCAATCATATTCAACAGCTCACTCATTGACAGATCCATACAAAAAGACTGTGAAGCTGCACAAGTTACACTAACACCCAAGAAAGGAAATAGGAGTAATCCACTGAATGTGACTAACATTGATTTGCAGTGGGATTTTGGAACAAATACTGCATTTGAACTTTATAAATTAACGAAAAGAAAATGATTTACTGACAAACAATCAACACAGATTCAGAAAATTTCATTCTTTATTCTCATGAAGTAGTGACTGCTATCCACAGGTGATGTTAAATTGATTCCATGTCTTTATATTTCCAGAAGGCTTCTGACACTGTTCATCACACGCAACTTTGAATCAAATTCTGTGCCTATGAAGTATTATCCCAGTTGTGCAACTGGATTCATGATTTCCTGTCAGAAAGGTCACATTGATAGTAATTGATGGAAAGTCATCAAGTCAAACAGAAATCATATCTGACATTCCCCAAGGAAGTATTATAGCCCTCTGCTGTTCCTAATCTATATAAATGATTTAATAGGCAATCTGAGCAGTCATCTTCAATTGTTTTCAGATAATGCTTTCATTTACCATCTGGTAAAGTCATCAGATGATCAAAACAACTGAAAAATGTTTTGGACAAGATATCTGTATGGTACAAACTGTGAAGCCTTCCACATGAGTACAGTACTAAAAAGAATCCACTAAATTTTGGTCATACAGTAAATCACATAAATCTAAAGGCTGTGAATTCAATTAAATATTTAGGGATTACAATTATGCATAACTTAAGTTGGAATTCTCACATAGTTAATGTGTGGAAAGCTAACCAACAACTGTGTCTTATTGGCAGAACACTTAGAAGATGCAACAGGTCTGCTAAAGAGCTTGCCTACTGTATGCTTGTGCATCCTCATCATGAGTTCCACTTTGCAGTGCAGGATCTGCTTCAGATAGGAATACTGGGGCATATCAAAAAAGTTCAAAGAAATGCAGCTCAATTTATATTATTGTAAAGTAGGGGTGAGGGTGTCATGGATGTGATACACGAGTTAGGGTGGCAATCATTAAAATAAAGAATTTTATAGCAGAATCTCTTCACAAAATTTAAATTACCAACTTTCTCCTCCAAAGGGGAAATTATTTTGTTGGTACCCATCTACATAGGGAGAAAGAATCACTGTAATGAAATAAAAGAAATCAGCTCCCACAGAAATATTTCAGTGTTCGTTTTTCTCCTGCGCTGTTTGAGGGTGGAATGGTAAAGAAATAGCTTGAAGGTGGTTTAGTGAACCCTCTGCCGGGCACTTAATTGTGAATTGATGATTGGTCACGCAGATGCAGATGTAGATACGTACTGACCAACTAGTAAGCTCAAGCAGAGTAGCAAGGTGTTTTGCTACACAGTGTGTTGGCGCACCTATATTAATGTATTACTGACAATAGAGGAATTGCTTCCTTACAGATCTTCAGATAATCTAAAGGAGACAACACCATACATGTTGAGCTATTTACTTTTCTTCAAGAGGGTGGTAATCTTCCTCTCAATTATTTTTGTCTGGTCAGCACTGAGTCTGTGATGCAATGGTTCAGCTAGTAACCGCTGTGTCTTATAAACACAACCCCATTTGTCCAGCTCAACCATAGCATTGTTCTTTTCCTCTTGTCCACAGATAACAATATCAGAATCCACACTGAGAAACTGTAAAGTAGAATTCTCACATTCTTTGGCAAACATGCACCCATCAATGTGACACGCTTCTATCCTAGACTCCTCGGTAGCACCCCTTTGACAAAACTTACGAAATAAATAACTAGAAAAGCATTTGGGTTCCAATACAAAGTTCAAGCTCTTCTCTAGCATGGATAATGATGTGTCATCCAAATACTTACTGGTGAGTTGTAATATCACATTACAAGTCAGGGAAACATTTGTTTCTAAATATGCCATCTTTTGGTTTCTGGTTGACATTGCATTGTCCACCAAGGATTTAAGGTGGCATGCAGGGTGAGCTCTCATCTCATTTGTGTTTTGAAAATGACAGGGTGTTTACCTGTCAAAATATAGAAATTTTTCAAGGATGGAACCCAGCTGCATTCTGGTAAGTTATTTGACCAATCAAAAACTTGGAGAGGCCCAAGTAGTTATCTTCATGTTTCTAAATAAAAATGCATAAATTCATTTCTGGAGTTTGCTTCATCATTTTTACTCTGGATTTTCTAACTGTTTTTCAGCATGCTTAATTTGACTATTAAAGTCCATAACAATTCATCATATGGGTTGTAAATGAGCATTTCAGACCACGTCCATATAATAGAACAATGTGTAAAATAACTTATTAGCTTTCATTTACAAACAAGCTGGAAATATTTTGATAATATAAGGAAAGACATTAATCACAAATTAAATGCATAACAAACAAAATAAAACAGAGAATAAAACTGAAACTTATTTGTGATTTCAAGAATTAACTACTGCGTAAGATCCATCTTAGAGTTGGTACCAACAGACACTGTTAGATTGTGGAACTGGAAGAAGCTTGAGCTGGCTCAAAGATTTCTTAAGCTGCCCAGTTCATTCAAGACATGATCAGGCACAGTATTACTTAGGGGACCCTGTCATCACTTGCAAACATTCATTAAAGAGGCATCTCGTCTCCACTTGCTTATTATTAATATTTATAAAATTAAGCAAGTTCTTTTCCTGTAAGTTTATCATGAATGCAACTGTTTTTTACATTAAATTTTGTTTTGAAGTTACATGACATTATCATATTTCATTAAAAAAATATTTCCAAATATCTTTTGATTACTTATTACATTCATCATCACAGTCCAGCAGGAGCTCCTAATATACAGAAAATCATTGACCTCTTGGCTGAATCTTCATTTTGTGAGAGGTGGAAAAAATTTTGGAAAATAATACCACCCTGGACTGAAGGAGTGTAACTACATTCTCTGCCAGAATTTCAACTACCTTTCATTTTGCCTTGAAATGGAAGACAACCTTTCCAAAATCCTTCTGTTGACAGTGAAAGTGGTATTCCGGTACCCGCCCCTCTGGTCCTTATGCCACACATACTCCCAGTACTTTCCCACATGAGACATATCCCTGTGAAAAACACAGATCCAAGACCATCTCCACGTAGCCATTAAGCACGTCCTGTTGCAGCCCCATCACAAGCATAACCCTTCCATCAGGGCTGAAAGTCATGCTTTATATCAGTCCTTTTGCACAGCCTTTTATGTAGGTAATACCACATACTAGCTGTTCTGTCAAATGAATTGCCACTGCCGAACTGTGATCAACGGCAAACTTGGACACTCACCCCATAGCAGAAGCAAGAGATGCCACCAAGTACAACAAACCAGAAGCTCCTGTAAAGTTTGGAAGGTAGGAGATGAGATACTGGCAGAAGTAAAGCTGTGAGGACTGGGTGTGAGTCGTGCTTCGGTAGCTCAGATGGTAGCGCACTTGCCCGTGAAAGGCAAAGGTCCCGAGTTCGAGTCTCGGTCAGGCACACAGTTTTAATCTGCCAGGAAGTTTCATAATAGTGCACACTCCGCTGCAGAGTGAAAATTTCATTCTGGAATTTATTATTATATTATTGTTGTAACTCATCACTAGTGCTCTTAATAGTGCACACTGTTTTTATTCCATTTATCTTGCTGTCAGTACTGTTGCCCACAGATTATTCTAGCTCTGTTTAGCGAATTTCTTTTCCTGTCAGCAGTCAGTTGTTTAACAGCTACTGCAAAGCCCACTAGCCTTGGCACTAAACCTCCCTCTTCCCACAAGATACCTGCTGCTTTCACTTTCAGGAAGCTATGATCCTCAACCTCAGTGTACTTTGCTATGCACTGTTCCCTTGCCCACCCTGATAAAGAGTTGCTAATGTCCAGCAGCAGCAACCTCGCAAGCTTTACACCTGAATGTACCTAGCTTCACACTGCACATGCAAATGTTCAGTCTCTGCCAGCTCATTTCAGAGAATTCTGTCATATATGAGGTGTTTCACAATTGTGTTACACGCTTCTAGAAGTTGTAGAGGGGAATTAGTGGATCACGTTTTACACAGGAACCCAAGTCTGTAGATGTCATACAATGACACTGCAGAGCATCAAAGTTATAGGCACTGGCACTGGCAAATGTATGTATGTACAGAGTGGTTCCATGATGATCTCCCAAAGGTTCAAGGATGATGGAAATGGATAAATGTATCAGTTTTAGGTAAGGATCCTTGGTATGGAAATAAACAAGTTGAAAGATACAAGTGAAAATCATTCTGATCCCTCTGACAGCAGAATACATGCACTGGTACTGCTGTTGTTAAGAATATAGGTATACAACTTTCAGAGCAGTAATATCAACTAAGACAGGCACAAATGTCTAAAACATGGGCTCTAAAATGCATACCTGAGGAGCTATTGGCTCTTTTTGATATTTACTAGTGTGAAACATATCTCCTCTATTGAACAAGTGCTCATCGCTCTTAAGGTATGCATTTTAGAGCCCATGTTTATGAGACATTTTTTCTTGTTTTGATCCATACTATCACTCGAAAGTTATCTGAGTAACAGTCTTAGCAACAACAGTAATGGTACATGTATTCCACAATAAGAGGTGTCAGAATGGTTTTTGCTTATAGCTTTTGACTTGTTTGTATCCAGTGCAGGGACCCTTGCCTCAAATTACTACATTTATCCTTCTCCATCATCCTTGAAAGATTGTAACATCATCATGGAATCACCTCATATATACGTACATTTACAGGCCCCAGTGCCTATAACTTTGATGCTTGGGAGCGTTGTTGAATGACATTTCTGGACATGGGTTACTATGTAAAACTTGATCTACTAAGTCCCCTATTGTAGTGTATAACATGAATTATGAAACATCCTCTATTTAAAGTCATACACATCCATGAATACTTCTGTCAGAAACCTGGCTCAAAACAAGTATTCCCATAAGCTTGGTAAATTTAGACAGCTACATCTTTCTGAAACATGACAAATGTTACAGAAGAGGGGAACAAATAAGGGCATTCATATGCTGTGATTTATCAACTACTAAGCTGCACACATCCAACAATAATGAAGATAAACAAGTAGAATATATTTTCATAGAGATCAAATCCCTGAACAGAAAGTTTCTCATATGTGTCCTCTTCCAACCCTCTAAAGTAGGCAAGTTTGCTTGCTTTGAAACTACTCTTTCAAGTCTCAAATCTATATATGAGCATATAATTATACCTCGTGACACTAACATAAATTTTCCAGACAATAGTCCCCCCAGTGTGAAATCTAAGCAGACGACTTTTTCTTAAAATGTGTCACTATTTCAACTTGCTCCTACCTATCATAAAACAGCAGTCACTTTCTCATAGATATATTTGCAGCAAAATCCCCAAATAGAGTAATTCATACCTCTCAGATATCTGCACCTGGCATGTCTGCCCATGACATAATTTTCATGATGTACTCACTAGAATGTCCCAGAAAGAAGCCACAGTTGGCTATATACCAAGACTTCAAACACATTAATTTATCTGAATTGGCAAGAAATAGTTTGTGGAATGTCTTATATTCCCTTCTCAAACATAAACAAGAAACTTCATGGATTTACTAACAAACTTACTCAACTATATGAAAAATATGCTCCCCTAAAGACAGGAATAGTAAAAAGGAAACCTGCATCTTGGCTAACTGAAGAATTACAACAGCTCATGATTCTCAGAGACATTGTATATTGGGCATTCAAACTGCATCCCATGCCTTAAAATCTTATTGTTTACAAACAAAAGCAGAACAGAGCCAGTCCAGCTGTGAGAAATGCAAAATTCCGGCATGCACGTACATTAACCAACCACAGAAATAGATTAGCTATCCTGTGGAAAAACCTATGTGGTCTTGGTACAGGCAAAGTAAAACCTGCAGCTGATCCCATTGTCCCAGCTGAAGAACTGAACCGGTAATTCACATTACCTACAACCATAAATGAACCACAAATCAGAGACTCATTGACTACTTCATGAGGATAAATGACTGTAGCCATAGAAAATTCTATCTAAAGCATATTACTTGCACTACAATCATAAAACGCCATCATGCATATCAGATCAGCTTCTATTGTACACATTGGCATCACAGTCCAAATTGTAAAGCTTATTATTGACACATTTCTGTCCACTGTAACAGTTATCTCCAACCACTTCTTAAACACAAGTGTTTCCCCTGATTTTGTGTCAGTATAATACCAGAAATAAAGAAAAAAATGACATCAGCAGCCACAGAACAGCACTCTACAAATAGCGTCCATAGAATGCAGGATTAAGATTAGGCACAATACACTGTCCAGTATAATTATGACTCTTTCCACAATGAGGCTTAAGTTTCATCTTACATAATTCCCTTTTAGAAACCCTTTTTACACATTAGAAGAATAGCATACATACATGTGGAATAAGAAATGCTTTGCAAAAATATGTGAACAGAGTTTAGTAAACCATTTATTTGTAATCTTACCATATGTTAATCAATATTGTATTTTGAAGTATGTATTATTGTGTTATGTATCAAAAATTGAAACCTTTGTTGTTTTTGTACAAGTGAAACAAATCATTCAATGTTGAATAAAGTGTTGTTATTATTATTATGTTTCAATGGTACAGTGTCTTTTTACCTTTACTCCTACCATTATTTATGGCTAGTAATAAATTGTACTCTGCCTGCTGTAATTTTAATTTTGCTGGTGCAATTTAACAATTAGAAAGTCATTGGTTGAAAAAATTGTAATTTGTAAAGGGTTTCTTAAAATTTAAGGTACTCAGTAAATTTAATAAATGTATTACACACAAACAACGAACATTTTATGGTTTTGGAGGGTACTTTATTAATAATAGGTACTGTTTGTACATTATAAAACTATAGTTACTATGGTTATCAAAGGAAGCACTTGAAAAAAATAACTATTAAAGTTACCTCAGGATAAATTCATACCTGTAATGCATTTTTCAGTCGTATTCCTTCAATGTTAACAATGTGAGTTGAACATTGTGATAAAGTTCCTTGAGCAATTGCTGCTATGAAAACAATACATCCCATAATGTACCCATTTCTCACAAAGTCATCCCATGTAGGAAAATAAATCTGCAAAATATAGATAGGAACAATTAGTGATTGCAATGCTAGCATTGAATGTCAACATATTATTTTTTCCCACACATCATACAAATTGCTGTTCATACCACAGAAGATAGTATCATTCTACATTCTTTCACAAAAATCTGTGGTAAGCTGGCAGCATCAGATTATTGACTAATCATGTGCTTTCAAGAATACATACATTTGTAACTAATTAGCTTATCCAAGCCAATAAATGCAGAAACACAGTAGTTGCCACACTTCCTCATAGGCATGATCTGATTTATAATTCGTGTGTAAACAAAGAAATTCGGAAAACAAACATTAAAATAAGGAAACTGTGTTCTCAATACACCAAGTGCGATGTACTGGATATAAGCAAGCTACATGGAAATCTGCACACGAAGCATGGAATGCATTTGAACTATGATGGGAAAAGATTTGTTTGTGATCGTGTTAGTGAAATAATCAAAGAAAGACTTGTAAGGGATAGAACAATTTATCAGCTTCCTGAACATCCTTCCAACAGCGAGGAAAACAAAATAAACAAGAAAGAAGAACGAAAATACAACGCTGCTGACGTTCCTAATTTAAACTAGAGGTATGTGATGCTGTAAATATGATTCCCAATTACCAAATCGTGAATACGCCCGAACTAAAAATTTATCACCATAATGTGCAATCCCTGCGTAATAAGATCGATGAAATTAACGTTCTATTAACACATGAACTTAATGATATCTCAGTGTTATGCATTTCAGAGCACTGGCTTAACCCAGAATTAATCCAGAATACGAAAATAAACAAATTTGTCTTGGCTGCTTACTACTGCAGGAATAACAACAAACAGGGTGGGGTAGCAATTTACACAAAGGATAATGTAGATTTTATTACACTACCTGACTTAACTAGGGCAAATGTCGAAAAGGATTATGAAATTGCAGCTATAAAAATTACTCAGTTCAACCTGGTTATTGCTACAGTTTACCGATCACCGTCCGGGAATTTTGAACTTTTCTTAAACAAAATGGAGTCATTGCTAAATAAAGTAAATAAAATGGATTGTGAATTGATAATCTGTGGTGACTTCAATATTGACTTCCTCACGAATAGTGGAAATAGGGAGACCATTTTGAACCTTGCAACGTCCTACAATTTAAAGGCTGAAGTAAAAGCAGCTACCCGAGTATCAGAAACTTGTCAAACAGCTCTTGATCAGTTTCTAGTAAAGAAGAGTTTACACAACACCTCACTAAAAATTTTCAATGCAGGTTTTAGTGATCATCTTGCTCAAATATTAAGCATAAAAGTACAAGGCAGTATTATTAACAACATGTCTTTTAGAACAGCATATCGAAGTTATAATCAGCATAATGTGAACTACTTCAACAACTTATTACAGAAAGAAAAATGGCTAGGAGTGTACAAAATGAACGATATAAATGAAAAATTCGACACTTTCATTGATACATTAACCCATTTCTTTGATCTTGCATTCCCACTGAAAACATTAACCATACAGGGAAACTCTAGAACAAACAGCTGGATCACAAAGGGAATAAGGGTTTCATGCCAGAAGAAAAGACTACTTCATGAAATATGTAACTCAAAAAATTCCTCACCTGTAGTACGCGCATACTATAAAAAATACTCCAAAATATTAAGAAAAGTAATAAAAGCAGCAAAAATAATGCATAATGATGAAATCATTTATAATTCAGCTAATAAATCAAAGGCTATGTGGAGTGTTATAAAAAAAGAATGTGGAGAATACAGACAACCTTGGAAAAATATAACACTATCACATAAAAATAAAAAAGTAACAAACCCCTTAGAAGTAGCTAACACATTTAACAACTTTTTCACAGGTGTTGCTGAAAATATGTTACAATCAAACTTTAAGAGCATCCAGGCAAATGAATATAAATTAACTACATGTAGAGGATCAATGTACATCAGTTCTGTTTCACAAGATGAAGTAGCTAAAGCAATAAAAGGACTAAAAAATTCCAATTCGGCAGGTATTGATGGTATACCTGCAACAATGTTAAAGAAGAGCGCATCAAACCTAATTGAAGTACTCACACATTTATGCGACTGCTCACTTCAGGCAGGCACTTTCCCTGATGTGTTAAAAACATCAAAAGTTATTCCTGTATTTAAAAAAGGGGATAAAGACAATGTAAATAACTACAGACCCATCACAATTTCCTCCTGCATCTCTAAAGTACTGGAAAAAGTTATGTATGAGAAACTTATGAAATTTATAAATAAAAACAGCATCCTGTGTAATGAACAACATGGATTCAGAAATAAGAGGTCAACGACAACTGCTGTCTATGAGTGCATCAATTCCATCCTAAACCTGTTGGACAAAAAACAGGAAACAATAGGAGTCTTTATTGACTTGTCAAAAGCTTTTGACATGGTGGACCATAAAATTCTGCTATCAAAGCTAGAAAGATATGGTATTCGAGGTCTGTCCAACAAGTGGATCAGTTCCTTCCTGACAAATCGTATGCAGGCAGTGTGCGTCAAGCACACAAATATTGAACTAAAAACTGTATCTAATCACTTATCTGACTATAAACAAATAAAATGTGGTGTACCCCAAGGATCCGTATTGGGACCCCTTCTGTTTCTTCTGTACATAAATGATCTAAGCTTAAATATTGATGCACACAAATCAATCATATTTGCAGATGACACCACGATTCTACTAAAAGGAGACGACGATGAACAGTTACAGCAGACAGTAAACACGGTCACGAAACAACTTAGCAGCTGGGCACAGAGTAATCAGCTTGTAATAAACAGTAAGAAAACCGTTGCTCTAAAATTCCACAATGTTCCTAACAAGGACATGTTTATCCCATCAGTCTCTATCAATGACGAACCAGTTGGTAACAGTACTGAAACCAAATTCTTAGGACTTTGGCTGCAGAGTAACATCAGATGGAATAAGCATATTGAATGTCTCAATGCAGAACTGAGCAAAACATGTTATCTTCTTTGTTCATTAAAATCATGCTGTAGTGAGAAAACAGTATTGAATGCATATCATGCGTACTTTCATTCTCGTCTTAGATATGGGGTCACCTTCTGGGGAAACTCTAAAATAGCTAATAGCACTTTTAAACTACAAAAAAGGGCCATTAGGATCTTGTTTGGGTGCAAGCCTAGAGACTCTTGTAAACCCCTGTTTAAGAAATCTGGTATTCCCCCATTACCGTGTGTATACATTATGGAAACCCTTTTGTTCTTTAAATTAAATGTAATAGGCAAGGACCAGAGGCTACAAAAAAACTGTGATATACATGAGCACTTTACCAGACAAAACAGGAACTTACATATGACTCAAATCAGCACAGCACTGTGCCAAAAAGGTACTTTTCACATGGGAGTTAAGCTTTATAACAAACTTCCTGAAAACATAAAAGCTATCACTGAGGTCAATACATTTGGAAAATCTCTAAAGTCATATTTACAGCATCACTGCTTTTATTCCATTGAAGAATATTTAAATTTATGAAATGTGTTATATAAATACTTGTGTGTAAAGTGTTTTATTGTAAGCTTAAATATGTATGCCTTGAAATTACTTTCAGCCTGTATATTTATAACTTGACTTGTCCAATGTCTTATGCATAAGCTGCTATGTAGACAACAGGACCAATAAAATACAATCTACAATCTACAAACCCAAGTTCATGGAATAAGAGTTTAATGTCAGTTTTCTTTATCAAAAACATCAAACAAGAATTATTCAAATTTTAATTTACTAGTGTGTACTTTTGTGTGAATGTTTTAATCTCCAAATGTTAATAGCCATGGGAAATATAACAGATCTTCTCTGCTAGGCACCATGCTAAGAACTTCTTGCAGTTTCACTGGTTACAGGAGGGTCACTGGGAGTAGGGGGAGATTCCACCCATACTGACATCCAGCCAATGTGCTATGATGCCAGCCTTTATCAGTTGGCCTTATTATTATTTTTTTACATGAATTTCTTATGGGAAGAAAAAACAAAAAAAAAAAGATAATACTGGACTGACATTTGCCTGATTTAGAGTCACTGACACCATCTTCATGTTGTAGAAACATGGCAAGTTTGGTGTCTGTTTCTTCCGGTAGAACCTCAACAGCTATTGTCAAAACTGCTTTATATGGGCACTTTCAAATCAGTCAGCTACCTCCCTAGAAGCTAACTTCCAGCTCTCAGTTAGCTCTACAAATCATATTTATTTTGAACACACCAACTATCAATGGTGACTGCATTCAGAGAGCTGTTACCTATCTACATCATTGGTGCCACAGAGTCATTCCTCTACTGCCTTGGCAGGCTAAGCACTGCATTTACATTGGGAAGCAGGAGATACTCACTTATGCTTATAATTTTGACAGACACATGACTTATCTACCACTTCTTTAACACAGTCCAACTATAAGCATTTTCTGTCTTATTGGGGAGGAGTCCAAATATGAAAGTGGCTATGCTATACACCAGCTGTATAGCAAGACGACACTCAGTACAAATGTATATAATGAACACAGAGAATGCAAAAACACGTCCTAGTTATTATATATGCAAAGCATTGTAACAGGTGTTTATCTGACTGACTGTGATAAAGTTTGTTTGAGATGGTCGAAAGGCTGGTTCTTCATTTAAAAAGAAAAAAAAAACTGAAAAAAGAAATAACTTATCAGATGTTCACATGATGTCCTCATTATTATTTCCTAAAAGTGCATGAATGGTGGTGAGACTGCTACTAGTCAACAAAACACTGGATACATATGCTAAGCCTGAGAATGTGAACACCAGAGATATGTATGCTCTGCAAAGTATAAGAGGCTGATAACAGCAGAACACAGCAATGGAACCATGTATTGTGGAATACATCAGTCATTACACTTGTTGAAAATGAGACTCTGCAGTAAATGACCTGTATATGTCCCTTTCCTGGATGCAACTGTCTCATTACTTATGACTGCAGTGGCTAGGCCATTGTAAGTCTATCATGGAACAATGGAAAGAAGTTATTTTGTCAAATGAACTATTCATCACACTGATAGTCATCTCAGCATACACTGTCTTCCATGAATGCTTGCTCAGAGCTTACACCAATGGATAAACACAAACCAGTTACAATAGCATTATGCAATGGAGAAGATGTGGCTGCCACCGGATATGTCATAAAAGCAGTGCACCACATCAGTTTTATTGTTGAGCATTTGAAGTACTCCATAGCTAATATATTTCCCTCTGAATGTAACAAGAACTGTGAAGCCTCCCCCTTCATCTTTAATTCATCCTTACACCAAGTGGGGTCCGCCCCTTCCTGTTTCACACCTGAGTAACCTGCCACTCCCTTCTGTCCTATCCCTCTTTCGTCCCTGAGGAAGGAACAAGCCGACTTTGAAATTTGCCTTTGTGTGAGACCATGTGTATGAGGTTCGTGTGCTGGTGTGAAGTGTTATTGTTTGAATTGCTTCTGCATAATCTTCCATTGATTGTATCAATACCAGTTTGTATTGTGATATACTGTGAAATTTCAAACATTCATGAGTGTCGTGACAAACTCGTACTGTTATCACCAATTATAGGTCTAAACTTAATTGTGCTCTTTTAAAATTTTTGAGAACAGTAGGCCTATCCTCATTCAGAACAAACGTTCTCGAATTTTGTTGTACAACTATATGAGAAATACGTACTTTTGAGAATTTTCAGATGCTTACAAGACTATATTTTCATAAGTGACCAGTACAAGTGTTTTGGATACATAACTTATTTCGTAGAAAATCAGTGTTTGTGGTTAACAGTACTGCCAAAGAATAGATTACCCCTGAATTTAATCATATATCAATGCATCTAAACATGCATTACTGAGAATTTTTTGAAGCTACCATTGTCCTTCGCATAGTCTACGAGCAATCTGTAGTAAATCAGCATTTAGTTACTTTAGCAGATATTCTAACATATTGTGTTACATCTAGTTTTCCCTTAAAGAGGAGTAGCCCTAAATATTATCTGAATTTATCATAAATTAACTCTGTTTTCAAATTTGCTAACAGCTATAATTAATCTCAAAATGTTTTTGGAAATGTGATTTTTACCATGGGTTTTTGTGTTGCCTTAATAAAAATCTCATTTTGTGTATTTGCTTCAATTCTAACAGGGAATTAGCAACTTTTTAGCTCAACAGATTAAAAGATAAACAGTGGGCTTAATTCAAAGTTATTTGTTCACTGTCTTGTAATCCATTGTACAGCCATAATGCAGCCCCACTGCGAATGTTGTTCATGAACATGGGATGAGTTGGTTGAATTAGTAGGCAGCTGGAAATCACCCTGACTACTGTCAAATGATTGGCAGCTGCTAAGAATTGATGTGTTGGAAGAGCTGTTGAGAGTTGTATACCTGTGATACTGTATTCTGTCTCCACTGGATAAAGTATATGATCTGTCATTATTCATCCACTTGGGGGACTCAGGGTGTTGTACTGATCCCCCGAATCAATAAGTTTGAAGTGCTATCTTTCACTGAAACTGAAACTGAGCCAGTGGGACTCACTTCACCTGTTCTGGGGTAACCTGTTTTGTCCAGTGTCAAGAGGAGGCAAATGCAAAAGGGTAGGGGTCTATTAATTGCCAGCAGTTCAAACATACAGTAAATGATGGTACCCCTTAGGGAAATGGCAGCAAAGGACAGGAAAGGATACCAGGTGCACTCAGTGTGTATGCCTGGGGACCTCATTCAACATGTTCAGGAGACTATTCTAGCAGCCACTGAGAGAATAGGGTGCAACCAACTGCAGATTGTGGTGCATGTTGGAACAAATGATGCCTGTCATCTAGGCTCTGAGGTCATACTTGGGTGATTCCAGCAACTGGCAGAGAAGGTTGAGAAGACCAGTCTTGTGCATTGAGTTTCAACGAAGCTCAAATTTGCAGCATGTTCCCCTGAACTGATCATGATTCTTCGGTTCTGAGGTCAGTGGAAGGACTGAACCAGAGGCTTCAAAGTTTCTGTGACAAGCTAGGCTGTGACTTCCTGGCCTTGCGCCATACTTGTGCCTGGACTTGTGCCCCCTAAATAGGTCAGGTATGCACCACACATCAGAGGCTGCAATTCAGGTAGCTGACTGTGTGTGGGGTGCACACAAGATTAGTCAACAATCCATCCAATAGAGATAACAGTAGCTGAAGGAAGCCCAGAAGTATCAGTGTAAGTTCGAAAGAAATGCCTCCAGCAGGTGAGAGCATTAAAATCCTAATGGTAAACTGCCGAAGTATTCGCAACAAAGTGTCAGAGTTTTAAGCACTCATGAAAAGCAGTGAAGTTCACATACTATTAGATCACAAAGCTGGTTGAAACCTGAAGTTGATAGCAGTGAGATTTTTGGGGAAAATCTAAGTGTATATCAAAAGGATAGGAAAATGAGAAATGGAGGTGGTGTGTTAGATGCAGCAGACAAGACACTGAAATCCATTGGTATCGAAATTGAAGCTGCATGTGAGATAGTTTGTGCAAGACTCAGTATAAGGGTTGGGCATAAAATGATAATTGGATCCTGTCACCTACCAGATCCACCTACTGATGTAACTGAAAACTTTAGAGAAAACCTCATTTCACTTGTACTTAAATTCCCCAATCACATTGTGATCACTGGACGAAACTTAAGTGATCCAACAATTAACTGGGAAAATTACTGTTCTGTTAGTGCTTGGCATGAAAAGACACTCTGTGAAGCATTACTAAATGCCTTCTCTGAAAGTTACCCGTTGTTGTTGTTGTGGTCTTCAGTCCTGAGACTGGTTTGATGTAGCTCTCCATGCTACTGTATACTGTGCAAGCTGCTTCATCTCCCAGTATGTACTGCAGCCTACATCCTTCTGAATCTGCTTAATGTACTCATCTCTTGGTCTCCCTCTATGATTTTTACCCTTCACACTGCCCTCCAATACTAAATTGGTGATCCTTTGATGCCTCAAAACATGTCCCACCAACCAATCCCTTCTTCTATTCAAGTTGTGAAACGATCTCCTCTCCTCCCCAATTCTATTCAACACCTCCTCGTTAGTTATGTGATCTACCCATCTAATCTTCAGGATTCTTCTGTAGCACCACATTTTGAAAGCTTCTATTCTCTTCTTGTCCAATCTATTTATCGTCCATGTTTCACTTCCATACATGGCTACACTCCATACAAATACTCTCAGAAATGACTTCCTGACACTTAACTCTATACTTGATGTTAATAAATTTCTTTTCTTCAGAAACGCTTCCCTTGCCATTGCCAGTCTACATTTTATAACCTCTCTACTTCGACCATTATTATTTATTTTGCTCCCTAAATAGCAAAACTCCTTTACTACTTTAAGTGTCTCATTCCCTAATCTAATTCCCTCAGCCTCACCTGAGTTAACTCTACTATATTCCATTATCCTAGTTTTGCTTTTGTTGATGTTCATCTTATATCCTCCTTCTAAGACACTGTCCAATCCATTCAACTGCTTTTCCAAGTCATTTGCTGTCTCTGACAGAAGTACAATGTCATCAGTGAACCTTAAAGTTTTTGTTTCTTCTCCATGGATTTTAATACCTACCCCACATTTTTCTTTTGTTTCCTTTATTGCTTGCTCAGTATACAGATTGAATAACATCGGGGAGAGGCTACAACCCTGTCTCACTCCCTTCCCAACCACTGCTTCCCTTTCATGCTCCTCGACTCTTATAACTGCCATCTGGTTTCTGTACAAATTGTAAATAGCCTTTCGCTCCATGTATTTTAGCCCTGCCACCTTCAGAATTTGAAAGAGAGTATTCCAGTCAACATTGTCAAAAGCTTTCTCTAAGTCTACAAATGCTAGAAATGTAGGTTTGCCTTTTCTTAATCTAGCTTCTAAGATAAGTTGTAGGGTCAGTATTGCCTCACATGTTCCAATATTTCTACGGAATCCAAACTGATCTTCCCCAAGGTCGGCTTCTACCAGTTTTTCCATTCGTTTGTAAAGAATTTGTGTTAGTATTTTGCAGCCGTGACTTATTAAATTGATACTTCGATAATTTTCACATCTGTAAACACCTGCTTTCTTTGTGATTGGAATTACTATATTCTTCTTGAAGTCTGAGGGTATTTTGCCTGTCTCATACAGTTTGCTCACCAGATGGTAGAGTTTTGTCAGGACTGGCTCTCCCAAGGCTGTCGGTAGTTCTAATGGAATGTTATCTACTCCTGGGACCTTGTTTTGACTTATGTCTTTTAGTGCTCTGTCAAACTCTCTCGCAATATCATATCACCCATTTCATCTTCATCTACATCCTCTTCCATTTGCATAATATTGCCCTCAAGTACCTCGCCCTTGTATAGACCCTCTATATACTCCTTCCACCTTTATGCTTTCCCTTCTTTGCTTAGGACTGGGTTTCCATCTGAGCTCTTGATAGTCATACTAGTTCTCTTTTCTCCAAAGGTCTCTTTAATTTTCCTGTAGGCAGTATCTATCTTACCTCTAGTGAGATAAGCCTATACATCCTAACATTTGTCCTCTAGTCATGCCTGCTTAGCCATTTTGCACTTCCTGTCGATCTCATTTTTGAGACTTTTGTATTCCTTTTTGCCTGCTTCATTTACTGCATCTTTATATTTTCTCCTTTCATCAATTAAATTCAATATTTCTTCTGTCACCCAAGGATATCTACCAACCCTCATCTTTTTACCTACTTGATCCTCTGCTGCCTTCACAATTTCATCCCTCAAAGCTACCCATTCTTCTTCTACTGTATTTCTTTCCCCCATTCTTGTCAATTGTTCCCTTATGCTCTCCCTGAAACTCTGTACAACCTCTGGTTTAGTCAGTTTATCCAGGTCCTATCTCTTTAAATTCCCACATTTTTCCAGTTTCTTCAGTTTTAATTTACAGGTCATAACCAATAGATTGTGGTCAGAGTCCACATCTGCCCCTGGAAATGTCTTAAAATTTAAAACCTGGTTCCTAAATCTCTGTCTTACCATTATATAATCTATCTGAAACCTGTCAGTATCTCCAGGCTTCTTCCATGTGTACAACCTTCTTTTGTGATTTTTGAACCAGGTGTTAGCTATGATTAAGTTATGCTCTGTGCAAAATTCTGCCAGGCGGCTTCCTCTTTCATTCCTTACCCCCAATCCATAGTCACCTACTACGTTTCCTTCTATTCCTTTTCCTACTACCGAATTCCAGTCACCTATTACTATTAAATTTTCGTCTCCCTTCACTATTTGAATAATTTCTTTTATCTCCTCATATATTTCTTCAATTTCTTCGTCATCTGCAGAACTAGTTGGCATATAAACTTGTACTACTGTAGTAGGCGTGGGCTTCGTGTCTATCTTGGCCACAATAATGCATTCACTATGCTGTTTGTAGTAGCTTACCTGCACTCCTATTTTTTTATTCATTATTAAACCTACTCCTGCATTACCCCTATTTGATTTTGTATTTATAACCCTGTATTCACCTCACCAAAAGTCTTGTTCCTCCTGTCACTGAACTTCACTGATTCCCATTATATCTAACTTTAACCTAACCATTTCTCTTTTTAAATTTTCTAACTTACCTGCCCAATTAAGGGACCTGACATTCCATGCTCCGATCTGTAGAACACCAGTTTTCTTCCTCCTGATAACGACGTCCTCTTGAGTAGTCCCTGCCCGGAGATCCAAATGGGGGACTATTTTACCTCTGGAATATTTTACCCAAGAGGACGCCATCATCATTTATTCATACAGTAAAGCTGCATGCCCTCAAGAAAAAGCACCTAGAACGGATAATTATGGGCCTCACTCATGATCGAAATATCGTGGATCTAATGGCAACAATTAGACCCAACCTCTTTGGGGATGTCCACATCGATAATGGTAATAGTGACCATGGCTAAGTTGTGGCAACAAAGGACAACTAAAACAAATAGAAAGATATATATGTGCAGTAAACTAGAAAAAAAGATCAGTAGTGTCATATCTCAATGAGGAACTTGAAACTTTCAGCACAAAGTAGGAGCATGTGGAAGAAATATGGCTCAAGTGTAAAAGAATAGGTGAGCATACACTGGATAGATAAGATCCGGTAGAACAGTTCACAATGGAAGGAATAAAAATGGTTCAAATGGCTCTGAGCACTATGGGACTTAACATCTGCGGTCATCAGTCCCCTAGACTGAGAACTACTTAAACCTAACTAACCTAAGGACATCACACACATCCATGCCCGAGGCAGGATTCGAACCTGTTTCCGTAGCAGCAGCACAGTTCTGGACTGAAGCACTTAGAACCACTCGGCCACAATGGCCGGCAATGGAAGGAATACTCTATGGTATAGAGTCACTGAAAAGAAACTTCTAAAGAAACGGAGATTACTGCATAATAGGTGCGAAACAAAGTGTAGGGCTATAGTTAGAGAGATGCTGAGTGAAACACATTTGGCTGTCAAGAGAGTATGCATAATGCCTTCAATGATTACTGTAGCCAAATATTGTCAAATGATATTTCACAAAAACCAAAAAAATTATGGTAGGACGTAAAGGCCATTAGAGGCACCAAAGTTAGTTTTCAGGCCCTACTGAATGAGATAGAAACTGAAATTGATGGTAATAAACCAAAAGCATGAAATGCTTAACTCCATTTGCAAATGTTCCTTTATAAAGGAAGACCCAGGATAATAGCCCCAATTTAATCCTAGTACCATTGAAAAGATGAATGAAGTAACTATTAATGTCAGTGGTGTTGAGAAACAGCCTATAAAAGCTCCATGACCCAATGGAACCCTGTTAGATCCTATACTGAATTTGTGGCTGAGTTAGCCCCTCTTTTACATATAATTTATCATAGATCCCTTGAACAGAAGACTACGCCCAGTTCTTGGAAAAAAAAACACAGGTCTCATCCGACTACAAGAAGAGTAAGGTAATAGAAGTGATCCACAAAATTACTGCCCAGTATCCCTGACATCGATTTGTTGTAGAATATTAGAATAGATTCTGAGCTCAAATGTAATGAGATATTTGGAACAGAATGGCCTCCTTGATGCCAACCAGAAATGATTCTGAAAACACTGATAATGCGAAACTCAGCTTGCACTTTTCTCACATAACATATTGAAAGCTTTGGATCAAAGAAGTCAGGTAGATGCAGTATTTCTTGATTTCTGAAAAGTATTTAATTCAGTACCACACCTATCCTCATTGTCAAAAGTACAGCCATATGGGGTATCAGCCGGCCGGAGTGGCTGAGCGGTTCTAGGCGCTACAGTCTGGAACCGCGAGACCGCTGCGGTCGCAGGTTCGAATCCTGCCTCAGGCATGGGTGTTTGTGATGTCCTTAGGTTAGTTAGGTTTAAGTAGTTCTAAGTTCTAGGGGACTGATGACCACAGCAGTTAAGTCCCATAGTGCTCAGAGCCATTTGAATCATTTTTTTGGGGTATCAAGTGAAATTTGTGACTGCATTGTTGGTAAGGAGAAAACAGCATGTTATCTTGGATGGAGAGTCATCGTCAGATGTAGAAGTACCTACAGCTGGGCCCCAGGAACCCTTGCTGTTCATTCTGTACATTAATGACCTTGCAGACAATATTAATAGTCATCTCAGACTTTTTGCAGATTTATCTGTAATGAAGTAATATCTGAAAGAAGCTGCATAAATATTCATTCAGGTCTTGATAAGATTTTAAAGTGGTGCAAAGATTGTAAACTTACTTTAAATGTTCACAAATGTAAAATTGTGCATTTCACAAAACGAAAAGCATAGCATCCTATGACTATAATATCAATGAGTCACTGTTTGGTATTGGCCAACTCATACAAGTACCTGGGTGTAACACTTTGTAGGGGTATTAAATTAAATGCTCACATGGACTCAGTAATGGGTAAAGCAAGTGGTAGACTTCAGTTTATTGTTAGAATACCGGGGAAGTAAAATCAATCTCCAAAGGTAATTGCCTAGAAATCACTCATGCGACCATTTCTAGAATATTGCTCAAGTGTGTGGAACTCGTACCATATAGGATTAATGGGGGATATTGAACATGTGTAGAGAAGGGCAGCATGAATGGTCACAGGTTTGTTTGATCCATGGGAGTGTGTCATAGAAATACCACAGGAGCTGAATGGAAGACTCTTGAAGATAGACATAAACTATAATGAGAAAGTTTATTAACAAAGTTTCAAGGACTGGCTCTACATGATGACTATAGGAGTGCATTACAATCCCTTACATATCACTCACATGGGGTTTGTGAGGATATGGTTAGAATAATTACTGCATACACAGAGGCATTCAAACAATCATTCTTCCCATACTCCATACGTGAATGGAACAGGAAGAAAGCCTAATAATTGGTACAATTGGACATATCCACAGCCATGCACCGCACTGTGGTTTGCAGAGTATAGCTGTAGATGAAAATGTAGTTCTGAAGGCTAGTGTTAGCATTTTTTATTTCAGCTGTGTCTGTCAGCAGTTCTGAATTTCACATACTGAAAGAAATTACTGTTTATTTACTAAAAATATTTATTTAACTGTCTTCTCTCCCACAACTTTGCTCTTCTCTTAGTACTCCATCTTTCACTCAATATTTATCTCCAAATGCCGCATATTGAAGTTTTTGTTTCCTCCTTCTTTCTAGCTGTGTCGTTTCTTCCCTTCTGCACTATCTGGTGTAATAATAAAAAGCTGCACTTCTAATAGAATATTACTTACCATGCAATATGTTTCTGTATCCTGAGTCTGCGAGCCATTTTTTATTTGTTCATGGATCTGGAGATCTGTGACATAATCAATTATAACAGAGATACCTAGAGGACCAACAAAACCAACCATGTCACCAAGTAGCTTGAAGATCCCTCCACACAAAAACAGGTACCAACAACTACGGAAATAACATTTCCACAGTGAAATTGGGCGTTTCTCCTTATGAGCTGCTACCTGAAACACACAAATACGCACATTTTTTTGTAATTTTTCTTAATCAGTTTGAATATAATGAAATATAAATAGTATTGGGACTGAATCTTCATGCAATATAATAAAAAAAAGGATAAAATTAATTCTTAATGACATTAAATAAGCAGTGAGCCCTAAAAATAGGAAATAATGGACACTATCTTTCTGGAAGCAACATATGGATTGCAAATTTGTTTCAAAGCCATCATTTGGCTTCAATAACAACCTGATATTAAGCAATGACTCTTTAAAAGTAAACAATGTTTAAAAGTAATGAACTGGACTAACCACATTGCATGCACTGATATTTTCTCATATAATGTTTTAAAACATGCTCTGAAACATGTCATGATGAACTGTAACGCACTTTATATTGTCATCATCCTTACTGATACCCATTTCCTTAAATCTGTTTAGTTGTTAATCACACTTTTAACATATTTTTCCAACTCAACTAGCATTTGACCTTACTTATAACTTATTTATTGCACTAATGAATACTGCACTTGTTTTTCCATCTCCTTCAGTTCTCTTAAATATGTATTGCCCCTTTTCCAATATTTACTTCTACCATGACCCTGTTTTTTCCACCTTGTTATGTTATTCCT